>NC_142165.1:98137236-98784736 GCF_029865625.1 Vigna umbellata
ATTAACCTCTCTAATTTCATGATATGTTGAATCATCATCTCTAAAAAAACCTTGCAGGCCAATTACCAATTCCTTCAGATGTCATTATGCTTGTGAAAATTAGATAAAATTATATACGATAAAAATTATAAAATGAAAACTCATTATAAAATCATTTTTTGCAAGAAATTGTTTAACAACGAGTGTTTCTGATTTTTTCCAGACCAATTACAAATTCCTTTGATGTTATTATGCTTGTGAAAATTAGATAAGACAAAAATTATACAATGAAAACTCATTATAAAATCATTTTTTGTAAGAAATTGTTTAACATCGAGTATTTATGATTTTTTTCCAGATCAATTACCAATTCCTTGTGAAAATTAGATAAGAAAAAAATTATAAAATGAAAACTTATTATAAATTCATTTTTTGTAAGATTGTTTAATAACAAGTGTTTCTGATTTTTCCAATTGGAGTTACAGTAGGGCAGAGAAAAAGTTGGAGTGAGAGAGATGAAAGAGAAAGGATTGAGAGGAATGAAAAATGTGAGTAAGGGTTTGAGTTTTTTTTGTTTTGAGAATGAAAATTATTAAAATACCCTTAACCTTAAAACTTAGAATCTATTATATAAAACCCGGTACACATTGCTAAAATGTACCAACTGCACGTTAGCAAACCCATATATATATATATATATATATATATATATTATAACTTGAGGGACTTTAATGAACATTTTATTAATGACTCCAAATTTCAAATAAATTAATAATAGAATAAAATTATAATTAGCCTATTATTAACAAAAGAAATTGCGTTTACTTGCTTTACTATTACTAAAAAAGAAATTGGCCTTACTTAATTTAATATTATTAATGAAAATACACGTGTTCATTTTTTTTATGATAATAAAAAATAATAAATTATTATTATTATTATTATAATTATAAAAATAAAATAAAATTATTTTATAATTTTTTTATTTAAAAGAAAAAAATTGAAAAATAAAAGTGAAAAATAACTCCTGTGTATAGATACCAAATGACATCATATTTTCTAGTTTTAGAATGAAAGATACTCACATTTCTTGTAATTTTAACATAGCCACATTCGTCTCCGTTCGTTCCTTTCTATATATATTTTTAAATATTTATATTTTAAAACTTCAATTCTTAATATACTTTTTATTTATGTTTTAATCATTATGATGTTTTAAAATCAATTAGAGAAGTGAGTATTAACCTTATTAAAAATATAATAAAAGTGAATGTGATTCCTTAAAAACGCTAGAGAAATAGTATCTAACATATTATAAGCCAACAACTTCCTCTAATAATAATAATAATAATTTTTCAAACAACAAATTTTAAGCTTTTCACTTTTAACTAATTTACACTATAAGGAGACCATTCCCAAGGTGTTTAACAAATTTTGATATGACATAAATTACATCCTCTTATTAGTAAAATAAGATATCAAAGAACAGTGAAATATTGCTTTTTAAATAGTGTACTGCAAATTAACTTAAATAAATGTTATTAGTATATTAATAATTAAATTTTATATCAAATTGAAAAAATTAAGAGTGGTCATTTCTTGGTAATAAAATTAAATCATGGAAAAAATTGTATGAATAACGTGTTTAGGTTAGGTGTTTATTTGAGGGATGAAAAGTTGATAAATACGAGGTATTTGAAAATAAATTGTGTATTGTTTTTCTCAAAAAAATTTAAAGATTATTGAAAATGAATTTATGAGTAAAATTGTGTAGAATTTAACTAATATAATAAATAAAAAATTATTTTGGATAAAAAATAAATATTATTAAATTATTTTTAGTTATAATAGTAATATAAAATGATATTTATGAATAATGTTTTTAGTAAAAATTATTTTAAATAGTAAAATAACATAATTAAAATAATATTTTTTTAAGAAAATCTAATTTTTGTTTAAATATTACATTTAAAAAAATATAAGTTACAATGAGAATCTATTACAAGTTTCGTTTATGAGGTCCACTTGCAGTCATGGAATTGATTATAAAGAAAGTTGAAATCGATTACCATGACTGAAATCAATTATCTTTTACGAACTCATGTCATGAGATCAGATATATTGCTAGAATCAGAAATAATTAATTTAAAACGAAATAGAATTTCATGATAAATGTGCAGACAAAATATGCATAGCAAATGAAAATTTATCAGAACAAAAAAGAAAATTTTCCTTCTATCCCTTCAAACTGCGGCACATTACATAAGATTAAAAAACCCAACTATCGTGTAATTACTCGTTTTACATCGCTTGCAAATCTATGGGACTGAACATGAATTCATCCCACAATCCATATGCACAAATTGACGTAAACAATAAATTTAATCCAATCGACAACATCATAGATTATGCGTATAAATTTTCATTTGATCAAAGCCTTCCTTCAAACGTTGCAGGAATATTCTTCAACGAATACTTAGTTTTCCCTTTTATTTGTGTTTGGAATAATTGGTTAAATTTGGTGGAGAAATAGTTTCATGATAATGATAATGATACTTTGAGAATATTTTTTTGATAATATTTTAACATCATTTATATATCATTACGTGATTAATCTAAAATTGTTTCACAATCAATAATAAAAATTATAAAAATCAATAACATAATAACACGTAAATGATGTTAAAATGTTGTAAAAAAAATATTAGGTAAGCAGATAAATGAACAGTAAAAATAGTTTTTAGTATATTTCTGAGAGATGACAATATGTATGATAAGACTTAACAGTTGACTTTGTTTACACCATTTTTGTCAGAAAATGAAAGTGTGAATGCAGTGGGGTGTCACCATCCTTGCATTATGAGAAACAATAAAAACCAACGAGAAGAGCAGAAGATAATGTTTGTAAGAGAAGGGCACTCGGTTAGCAATAAATGAGTCTGAACACAAACACAACGTGTTTGTCGTCATGGACCATTCAACTCCATTAACATATCAACTTTATCAGTTAAAATTATATTGTTTTGATTTTTTTAATATGTTTTTAGTAATGTGAAACTGAAATTTAATTTTTATTTTAAATTTTAATATACTTCGATTCATAAAATTTAAAAGAAAATAAATATAATCTCTTAACCAAACCTAACAATACTATCTTAATTTATCTTTTAAATAATATTTTTAATTAATATTTAAATCATGTTAAAACAATATAAATAATTCAAACACGATTATAAAAGATAGATTTATCACATAAAAATAATTTAATCAATTGGATCAGAAGTATTATGTTTATTTATTTTTAAATTTAAAAATTAAATTTATCAAAATTATTTAATTTTTATGTTAAAATTTAGCAATTAAAAACATATTTAATGAATTTTAATTTTTATATCAAAGGAAAAAACAGATTTAATGTAATTATCTTAATATTATGTAAATAATTCTCTTAAATGTAACAAATCTAAAACTTGTTTGATAACTTTTGTAAATGATGATAAACATGCATCTTATTATAACAATGTTGAGGAAATGTGGTTGGATACGATGGTGATAAGATGATTCAGACAAGTCAACAAGTCAATTTATGTTGCTGTTTCTTCTAGAAATCTTTTGACTGTTTCATCTTTCATCATTGAAGACATTTAGAAATTGGATTCCCTTTTTCAACTAAAAGCGGAATTTAGTGCATCCTCTGTTTATTCAAATTTTCTGGTAGTGGGTACAACCAAAATGCTTAGGGTCCCACCTCGTAGAGATATACAAACAGGACAATCATAAAAGTAGAGGAAAAACTATAATGACAATACAGATTATTTTATTAGAAAAAATGAAAAATAATTTTCATTGTCATTAACAATTTTATTTATTATAAAAATTAAAAAAATATTTATAATTAATGGTAGAGGACCTTTTATTATGTCAGCCATTTATGCCTAAATATGTTCTTCATTTCCAAACAAGTTATTTTAAAATATTTGTGATATTATTAAAACATAATTGATATTTTTTTCTCTTCCATTTTGTTTAAAATATTTCCCACATCTTCCTGTAAAACTTTCTTTCTGTCTTTTGAGTTAACCAAATTTGTATAATTTCACTATTTCTATGGTTTTTTTCTTCACTAATGGAAGAGTTTTCATACAAGCAGATGGAGTGTCATAGTGGAGTTCATGTAAAACAGTTGCACAGAGAAAAAAGAAATTAAAATAAAAGCTTTTGAAAGTGTAATTATTTATTAGTTTAATTTAAATTTTAAAAGACTGCTGGTAAATACATATATTTGAGGAAAACACAAGCTTCTGCTTACTTTTTTAAAAAGGTTGTTAAAATGGTCAAATTTAAAAATATTTTGAAAGTAGATAAGTTGTGGTAAGGTTATATGATTTTATTTGAAAAACATAGTGTCAAAGTAATACGTTTAAAATAATTTTAAAGTTTGAAATCGTATTAAAGTGATACGACTTTAGTCGAGAGTATTTCAAACTAAAATCATATTATTTTGATACGATATTTATCAAAACTAAATAATTTAAGACGTAGTGAACTAAAATAATATCATATTGAGATAACTTTAATTTAAAAGTGTTCTTTACTAAAATCATGTTATTGTGCATTAACTTCTTCATCATGTTAAGATAAAACAACTTATTCATTCGTAATTTTTTCTAAATATTTATTTTAATAATTTTTAAAAAAATTATACCATAATAATGTTTTTGTTTATATTTAACTATTAATGCAATGATAAATAGATTAACTTGGAAAATTATTTTACATTTAAAACTTTTAAGAAATAATATAACTATATATATTTTTAAAACTACTTAATTATATATACTAATTTTTCTATTCTTTTATAGGTTATTTTAAAACTTATATTTTTTCATTGGCTTAAATCAAAACTGAAATACATTTGTTTCTCTTCAATGAAAATATCTTTATAATATTTTATAACCTGTAAAAAGAAATCCAACTTTTGAACCTACCATACATTATAATATAGTTACTTAATATCATCATATTATAATACTTAATAAAAGCATACTATCTTTATAGTAGGCTCCATAATATACTGATATTAAAAAGGTCATATTATAGATATTGTCCTTTATGAACTTAGGATTCATATACATATCTCATTTTATTGATTAACTTAATCCCATATATATAATTTGTCATAAGTCATATTTCTTAAGGTAATACTATCTGTGTGGACTTTCCATGTCATTTTATCCCATGTTCATGTGCTGGCAATGTGGTTTTCCTTTAGAAAGTTGATCTCAAATCCAATATGCCAAAGTTTCTCCTTTAGAAATAATTAATTGTTCCGTACTCAATTTCATAAGCAAAATACCAACAATATTCTAAACTTTCATAACTACAAACTTAAAAGTTTAGATTTTCAATTTTTTCTCTAACTCTAATAGTCAACTAAAATATGATTATTTTATCAAAGATAATTTGTCTTGCCTTTAAAATATTTGAGTTCAAGAAATCACTCAGAGGAGGAGAACCATCAATATTCTAAAGATCTAAAATATAAAACCAAAAACATTTGAATCAACGATGAAGCTAGTTGAGAATCACTTTTTCCAACTATTCAAAACAAAACTGATTTCAAAACTAAATAGAAAGAATAATAAAAGAATTTTCAAAATGAAGGTAATAATTTTCAAAATAAAGACATATGATTTGAATTTTATTTATTAAAAAATATCGTTAATTTACTAATTATGACAAGGTATAATATGAATTTTTTTAAATATATATTAAAATTAAAGTTAAAATCTTAGAAAATAGAAAATGAGAAAAACTTAGATAGATGTTTTAACTTACATACATGAAAAAGAAAAAAAGAAATGATTTTAGGGTATATTAAATTCTTCAACTCAATTTACAAAAACATTAATGTCGTGTTCACTTTAAATATTTACAGTTGTTGATGATATGCAACTATGGATTGCAAATGAATTTTATGTTGGTTTTTATAAATTTGCGGGCGATGAAAAGAGGGGATTTGCGGAATGAACGAAATTCTCAATCTTTCATGCCCAGCACAGATTTGCAAGGAATTGTCATAAATTTCAATTTTACCCTTTATGTAATGTATTTGATTGAAATGGATTCTCACATCAGCATGATTAATAATAATAATAATAATATAATAATAATAATAAATAATAATAATAATAAATAATAATAATAATAATATATTATTATTATTATTAACTTTAATTTTTTACTCTTTATAAATATTTTTACAATTAAATATAATATTAACAATTATCATTTTATATTACTTTAATAACTAGAGATATTTTGGTAATTTTTAATTTCTATCAATTATCGTATCAATCAAATCCTACACTAATTTTGAGAAACTTTACTTTGAAATTCATTCTCAGTTGCTTCTGAATCCACTCAAACAAACAACAAAAACTTTACCCTCAAATCCTTTCAAATTCACTCAATCACTCTCGCAAATCATCTCCCACAAATCTACCCATGTGAACAAAGCCTAAAAAAAATAATAATTCATCAATTACTCAAGTAAAACCTTTAACAAATATTTAGAATATAAACCGAGACATATTTTTAAATTATAAAAAATATTTTAAATTTATAATAAAAAATTAATTTATCTAAAATTTAAGAAATTATAAACATATTTAAGGATATTACTATAATACATTTTGTCATTATTTTCCATCTTTGTATCATTATATTTCATATATATTTTTTTAAAAAATAGTAGAATTGTATCGTGGGGTAGTACAAAAATAATTCAAACGGTTGGTATAGAGACATACCTACTTTTCTGCTTTTTGAAGCTACCATGAAGGATCTACTTTATGTGAATTATTATGAGGTTGAAGCATTCCTACTTTACTCTTTAAAGCTATGAACTAGGGGACCTGCCTTCTTCATCTATGTTCAAACCACTATTTTTATTTCAAAATTAAGTTAGTAAGTTGTATTTCAAAAGATAACTTCATAAAAAAACAAAACAGTACTTTCTTTTAAGTTTTTTTTTTTTTTAATGTTCAAGTCGTCTTTATAACATGAGTTTTATATGTTTTTTAAAAAAATATTTACTATTAGAAACAGTATTTTAGTTTTCTTTTCTTAGCAAAGTTAATTTTTAGAGTACTTTAGTTTAAACTAGTTATGCTTAAAAGTAAGATTTCAACTATTATAATAAAATGAATAAATTAGTTGAAAACAAATAAGGAAAACGTGTTTTTTTATTATTAAAAATAAGTTCTGTTAAGATTGATAATATTTCATTTATTTTTTATCAGCAATTAATTGTTTTTACACTATAATTTATATAAAAATGTTAAATTACAGTTAAATAAATTGATAAAAAATAATTTTAAAATTAGGTAAAAGAAAAATTAAATATATCCGTAATTACCATTTTAGTGTAAATTAAGAAGCACAAAAGTGTTGTGATAAACATAACTTCATCCTAAATAAAATAATACTCTCATCATTGTGTATTTATAGCATTAATTTAATATAATTTTAAAACAAGTGAAATAAAAAAAATTATTTAAAATCTCTTATTCTTTAAAAAAGTTGTTCTCCCAGTTGAGATACCTGTTTATGTAATTGACGTAGATAATATTTTTTATGATAATTATTTTAGACTTTTATGTCAATCGAAAAAATTGACATAAATTAAAGCAATATAAAAAGTTTGTAGTACTTATTTAAAGTGAATCATTAACATAAGTAGTGTACTTATTATATTATATTGAATGCAGTGATAGTGAAGATCATGACGAAAATATCTAAAACTATTGTGTTTAAATGAATGATTGTTGTGTCTTTTAATTGCAATTTCAACAAATTGTATCGCCTATCGCCTATTACATAAAATCATGGTTAGAATGTTGTTGCTTCTGCGCACTATCATTCTCAAGTTTCAACCAAATAAAAATTATGGTTTTGGGTTTTTGAAAAACAAAACAAAGTACAACAATGGCCTAAAATGAGGTGAAATTAAACTGGATCCTCAGCAGAGTTAAGTATAAATATGCAAAAAAGATAAAGAAATCTAGTAAGGTTTATTGATAGAAATTGAGAAATTTTATTCAAATCATCCTAAGCACATACAATAACTACTCCATGTTGTTGGGTACAAACAAAGTCCTACGTTGGATAAAATATGAAATACACATGAATTTATATACACATAAGATACATCCCTTAATAAGAGACTTTTTGAAGTGATATAAAAGGCAAATCCAATATTTTTTTTAACATACTTAGTTCAACCTCTCCTTTACCTCATTCACCTTCCTGAACCCACACTTATTGGTTTTTATAAAAAAAAATTTCAAATATGTTACTATTTATTGAGCGCATTCGACGAAAATATACTATAATAAATTCTTTTTCACTTAATAACATGATATCATATTAATCTATGTCTCTTTTTTTGACATGATCCTATTTTAGCACGTCAAATAATGTAAATAGTTTAAATATTAGTATAAAATATCGTTTAACATTTAATTTCTTTTTTACAAAATCAAATTAAAATGATTATATCTATTCATTTTTAAAGTTTAAGACCAAACCATATCAACATTTGAAAAAAAACAAATTTTAATTTTACATTCAAAACATATTTAACTCTTTATATATATATATATATATATATATATATATATATATATATATATATATATATATATATATATTATTTGTTTCACATTAATCTCTACACACTAAAAAATTTACACTAAACTAAGAAAATATTATGAATAATAAGATAAATTAATTATATTTCATCAAAGAATAAATTACAGGTATTTGGTCTTATTTGATATTCACCACTAAACAAATCCTTGGTATAATTGCAATAAATATAAAATAAAGTATTGAATATAAAAAAAAAAAGTCGTATTTAAGCATATTAAAGTCCATGATGATTAAATAAGATGATTTGTTTTTGTAAAGCATCATACAAATATTCTTATCAAATAAAATTATTATTCGTTTACAAAAGTTAAATTGTAATTTTTTCTAGCGTCATAATAGTTTGATATCTCTATTTTTCTCTTACACATTTTTTTTCTACATTCATTTAATAATGTTTTTGAAAATATAATATTATATTAAAGTAAAAATAATAAATGTATATAAAATAATAATATATGAACTTGTAACTTGAGGATAAAAGAAAGTTTCTTTCAATATAAAAAAAGAGGAGAATTGATCTTCTAAAAAGATATTAACCATAAATAGTCAGTCATAAGTTGAACTTCTTTTTGGAAAATTTATCCATACAAAGTTCCACAGTATCTCGATCAGAATTATTTTGAAAGAAAATACTCATGCAAAGCAAAAAATATTATGGGACGTTAATCATAATAAAAATAATAGCAAAATATAAGTAGTTGTTAAAGAAGCATGGTTCTAAAAAGATGGACTACTTATTAGTATGATTATAATTATACCTTAAACAGCAACAGTGGATGTTTCGGATTGTTTGGGTACTTGTTTGAGTTCAAGGCTACCGGTATAATTTTCCTTGTACTTAAACCATTGTGAACACAATATAAAGTAACCCAAATTCATGATTTCTAGAGCAGCAATCATGTAATAAAACAAATCCAATCTCCCCTTGTTAAGATCTTCTGGTAACCAATTCCCCGAGGCAGATTTAGAACTGCTATTGTGAACAATTGTGATAAGAAGAGTGCTCAAATAACTGGACCCTGCCATGCCACAGTAGAAAAGTGACCCTCCAATGCTTCTCATGTTCTCAGGGAATTGTTTATAGTATAATTCAACTTGTCCAACCGCAGTAAATGACTCAGCTAGACCAGCAAGTGCTAACTGAGGAATTAACCATAGACCTGACATAGATGAAATATCACCTTTTCTTGGTTGCACTCCTATGGGATTGGTCAGAGCCAAGTTTCTTCTATGCTCTTCAACAACTGCTGCTACTAGCATGCACAGTGCAGAGAGAAAAATACCAGTTCCCATCCTCTGGAGGAGTGTGATGCCACCCTCTTTTCCAGTGAGTCTACGGAGGAAAGGGACCAATATTCTATCATAGATTGGTAGCCATAAGGTCATGCTCAACATCAAGAACACATTGTAGGATGCACCCGGGATTTTGAAGTTACTGTGTCCGACACGCCTATCGGATTGAAGGGCTTGAAACACAAGAAGGGTGTGATTTTGGACAATAACTAAGTGGTACAAAATGGCTGATAACCATATGGGTAATACTCTCACCACACATTTTGCCTCCTCCACTTGCTGTATGCTGCAAAGGTTCCATGGATTTCCTGCAGATCCATCTGGGTTTATTTTATCTTGTGGGGTCACAATGGCTGCTTTATCCAATAACCTATTCATGTATTTCAGTTACAAACTTAGGACTTGTTTAATATATATATATATCATTTTCACAAATAATTACAAAACTTATCAATTGTTCCCAAAACAAATAATTAATCCATACTACTTATTGAGAAGCAAATTATCCACCCAGAAATTGCTGAAGTTAAAAGTTAAGCTCGATGTAGTTACCTGAACTGAAAGGTGTAAGGGAGCCTAGAGTTAATGCTCTTGGGAGGCACATAGTTGAAAAGGGAAATGGTTTGATGTTCTGCAGGTAGTTTTAAACTCCTTTTCTTGGTTGCAACAACCAAAACTTGCACAATACTAGTGATGGGGCTACCACTTGGTTTAACCTTGACATAAATTTTGGCCCCCATGAAGTACACTATACAAGATATGAACATCAAGGCTGCAGGAATTCCCAACCCTATTGCCCAGCTAACATTTGACTGTACATACACAATTAGCGTTAAAGAGACCATCTGGGCAAAAGTGAAGGTAAAAAAGTACCAATTGAAGAAGCTGTTAATCCCTTTCTTCCCTGAATCTGTTTTGGGATTGAACTGATCAGCTCCAAATGCCAAGTTACACGGTCTCACCCCAGCAGCACCTACCAGCAGCAAACCAAATCCAGCCAATAGAAAAGTCATTTGCCCTGCAGTTGGTCCTCTGCATGTTTTGCTCTCCTTTGCACAGTGAGGTGGATGCAGATTCTTAAATACAGCAGTAAGTTGTATCACAAGCAATCCCTGTTCAGATGCAGGTGAAACAATTACAAAGGGTCAAATATGTATGTATTAAATTACTAGTATACAAGTAATTGATGCAGATGTGTTAGTTTTTCTGTAAACTGTGGCTTGTTGTGAAATAATAGTAGATATTTGGTGAAGAATTTTTTTGAAATTGTACCAAAAAAGAAGTGAATGTGCAGAATCCTATTGTCTTGTAGCGACCAAAGTAGGTGTCTGATAAGAAGGCACCTATCAAGGTAGCAAAGTTGGTGCTGCCACTGAAGATGTTGATTATATTTGTGGCTGTGATGTTCTTCAGGTTGAATACAGTGGTGAGATAGACCAAGAGGTTGGCTAAGGTGCCAATGGCTCCCAATTTCTCAAAAGTTTCATTTCCTGCAAATTACACAAACAAGTCATTCGAAAGGTAAGACTAACTGTAAAAACACCGAACACACACACACACACACCCAGAAAGCATTTAGGATGTAAAAGATTGTCATTCCTTACCTATGATAAAGGGCATAGCCTTCCATCCTCTGTAGTTAATCTTAGGATCACTGTCTGTCACATGTTTCTCATTGTTCTCTGTACTTTCTTTCTCCATTGTCTCTATAGTTGTTCTCCCTGCCTCTTCAGCTCCCATTTGTTCAGGATTCTGTATATGAACTCTGTTGCTCCTTCACAGTAGGGAGAAAGAAACGTGTTTTTGGTGTTGGGTAATGAAAGTTGAACAAGACATGAGAAGTAGACCAGTGAAGTTCTTATATGAATGAACGACCAAGACTTTTTTCTGTGGTTGATGCTCAAAAGTGAGATTTCACTTTGAAACTAAATTATTCGAAGTAAAAAGAAATAATATATCTCACACACAAATTTTTAATGTTCATTTGATCTTATTTTTTTCTTAAAAATAACAAGTATTCTTTTTTTTAACTATTTTATCATATTAAATAAATATACTTGTATAGCATTTTATCCTTATCCTACAATTAAGATTAATATAATCTAAATGAATGGTTCACATCTAATAATTTAATAATCTAGGAAAAAACATGAAAATTAAGGATAGTTTTGAAACGATTTATTTTTGTCAAAGTCTAATCAAGTAACTTTTTTTGTAATAAATAAAAGAGTTTAATTTTGATGTTATATTTAATTACATAAATGAGTCAGATTCATACTTGATTGAGTTTTTTTTCAAAGAAACTGATTATAACTTATATGCATATATATATATATATATGTTAACTATCATTGTTAATAAAATAATTATAATAGAATTACCTAATACAAATTTCAGATCATTAATATATTATTTAATTTTTGTTTTGATTAGCTTATAAATTATAAAAAATTTAATAAATTGTTGAAAAAAAATTATTTATATTTTGTTCCAATTTCATGATATATGTCTTAACTTTCCGTCGAAATATTTTTAAATTTCTCTTCTCATTCAATAGATATCAAAATGATGACAAAAAGCCTGTATTTAAAGATATTCAGAAATGAAATTTGAGATAAAATATCAAATGAATGAAGGATGTTTTGGGTATTTAAACTGAGTTTGTCAATAGGGTAGGGGCAGCCATCATATGACCAGGTATCACCAAATAAAATCGAACGTATTTTATCAAATCCGAAGTAAATTTAGACATACGATTGGATTTAATAGGATAATATTAAATAAATAAATAATATAAGACGAATCTAATAAATTAAATTATTTTATATAAAGATTAAATTTTAAATTCATACTAAATTACTTGGATTGGATTCGAATTCAATCGATCCTATCAATAGTTAGAACTTATTTTCATCCGCGAAAAGATTTAAACATTTAATTAGAAATAATCAAAAACACTTGCAAAAACTAAAATTTACAGCATAATATTTTATTTTGGGGTAAGTTTTTAAATTATTTTATTAAGTTGAAAACTTAATAAATTAACTTCATTTTGTGATAATAATTTTTTTCAAAACATCCGTACATATCCACAAATATCTGTTGGTTTTAAAAATTTCATAAAGTATCTCTCTATAAGATACTCATGCAAGTATAAAATAAATATGACACAAATTTTAAAATTCTAAGACTGGTCATAGGTATGTATAACAACCAGTTCTATCTATTTTCATCCTGATCATTCTTTAATTCTTTATATTGTTTGATACATATTTTAATTTAAGTGACATGTGAACAATAAAACTGACATAGGTAATAGTACCTATTTTAATAAAAAAATGTTTAATTTATTAGCTACCTAAATCGAAGAAAAAAATCATTAGGTAGCTATTGTGAAAATCAATAATATAATAGAAACCTGAATCTTATTTAAGCCTAAAAATTAATAAATTCCTAATAATATATAATCTGCTTAAATATGTTTACCATCATTGTAGAACTATGGAGAGTTGCTTTGTTTCACGGTTTAGGGCGTAGTCTTTATACATTTTGAAATCATTCTCTTTAATTTTTTAAAGATTTTGATTTAAATAATATTTTTTAATTCGACTCTACAATGTTAAAGAATATAAAGAGTAGGTTACCAACGAATTAATTTTTCAATTGAGAAACATTTAATTTTGTACAAAATATTTTGAGTTATTGGCATGGCTTTACGTGCTCAAAGTTGGACTTGTATATGCATGTGAAATATGATTGTGAAAAATAAATTTGGGTTAATGAATGTTTTTAATTGACTTCGAAGAACTAAGTATTAAAAGATAAGAAAAGTTAAGTAGTTAACTAAAAAAATCCTAAGTTAGATTATGAAAGAGCATAGTTAATTCTTTGAGTTTTATAAGAAAGTTGATTTTGAAATGTTATATTGAGATTGATTTATATGGGTGATTATGTTGAAAGGTAAATGCAACTTCTGTAACTCTTAATATAAGACAAAGATATTTTGAATTGAAGAATAAATATTTGAAAAATAAGATAAAACCTTTTTCATTTTGATTGTTAAAGAGAACAAGTTTATTTTCAACCACGTTAAATATCATGGCAAAATATTATTGTTGAAAGATTTATTTTGTTGTTTTACTTGTTGACTTTCTCGTCTTAAGTCATATTTATAATTTCATTGAGGAAGTTATGCACTATTTTTTCTCTCCTATGAGAGTTTAAATGTTTAAATATTCATTGAGACACTTACGTAAGAAACACCAATGAAAAATGAATTTTAATGAGAACTTATGATGATTCTAATCAATTTGTCACATTATGTTTTGTGATTGCAAAATTTTAAATAGAAGAAGATTTATTGTGCTAGTTCTAAATTTAATTAACATAACATATTATAATTATAATGATTATTTGTTTATTTATCATAATAAGTCAGACAATGATATTAATCAAACTTATTTGAATTGTAATTTTAATCGATATAAAAAAATTTCTAAATAAAAATGTTACCTTTTATTTTATCATTCACATTTTTTTTCTTCTCACAATTTCTCCTTCCTTGACATAATGTATTCCTTCTTGGAATCAATGAGCAAGAGTGTAATTTGTTGCAATGTCATCGAGTAACAACAATGAGGAATCAAGCTCTGAGGATGTGCTAGTGGTTAGAAAGAGTGAGATGCTGTCAGTGGAGACATGTCGACGAATGACCAAAGAAAGGATGTCATTGATATCTTGGAATTAGTGGTAGTAAGGATTCTTTTTCATCTTTATCGTATGATATTCAATTATGTTTTTTTATAAAGATAGATCAATCAAGTTGTTGAAAGTCCCACATCTACTAGAAATAAGATCAATTTATAATATATAACTGGGTGCAAATCTTATGTTACAAGTTGGTTTTATGGGACTGAGTTAGGCTTAAAGTTCATTTTTTAACATGTATCAGAGCTATGGTCAGAGCCTATCCTAGCGAGGTGTTGAAAGTCTCACATTGACTGATTTTGTAAGTCCAGTTATATATTATAAATTGGTTTTATCTCTCGTTTATTTGTATTTTTGCCACTGAATATTGGAATTCATTAAGAAATCTTAATTCCACTAATAATTTAAATTATATAAAGTAATATACCAAGTAAACATATAGTTAAAGGATATCTTATATAGTGCTCTCAAAACGGGTCATCCACTTGACCCGACCCAATCCATTATGGGTTGATCACTTAGTGAGTTAACCCAACCTGACTCATTTATTAGCGAGACAAAAAAAATTTGAACCTAGTCCGGCCCACCACAAGTTAGTGGGTTAAACGGGTTGACTCACTTACTCGCTTAATTACAAGTTTTTTTTAAATCTAAATAAATTTATCTAAAATGATCTTAAAGACAACTCAAAATAGAAAAAGTAACATACAATCAAATGTAATCCAAAAACAAGCTCAAAAAGCAAATAAATAAGTTTTTAATATTAATCTTTTTTGTGTCACTTATCCATTTATAAGATTAAAGTCTTGAATAAATCTATAATATTTTGCTATCTTGAAACATCTTATTTTTTATCCCCATTTACAGTAGAATAAAACAGTTTTAACTAATAATATTCAAACATAAAATAATAAATAATTAAATTAAATCATGTGGGTTGGTCAGTCAACCCAACTCATCACATGTTCAATCCGGGTAAGCCGATTTCTAAGTGGACCGAATTGAAAATTGCCCCTATAAAAAAATTGTATTTTTTTCAAACTTAATCTAGTCTGAACACGTGATGGACCATATTGACCCACATGTTCTAATCCATTTTGACAACACTAATTCTTATATTTTGTTGAGCAAATTCCATAAGCTACCTCTATTATATTGAACAATTGACAGAAAAAATTTGGAGTCAAAAGTTAATCTTCGTGTGACTTGTTGAATACATATATTTTGAAAGACGTTATAGTTATTTAATCTGTTGTTGAGAGAAGGAGTAAATCCAATAAGAATATAGTCCCTTAGTCATTGAATTAGGTATAAGATGAGTGTGTTATATTTAAAGAATTTTTAAAATAAAAGTGTTATGAATGTATGAATTGATATCTGATTCTTATTTTATCCTTAACCTTAAAAAGATGGGTTTATGAATATGTTTTCTGGTATTTTTATATATGTATGAGCTTACCCTTAGATTCCTAGCACGATTGCCTTAGCTTAAAAATTGTGGTAAGTTATGATTCGATGACGTGCAGTTTTCTGGTTTTTAAGATTACCACCGAGGTTAGATTCGAAATCGAAATGAATATCTAAATGAATTTTTGTCGTTTTGTTTTGGGTGTGTTTGAGTCTGAAGATCTAAATATTGGTGGGTTTGAATTGGTTAAATAATTGACACGGACATAAAAAATTCTGATTGACACCCTTAGAACACGTTACCCTACATAAATGCATTTAGTTAGACTTTACAAGGCATGTCCACTTTCTTTCTTTGATTGTTATACTTAACTGTCGTTTACAGCACATATTCAATTATTAGATCCACTCATTAAGGCTAACATGCACTGCATGACACTGCATGAAATCACAACACCACAAACTTCACTCTCTTCACTCCTTTACTCTGGCGTGAATTGTTTCTAAGGAAAAGCTTACCATATAAATTAAATATAGCCACCAACCATGTGGTAGCAGTGTTGAGAGGCTACTCACACGAGTTGAGTACACAGTTTCAAATGCACAAAAAGTCAAGTACGCCACAAAAGCTTTCTCACAAGTTGGTAATACCATTAAAGGATCAAACCTGCACAAGGTAACACTTTCATCCAAAGGAAATTATTATAATAGTGATACTAGTTAATCATCATAAAAGGAAAAAGAGATCGTGTTAAGGAATAGAAAGCGAATTTTGTATTTATAGTTATACAATGGTAATTATTTTCTTTTTTTTAAAAAAAATTCTGTAATTTGATTTCTTTAACTAGTAATTTGCGCAATCGTTAGTGTACTACAGATTGTAATTTTCTCTCTGTGTGAACCCAATTGGTTAGCTGTATTAATACAAATGCTAATCATAATCATAGGCCTTAAATTCGAGTAAGTTAATTTTTGTATTGTAGCTTTCAGTGTGCACCGTGTATAACTGGAAGGATTGGAGACCTTAGAAATGTAGGGAGCTTCAATACATACACATTTACACATAAATTCCTATACTGGAGAGATATTGTTCGCTTTGAGTTAAGTTTGATTTATTTTTAGTACCACTTTAAAATCCTTTTACCAATGAATTTATGTGTATATAAATTTATATTTATTTTTTATTTTATTCTATGTGAGATTTGTTGGTACGTAACAAAAAAGAAAAACTATGAGGCCTCTAGGTTTTATTTTCGTCTCTCATGATCTTCAAACTCGTTCAGCTTTTGTGGACGTTAATCATTGGAATATTAGTGTCAGTTCATATACGTAAAATATCACAAGGTGCCGTGTCTAATGTAGATTGAACCTTTGTCTCAAAGGAGGAAAACATCAAGTATAATACTTCACCTATTTCGACCTTGTCTAAAAATGGTTTTGAGAAACATGATCAAAGAAGCTCTTCCTTTGCTATTTACCTTAATGAGTAAATATAATTTTTTGGGATTTTACTGACCAAGGAAGTCGATACTTTTCTTCTGGATCAGACTCCTTCGCTATTGGACTGCAAGTACAGCTTCGTCTTCTTTTTCCGGAAAAAAGGCTGCCACTTCCTGCATCTCCCTTTTTCTTCCTGCACCCGAAAAGTTATAATATTTCCATTTTATCCTTTATTAAAAATCCCAAAACCCTAATTTGAAATGAAATATCCTGCACTTTGTTCCCTCTTGCTTCATTTTCTTCATTTACACAGTCGTGCATGATTGAAGCCAAATCCCCACTAGACATGTGATGGGAGATGAAAAATTATGGAGAAAAGAAATTTAGAGAAGAATAGCCAATAGAGAAGTTGTTTGAGTTATTTAAAAAAGAAAAAATATCTTCCAGAATAAATGTTCTAAAAGTTATTTTCAATTTTGAAAAATGGATATTGCAGAAGATATTTTCGAATTTTTGAAACATCTATTCTTGAAGTTTTCTTTTAAAAATAACTCAAAGAACTTTTCCAAACTTCCTTTCTCCCTTAATCTTTCACCTTCCATAACAAGTCGAGAGGGGATTTTGCCTTCAACAACCTTACACAATTTTGTGAAAAGAAGAAAATGAAACAAGAGGGAAGAAGGTATAGTACGTTTCGAGGCGCAAGGAAAAAAGGAAATGTAAATTTGAATTTTAGGGTTTTTAATATTTTTTTAATAAAGGAGTAAAATGGGAATATTGTAACTTATGGGGGTGCAGAAAAAAAAGGAGACGTGCAGGACGTAGCAGCCCCGAAAAAAAACCATGGCTCAAACTAAAAAGAAAAGGCCTCATTGAGCATGACAAACCGAATTATGTTCACAATTGTTAGTCATCAGATAAGAGTTGTTGCATAATCTGCACCAAAAAAGTGACCAAAAACTTATAATAAATCATAGAGTTTCATCATTTGTATCAATCTATCTAAATGCACAAGCAGTTCAAGAGCAGGTAAACCAAAATTTCAAATGGGTTGTAATATTCTTCTATTATTAACAAAGGGAAATTGAACCATACCATGTAGAATACAATGGTTGATTAACTGGACGACCCTCCTAGTTTTTAACACTTAACAATAGTATGACAATTACAGAATCAAAGTAAAATTAAAATTTTACAAAAACAATGTCATTTCCAATAATAGTGTTCTTTTTTTTTCCCTGTAAAATGAGCTGAAAGATCACCAACTCTGACCGACTTTAGGTGGTTACAATCATTATCTTCATATGTAAGAATCAAATTGAGGAAAATACAATCGTGATTTCAGTGTATACTTTCTTTCACTGTCATTGGGTGCTTTAAGGCAAAAGTTTCGGATGTAGGCACCTATTATAAGAACAATGCACCTCATCTGTCAAATGCATCTACACATAAAGTATCTATCTAATTGGAAAAGCACAGACTGCATATTTGTTACTATACTCAATCTTGATTTTAACCGTTGCTAGTTGTGGTTCCACTCGATGAAAAGTTGTAGTAGCCTATTTCTACACAGTAGCTATAGACTCGAATCATTAAGACCATTACCACTTTTTTCCGATTGTCTTGTCACTTTTTCGAGTTCGACAGAACTGCCGCTCGTGCCCTTGTACCTAAACCACCTTGCACATAACACAAAGTAACCTAAATTAAGAATTTCAAAAGCAGCAATGAGGAAATAGAACTTATCCAATCTACCCTTGTTAAGATCCTCCGGTAACCAATTCCCAGTTTCAGATTTGGCAGTGACTTGGTGGATAATTGAAATAAGCACACTACTCAAATAACTTGACCCTGCATGTCCACAGTAGTAAAGAGAACCTGCAATGCTTCTCATGTTCTCAGGAAATTGTTTGTAGTAAAACTCAACTTGTGCAACAGTCATGAATGATTCCGCCAATCCAGCTAATATCAGCTGAGGAATCAACCACAGACCTGACATTGATGAGATTGCACCTTTTCTTATTGTTACTCCTAGAGGATTAATCAAAGCTAGGGTTCTACGGTGCTGCTCAACCCTAGCAGATACTACCATGCTGAGTATAGCGAAAAATATTCCAAAACCCATTCTCTGAAGGAGTGTGATGCCGCCCTCTTTTCCAGTGAGCCTTTGGAGTAAGGGCACTACTTTTCGGTCATAGATGGGTAACCAAATTGCCACAGTAATCATCAAAAAGACGTAGTAGGATGCTCCTGGGATCAAGAACTCGCTTTGCCCAATGCGCCTGTCAGATAGAAGGGCTTGGAACACTAAAATGGTGTGCTGTTGGACAATTACAACAAAGTATATAATGCCTGAAACCCATATGGGTAACACTCTCAACAAGCATTTAACCTCTTCCACTTGCTGCATACTGCAAAGATTCCAGGGATCAGTAGCAGATCCATTGGGGTTTATTTGATCTTGGGGAGTCACGATTGCCGCTTTGTCAAGGAACCTGTTAACATAAGCCATCTGGTAAACAATTCTTAATAATCTATCATAACTAACAACAGATGCTAACTGCTTGATGTTGTTTACCTGAATTGATATGTATAGGGAAGTTTAGAATTCATTGACTTGGGAGCCACATAATTGAAGAGGGAAGGATATAGATATTCCGGGAGCTTCAGCCTCCTTTTCTTTGCTGCAACCACTATAACTTGCACTATACTAGTTATAGGGCTACCACTTGGTTTAACTTTCACATACATTTTGGACCCCATGAAGAAGATTATAGAAGATACAAACATCAAAGCAGCAGGAATTCCAAGACCCACTGCCCAACTTACATTTGACTGTATATAGACAATAATTGTTAAGGATATCATCTGAGCAACAGTGAAAGTGAAAAAGTACCAATTGAAGAAGCTAGTGATCCCCTTTTTCCCAGAATCCGTGTTAGGATTAAACTGATCAGCACCAAATGCTAAGTTACATGGTCGAATCCCTGCAGCTCCTATCATCAATAAACCTAAACCAGACTTAAGAAATGTCATTTGCCCCTCTGTTGGTCCTTGACATGTGGGGGACTCTTCACACTGAGGTGGATGTAGCTTCTCTACCGCCGCTGTCAGTTGGATTGCAAATAAACCCTGTATGAAGCAGGGAAACCAAGGTATCCAATACAAAAATTAAACAAGCCAATCAGATAAACCAAGCACCTTTCTTTCTATATGGATTTTAAAATGGAATTACTTCTATTTGGGATGATCTTAAATCACATTTTCTACTTCTCAGTGTCGTAGGCTTTTACAAATTCAGATATCCCTAACAGTGTTGTGTTTATCCATAAACAAAAAGCACCAGGCAGCAGCAATTTACCACAAAGGAAGCCATTGTGCAGAATGCCAATATCTTGTAGCGACCAAAAAAGGCATCAGACAGAAAAGCTCCTACTAATGTAGCAAAGTTGGTGCTGCCATTGAAGATGTTGATAATATTTGTAGCCGTGATGTTTTCCAAGTTGAACACAGTAGTAAGATACACCAAGAGATTGGATAAAGTGCCAATGGCTCCTAGCTTCTCAAAAATCTCATTTCCTGCCAATTACAGAAAAAAACCAGTCAAGCTCTAAGGAGAAAAACCAACCAGAAAAAGAAATGCATATAAAATCACAAAACCCTCCTCACCTATAATGAAGGGCATGACCTTCCACCCTCTGTAGTTAATCTTAGGGTCATCATCTGTTCCACTATTATCGCTCTTCAATAAACTTTCCTGGTCATCATCAAAGCTCTCTCGCTTTGTCATTCTTTCTCCAATTGTGTTCATGATTATAAGCTTTAAGCGCTACCTTGAAGAGGGAAAGGAGGGCAAGAACGACCAGTGAGAGAGATCATGAAATAGGGGGAATTTCAAAACCACACCTACTATTATCATCGCACCTACCTACTAACAAATTTACTCAAGCTGATTTACGGATCCAGTCTTCACTCCCGGGTTCTTGTCCTGAATTCAATTTTTATTTACATTTCCCCCAATTTCTTTTTTATTCTGATTGGATATTTAAATTACCCATTTACTGTGTTTGAGTTGAAGCGAGTAGATCTTCGTTGGTGACCAATACAAAATAACTTGCTGTACCCAAAAAGCAAAACCCAAGCAAGAAGAGTACAATACAAAATCTCAGAAGTTTGCTGCAAGTTAAACATTGCCCAGTCACACATACATTGTACAAAATGCTACCAAATCATCCTAAATGCAACTTTTGTAATTCTATCCTAATTTTAAGTCTGTGGGAAATTTTCAACAAAAGAAGAAAACTTATTGCAATATAATCAAACCCAGAAAGAAAGATATAAATTTAGTATAACAAGAAGTCAACTCAGTACATCATATCGAAATAAAAGCGTAAGCAAAAGAGTGATGAGGAATGAAGCGACATAAAAATTGAGAGAGGAAGCGAAAAGCAATAGAAGGGGGTGATAGCAGTACCTGAAGCGAGAGATGTTAATTGGTCCCCTGCGAAACGAAAATCTCGGACGTAGCCTTCAAATTCAACTTAAAGACTTGCTATCAGAGAAAGACGTGCTATCAGACATGGTACTCAGTGTACCTTGCTTAAGAGTTTAATTTTAGATTTTGAGTTTTAGTCTAAGTATATTTTTATTCTCTCAAATATAGGATGAATTTTTTAAGTTGACCTTAAATATACTCTTTTATTTTAAGTAAAAAATTAGCTTCATCTTCAAACAGTTCTATTATTTCTAGGAAAACAAAGAAGAAAAGTTTTGTCGTCAAAGATAAGGTCAGGAATCTTAAAAAGAATAAAAAAAAGAATCAATTTATTTTCACAATATATGTGTTTGGATTACAAGTAAAAGATTAAGATGGCTTAATTTTGATTCGAGTTGAAAAAATAAATTATAATTTAAAAATCAACTTGAATTTTGATATGAATTTTTTTTACCGAGTTAAAAATAAACTAAAAGTAATAATAAAATAAAAAATACTTTTCTTTTTCTTTGGATTGAAAAACTAACTGCTAAATCTATCTCATAAAAATTTCCTTCATGAATAATAATTTTCTAAAAGTTTAGTTTTTATATTTAAATTTTTATTTACTATCTTTTATAATTTTTAACTTAATTGAATTTAATATTTATTAAATAAAATTAATTTTGTCTATTTAATTAACTTAATGTTAAGTAATAGATATTTTGTATTTTGGGATTGGAACACCATGTATTAGTATAAAAGAAATATAAAACAGGTTTAAATCCTATGATCGTATTTTGTAGGAGAATCTTAAATGGGTCTTTTTGTTGAAAACGATATCAATTGAGTCTTAATTTTAAAAAATTAAGTCCTCTCCATTGAGTCTTTACAGTCGATATTAAAAAATACTGACGTATTAGAATACTACCAAGCTCTATAGAGAGACTACCCTTGCTTCAAGCTCAAAGAACTCTAGAAACACCTGCAAATCATGGAATTGTAATTGAAGTAAGTCCTTATAACTTCTGATCATCATGAAACTATAAAAGAAACTCGATTGACATATGTGAAGGAACTTCTACGCATGGCCTTAAATGAAGAATCAAAAGAAAAAAGGATAAAAACTTACTTGCTTCAGAAAAAAAAAATTATCAGATGATGATGAATAATACTCTGTTGTGATCTCCCAAAAGCTTCCTGTTCATCATCCAGATAATTCAAGAATTAGAAATTGTAGAGAGAAGGAAAAAGAAATTAAGAAAAAAAGTTATAGAAAGATAATGATTACTTTAGACACTAAAACAAACATAAATTTATGAAATTCTATTTATATTATTTATATTATTGAATTATTTTAATACTAAAATATTTTATTTCATTATTTTAAAACACTTATTAAAATTTTGTAATTTATTTTCTAAGTTTTTACAATTGTTATTTCTTACTTTGGCAAAAATAATAAATAGTTGATAGTACTGTCTTATTAAATATATTTTATATAATTATAATAGTCTTGTACTGGAATATTTTTTTAATAAAAATATTGGTTCATTTCAAAATATAGATTTAAGAGATAGTTAATAGATAGAATTGAGATATTTAAAAATAAAAGTGAAAAAAATTAAAAGTAAAATATGTGAGTGACATAATATATGTGATAAATAAAAAAAAATATTTCAATAGATTAAAATGAAATATTATAATTAAATTCTTATCCTTAAAATTAGTATAAAGTAAAATGTAAATAAGTCAAATTAATTTAAAATAAAATATAAATAATTAGTTTTTAAATAAAAAAGACAAGGTTAAATTTGTAAAAGCACTGTTCATTTCCTGAAGTCTTTCAAACAAAGATGCCATCCTCCTTTCCTTCCTCGAATCCTCACAACATCCATTGGAAAAAAGAAAAAAAAACAAACTTCATCCATCCTTTTCCATTTTCACAAACAGAAAATACGGCAAAGTGAATAAAGCATAAGAGATCTTGCTTATCGATGCCAGGTTTTTTCAAAGAAAAAAAGAAAAAAAAAAACTTTTCGTCTCTTCCAGTCATCACTTTTATATTTATTTAAATAATAATTGATAAAATAATATAATTTTTTTATCATTTTCATAAAAAAAATTTATACATTTCCATTTATTTATTATGTCTATTTAGTTTTATTAAAATTCTGAAATATTAATTTTTAATCAACAATTGTAAATTCACTTCAGTTTTTAATTTCTTTTTACTTAAAAAAAATATGCACGTTAACGGATAATATTAATCTTATAATAAGATTAATATACAATAATAAATTAGAATTTAATTACCTGTTACTAATTATACATTGTTAATAATTATATCATTTAATAATTTTAATTTGATCACTTTTATTCAACACTCATTATTTAAAAAATATAATTTTAATCTAACATTCTTTAACACCATAAAAAATATGATTTAAAATATTATGAAAATGCTCACTAAATGATAATTATGTTTGTACCTCGGTTACTTTATTATAAAAATATTAGAATGAGGTAAATGATGGATAATATAATATGAATGGGACTAATCATGCAAGTTAGTCCCTAGATTTATGCAAAATAGACTGAATATTTTGTTCCGTTAGTTTATTTAATCTTTACCCGGATTTATCTCTAATTATGTCTATGACTTATGATTGTATCTATTAATATTGTATAAATTTTCTAATATAAAAAAATATTTTTGAGAGGATCTTTCATCTATTCTCAGTTCTCCTTTTCAACTTAATTACTTAAAATCAAGCTTTTGTTATTATTTTAATTATCTATATATATCTGCTATGAATTTTCTAGAACACTTTTATTAAAAAACTATTGATCATAAAATTATAAATATTATTTATTTTAAGAAATGGGTTTATTAATTTATTATACATAATTGGAGATAAATTTCATCTTATTAGACCACTTCTAAATTTCATTACTCATATAAGTTGTTGATGATTATATCGATAATTATATATAATATTTTGGGATGTTAGAAATTTTATATTTAAAAAAATTGAAATAAAAACATTTTGTTAAGATCAAATATAAAACTATTATTTAAATATTAAAAACATTTAAGCCTTTCAAATTTCATAGCTACCTTAAGCAGGTTTACAGTAAAACTATTTCCAAATCCAAACCTAAAAGAAAGCCTGCTTTATTCTCTTGGCAAAGAAACATTATGAACCATTTTTCCAATTACAGATGACATGAACTTTGCACGAGAGACTATGATTCTGAATTGATAAGGTTTTTCTGATACGTATTCAGAAAGTACAGAATGAAGAGAAAACCCTTAGACAGTGTTAAGAGTCTTTTGAGATGGTTTGGATAGTTGATCTAGCTGAAGATCACTACTGCTGCTAGTAGCAGTCCCTTTGTATTTATACCACTTGGCACACAGTATAAAGTAACCAAAATTGAAGACTTGAAGAGCTGTTATAACGTAATAAAAATAATCCAATCTCCCCTTGTTCAGATCCTGAGGTAACCAATTCCCAGTTGCAGATTTAGCTGTCACCTTATGGATGATAGAAATCAGCAAACTACTCAAATAACTGGATCCTGCAAGACCACAGAAGAAAAGAGACGCCGCAATGCTTTTCATGTTCTCAGGAAACTGTTTGTAGAAAAATTCAACTTGCCCCACAAGGGTAAATGCATCAGACAGTCCTGCCAGTGCTAACTGAGGAATAAACCACAGAGCTGGCATTGAAGAAATGTCACCTTTTCTTGGTTCTGTTCCAATAGGATTGCTCAAAGCCATAGTCCTTCTTCTCTCTTCCACAACACCAGACACAAATACACATAATGCAGAGAGAAACATTCCAATGCCCATCCTTTGAAGAACAGTGATGCCACCCTCTTTTTTGGTCAACCTTTGGAGTGAAGGCACGATAATTCGGTCATAGATGGGTAACCAGAGGGTGAGGGTCAGCATCTGGAAGATAGTGTAGGAAGCTGCTGGGATCTTGAAGTTGCTGTTGAGAACGCGTCTATCAGCTTGAAGGGCCTGGAACACCAACATTGTGTTCTGTTGGACAATGGCAACGTAGAAGAAAACTCCTGCAACCCAAATGGGCATCACTCTTATCAAACATTTCAACTCTTCCACTTGCTGCATGCTGCAGAGATTCCAAGGATCAGAAGCAGACCCGTCTGGGTTTATACCATCTTCTGGGGTTATGATAGCAGCTTTGTCAAGGAACCTGTTCATATCAACATTCAACGTCTTAATTCTTTTTTGCCAATTCACTAATACACCACAAAATTTAATCAATCAGTCAGCTCTTATAATAGTATTTACATATGTGAGATGTTTATAAATGAAACAACGTTTGCCATTGGAGTGATTAACTTTTTCTTTCTATGTACAAACATCTTTGTTTTTATTTATTTTTTTAATAAAAAGTATATATTGAAGCCCATGGTATACAAAAAGATTAAGTTAAATATTTATTTTATTAATGTTGGTATATTGAAATTATTTTTGTGTTAAATTTTTAAATCCATGCCATATTATAAGAAATATAAATTTAATATAAACAACTCATTTGTGATTGTTTTAAGA
Organism: Vigna umbellata; assembly: GCF_029865625.1. Lineage (NCBI taxonomy): Eukaryota > Viridiplantae > Streptophyta > Magnoliopsida > Fabales > Fabaceae > Vigna > Vigna umbellata. The sequence goes on from NC_142165.1 coordinate 98,163,843, forward strand.
ATTTTAGTAAAAACTGTAGCTTATATCCTGAAGAAATGGTTTTAAAGTTTTGTTTTGTTTTTTTATTTCTACTTCACACATGTATATAAATAAATTAGTAAAGTATCATATGATTTCGTTTGTTTATGTTATATTACACTATTTGCTATAAAAAAACGTAAGTATAATATTGGTTAAAGAAATTAGTGCTAATATTTAGTGATGAAAATGATAAAACTAATGTAACAAATATTAACTCGAGAGAAATAACGCATAAATATAAATGTTTTTTGCTCTGAAAGTTCAACCCTCAGAAAGTCTCCTTTGGTTCAAAGTAGGATTATTAAAATAGGTTGTAACTCGCGAGCCAATTCGACTCATCATGAGTTTGAGTGAGATTAGGTTTGAAATAAATGTAATTTTTTTATGCGGGCTAGTTCTCAACTTGACTCACTTAGAATCCAGTTCACCGGGTTGAACTCGTGGTGAACCGGGTTGCTCACCAACCCACCTAATTTAATTTAATTATTTTATTATATTGTACATGGTGATAAAAAAGGAAATGTTTCAAGACAGAAAAATATTATAAATTTATCTATTCAAGACTCTAATATTATAAATGGACAAGTGATATAAAAATTATCAATATTAAAAACTTATTTGTTCATCTTTTGTATATGTTTTTGGATTACATTTGGATTGTATGATAATTTTTTATTATTTTGAATTGTCTTTGGAGTTTAACATCTATTTGAATTAAAAAAATTGTAATTTTTTTATTTTAAAAAAATTATGATTAAATGAGTTAGTGAGCCAACCCGTTTAACCCATCAACCCGTGGTTAGTCGAGCCGGGTTCGAATTTTTTTATCTCGCTAATAAGTGAGCCGAATTGAGTTGATTCACTAAGAAACCAACCCGTTGTAAGCCGGATCGAGTCGACCGAGTTTACCTTTTTGACAGCTCTAGTTCAAAGTCATGTACTTGTTTCTTTACTTTAAATTTCAGTACAAAATTATGCAGTTTTAGTACATGAACGGAGGAGAAAGATTTGTTGGTTTTGGAGTAAACATACTTTAAAAAGTCTTGCAACTTTATAGCATAAAATCTAAAAAAGCTTGCTTTCAAAAAGTTTCACCAAAAAGCTCAGTGAAAGAGCTTATGATGAGGTCATAGACTCTACTTCAATAAGGTTAAAGGTATTAATTTTGTGTAAGCCAATGGAAACACAGTATAAAAGATGACGATGGTTACCTGAACTGAGAAGTGTGAGGAAGCTTGGAGTTCATAGAGTGAGGAGAAACATAGTCAAAGAGGGAAACCAATGGATACTGTGATAGATTGAGTCTTCTTTTCTTTGCAGCCACAACTATAGCTTGAACTATGGTTGTTAGTGGAGCTGGACCACTTGTTTTAACTTTGACATAATATCTGCTTCCCATATAGTAGAGTGTGCAAGAGATGAGCATCAAAGCTGCGGGAATTCCCAGACCCAGAGCCCAACTCACGTTTGCTTGTACGTACACAATGAGTGATAGAGATACCATCTGAGCAAATGTGAAGGTAAAGAAGTACCAATTGAAGAAGCTGTTTATTCCCTTTTTTCCTGACTCAGTATTGGGGTTGAACTGATCAACTCCAAATGCCAAGTTACAAGGTCTGATCCCTGCAGCTCCCACAATCAGAAATGCAAATGCAGACAGCAGAAATGCCATTTGGCCTGTGTTTGGACCTTTGCATATGCTGCTATCTCTTCCACACTGAGGTGGATGCATTTCCTTAATCCATGCTGTTAGCTGAATAATAAGTAGCCCCTGTTGAATAACCAACCAGATACAATCACAATAATTAGTTAAAACTCTCCCACTAGATGGATTCATATCACTTAACTTTCTTTTACAAGTTAGTAGAAAAAAGTGGTGATTTTTATCATTTCTCTGAAGTGGGTTGAACAATAATTAAAGTAGGCGTAGAGGCTTATGTAGTTTGAAAATAGAGATTGAGACCAGAAAGGAAGCAATTGTGCAGAATCCGAGTGTCTTGTAGCGGCCAAAATAGGTGTCACAGAGAAAAGCCCCAATCAAAGTGGATAAACTGGCACTGCCGTTGAAGATGTTGATAATATTTGTTGCAGTGATACTGTCCAAGTTGAAAACAGTTGTGAGATAGACTAAGAGATTGGCTAAGGTACCAATGGTTCCCAGCTTCTCAAAAGTTTCATTCCCTGCATGATGTGAATAAGATGAGTGAAAACAGTAACAAGGAATTATATATGTAAAAGCATTTGCAACTTTTTGTGATGCTTACCAATGATAAAGGGCATCACTTTCCACCCTCTGTATTTAATCTCTGCCTCCTCATTTTTCTCCACAGTCTCTGGGTCTGACTCATTTTTCCCAACAACGTTCATGACTGAAACAGAGAGAAGAAGCAAATAATTGTTAAGATTTTGTGAACACCTATCTGATATTCATCAACCTTGTTCTGTTTTTTTCCCTCGGGGTGTTATGAATTTATAGTATCACCCTATTTCCTTGTTCCTGGCCTTAGACCGAAAAAAACAAGTGGATGAGATAAAACATTACATTTTTGGTAACAGATAATTCAAGTACAAAAATGCCCAAGATAAAACACTTTTTTCAACATTTTCTCTTTATTAACAAAAATTTATACACCTATATAAATTTCACTTATAATTTTTTTATAACTTCAACTAATTTTATCGTTAAAATTATATTTAGAGAATATATTATTAGCACTCCTCCTTACCACATAAACAATTTATTATTGAAGTATTAACTTTTCTCTTGGAAAGTATTTAAAATAAGAAAATTATATAAATTAAACTAAGTAATTCTTTAATGATTTTTTTTACAATAATAAAGTTTTGAAGAAAAAGATAATACGATTCACACTATTTTCAATACAAAATCTTAAAATATGAGTTGTAAATAAAAAAAGAAGAAAAAAAATTATAATAAAAATGAAGGTGTTTGGATTAGAGATCAAAAGGAAAGACAGTGAAACCAACCACTCTTTTGTACACATGCACTTCTGGTTAAATCTCTCCTTCCCTTTCATGTTTTTCTCCCATACAAAAATCACCTTAAATTCCTTGAAACAAATGACAAGAATTTTTTTATATTTCCATTTTTTTATTCTCCCTCTATTGAAGCAAAGTGTTGAGTATGAAAGCGTTTATAGAAGTGCTTCATAAATGATTTAAAAGAAATTTCTCCTTAACTATTAAAATTTGATACTTATAATTCGATTCCTGTATGAAATATGGAAGACAGAAGATAGTCCATAACTGAAGCTTGAATGGCATTTGTGGAGTTATTCCCAGTGGATCATGATTGTTGGTTCCTGGGTAATGATTCAATTAAACTTGTGTGGACGACGTAAAATTGCTCATACCATTCATTTTATTGTGCAACAGTGTCCCACCTAAATATCGAATCCCGTTTGACTAAATCTTATCGCATTTCTCATTGCTGTCTCTTTACATTTTAGTCAAAACTACACGTCTTAAGTTCTCATTTCAAACATAGATTTTATATTCCAAATCAATCAAGTGTAATAATAATAATCAAAGAATCACAAAATAACACATTTTTTTAATCTATACTCTCTCTCTATTCGATCGCCACTTTCATTTACTGTTGGCATGAGTTTTAAGTCCGGTAATATACAGTATAAAAAAAATGTTGTTTAATTGCATAGAAATAGAGACAAAGGGATATTTTCTTGGTTGTCTTCGCAAACACAATTAACTAATTAAGCTTTAGATGTAAAAATAAGATACTTTTGAAAATCAGCGGCATCACACGACACCGACGTCAATTCTAAGTGTGATGTGTTTTTCTCTCTTATAATTGCATGCCTAATTAACGAACACAAAAGTCCTCCTCAATCAGAGTCACACTCACCTTGTTTTCTGCCCAGACAAATATTACAGGCTTCACATGGGAACCACTTAAAAGGCATCAAATTTTATTCACTCAAATAAAATTGAAAAATAATTCTTTAATATTCTTAAACTTTTTACATTTATTTAACATTATCTTTTATTACAATTTATTTTCTTTTTTTTATATAAAAATACAAAAGATTTACACTTTTATAATCATTTTATCTTATTTTCTATCATTTTATCTTATTTTTTACGTTAAATAAATATAACAATATGTCATTATCTCTTCTCAATAAAATTAGAATTTAATTTGACAAATTCAATGTCCCCAAACTTCAGTCCTCGTGCATAATAGAAACAATCTTGTCATCAGTTGACACTAGGTCGTTCTCCATGGTTTCACGTGAAGGAAAATGGAAGAACAACGTACAGAAAAGTCTTACATTGTCCAGTTTATGGGTTGCTTTTGAGAAAAAAATATGTCTTTTTATTTTTACTTTTCACTTTTAATTTACAAAAGTCGCAACTTTATTCTCAATTCGTCTCATGTTTTGAAAGGAAAAAGAAAACAAAAAATCTTCTCACACAAATATTTGAAAACAAGATAATAGTTTTGTGATTAAAAAATTGCTTCTCAAACGTGAGTCAAATACGTGGTGATACGTGGTGATGAAAGAAGAAAAAAAGGATTTGACAACCAGCAAAGTAAGTTTAATTTTTTTTAAACACTCCACTCCACTGCCTCTGCTCTGACTCATAATTGGAAAGAGCTCTTTTTGGATGCATTTAGAAAGTTGAATAAGGAAGTTCAAGAAAATATCACTGTTTAGAGAGTTTGTCGTATTCATTCCCCGTGATCATATCCACCACCACTAAGTTTAATTTCTTAAACTGTATCTTTAATTGCATGATTTTGCCAAACTTAATAGTTTATTAAAACCTTTAACTTTATCAGATAGACAACATTATTGCACAGTATCTGAAAAGTGTTCCAAATTATATTCTATAATTATTATGATCTCTGGCGTTGATATGAGTCTTAATATTTCATTGAATTTTGTATCGGTTGGAGCGTGTAGGCTCGTTCTCCTTACACTTTTTCAAATTGAGAGTTGGATGCGTTGGACGTTTGTGCAAGTTGGGGTGAAGAAGGCGATTAATCATACAATGTACGTTGAACTGTTGCCGTGGTGGCTCACAATAATTCATCTTTTGTTTTTGTACCAAGAAATCAATTTCTAAACGTAAGCTTCATGCCTACAAACTCAACATCTTTTCTTTCAGGAAGCAATCATCTCTGTCCACGTTTCCAATATACGAATAAGGAATTAATATTTTCAATAAATTTAAAGATTATGCTTTCAACCTATCATTCTACTAAAAGAATAATCAGTATTTATACGAGTTTTAAAATCTAAAATAGAAATATGTTTATCAATATTATAAAACGAAGTGCATATATTTAATTACAGTGATGAAGACGTACTTCTTTACTCCTCTTCACATGACCTATTACATCATTAAATTGCTCTGAATTGGATAAGTTTAAATGCTAATGTAAACTGATGCAAATAACATTCCGGATTTGGGCCACCAAATGAAAAGATTAGGATTGTGTTTGTGTAAACTGTAAACCAAATCAAACATGAACCGTTTTTATTATATAGATTCGCTTATATATGTTTTAGATTAGGAAAAAGTCTCTTTAACAATTTTTGACAACTTTTTTACAACATGTGTAGTAGTTTGTGATTGGTAGTAACACATAATCAGTTGTCAAAAAATTGTTAAAAAAGTTGTTAAAATATCATGATCCTTTAAATTAACCTATTAAGTTTGTTTTTGTATATGTCCTAAAATGATCTAATAAAATGTCCTAAACTAGATAAGAAATTGATATCACTCTCTATCAAAAACCTTAAAGGCAATGAGTTAGTGGATCTTTCATCTTTAGATAGTGTTCTACTTTCTTATTTTTACTCACATACGTTTGTCTCGAAACAAGAGATCACTAAATATATTTAATCAAAGAAACTTAAATTTGTGTAAATTTGTGGAAGAAAGAGATTGTATCTATTTATATATTTGAAATTCTAAAACTTATAGGAAGCAAATTTTGATCTAAAAAATCTAAACTATTATTTAATGACAAAGTGTCCGAGACACAAGATAGAAAATGAAAGACAAAAACTATACCAGAACCTAGTTACATTTAGTTTCCTCAAAGAGAAAGAAAATCTACCAAATGAATATACAGCAGCACTAAAGAACTTGAATTTTTTTAGTTTGAACTGCAACAACATGAGAATGCGGTCATGTTGCCCTTTTTGTGGTGCCTGTTATATCCAATGCCTTCTCCTCATCATTTGGCTCAGATGATTCTCCCACAACATTTGAATGCTCTCGCTGTGCCTCTGTTTTGAGGTTGTCCTTGTCCTTGTGACAATAACGACATCCAAAGAAATTGAAGTAGATGAAATTCAAAGCTCCCAGTGCAGCAATAACATAATAGTAGCAGTCAAGCCTATTGTGGTTTAAATCATTGCCCCCTATCCATGATGTTTTTCCATTGCTAGAAGTTATTTTATGGACAATATTGACAATCAAGGAGCCCATGTAGTTTGCAATGGACAGGCTCAGAAAGAAGATTGCCCCAGCAACAGTCCTCATGCTCTCTGGCATTTCCAAGGTGAAGTATTCCATTATGGAAACAGCAGCAAAGGCCTCATTGAGGCCTGATAGTGCAAACTGAGGCAGCAGCAATGCAAAGCTTAACGGTGAAACAAACAAACCATGTTTCAAAGCTAAGTCACGCCGCTGCTTTTCAACAATTGCTGCTACCAGCATGCATAAGATGGACAACAAAATCCCAATATTGATTCTTTTCTTCATGGCCAATCTTGGAGCCTTTATACTAAGTTTTCTCGCCAGGGGAATGTAGACACATTCGTAAATGAATATCCAAAATGAGAGCGCTATCATTGATGTCAGGTTCATCCAACCAGGTGGGACCTTGAAGTGGGGCCCAATGGACCTGTTGCTTTGAACAGCTTGAAGCACCCCAAAAGTGTTTTGCTGATCCATCACAATGAAGCCGCAAATTCCTGTCACCCACACTGGTAGAACTCCCAACAGACATTTCAAGTGTTCCACTTGTTGCAAGCTACAAAGTCTCCAACCATTTCTAGCCATGCCTTGGTCATTCAATTCACTAGGATCAACTATTATAGCAGCTTTGTCAAGGAACTTGAACCTATCTGTCTGAACAATCTTTGCTTCCTCCGATGTTGGAGCAGGATTATAAACGGTTCCACCAGAAGCCTGTACGTTGCGTTTTCTAAAGGCTGCTGAAATTACTCTGGCCATGTCTGAGAAGATGCTCCCTTGAGGCTTCTGGCAAATGTAAGTGTGGCGTCCAAGTAGGAAGATGGCTATGGACAAAGCAAGACAGCAAGTGGGAATAGCAAAGCCTAGAGTCCAACTTACATTGGTTTGAATGTAGACAACAACTGTGAGTGCTATAACAAGTGCAATGGTGAAACTGAAGTACCACCAATTGAAGAAGCTTTCGAGTTGTGCCCTACCCTTCTCTGTCTTGGAGTCAAACTGATCTGCACCAAAAGCAATGTTGCATGGCCTGATGCCACCGGCTCCTATGGATAACAGTGCCAGACCTAAAAAGAGAACTGCTAGCTGCAAGGCATCTGGAGATTGGCAATGGTCTCTGTTGTTGTCGCAGGGATGGGGTCTCAGTTGTCGTATACCTGCTGTTAGGGTTATGGTCAAAATGCCCTGTCAAGTACAACCCAAGCTTGTTATGTATATACATGATCTTTCCTTCTGTAACGAGAGTAGCAATTACAATTTTGAAACTTCAGTGTGTAATGTTCAATCAAAGTCTTCCATCTTATTATTTCTAATAAAGTCTAAAGCCAAACAATATATATAGCTCTCAATTAACTGAAAGTTCATATGATTTTTTACATTCTGATTTATCAGACTAGAATAAATATTTCATATGTCAATCAAGGAAAGTTGAGCATTTGTTTTCTCAATTTGTGAATACTTATTGGAAGGTACATTAGGCATTGCAAGGGTGAAAAATTAGCTGGAATGTAGAAATTGATTATTAAAAGAGGACTCAGAAATGAAAATAGGTATGTGCAGGGAAAAGAAGACAGGAAGATGCATGTGATTTTCCTTACCAGAAGTGAGGCAATGCTGCCGAAGAAGAGGGTCTTGAATCTACCCAGATAGGTATCAGAAATGAAAGCTCCAATTATTGAGAAGATGTTGGAGAATCCATTCCAAATTTGCACCACATTCACCACATATATATTGCTGAGGTTGTAATTTGAGAGCAGATAGAGTGTGAGATTTGATACCAAACTCATGGATGCCACTTTCTCGAAGGACTCGTTTCCTTTGGAAATCAAGCATGGTGCATTAGAAGAATGAAGATTAATTTGACGTAAAATATAGAAGATGGATAGAATTACCAATGATGTATTTGATGGATCTCCACCCTCCTGCCTGTTTTGCTGAAGCAGAGGATGAAGAAGAGGGTGGTGTGCATGTTGATGTTGGCTCCTGTTCTAACTCTAGTGCACCAGAATAATCACTGCTCCCGTTCTCCATTTTCTATGTTTGGTTCTACTCATTCGCCTATGTTATGTATAATATATAATATATAATGCAATGTAGAAGTAGAGAAGAATTTTATTTTATTTTTTTCTTCTGTCTGAACCTTTCAACGTGGTCTAAATTTGAGAATTTTTAGGTTCTTTCCTTAAAAATCTAGGATTATGTGTTTCCATCAGCTACGATTTTAATAACTGTTTTCCTATTATGTTGTGAAATATCTTCAGTCTCCATCTCATCCTGCATAATCTAGAGAATTTTTTTATTTTTATTTTTATTTTTACAGTTAAAAGCATTATATGTTTGCATCAGCTAGGATTTTAATAACTGCTTTCCTATTATGTTGTGAAATATCTTCGGTCTCCATCTCCATCTCCATCTCAACTGGATTTTTTTATCATAGTTTGATTTTAATCTTATATCTTACAAACTCCTAAAAGGTTTAAATTTTCTCAAGGTTATAACAAAACAGTCTGAGACTGTTTTTCCATAATTTATTGCAATTATTATAACTACTTTCTTCAGTTTTTTTTTGTTTTTTTTTTATAGTACTAGTTTGTTTTAGTTTATCCTATGACTTTCCCCCCTCAATCCACTGTATTTTAAATCACGTTTATCAGTGTTTTAGCTTTCATTTTGAAATAACATTTTTCATTTTATATATATATATGTATTTTTGTATTTTTTTTTTAAAGAATAGGATCTGCCATCCATAAATTCATATTTTAAATGAAATTTCAGCTCATTTTTATTTAGTAATAATATTTCCCGTTGTTTCGTAACAAATCTTTCCCCGTTGTGTCCACCCTTTTTTTTTAGGTTATATATATATATATATATATATATATATATATATATATATATATATATATATATATATATATATATATATATATATATTATATATATATATATTTAATGCATATATTTTTTATTTTTTTCTGAGTATTAACACTACATTAGAACTCTTCTTATGAGATGCTAACATTTTAATAACACTACAAGTTATTTATCAATATTTATATACGGATTTATCATAAATAATTACATATAAATTTTTATTCGTAAATAATTATATACGAATTTTATTATAGGAAATTATCTATGAAACTTTTTTCCTAAGTAATTAGAATTTTTTAGATAATTACTTATAAACTTTATCCGGTAATTATCTACATATCTATATAATTATTTATAGATTTATTCGTAGGTAATTATTTGTAGACAAATCTATAAGTAACAATTTTATTTACAGATTTTTATTCACAGATGATTTGTAAAGATTAATGTGTTACCTATAAATTTTAAAATTTATTTATGAATTTTTACAATAGATAATAATGATTTTTTTAAGTGTAAGTTCCATCTGATTTATGACTTTTATTTATTTGAGTGTATTATTTGTAATTTTTCTTCTACTTCTAATGAATATTTGAATGATAATAGAAAATTTTTCCTTAATTTTCACTTTAACACATTCATAAAACTATTTTAGTTTTACAATTTTAATATTAATATTCTGTTATTGAATATGTACAAACTTTATTTTATAAATATTATCATTATTAACTGTTTTCTTTACAACTTTATTATGTCAATTTAAGTATCTCAATTATATGTTTTTCTTATAGGAAATTATTCTTTGCATATAAATATTTATTTTTTGAATTATCATATTACGAAAATATTAAACATAATTATTAAAAAATTCTACCAAATTATTTGCTTTGAATAAAATAAAACTTGATTTTTTTTAGTGTTTTTCTTTAAAAAAAAAATATTTCTCAAATATATATATATAAATTCTTTTTTAAAATAAAGTTTTACATGAACTCCTTATTAACTTAGTTTTGTTGTCAAAAAGATGACCACTGTTACAACGTTGTTTACAATAATTTTGTTTCAAGACAACTTTTTTAAACAATAAAGTTTGCATTACAACTTTTTATTTTTATTGAAAATTTAGTTTGCAAACTTTAAAAATCTCCTCTGTGAGTAAATATAGTGGAAGCTGAAAATTAATTTATTTCTTTATCAACAATGTCTTATATAATCTAAAACTAATTACTTCTTATGTATACATGTATACGGAGATGAGATAAATACTCTTAAATACAAGTTGAATATCGGTTTTAGTATACTAAAGATTTGAGAAAATTGAATTTTTAAAAAAATAGTGTCATGTCAAATTAAAGGACATTTGGGTTGTAAAGTTATATCCCACACCAATTGATTGTGTGATTAAGCTATATAAAGAATAGGACAATTTATTCCTTCTTCTATAAAGGATATACTGAAACACTCTGCATGTCCTATATATATCAGATTTAATGTCACTTTTGTAGTGAATTATTTAAGACTATGTGTTACAAATCTTTGTAAATGGAACTATAAGAGTTCTTACATAAATCAAACAAACATAATATCAATGCTAATTTTCCTAACAAAAAATGAAAGTAAATTAAAAGGGTTCACAAAATTTAATTGAGCTAAGGGTGTTGATGGTAGAAGATATGCCATTAATTATTGTTTGTTCATAGGATTTGCAATCACTTAATGAAAAAGTGAGAGAAAAAAATCAAATATCTCAAGATCTTTCTGTGAAGTTGAAAAAATAGAACAATGACTCAAGGTACTTGTGAAACACAGTGACCTTCCTATTTTTTACATGAGTTTTCTATTAAATATAAGGATATATTTTTACATTGTTCAACATAAAAGTCAATCATGATCCGTCACCTTAATTGTTTGAATTCTTTAGCTCCTCATCCATTTCAGACAACTTCAATCTAAAGTTTGACATGTTTAATCTTTATACATAATAAGTTAGAATACTAAAACCTCCAACTCATCATCTTATGTCACAATTTTCCCATCTTCTCTACCTTGTTTTTTTTTTAAAAAAAATTATATATATATATATATATATATATAAATTTATTTTTTATTAGAATACATAAAATTTCTAATTGTTTTAATTTTCCTTTTTACTTACTTTAATTTTTTGCCCTCTTTTACCATTAGAAACATTTATTATTGATGATATATATTTTTTTATTTTATAAAAAAAATTATATTTCGACTTCAATTAGAGTTTATTATTCAATATATAATCCCATTATCAACATTTTATTTAAAAGTAGAAAATTTCACCAAATCTTTTTAAATTATTTGTTAGCCACAATCGTATTGTAATATATTATTTTGAAAAGAATTAATTATAATTAACCTTAATTAGTATTTCTTATAAAAAAATGTATGTAATGCTTAAAATGTTCAGTCTTGTAAAATTTTATTAGAAGAAAATGTTACAAATTTATAAAATTTGAATTGTACTGAGAAAAAAAATATATTATAAAATAAAAGCACTGTAACAAAATTTAGTTTGAACTTCACATCTAAATAAACAAACATGTCGGGAAAACTTATTTTAAGATCTTTAGAAAAAAATTTAAATCAAATTTTCTTATTCTTAAGCTAATGAATAAACAACTAATGAAAATTTAAATAAATTATACTTACACCTTTTCAGATTATCTAATGCATAAACTAGTTCTAATATATAAAAAAATAGTATCAATTGTTTTATCTTAAGATACTCATGAAGAAAGTTGTTTAAATTAGTGAATAGATGGATAAAGGGAGGATTATATACATCTCAACTTCAAACTTCAATACTAACATATATAATGAGAATTTACATATTGCTTATCAACAAAGAAGTATGCTGTTTGGTTGAATTTATTTTATGGAATTTATAAAATAATATATTATTTTTAACAGATAATATTTTCTAAATATACACAAACTATATCAACTAACTAAGATAAACAACTTGTATGAATACATGTCTTTAAAAGCTAAGACAATATAATGAACATTCTTTTGTAGCAATACAATTAAGATGTATTAGAAATTACGTTCGCATATTTTGTCCTTTATTTGTGTAAAAAACTGGATAATTATTTTTCATTTTTATTATTAAAAAATGATAAAAGTTAGATAGAAATATCTATTGTAAGAAAGACATGAACTGAAAAGGAAAAGTATAAGATAGGTTATAAATAGAGAAATCAAATTGTTATTGTATATACTCACTTCAAATTTATCTTGAAACTGGAAAAAACAAGAACATAGGATCCATCAATAATTTCATCCTAATTGTGCAATTCTTCCTTTTTATTATTATTGTTAAAATTTAAATATTAAATTAGATTAAATATATCTGACATTTCTCTGGGACTGTGAAAAAATTACCACGCGCTACCTGCTGCTGTGGCTTTTCACTTCTCATCTCTATTAGTTCTTGTCGATGGCAAATTTTGTTTTTGTTAACATAATGGCGAGTATCCTTTACACTCACATACTCGAGTGGTTCAAGAATTTGTTTTTGAATTTCGCTCTGAACAACTGCTGCACCGCTTTTCATACCGATTTTCAAAATACTTGTCCTTTTTCCCTCTCTTTATAAAAATATTTAATAAATTAAGTCTTAGAACCAATAAAAAAAAGTAAATATCAGAGTAGTATGAGACCACTCTCTTACCTTTGCATGAAATTATTCTCACTGTTTTCTCTATATATTAGTTATTTTGAGTTCATGAAAGTTAAATCATATGGTAACATCTGGGTCTACATTATTATCATACTCCCAACCCTACTCACACTTTTTTCCTACTGATCATCACTTTAAAGTCATACTCTTCTGGTGACTAGTTTCAGTTTCTCACATAGAAAGTTCAAATTTTTTGAGAGATTGGAAATGGGGATTGTAACATGCATTTCTCTGGCGATTATGGTCACAGTTTTCTGCCCTTCTTCTCTTGCTCTCACCCTGGATGGTTAGAGCCATGAATCTTTTTTATTTCTCTGCTTCAAATCCTCTTCCATGTTTTGTTTAGTTTTTCCTATGATTTTTTTTTTCTTTTGTGGAGAAGAATAAATGCATTCTGGGTACTTTTTCCATTTCACCTTAGCTATTTTGGGAGTTTATCTTTATCATTCTCTCTCCAAATCTTTGTAAAACGCTTCTCCTTGTGAAAACTGGAGTTTAAAGTTGTGAACTTTAATTCTCTTATGCATGTTTTTTCATCTGTTAGGTCTGACCTTGTTGGAAATAAAAAGTGCTTTGAATGATACTAAGAATGTTCTGAGCAACTGGCAAGAGTTTGATGAGACTCATTGTAGATGGACTGGTATCTCTTGCCACCCTGGCGATGACCAAAGAGTTCGCATAATGTAAGCAAACAACACATGCACTTCATTCTGTTTCCTTTTTCTCCCACTTTCTCAGCTCAGTATAACACTTTATGTTTTGTTCTTCAGAAATCTGCCATACATGCAACTTGGAGGAATTTTATCTCCCAGCATTGGTAAACTCAGTGGACTACAAAGGCTGTAAGTAGAAAACACATTTCCCTCACCATTGGTGAACTTGCACATGAGACTTTTATCATTCTCATTCCATATGATGGCTTGCAATGAATCAGGGCCCTTCATCAGAACAGCTTGCATGGAACCATTCCTAATGAACTTACCAATTGTTCTGATCTAAGAGCACTGTAAGTTAAATGGTTCAATCCTAAAGAAGTATTTATCAATTTCATATAAATTGCTTTTATGCTATGTCGATGGTGATGTGTCTCATCTGATTGTATTCAAAGGTACTTGAGGGGTAACTTTTTTGAAGGAGGCATACCGTCAAACATTGGAAATCTTTCATATTTGAATATATTGTAATTCCTTGTTCCTTGCTTTTCTCACTGTTCCTTTATGATTCTTTGAGCTTGTTTCTACACTTTGTTTCTCAACTGCATTTTAATTTATCTGGAATTTAATACATAGTTTAAATACAGGGATTTATCGAGTAACTTATTGAAAGGTGCCATACCTTCCTCTATTGGCCGTCTCTCACAATTGCAAATTCTGTAAGTCAGTATAACTTAAACTTCTCTGGCATAATGATGTTAATAACTCTATGATTCATTTATGCTCACTCTCCCTGTCTTAGGAACTTGACTACCAATTTCTTTTCTGGTGAAATTCCTGACATTGGAGTACTGAGCACCTTTAGCAAATACTCGTATGTACTCCTTCCTTATTGCAGTTTATATTATACCTTGTAACATGCAGACTAATTATTTGCACTCATGCATTACAGTAGGGTGATAAGTTTACTTGGTAACTGTTGTGTTTTAAATTATTGGAGTCAAACATAGTGTTTTATTATTTGTAAACTATTTGAATTTGAATGGTGAAAATTGTGGATCAAAGACTGAAGTCAACATTTCACTTTTGATTTCTGAACTTCTGCCTTCTATCTTTTTAATATTTAAGGTAAAAAAAATCATTTTGTGTTTTTAAGTTTTCTTGGCTGTTGGATTTTGGATTTTCATTGACACTAAGAATTTTGGATTTTCTTGTGTTTTCTATATCTGTTATCATGTTAATGTATTTGCACTATGAGCAGCACGTTGGTTTCTATTATTTCTTTACTTTTGTAATGACAAATTCATGTAAATAGGTTTGAGGGAAATTCAGATCTTTGTGGGCGGCAAATCGAAAAGCCATGTCGGACATCACTTGGTTTTCCTGTGGTGCTCCCCCATGCTGAAAGTGATCAAGCTGCAGGCAAGTCTTACCTTTGAATTTGATTTTCCTAAATACTATCTAATTTCCTTGATTTAGAACTAAATACATATTAAAGAATTATGGTCACTGTTTTGTATGATAATCCTTATCACTTCAATATATGCAGTCCCTGCCAAAAGGTCTTCACGTTACATGAAGGTACTGTTAATTTATGCAATTGCAATTATGGGTATCGCACTTGTCATGGTGCTTTCATTTCTGTGGACTCGTTTGATATCAAAGAAAGAGCGAGCTGCAAAGAGATACACGGAAGTCAAGAAACAAGTTCATCCAGGAGCTAGTAAGAAGAGTGATATTTTCAAATTTGACAATCTCCTATTAACTACCAAGGAAAAAAGAAAAGAAAATATTCTCTTTATTCATAGATGCTAACATAATCTTTAACAGGCGCAAAACTTATTACATTCCATGGTGATCTGCCGTACACATCGTCTGAGATCGTAGAGAAGCTGGAGTCTCTAGATGAAGAGAATATATTAGGATCCGGAGGATATGGTACTGTTTACCGAATGGAGATGAATGATCGTCGTCTATTTGCTGTTAAACGGATTGATCGAAGTTATGAAGGGTCCGATCAAGTGTTTGAAAGGGAACTCGAGATCTTGGGGAGCATCAAACACACAAATCTTGTAAATATGCGTGGTTACTGCAGGCTTCCTTCTTCAAGATTCCTTATCTATGACTATTTGGTCTTAGGCAGCTTAGATGATGTCTTGCATGGTACGATTCAAGCCAGTAAATTTTATAAAATGTATTGTAAATTTGTGATGACTCAGTCCTGTAGCTGTGCAATTTTCTAATTGTTATGCAATCCTTTGTTCAGAAAATACTCAAGAAATCCTAGTACCGAACTGGAGTGATCGCCTAAAGATAGCTCTTGGTGCTGCCCGGGGTTTGGCTTACTTGCACCACGAATGCAGCCCAGAAATTGTTCACCGTAATATAAAATCTAGCAACATACTCTTTGATGAATGCATGGAGTCACATATATCCGATTTGGGCCTTGCAAAGCTTTTGGTCGATGAGGAGGCACATGTTACCACAGTGGTAGCTGGCACATTTGGTTATTTGGCACCAGGTATGTATTTACTACTTTTGGATACTTATAGGTGGCCTGGTTATCCTTTATTTTGTTTTGGGCTTTTGGATTCAAGATGATCATATTCCATTCACTAATCAAATTTTCAATTGACCTATACCAAATGTGCTAAAAGAGTGCTGAATGATATGGTAGATAATTATTTCTAATGTATACAATATGTATTAATTGGCCAAATGCTGATAAATGCTAAGAATACTATTCAAAGCATTACTCAAGTTGTCCCTGTAACAAGACCCTATTAATTATTCAAAAATGTATCAAGTGATTTTCTGAATTTAATATTGATTGAGTGGTGGTTTATAATTTACCTGTCAACCAGAGTATCTACAAAGTGGAAGAGCAACTGAGAAGTCGGATGTGTATAGCTTTGGAGTTCTTTTACTCGAACTTGTAACTGGGAAGAGGCCAACAGATCCATCTTTTGTGAGAAGAGGTTTAAATGTTGTTGGTTGGGTAAGCTAAGCTTTTTAACCCTCAATGCAAATCTCTGGTAACGCAGGAAAGTTTTTCCAACATAAATGTACTGAGCTTTAGGCAATTCTTTGCAGGTGAACACATTACTGAGAGATAACAAAATGAAAGACGTGGTGGACAAAAGATGCAGAATTGCAGATGAAGGAACCCTTGAAGTTATTCTTGAGCTAGCATTAAGATGCACAGATGGAAATGCAGATGATCGTCCATCAATGAACGAGGTGTTACAGTTGCTGAAGCAAGAGGTTATGTCCTGTCCAAGCGAGTTTTATGAGTCTGATTCAGATTACTGATGACAAAAGTAAATCCTATCCAATCATGCTATTTCCGCAGCACCCTTCCTATGTTTTCCTTTTCCTTTGTGTGACATTCTAGTTTTACTTTGTTGCAAATGTCCTCTTGTGAATAACCTAAACACTTATCCCCTTCAATGTTGTAGCGGGTTTTTATATTTGGAATGGCCTCCATTCCAGCAATGCTATCACTTTCTCATACAATTTTGGTCAATTAGGCATTCTTAATGTGAGCTTTTTGGTCAACAATTTCCAAAGACTATTAACCGACAACGTTAATTTACCTCTGCGCAAGAAAAAGGCCATAATAGTTTCATATGCGTTATTATCGTCTCTATGCTTATAAAAAGTCCGTTCCTAAGTAGGTCACATTTTTAATCGATCATATGAATGAATCGAATTCGGAGCTTATGTTATTATAATGTTTTTTACCTGGTCAACTAATTAGTGACTAAAAATCATCATGTATGATTGGGAAAGTAATTATTGGAAAATTGACATTGTTATATTATAAACGTTTTCTTTTGAGATGATAGTATAAAAATCCTTTAAACTTAATCTTTGAAATTAATTTATACTCTTTTATTTAGCAATAGAGTTTTATTTTTGAATGAAATGCCTACAAGTATAGGAGGATTA
Source organism: Vigna umbellata (assembly GCF_029865625.1). Lineage (NCBI taxonomy): Eukaryota > Viridiplantae > Streptophyta > Magnoliopsida > Fabales > Fabaceae > Vigna > Vigna umbellata. The sequence continues at coordinate 98,181,534 of NC_142165.1, forward strand.
AAAAAAGGTAATAATGTGAAACTTGGGCTTACAGTGATGACATGTGAAAAACCCAAGTAGAGGTTAGGTCCACAAAGTGAAATGAGAGGCTAGTGGTGGTGGATGTGATAGGATTTTGTCTTGTGTAATGCAAAAGTAATAATAGGTAGTTAGAGCATTGAAATTAAAGTATTAGGAAACAAAAAGAAAAGGTTACATGTTGTTAACGGGCGCCCTTTGGCTCTCTTCAAAGGCTTATTCGTTTTTGAAGTCTCGACGGCCTTTGCTTTTCCACGATCCTGACCTCACCTTCTCCGTTATTTGATAGAGGGACTCTGAGAATTCGAGACTCTAAGCGGTCGGTCCAAAACTGAAGACTAGAGAGATGAGTCAAACGTCATCTGGAATGGTCGGTGTTGGCAATGTTGCCACCAATTGTACGCTCCCATTATCGTTACCTTCATCATCTTCATTTGCTTCCTTCTGTTCTAACACCACCATCAAACGCAAGGGAGTAGTAGTGTTCGATTATTGGGCCGCTACTAACTGTAATCATAAATATATTCAAAAGGGAAGGAAAAGAGGATATCGGATCGTGGCATCAAGCAACGTTGCTTCTCCATCTATATGGGATGATTGGAAGCCTCTCAAAGCCCCTTCCACTCCTTCCCTCAGTGACATTCTTTGGCCCTCTGCTGGTTAGTTTCCCCCCACCCCCCCCCCCCCCCCCCCCCCCCCCTCTCGATTCTTTTCAGGAAATTTGAAGTCATGATTTCACTGGAACCACCCACTGTAGGATATTCCTAACTACACCAATTCATCTAGTAACTCACTAAAATTTGGCAGCTTTAAATGTTTTTTCTTTTAATCAAAGAAATTAATTGAACAGGGGCATTTGCGGCCATGGCAGTATTGGGAAAGCTTGATCAGTTATTGGCACCAAAAGGACTCTCAATCGCATTTGCACCATTTGGGGCTGTTTCCACTGTCCTCTTTGCCACTCCCACTGCCCCTTCTGCCAGGGTATAATTGCTTTTAATCAATTGAATGCACTGTGTCTAAATTTTCATATGCTCTTCCACATTTTCAACTATTACAGATGTTCATTTTTTACTAATTACAAGTGAAAAACAATTTATCAGAATCTGCTTACTCATTAGGGTTCGTCTAGTTGTCAGAGTCACGTTTAAACCTGACAGTGGTCATTGTTTTTTTTTAAAAAAAATAAGACCTGCGTGTTTTCGGTTTAGAACATATATAGACCAAAAATAAAATCACCCCACAAAACTAATTGTTTACATCAGAACTAAATAACCCACATGTGATTATGCAGAAGTACAGCATGTTCATGGCTCAAATAGGTTGTGCAGCAATTGGTGTTTTGGCATTGACAATATTTGGACCCGGATGGCTTGCCAGGAGTGCTAGTATTGCAGCATCCGTTGCTTACATGATTTGCACCAACTCCGTTCACCCCCCAGGTATTTTTTCCTCAACGTTATTTTGTTGTAGTTTGAATAAACTCATTAAAGCTTCCAAATTTTCTGGTTAACTTTATTCCAATGATACATGCAGCTGCTAGCATGCCATTGCTTTTCATTGATGGTCCAAAGTTCCATCACTTGAATTTTTGGTATGCTTTGTATCCCGGGGCTGCGGCATGCATTCTGCTTAGTTTGGTGGTGAGAAATCTGTTGTTACTTGAAACATACATTACTGCTAAACGAGTTATTCATTGCAAAAGTTTGCTAATTATAAGATCCCCAATGTTTTTTCAGCAAGAGGTGGTTATATACTTCAAGAAAAATTTCAAATTTTGATCGCCTCTCTGCGCATTGATACATCTCTTCTGCGGTCTCTTCCAATTTGATTTGCCTAAGGGCCAAGCAGAACATTCTTTGATCAGAATCATAATTGTAAGTAGATAGCATCCTCAACCCAAAGTAAAATTGTCCTGTATTTTCCTTCACGAGGCAAGGTCAAAACTGGAGATTAAATGGATCTTCTCATTTGCAGCTATTGGTCTTGCAATGTGTTCATTGAGTGTACTTGATCAGAAAATTATTTGACAATAATGACTTGTAAGCATTGCATATCAAACTGTGCCTCCTCTATTATAAAGTCAAAAGCCATATCTAAAAGGGATCTAAATCATCAAAAGCAGGAACAAAGTGCAATAAATTTGTGACAAATAAGTGAATAACACAGTACATTATCCAAAAGCATCGTCTGTTACATCAGTCAATGCCTGCAAATTCTTTGATACAGTGATTGGGCCTAAACGGGAACAACAAATAAAAGTTGTTCCAATAATGTTAATGCCATGTAATCCATCCTCATCTAACATCTTCGTAATTATTGACTTCCTTGTGGGCTTAACATGAACCCACATGCAAGGAACAGCTCAACTTTCACTGGAACAAAAAAACATTATAAAAGACTATTCGTACCAATTATGAACACTTCATATGCTTTTTTGGGCTTGTAGTCAGGGAAATAGTTCCTATTCCAATTTTTTCAGAGGAAGTTATTTTAAATTAAGCTACTTTACAAAATAAGGTATTCTAAACCTGTACTTGTAAAGGAAAAGCTGTCTATAAAAATTAAAATAGAATTAAAATTGAATGACTGGGTATATTCCAATCTTACCTTATCATTGGGATACGATTATTTCTTTTTTAATAATTACTTAAAAAGTTATGTGTAGAATAGTAGTTTGTAATCAATCAAGAAAGTAATATTTTTACGAACAACATAGTAAAAGACTTAATTACATTTTTTTTATCTCTGTATTGCGATTGTGCAGTTTACTCCCTAATATCTAACTGTGAGTTTAAAGACTTAAATTAAGTATTTTAATTCACGGAAGAGTAGCTTTGCAGAATTGAAATCCAAGAACCAAATACAATTAATCCATATTAAAATTGAAGGGTAAATAGTGAAACTTGATTAAAATGTAAATGTGAATATAAATAAATGATTGGATTGGGTAATGTGAAGCTTCCTGTGGCATTCTTTATCAGACAGCCGTGCAATTTGAACAGAAGCAAAGCAGAAGAAGAAGAAGAAGGTCGAATGATAAAGCTAAAGGGTCCACAAACAAGAACCCACTAAGCCAACTACAGCACCCGGTGGCATGGTCTCCTAAAAGTTGAAACACACGACACATAAACATAAACTCCCTTTAATTTTATTTGAGGCACCGCAGTGGAACATATTGACTCAGAGAAAATGGTTGTTGATTCTGTTCTGTTGCGCAAAAATGGGTGGTTGGTGTTAAGCTTCGTGAACTCGCTATCACATTCTGAATTGTAATGTGCGAATTGTGATGCAACCCTCTTAGAGTGGGATCTTAAACATCACTAATTAACTTCTTTTTAATAGCAAAAATACTGGATTAGTGAGTGGGTCATAATTGTACAACGCTCCTATCTCAAATAGCAAAATCGCAGCCCTTGTTAATTAGGTCATAAATCCAATGATTAATTAGGGTCTGATTTCTCAAGTGAATTTTGTCTCTACACCGACTTCTTGGCCACACTACTTCATTTGTACGCATCATTCAGTTTGAATAAACCAGAAATGAAAGGGAAAATCACAAAACTGAGTTAATGGGATGCATGAGATGATGCACGACAAGGAGGAGCCCACAGATGATGCATGAACATGAGCGGTGATGTCAATGGATAGAGTTTGGGTTGAGTGTTACATTATTTCTCCTTCACTTTTTTTCTTTTTTATCAAGTGTTTGAGGTTAATCACTTTTGAAGTTTACATTACTTCTTTTTGTGTTAAATTTATAACTACCATGATACTTAAAGTTATTGGAAGGAATTGAAGTTAGGACTAACTCTTCATACAGTTTCTCTCTATTAACTTTTTTTTTTTATATTTTTATATTTTTATATTTCCTCAAAACTATGCATATAGAAAATATAGATAATGTAACTGTGTATTATTGTAATAACGAGTTACTAATACTTTTAAAAATTACAAAGAGCAACCAAGTCATTTCATGACAACATTTAACTAATGTTACTCTATTACTATCTCTTCATATTAAATTTTATCAATGCAACTATTAAATTAAAAATGTATTATAAACTAGATCAAGTCTTCAAAATTTATGCTGACAAAAAAAAAGTCTTCAAAAAAATTTATACATTTTCAAAACTGGTTGATATTCTACTAAATAAATTTAGATTAATGAACAGTGTACTTTTAAAGATACGAGTAAAATATCGACTATAATATTTTCAAAATTATTCGTCTAACTTCCATGATCATATTCCCACAATAGTAAAGTAATTATATAAGTATTTTTTTCACAAGGCTTACTTAGAATAAAACTTACCGTTTTGTCGGGAAAACATAATTATTAAATTTCTACCTTTACGATATAAATAGATTAATTAGCATTGCTTTCTAATTGTAGCGATTATATACTTTTATTGATCTGTGATTTCCAAGTTCATAAACTTGGAATTTTGTACTGTTTTGAGGATACTTCTTTTAGTACTGAATATATTTTCTAACTCCAGAATAATATTAGAAAATCATTTTTTTATATGAGTGAAATTATGGTCTTTGTTGGTGTGAAATAGTATAAGCCATAAAGTGAGAAAACCAAATGGGTGGGTGCTAAAATAGACAAGACCTTATTGATGGCCATTGCTTTCTTTGTTTTCTTTTTATTTGTAGAGTGTGTTTCTTTCTCACTCACATGAATATGTCAATCCAAGAAGATTTTCTGCATTTTTGGACAGGATGCTTGGAAGATTCTCTTTTAACTCTCTTAAATTTGGATGCTTTCTTCCATTCTTATCTTTTTCTCATCTCTCTTTTAAACCACCTATAATGGCTATAAAATCATTCCTAGGTTTCTTTGACGGGACGAGATAGCATGGTATAACTAGATACACAAAATGTTCAAAACAACACTGAAATTTTCGAAATTAAGAATACTAAATAAGAGAAGAGAATCACGGAACACCATATATTATTATTAGCATTACTATTTTAAAATTATCTCTTAAAAATTTGGAAGACTAAAATCATAATTAAGTTTAATTCAGATTCACAAATTTAAATTTTTTTTTAATTTATCTAATAAATCACTACATTTACTTCTTTTTTTTTAACAATGTTAAACTATTTATACCTGTTTTTCAGTTGGTAAATTTTAGCAATGTGTACAGGGTTTTAGTAGACAAAAATATCATGATTCTAAGTTTTAAGGTTAAGGGTATTTTAATAATTTTCATTCTCAAAACTTTAAAAAAAAAAGAAACCCCCAAAACCCTTCCTGAGGTCTCTCATTCCTCTCAATCCTTTCTCTTTCATCTTTCTCACTGAAACCTCTTTTCTCTGTCATCTCTACTGTAGCTCCAATTGAAAAAATCAGAAAGTCTTTAAACAATTTGCCTTTGTAAAGAGTTGAGTCATTGACATATTCACCTTCAGGCAAAGGTTCATTCAAGATCTCTTCAATTTCACCATTTTCACTAACCTCTCTAATTTCATCATTTGCATATGTTGAATCATCTCTAAAAAAACCCTCCATGCCAATTACCAATTCTTTCGGATGTCATTATGCTTGTGAAAATTAGATAAAATTATATACGACAAAAATTATAAAATGAAAATTCATTATAAAGTCATTTTTTTGTAAGAAATTGTTTAACAACGAGTGTTTCTAATTTTTTCCAGCCAATTACCAATTCCTTTGATGTCATTATGTTTGTGAAAATTAGATAAAATTATATAAGACAAAAATTATAAAATAAAAACTCATTATAAAATCATTTTTTGTAAGAAATTGTTTAACAGCGAGTATTTCTGATATTTTCCAGGTCAATTACCAATTCCTTTATACTTGTGAAAATTGGATAAAATTAGATAAAATTAGATAAGACAAAAATTATAAGATGAAAACTCATTATAAAATCATTTTTTTGTAAGATTGTTTAACGACAAGTGTTTCTGATTTTTTCAATTGGGGCTATAGTAGGATGACAGAGAAAAGATTGGAGTGAGAAAGATGAAAAGATGAAACAGAAAGGGTTGAGAGTAATGAGAGAGGTGAGTAAGGATTTGAGGTTTCTTTTTTGTTTTTAGTTTTGAGAATGAAAATTATTAAAATACTCTTAACCTTAAAACTTAGAATTCATGATATATAAGGGTATTTTTGTCTACTAAAACCCGGTACACATTGTACCAACTGAAAAACAGGCGTGCGTTGGTAAACCCATATATAATATATATATATATATTATATATATATATATATATATAATATATATATATATAATATATATATATATATATATATATAATATATATAAATAAGAAGATATATTAATTTGATACACAGCATTTTCTGTAGCGATTTTATTTATATTTTTTAAATCATTCACAATCTTTTAATAACAATATAACTCATAATGAAAAGAAAGATTAAATACATGGTTTACATTCTTAAATTATTTTAAAATATTTTGTTTCATTCTCAATATAAATTATATATTTATTTAATATTTATATATTATAAAAATCACGTAAAATATCTTATTTAATAAAGAACACGTAAATTATATATTATAATTTATTATGAAAATTCTATTCATGGTACGAAAAAAATATGTTTATTGAAAAAAACAATTTACGTAATTTTCATAAAATATATAAATAAAATATGTATATAGTCTATACTAGAAATAAAATAAAGATATAATTTATATTAATAACGAAATAGAAATTTTAAAACAATTTAAGACAAATGTATATTTAACCCATAGAAAAAAGTTATGGTTTTTATTTTGATATTGATTTTGTTTTTTTATATATAACTTCCTTTGTTGTGTTGTGTAAAGAAATTTAGAAGAAGTAAGAAATGAGTGAAAGGAGTGAGAGCTTGGTGTGCTGAGAGCGGAAGAGGACATTGTCATGAAGTACTGGCAAACAGCCTTAGCATGGGTCCAACGAAAGCAACCCAACCATACGTGTATTTTTTTCGAATAAATAATTATCTAAGAGTCCCTGAAAGCATGATTTTTTCATGAAAAATACTTGTATGAAAATGAGAAAATACATCCACAATGGAAAAGAAAATAATCTGATTTAAATTAAAATACTGAAATTTGATATGACCACTTTCTTTCCCTATGTACAATTTCACCTTAATCTTCCTCAGATTTTAACTCTGCATTCATCGCATTTCAACTTCAACAATCAATCCCTTTATTCCATAAAATAAAACAAAAAATGCGCCATAAATCGATGCCACTGCTGTCTCCGTCTTGTCATTTCTTTTGATTCCTTCGTATTTTTCGCAAAACTACAAAATTTTCTATAAATTATCTATCTACCCCTTTTATAAATCTAACCCCTTTTAAAACGTGGCAATTAAATTCATCATTTTCAGTACCGGATCTGTTTGCAAAATAAATTAATCACTCTACGTACTACCATACCCAACATCCTCTCTTCATCACCTCACTCCGAATCATTATAATCACCACAATAATTTTACTATCTTCTCTCCATTTCCATAACATTTTCTTTCATTTTATAACTTGTAACATCACATTTTGGCTCAAATACCACTCAAACTATAAACGTATGGATAATTACTAATTTAAATACTAAACTAACAATTACATTATTTTATCGAAATTAAATTAACGAAAAAAATCTAGATTTATGAAATAAAAACATATAATCACTAAAAGAATCACAGACAAGTATGTATACAAAAAAAAAAGTTACAGACAGAGGAGTTTGAGTGCTTAGAAAAATGTATTAAATTGGGACACTTTATCTTTGTATTAAGCAAGGTTTCTAGATTGAAGCCTATGTACACTGTACTGTTTAGAGTATTAATGATGCTTATCTTTTGTGTTTGTAGTATTTTATATAATAAAACATGATAGATTTTTTTTTGTGGAGGGTTCATACAGAATCGCAGATTAAAAGGCACGTGGCATCGAGGTCAACGTCGGGTGGGGCCCAGATGATGTGTAGATTCCAGTGCGGTGTTTGCAGAAGGCATTTGGTGTGGTTGCTCTTGAATCTGGCTCGCGCCTCTTGATTTTCCCAATTTTTTTTGTTTGACCGAAGAGGACAGAAAAAAACGTGGCAGGTGGTGGCATGGTGGCCGTACACGTGGCAGCATCAAGGTGAAGCCCTTGTGGTGTGTGGTGGGGTTGACTCGGTTGGTAGGAAAGCGTTTTTAGAAGGCAGGAGCGTGTGGCACCTTCTGATTGGATCTTTCATGACACGCCGTTAAGCATGGACCTTTCCTCACGCAATTTCCTTCCAAATCCTAATCAATTAAATTAAACTAAACTAAATTAAATTCGTAATTAACAGCAGAGATGAATGTGAACGACATGTTGACCCTAATCGCAGCCATTCTCAGCCACCAATTTCAATTATTCTACCATTAACGTCCTCTTCTCTCCTCTGTGACTTGGTATTCAAAATAATCATATGTAACATCATTATCATCATCATCTTCATCACAGAACCTAGTTTCTTGAGGGTTTTGTTCTAGCGTTTCATTCTTTTTCATCGATATTTACTACTCGAGTATTACAAATACTCCCAATAAAAAACGAGGAACAGTAAAAGAGACAAAAGATTAAGACAGTGTTACTCTTTCATTGTCTGACATGTTCTTGCCTTATTGTAAGCACCATTTTTTCTTTCGCTAAATTTTCCTTTGGTTCGTAATCATCCATACCTTGCTATTCTTTTAAAAATCCACCTCATACATGTGACTGGTGTTTAATGTTTGCATCGGGATTATGGTATTTTTTATTTTCTTTTTGTTTTATAGTCAACAGATTCAATACTTATCTTCAATTTTACTTCTTTTTATGTTTCATAAAGGATAATTACATTTAAAGTTATGATTTTTTACATTATAATTAACTAATCAAAACATAATTGATGTCGCGGGTGTGTATGTACGAATATTGCTATAACTATAACTATCTATTTTTTCAAATAAAAATCATTTATGTTCACTGGATCCGAAATTAAAATCTTACTTAGAAGTACATGTATTATGTGAATTAATCACGGTTTTATTATTCTTTAATAATCTGTTTTTACTTTTGGAATATAGACATGCCTATTATTCTTATAACGTGACAAAAAATTGTTTTTACTAAGTATTTAAATACCTCTCTCACCTTTAATAATTGAAAGTGTTTTTTAAAAATAAAATTATAACGAAATTCTAAGTTATATCTCAATTTTAATATAGACTTTGATAATATTATTTCGATGGATTTGGATTCGGAATAATAACAAAATACTGGATTTAGTTAAATATTTATTTTTACTAAACTAGTTAAATAAAAATAGTTCTCGTTAACTTAATCAATGTGATAACTCATTTTGATTACTTGATATTTTATATTTACAAGAACATAACAATATTATAGATATGTGATACAATTGTTAACCTTTATTTGTTTTATAATTTCACAATTGATTTGAAAGAGTATAATCTTTAGGATAATGATACTTTGACAATATTTTAACACAATTTACGTGTCATTATATAATTAGTTCAAAATTATTACACAATCAATAATAATAATTATAAACACTAACATGGACCAATCATAGAATGACACGTAGATGGTGTTAAAATATTGTAAAAAAATGTTGTCAAATTATCATTATTATAATATTTATGGTAAACATATTGCATAAATAATCGTCTACCTATTAACTTAGACGAGATTAATTCATGAAAAAAATCAATGTCTAAATAAATAGCGGGAAGTAGAAAAGATATAAGTTAAGAAAAAAAAATATACTTTCCTGGTGAAAAAACATCCAGAGATAAATCTATATATATAATATTTTATTCCATGCTCTTCAATAATTATTTCTCATCCTCTTTACCTACCAACTTTAATTTTCCTCCACTCCATTTTTATGGATGGTGAAATAATAAGAAGAAGAAGAAAAAGATATTAGTGGTGAAAAAACATATAAATGATTAATTTATCCGAGTAGGTAGAAAACAGTGGAGAAAAGGAATAAATTATAAAAATGTTGGGTTGAAGAAATGTTAGAAGATGCGAAGGTTGTGAGAGATATTCTTGAGTAAATTTTCAAAGTGGAGAACATAAAGAAGAAGAGAAGTCGGTGATCCCCGTTGAATGGAAAGGCAGAGATTTTTGGCCAAGTCGTAACGAAAGTGACATCCTTCTTTCACAATGGAAACAATTGCAAGTGCAGGCAAGTCAACTTCGAATGCAGAGTTCCTTACCGATCCAAGCAACAGGGACCCAGAACTCCATAACCCAACTCAACAGGAATCATACATGGGCCTCTCTTTACGAACTAATTCAACTATCTTTTCATTTCTTCATCTTTCCAATTTATATTTCTTCATTAAACTAAATCCACAATTACATTCTCAACTGGAACGCATTATTTAATTACATTGGAACCAACACTTTCATTACAAGTAGCAAAATGCGGCAAAAACCACCATCTCTATCCTAATAAACCTATAGTCATTCATCTGACTTATTTCCCATTTATAAATTCTCCACTAAAACTGCAAATACTAAATAAATAAACACTACACACGGCACAGACACACAAACATTATAGAAAACTTAGTACTCCCAGTTCCAAAGAGCATGATCTTCCTCCGAGAATCCAAAATTACAAGAACTTTCCGTTGGGTCGGAGTAATCCGCATCTTCGAGTTTCGGAAAGAGGTAGGAAGGGTACAGACTCTTGCTGAGGTTGTCTTCTTCATCTTGTGACATGTCCGATTGATCAGGCTCAAACACATAAGAAGAATCACCGTGCTCTAGCACCGCCGAGTGTACTCCATCCGTGTAATGCGGGCTGTCGGAGTCCAAAATGTCACTCCTGGCTGAGCTGATATCTTCCTGTTTGCAACCCCCAACAACACAAGACACTTTGGATCCTTCACCTTCCGAAACTGAATCAAGTACAGGCCTTTGCGGTGGTTCCTGATCCTGTTCCTGCAACCTCTTTGTTCCACTTTCGGCCTGCTTCGACTGCCCCTCTTCTTTCTCTCTTGCAAGCACCTTCTCGCTCAGGTGCGCCACCTGATTTAACCAAAACGTTACACGGATTAACTCGTCGGCCCAGAAAATAAAGTCACCGGATTGTATCAATACATGAATAAAACGAACATTATAATTCATGGACAGAACTTATATATGCTGTTTCTTTAAGTGTTAGCTCTGTTAAACATTTGTTATGAAGATCAAACTTCGATTTTGATAGAAAGATAATCATTTTGGATCTAAATTTAACTTTTGATTTGATTACCTCAGATTTCAACTTGTCTTTCTCCTTGAGGAGGATTTCGTAGTTGGCCTTGAGACTCTCATAGCTCTCATGCAGAATCTCGTAGTCCTTCTCGAGCTGTTTGGTCTTCCAGCGAGCACGACGGTTCTGGAACCAAATAGCGACTTGTCGTGGCTGCAGACCAAGGTCTTTGGCTAACTTGGTTTTTCTCTCGGGTTCAAGCTTGTTCTCTTCCTCGAAGCTCTTCTCGAGAAACTGAACCTGATTGGCAGAGAGACGGCGCTTCTTCTCAGGCTGATGAAAGTACTCGTCCATGCACTCATCTCCATTCTCGTCTATATCAAACGCGCGGAAGAAGGAACCGTTACACCCCTTCCCTCCTTCTCCTTCGAAGCTCATCATGGATCTCGAACCTGAATCAAATAGAGAAAGGTCAAACACAGCGCCCATTAGTTAAACCGTGATCAGTGGTGAAAATTAAGGAGGGAGAGGGTGATAAATAATTATGACTGACCGAGAAAAGGAGCAGTGGAAGAAGAGAGGAAGAGAGAATCGAGAGGTTGGGAAGTGGGAAGAGCTGTTTGGTTGCGAAGGAAGGCAGTGATGTCGGAAAAAGCCCTTCCAGCCGCCATGTGAGGAAGCGTTGGTTACTCCAAGTTGGATCTCAAGGTGCCATGAAAGAAGGTGACTAAGGGAGTTATAAATAATTGAGGTGAGGATCTAAGACTTATGGCGGAAGAAGCTGGTGATGATGATTTCGGTGATGTGCGAGGTGTGGGAACAGCGGCAGGGCATACCCATCACTCAGAACACCAAACAACGACGAGAGAGACCCAATTCCAACGCAGAGCGGAAGAGAGAATCTGAACACGGAGAGAGAGAAAGAGAGAGACAGAGAGAGAGAGAGACAGAAGCGGTGGCTATGTTTGTTTCCCTTGGCGTTTTGAGAAGAGAAGAGTGTTGCTGCGGTTTATAACAAGAGCCTTGGATGGAAAGAGAGTGTGGACTTACTATCTTGTCCTCTCACTAATTCACTGCAACACTTTTCTCAATAGATCTTAAAATTATAAATTATTTTTAATTTAAATAATATATGTTCAAACTACGAATTTAAGTTATGAAAAATTAAAAAGATTAATTTTGTAAGGCTTCGCTTGTTAAAACAAAACTTGCATATGGGAAACTTAATTAAAGTAAAAATTGAAGATGGTATAAATGGTTTTTCCTACCAAACCTTTGCTTCCGATATTTGTCTCCCCTCTGGATGGGGTAGATGAGAACACGTGAGTTTATCTGGGAAAGCCTCCTCCTTAATTACCCTTCCCACTTAATAATAAACCTAAATGTTTCAGGTGGATAAAGTAACGTCCAGTGTTTTTTCTCTTTGTTCTCGGATATATCCAATTCATTGAATATCTCTTAAAGAAATCTTGATATTTAAATTACTTTGATATTAGAGCGGTTTAATAAATAATGTTGTAATGAATTTGTTATAAGAGTCTTAAAAATTATATATTTAATATGTATTTATAATTTTTTTTATGAATTTTTTTATAAGATTTAGATTAATTATAGTCCAATTATGTTAAACCTGATTACTAACATATTTAACTTAATTAGATGATTAACTGGATCTAATTTGCATTAATTGGTTTTATCTCAATTTGAACGTACGGTCGATGTAATTTGATTAATATTTACATGTCGATATATAATATTCAAACTTCTTAAGACTTAGCTTGGACTTAAGTCAACAAACAAAGAGGATTTGTTTATACTATTACTGGAGATGAAAGATTGGGTTGCTTTGCGAATCGTGTCGATGTCTCATTAATTGTTGTGTTCGTTCGATTTATGTTTAAAATTGTGATCGTTGGGTCAAAGATTTGATCGTTGGCGATAGACGGTAATGTCACCTTATATGTTTGCTATCAGGTCTGACGCCAAATGCGAAACATCACATCGCCCTTTTCCATTGGATGGTGTCAGATCTCACGGTTATAAAAGTGTCATGTGTCCTCGAGAAATTTCTATAAATAGAGGTTAGGTGGTCCTATAAATTTCACCATTTTTCGTTCATCTTTTCACCGTTCGGTAATCAATTCCTTTTGTACAAAAGGTAATGAAATGTCTGTTATCAACATCTCTTCAAGAGGCTCTCAGGTTGGGGGGATAAAGAGTACACCAATAACATTTTGTGTCTTCATTGTCACTGGGTCATCTTTAAGGTCTTGTTCACTTGAATAGATTTAGAGGAGAGTGATTGAGGGGATTTGAGAGGATTTGAAAGTAAATTTTTTTGTTCTTTATTTGAGTGGATTTGAAGGTAAGTGAGAGTGAATTTGAAAGTAAAGTTTGTGATAATTAGTGTAGATTTGATTGACGTGACAGATTAAAAAAATTTACTTCCAAATCCACTCTCATTTTCCAAGTTCACTCAAATAAACAACAAAAAGATTTACCTTCAAATCATCTTAAATCCCCTCAACTACTCTCCCCAAATTCATTCAAGTGAACAAAACCTAAGTATTCGAGAGAGTTCAACATATGTAAATAGTATTACGACACCAATTCAACCTGCTAATAAAGGTTCAGCTAAAAAAATATCGGTAGGGAAACAAGGTATGCAAGAGGAGGTTGTGAGAGAAGTAAACATCGAGACTGCAAAAGAAATCCAGGTGACTGTTACTGATGAGGAGAACCAGCAAAACCTGTCTAAAGTCTCTAAGTATACATGGATCATACATAAAATACATGAAGTACATGAATATGCTACCTATTTTAGATGGACTAATAATCAGTGGAGCGTGCTCGTGAGATTTACATTTTAAAGAGCTTGTTTGTCTTTAAAGTATAAAGAAGTCATGTATGTTTCTTATTGGTGGAATTTTATCAGTTAAGAATGGTAAAGAATTATTTATTTCTGGTAAACGCTACAGTAATCTCATGAAAGTGATACGATAAAAAAAATATATTAAATAACTGTTTTTAATGTACTTTTATTTTGATTTTTTCACTATACTCTATCGTCTAACTTTTAATGAATTCTATTTTATCTCAATCAAATTATTGGATAAACTTTAAGGAGTCGACTTTAATTTATTAAACGCTTTAAATTTCGTTGACATGTGTTCATAAAAATATTTTTTTTAAATATAGTATAATGTAATTTAAATAATTACCTCAATTATAAATAATATATATATATATATATATATATATATATATATATATATATATACACACACTCACACACCCACCCACATATATATAGACACGTATACTATATAATAATATTTTTTCTTATTTATTAATTTCTAAATAAGTTATCTCAAATAATTTAGTTGGTCTATGGATAAGTTTGGATGAGAAGGACGAAAATAGATGAAAAATTAATATTTTAATATTTAAGTTAATTAAGATTAGTATATATTTTTAAAATTAACTATATTATATTTTAATATATATTAAAAATAGTTTATTATCATTTGTCTAAAACAGATTTTTATTTTTATTTTTAAATTTATTCCCTTATAAGTTTTCAGATTACGTAATATTTTTATATTAAAATTTAACTTCAAAACCGTTAAGGTTACCAATAAGAAATTACGTAATATAATTTTTTAATTGGAAAATTTTATGTTATTTTAAATATTTGTGTGATCTAATAGAAAAAATTAATCTTTGTTGGTTTACATATAATAATAATACATTTAGTTCTGGATGATTTTTAATTTTTCTTTATAATTAAGAGAAGTTTTAAAGGATGAAGGGACGATAAAAAAATAAGTTAATTTTTAATTATTTTTTATTGAAAGTTCATAACTTTAACTTTCATTTAATTATTTATTTTAATATTTTATTTTATATTTACACTATATATTATACGCATATCAACATTTAAATTACAAAATTGTTGTTTACTAGATAATTTATACAACGCATTAGTGTAGAAAAACATTTTATAGCTTTTAAAAATTGTTGTTTATACTGATTATGAAATTGGTATAAAAGAAAGAGTTTAAAAAATATTCACATTTCATATTGGTTCTACAATTAGTATAGAAAATGTCATTTTTTATACTGATTAAAGATATAATTAGTATACAAAAATTCGATCATAGTTTATGTTTCTCTCTCAGTAGCCAAAATCAAGACAATTGCATTCAAACCACCATTAGCCACAACAATTTATTATGACGACAAATCCTTACACCTTGCTTCAATGCAACCACCACCATTATGCATATCGTCGGACCTTCTTGTTGTCTCGTCGGAAAAGGAGATATCAAAGATCTGCCACCAAGAAATACCACAATTGAACCTCATTGTATGCCAACAAACACGAGCTTCCCTTATGCAGATTGCACAAACCATCACAACCTCAAATCTCATCTCCATCACAACGCAAATTAGACTTCCAAGATGCAAAGTCACATGTTGCAAATCGTGTCTCTCTCCATTTTGATTTGAAACTACGAGCAATCATAAACACCATTGTATGTCACCTAAAAAAGAAAAACTAAAACAAAAAAGTTTTAGATTCAAATAGTTATAGCAATGATATAATAATAAGGTCTGTAGTTGTTTTAACAGAGGCCCAAAACATGAAAGCCCATGAGAAAAAAATATCTTGTGTAAGAAGTCATTTGTGTCAGAACATCAGTGAAGAAACACCAGGCTAGTCCGCGAGAGAGAGAAAGGGCCGGAGCTCTTCATGGCAACACTCAAACATGGCATCTAGAAGGAAAAGAGAGAGCATATCGAAAGAGAGACTTCATCAGAAGGTAAGAGAAAAAATGAACTTTTATTAATACTGTGTAGAAGTGTTTTTATGATTACAACTGAAAGGGAAAAATCCTAACCTTTAAATAGGTTAGGGAAAAGGGGGACAAAACAAACTAACCTAACTGATTACTACTTCTGAGTATTAACATATCAAACAAAGCAAACATCAATAGATGACTAGGGCAAACGATGGTCTGACATGACAAAAGGAAAGGGAGAAAGAATTGTCGGTGGTGATATAATCAGCATGTTAGAGTTTTAAAAGGAATCACACAACCACGATGACAGTCTAGGTCGCAAGGGTTAGAATTGGTGAAAACAAAGCTAGAGCGACAATGAGATGAGATTGTTTTGTCTCGTGGAAGAAGAAAGACAAAGAGGAGCAATAGAAATGGGGTCATTTTGTTTGATGGAAGTTGGAACGTACCACTACAAAGGATGACTTGGAAATTTTTCTTGTTTATTACAAAAATGTTACCATGTCAACTTTTTATATCAGTTATAATTAAAATAAGTATACAATTTTTTATATTACAAAAATATCACCATGTTCACTCTCTATACAAGTTATAACTATTACAATGACATTTTTTATTACAAAAATGTCATTGTACCAGCCTTTTATACCTGTTATAACTATAACCGGAATAAAATGTTATCTTATGACATCTTACCAATATAGATTGTTGTTATAAAAAACATGTTTTTTAAGTACGTCTAACAAAATATTAAAAAAATATAATATGATAATATTTCAAATTATATTATCCAAAAGTTCAATCTATTATTCTAATGTACTCGTCAAATTTCTTTATATATATTTCTTATAAAGATGAAGTATAATAGTTTAGGATAAAAAGATATCTAAGATATTTAAATTTTATTCGTACTCACAATCATAACAACATTCTACATGGAAATTATGAACGTATAAATCTTAATACTCCATGAAAAACTCTCTTAAAGGATTAGTGAAATTACAATTTACCATACTATATTTAATAATAAGTAAATAATGAAGTAGTAGATAGAAAGAAATGCTAATGCACTTTACAGGGTAGCACGACAAGAGCCAAAAACTAGTGACATGATGAGTGCCTTACTAAATACATGCAATCAAAAGGTAGGATGATGAGTATTTTAGTAAACATATACAACCAAAATGTTAGAAAGATCTTTAAAGACTCTTTGCTCATTTTCTTTTAGGCTTCATGAAAGGAAACCCATTGAAGGAGTTTTGGAAAGGATGGAACATCCACTCAAGTTTCTAACCAAAGACAAAATCAAGACACAGAAGATTTTCGTTGGGATTTTTATGGTTCCATATAAGCTTTAAGTTCATAAAACTAAACAATAACATATCAAATATGCAATAAATGAAATAATATAATTGTGACAAAAGAAGACTCAATTTGATAAATGGAGTGAAAAATGGTAAGATAAGATTGTGAGTACCTTACAAAGAAGGACTCTCTTGGCCCACTCCATTCCATGAAAGCTCTAGTACGACAAGAGAAGGATAACTCAATTAATACAAGTCAACTAAGCAACAGCACTCTCACTCCAAAAAACACAGTTTTTCAAAAGTTCAAATTGATTTCTTATTCAAAGGTTGATCACTACAATGCTCATATGACTTTCTACTTATAAGGCATTCATTATAAATTTATAAATTTTATTTATTCCAAGAATTAGTAATTTATTTAAACTTAAATTAAAGTGTATATTACGTCAAAGTAGTTTATAAATTGTATAATATTGGAAATTCGAAGAAATAAAATGAGAGCGGTATTAATTTAAGAAATAGAATAGTGAGTTTTCCAATTGAAAAGGAGGGTGAATTTAAACTTTTTATTGCGAGTATAAAAGGAAGATGCATAATGTATTAAAACACTTTCATCCAATCCATATATTAATTCGAGTTTACGGGTAGATCTAATCCAAATAATACATCCTATAGTTTACAGATAATCATATTCTTTTAAGTGTGCAGTCACCGATTCAATTCACATGTCTAAGGGTACATGTATGAAAAAAATTAATATTTTTAAAAGCTTGATCCTTTCAACGAATCTTATTATTCCCAAAGTCTAATCTATTATTTCCACAGTCAGAGGATATCCCAAGTTTAAAAAAAGTATACACTAAATTATTAAATTTAATAGTAACAAACATTATAAAATCCTTCTGCTAACACGAAGATTAAGCTGTGACTTTAAGATTAACCATAAATTAGAATGCATGAAGGAAAGAAGTGTGAGTGATATATGGTTTCACTTATATGAGAAGTGGAATTGGAGTGTAGCAGAGATAATGAAAGAAGAAAATATTCATGAGTTTTGTGTAGATCGAGTCGCTTTCTTAGGGCAAGAAAAAGGACAAAAAGAATTAAAAAATGTATATAATTATTTATTTTGTTGGAAAAAGAAAGATTTGTTTAATAATAAAGATGAATTTGGAGGCAGAGAGAGAGAGATGTAAAGAAGTGTGGAGGAATAGAAGATGGTGACGTATTTTGTGGGGTCTGATATGAAATTATAATAGTTTTGTGTTAAACTTTGACTTTTTTATCTCACCTGCTTCCTTCACTGTCCTTTCCACTTTTCCACGCCTCATTGGGCCACCTTCACAGGCCCAGGATCCACCATGTCATTTCAATTTCATATTATAACAATATTTAACCCTCCCAGCTTCAAATTAATATAATTAATAAATCAAAACCAACACATTTTTTTAATTCTTCGCACATCATCATCATAATAATTATAATAAATTTTGCCACGAGAATATCAATCACATTTTTTGATATTTACGGTGGGTGGGTGTGTATGTATTCCCTTTCAAATAGAACCCTTTGCTGCATTTCATTCTTAATTTCATTTTCCAACACGTGATTTTCACTATTTTTAACTTCGTCAACGAGGAAATAAACCAACAACATGGTGGAGAAACAAATTATATTGGACTGCTTTTGAAAATATTAAAAAGGCTTCGAGTGTTTCTCCCTGTACCATCTAACTTTTATTTTTTACCTCACATTTTAAAAATACCCTTCTTTGAAATTTGTTGAAGAAAAAAAAGTGAAGTGTAGAATTTTTTTGAAGCGTAGAGAATAGTTTTGAAATTTTAAAAAAATTTGGGAGTGCGGAAAGAAATGTGAGATGGCGTAAGGAGAAAAGCCTGTTCCACTTTTCTTTTTCTTTCTCCCGTCTTGATTGCAAATATTTAAGGATTTTTCTTCCTGCACTCCCGTAATTACGAACTGCACCTCTAGAATTTATGAAACATGATTCCCAAAACATATGAGATATATATTCTGGAATGAGTTTTTCAGAACAAAATTTTTGAAACATATGAGACACATCCTAGAATGATTTTTATGGAAGAAGCTTATAAGAATATATGAGATATATGTTCTGGAAATGGATTTTCGAAAGAAGCTTTTTATAATAATTGTGATACTTTCCAAAACGAAATATACTATAAGTAAAATGAAATTTAAAAATTTATACTTAAATAAAAATAAAAGTTAGCACACTGTTATTAGCCATGAGTCTTGTTACATTTCTTCGCATTCTCATTTTGCAGCAACCCGAATTTTTATGCATTAATTTCTCCAATTTTATGTTTTCTAATGGGAATATTTCCCTACTCTATAAATCGCGAGTTTATAAATTTTTTCACTATGAATATATCTATCATTAAATTAACTTTATTGAACAAGATGTTTAAACAAGCTTCTTCAAAAATAAATATAGTTCTTTGCACTCAAGTTAGAATAAATTAAAGATTATACGAGAAAACTTCCAGTAATTAATTTCTGTATAAATTAATTTTAATATTAATAAGTTAATTTTATCATTTTTCTCATGTAAGAACGTTTTATGAATAATTCTTTCAAATATATGCGCGAATCCATAAACTTAATCATAATGAAAAATATTTATAAAAAAAAACGATTTAGGTGTAATCAATTTGTATACCTGTAATATTTTCAAATTTGCTTTTAGATTTAATTAATTAACTTATGAATTACAACGTTGTATTTAAAAATAGTAATGGTAAATGATTAATTTTACTATTCTTTTTGGGTATATTTGAGAGGATTTTAAAAAAAAGTTTAACATTTCACTTTTAAAACTTATCAAAATTTTGTTTTTTTAGTCTATAAACATTTTATTAACATACTTTATCTCTATTACTTATTTTATTCTTTATTAGACTATTGATGGATGATAAAATAGTTATGCAGGTTGCTACATTCTTGAAGTATAAAAGAATTATTTACTAATGTATAATTTGTTTCTCTTTATACTCTTATACATGTAATATTATATCTTATCATGTTAAAATACAAATATTATTTACCAAAGGAAAAACACATACAATGAGTTAACTTTTCAATAAAAATATTGTCTAAAGTCTTGAATAATATACATAAATATTATATAAAATTATCATCATTTTTATTGCACCACTCAACATTCTTATATAATATTAATAAAAGATAGCTTTTAGAATATTGTATTAATGTCTTAGTTTTCATTCTTACTTGATTATCATATTTTTACTATCTTCAATTTCAACCCAAAAATCAACATATAAGGTTAACTCCTAAATCTTTCACCTAAGCACAAGTGACATAATTTACCAGATGATATCTTTAACTATATAACTTAAATTATCATTAAACGTTTAGATATATTAATTATATAATTCAATACTTACCCTATATATTACAATGTAACGACACTGCTTTATAACTAGGTCAATTTTTACTAACTAATAAACTGCATCATTTATAATGTATATATAACATTCATAAACATAGGAATAATAAATAAAATTTAAGTTTCTTTTAGAAATGAATTAAGTGAAGTTTGCGTAGTAATTTTCACTGAAAAAAGTAATGAAAAAATTGCTTTTTCTCAACAAAATCATGGTAGAAACTCTTCCTCATAACCGTGTCTTTAATATGCTAAGTAATTTATACGGATATCCTACGTATAAAAACCTAGTATTTTTACTCAGCTTAAAACTTTTTGAATAAAAAATATTTTTTTATAATTTAAATAAAAACGAAAATTTATTTCCAATTGAACTAAACTAGTTTTCTTTCGATTCAAAACTTGTATCTTCAACATTACTTAAAATATACTTGTTTTTAATTGAATTGAATTTAAACACTCAATCTATTAAATATCAAATACATTCAACTCCAATTCTAACTGTCACAACATAATAAAAATACATTCAACAAGACATTAAAATAATTAATCTTAATCCCACAAACTCCAAAGATTTATTAAATCTCATAAGTTCATAATTTTGTTCACACGTGTAATTACAACTCAAATCCAACAACCTTCCTACTGCACAATTTATTTTTCGTTTTCAAACAAATACTAATATTCATTTCTAATTTCAAATCAAGCAAATATCACAATAATACAATCATACATATCCATTCTAAAGTTTATATCCAAATCAACATATATTCTAAAAATGTATATTTATCTTCCAATAAAATAGATAGAGTTATTTTTTTCTTTCTTTAATTGTTGTATTTCTTTTAATATATTTTTTTAAATAAAGAAAGTCCTAAATTACTTTAAAAAAGTATGATTCACAAAAAAAACATGTCATAATAAATCTAAACTAAAAATAATATTTATTTTCTACTTAGATCACACGTGCATTCTAGCTAATCCCACATGCGGTGATATAAAAAAAACCCCAGGAGTTTAAATGAAAAGGAAAACTTTCCTAAAAGAAAATATAATTAAATAATATCCTAAGTTCTGTTATACCCAATAAAAAAAAAGGAAAAATAATTACCTCAAAATATTAGAGAAAAACGAAAATTGTATATTTAAAAGATATAAACTATTTTGAATGATTGAATAGTAGATTAATTTTATTAAACATATAACCTTATAATAATAAAATATTTATTTTCATTTAACTTGAATTCTTTTCCTTTAAAACCTTAAAACAAACCATTGTTTGAAGGTATATTTTAATCTCTCATTAACTGATGCAAATGTAAAATGCGACATTCATATATGAATCATTCGATTTTTTTTATGATGTGACTAATTATTACGAGAGCTTATGTTGCGTAATGATATATAACATTCTTAATAATAGAAGCCAAAACAACTAAAAGAGATACGTACAGGAAAGTGGTCACGAACAAAGTAAAAAATTTAAGCATAAGAAAGATATTAAACTTAATGGTTTCAGAGGCAAAATATAAGCGTAAGTATTAGAGTATTATAAACGACATCCATTTTTATCTCTAACAATATTTATTTTTCTCTTAATATTATTTTTAAAATAAATTAATAACATATATTTGGAAAGAATATAATAAAGTAAGTTTGTGTTGATGAAAAGTTATTTAGAGTAACGTAGACGTGAGTGGTCCAGATGAGAATGTGGGAGAAAGTTCTAGTAGAAGTGAGTTGAAGCTCCTTAGCCTTTATAGCTAGGGCTAGCCATGGTTGAATTTGGTTGCTTGAAATGAAATTCACATTAGTGTTGCTACAGAAGACACAATTCGACAGATGAATGTGGTTAGTCACATGATCACAACAGATATGAAATTAAAACCATCTTCTCAATAGAAACTCCCTACTTCATACGAAATTACCAAAAAAAAAAAGGAAGAGAAAAATCTTGCGTACCCATTTATCTAACCAATATTCTATCTTCTTTTTCAGTCAACAATACAATACTTTTTTTTTTTGGTTTCGGTTACATATTCTTCACAATTTACAATTTGTTCTTTCTTGCTGTTCGGTCTCGTTCTTTGTGTCTCTTGTTTGCTCGTCCGCTCAGGAATGTATCTGTTAAAGACCCTCCGATGTCAAAGTCAGTAGTTGAACCATTCGGTAATTCAATATGACAATGACAGTAATAAATGCACAATTAATGCCTTCAACTACCTCTTACCTTTGATTTATATTTATAGTTTTTGAGCATCAGCTTAGGATTAGCGATATTTTAATCTCGGTCCAATCCCGATCCAATACCCTTAAACACAATTTACCTTAATCTCTTTAAAATTAATCATTTATACTTGTGAGACCAGTCGTCCCTACTGACGTCTTTATGGACTTTGATGGTCGTCTGATCATATGAAGTTGTGAACTTTGATGACTGTCCGTCTAATTCATATTAATAAATTTTGATACTATCTTAAAAAAATTAACTTTAATATAGCCTATTTTCACACACATACGACCAAAAAAACAGTTATGTTTGGAATGTTATTTATAGATGAGATATGAAATAGACTTACTAAGATCCTAAGTGAATAGCACTAGTTTGTGGAAGAGAAAAGTGAAAATTGTTAGTGCAGTCCTGGAATGTTCTACTGGTAAGAAGATGATTATTGTACCCAACGTGTGTAAAATCCCAATGTCATAGCTCTTTCAATGGACCACATCTCTCCAAGACATATCTGAAAAGACCGTTGAATTCAAAACCATCCCACCATGGACCAAAATATTAACTCACCGTCTTCATATTCATCTCCCTCTTTCCCACTTTATAACCTATGTAACGAAACACACATTATACACGTTACAAGAATAAAATAATTATAAAGAATAAACTTTTATAATTTAAAAGAAAATAAATATCAAATGAATGTAAAAAAGTTAAATTTATGTGTGTTAAAATATTATTTGTGTTATAACTCACTCTATATCCTTAAACTTGTATACGTTAAAATCATCGGATGATTCTCGTAATTATACTTGAATCTCAATCAAGTTTTCACGTTTTAAGTATTTTCAATTAGGTTATTATTTTTTAGAATCTGATGCAATTTGACCTTTTTTTATTAGTATAATATTGATGACATTAGTTTGTAGTTTTTTGATTTTTTTTTCAATTTTTTTTAATTTTAAAAAGAACATTGTCACGTGTCAAATGAGGATCATGACATGTGACAGAGATAGTGTGATGTGTCAGTGTTGAAGAAGTGTTATATGAAAAATCTCAATTTAATTCTTTGATTTGTGTTTTGTCTCAATCAAGTTTTAATTTTAAAAAAATTGAGTAATTTCATCCGTCTTCAAATTAAGACCAAATTTAGCTTTTATAGAGATTATAATAATATTTTCATTAAAATTGATATTTTTATTAAATATTTTTAATAATATTAAATTTATTTAAATTTATATTTTACATTTAATTTTATTTAAATTTTGTTTTGAATATTTATATATTAATAATTTTTATACAAATGTTAGAGTTGTTTTAAAACTAAAAATATTATAAATTCAAATATAAAATTTTAAAATATTTTTATATCAATTTAAAATAAATATATTTAAAATTTAAATAAAATTCAATGTAAAATACTAAAATTTAAAAACAAAATTTAAATAAACTTAATCTTATTAAAAATATTAATAAAAATATCAATTTTAATAAAAACATCATTATAATAATTATAACATGTATTAGAGGTGGCAAAATTGGCCAATTTGACCGTTTAACCTTGACCTGATATTATGCGGCCAAAAATGTCTGAGATGAAAAGTTAAATTTTAATGAAAATATCATTATACATCTATATAAAAATTAAATTTGGTTTGGAGAGGGATGAAATTGTTTCAATTTTAAAAAAAATTAAGATTAAATTAAGACAAAATACAAATAAAAAGATTAAATTAAGATTTTTCATATGACACTTTCACAGACAATGATACATGACATTTTCCCAAACAATGACACGTGACACTTTCACTGTCATGTCACACTATCTCTACCACGTGATAGAAACCTCATTTGACATGAAATAATTTTTTGTTTTGAAAAAAAAATAAATTAAAAAAACTACAAACTAACATATGACACCGAGTTAAGGAAAATAACTAAATTACATCAATTTTTTAAAAAATAAGATCATATAAGGATTTTAACCAACTCATATATCAACATCACACTTTGCTCCATTGCACCCCATTAACACTCAAATTATTGAATTTGTTCAGTTTGAAAGGAACATGAAATAGTTTTTCATAAGTTTTTATTTATAATGTTTTCGATTTTTAAAGAGATTCAACTCGCATGCAACCATTATGTACTTTTCACGAACCTTATATTATTTATTTCTCTCATGACTTTTTCTAACCCATAATTAACTCCTAATCACATCAATTTGTTTTAGTCATAAAGCATATTTAATCCTCTCTCTTTTTTTTTCATTTTATTTTAGAATACGAAGTTGGAAAAAAAATGTTATTAAGGAGAGAACACAGAATTAAAGCATTGAAGTTGAAAACATACAAACTAAATATATGGTAATTTTGCTACAATCTCGAACTTGCCAGTGCTCATATATATATTCTCATTTTCAACTCAACTAACACAAAAGAGATAAAGGGCTTGCTTGGAGAACACAACTTTTGCCTTTTTGCACATGCTAATTTGCAACAATTATGATATACGAATTGCAATATTCGTTGTGTAATGCTATACTAAATCATGAAGTGGAGCTTTTGTTACCCATAAACGCAGAAATGGCAAGTTGAAGATGCGAACGTGGACTTGATCTGCTATACCTACCCCGTTTTATCCAGAGTCACAACTTTGAACAGAAAACTGTGTAGAGTATATGAAATAAATACGACAATTAGTCCCCACGTAAAAGAAGATAGAAGCATACCCTCATGCTGGCTTTGAATAATTATGGTGGGCTCTCACCTCTCAATTTTTCACACTTCCTATCACAGGGGCAACCTTATACAACCAACGATTGGTTCCTATAATCCTATTTCCTGTCACCAAAATATTGACACTTCCTTAATTCAATGCTCTCCCAATTACAAACTGTATTTTCACTTTAGATATTCTTTTTCATTCCAATTCATGTATATATGAATAGTTCATCATAGATTATGGTAGTTTCTCAAAATCAAATGTTTATGAAAACACTTTAAATATAACTGAGTTTTTCTATCCCTTTTTCTTCTATTTTTTTACCCTTTTTATAAGAAGCAAACTTGGCTTAAGATAACCCTTTTTATCACCTTTGTGACTAAATCCTGACTTAAGATCAGCTCATCCAAAAGTGAGCACTTTCCACTCCCATCCACGGCAATTCATCCTCTCTTACATTAATGAAAGGAAAAGTTAAGGAGAATATCTAATTCATATACAAAATTTTAGGTATTTTAAAAAGTTAATACTAATATATATATATATATGTTTGTAATGTGTATATATATACTAATATATACACAGTAGCAATGAAAGGGAATTGAGTTAAATGATGGCACAAGGGTGTATACGGAGGCATTGTTATGGGGATCATGGCCACACAAGTTGGAGATGGCATTGACCAAACAGCCATACACAGTACTCTCTTCCCACCCACATCCACATATTTTTATGATCAAAGAAAGAGGGACCCCAAAGGTGGCCATAAAGGATACTTAAATACATACTCTAACCATCATTCAATATAATTGGTTGCTACTTACCACTGTTCTAAATCTAATGCCCCTTAGAGAAGATCCACACACACCTTGAAAGCAATCTCAAGGAGTTAAAATCAGACAAAACTCACATGACCTGAACAAGCCTCCGTTGGCCTGGCTTGCTACAAACAAATGCCAGTCACAATCAAACTCAAACAGTGAGAGTTTTCAAGATTGCTTTTCAAAAATGGTCCCCTTATTTTTCTACTGGCCAGGAAAGGTTGTACATAGGATAGTTTAAGAGATATAGTGAAGTTGGAAAATCATTCATCTTTTGAGATTAGCATAAAGACACAGTGGACTTATAGCCACTATGTGGACGAATCATGGGTGCTTGTGGGAGTAAGAGGGGTGTGGGACATGTTTGAGAAAAACTTCTCCCTAACTTTACCTTCACGCTCACCATCATGCAACTATGACCTTTTTGTCAAATAATGTTGCCCACTTGTTATTTTTCATTTCTCTCAGATTGTGGTGCCCTAATGTCCATGCCTTGCTAAATATGATGACACTTCAACTTCAACTTCAACGCACTGCATGGTTTGTTCATGCAATTATCTACCGCCACCTTTATAAAATTCCCAACATGCATAACCAACATCTCCGGTTTTTAAATTTTTAATTTAGTTGGATTCATTACCATCGTTATCGTTTCCATTTATGTATAACCTTATCTTTTCAATAAGCAACTAAACAATTAACAGGAAACATATAGAAGAAATGAGAACATTCAAAACAAATATAGGTCCAAAAGTTGGTTACTGATTAACCAGAGAGAAACATTATTTCCCAGCATCGCCTCCTGTAGAAATTAAAGGAACCAACAAAGACAAAGTAACGGTAGAAACAGTCAACATCAACATTAATGCAATGCGAAAGGATCCAGGAGAATGAATGGTTGCTTTCATATAGTCTAGACCTTTCCTCTTCTATCAGAAATTCCATTTCCCCCGCTATAAATGCGATTCTGTTCACCACTTCCTACAAAGTGTTCTTCATCAAGTATTCTGCCACCATCATCCCAATCTCTCCTTCATAACCATATTGAAGAATAAGATAAATACAGGATATAACTGTTCAAGTTAGGAGATGGTATATAAATTAAACTTTCATATATAATTTCCACTATGGTTTCTTTCGTTGTTTATCTTAGTTTTTAGTAGCACTACTTTCTTTAGTTGGTTTTAACACCACCGAGAAAACTGTCCCAGGAAGAAGCACAGATGCCTGTTTGGGAAGGGTATGTGGATTGGAGGAAAAAGCCAGCGATCAAAGGTCGTCATGGTGGCATGCTTGCAGCTTCCTTTGTTTTAGGTAAGTACTGTCTGGCGACAGTTTTCATGTTTTTCTCATTTTCTAACAACAATGTTGATATAAGTAACTGGAAGCCACGAAATCTTTTCGCTACGTATACTTCTTTTAACTTTATACTGTTTAATCGTTTTTCTCCTTCACAAAATTTTCCATATT
The DNA here is from genome assembly GCF_029865625.1 of Vigna umbellata. NCBI lineage: Eukaryota > Viridiplantae > Streptophyta > Magnoliopsida > Fabales > Fabaceae > Vigna > Vigna umbellata. Next base: position 98,209,586 of record NC_142165.1, read on the forward strand.
GTTTTTCGTATGCATAACATGTTTGTAACTTTCCCAAATGACAAACCCCAGCTGCGGAGGTGTTGGAGAACCTAGCATATCTTGCCAATGCAAGCAACCTTGTTTTATATCTGTCCAAGTTTATGCACTTTTCACCATCCACCTCTGCCAACATTGTCACTGAGTTCATGGGCACATCCTTTCTCCTTGCTATTCTTGGCGGGTTTCTGGCTGATGCCTTTATCACTACTTATTCCATCTATCTCATAAGTGCTGCTATAGAATTCATGGTAAGTTCTCATCGTAATATCTAAGCTTCTATCTTTGGTGTTGGTGTCTATGTAAGTTACGCCACTATAAATTTGAATGTCACCACGTCTCAATGATAAAAAGTGAAAAAAGAAAAGAGAAGCTAAACTTATGTTGAAAGCCAGGAATGAGAAATTTTAACCACCTGTACTTTGTACTTGGGTAGGTAATCACCCTTTACTGTAATAAATAATAACATTGATTACTATCAAGAGGAAAACCACATACTCAGGATTTTGGTAGACTTTTACTCATGCAGTACAGTACTGGTATAAAGGGACCATTTTTCCATCCTCAATCAACTCAAATATTAAGGTGACAGGAAGAAGAAAGACAAAAGAAGCATGACCATCATCATTTATTGCCATTAGATGCTGGTGCACCAAACAGGAAGCAAGATTCGATTATGCTTAATCTTCTAATAACCAGATTCTGAGTCACTGTATGACTATTCCTCCGTGTAAAACAGTTATCAAGTGAAACTCCAATAAGCCAATTTTTCAAAATAACTTTTCTTCATATCAGCACGTATCAGACTTCAAAACAGCAAATGAAACAACTTTTTTTCCAAAGAAGCATGGAATATGTTAAGTTGAATGAAGTCCTCAAATAATTGAGCTAATTAGGAAAATTGTATAACAAGCATTTTCATGCAGTTAACAAGATTATAATCACTATACTAGATCATAAAATTTAACAGTGGATTGTTTGATGACACAGGGCTTACTAATGCTCACGATACAAGCACACAAGCCATCACTGAAACCACCAAACTGCGTTATGGGAATCACCGACAATCCATGCCATAAAATTTATGGTGGGGACTCAGTTATGCTATTCGCAGGCCTCTATCTAGTGGCTCTGGGCGTAGGGGGTATAAAAGGTTCACTTCCTCCTCATGGGGCTGAGCAGTTTGATGAGAATACCCCAGAGGGAAGGAAGCAGAGATCTGCATTTTTCAATTACTTTGTTTTCAGCCTGTCATGTGGAGCATTAATTGCAGTAACTTTTGTGGTATGGATCGAAGACAATAAGGGATGGCAGTGGGGTTTAGGAGTCTCAACTGCTTCAATACTTCTCTCCATCCCAGTTTTTCTTCTTGGTTCACCCAAGTACAGGACCAAGATTCCAACGGGAAGCCCCATTACATCCATGTTCAAGGTATACTTAAGAATAAGTAGGTTACACTAATCATTTTGTCGTTATAGTTTTCTTCTATTTCATCTTTTCCTTACACAGTAAGCTCAAAGTTACCCAAGACTTAAGCTTTGGTCATGACTCACTACAGAAAACTTTCTGCTGTACACAACTACAACACCCAACAAAAAAGTTGTCCAGGAATTGAAAGTAATTGTTTTCTCAGTCAGGAACTAAAAATTAAAATAACACACCAAATTTATTCAACCGAATAAATAACAGGTACTAAAAGTTTTCTAGTCAAAATAAAATGCTAAACAATCTGTTTGGAATTTGCTGTGAAGGTTCTTGTTGCAGCAATATGCAACAGCTGCAAATCCAGGAATTCGAGCAATGTTGTTATAAGCATGGCCACAAGTCCGTTGCATACAACTGAAAGGGAAGATGGAGAAGAATGTAAGACCAGAAAAGAGGTTGTAGGCCAAAGTCTAACAGAGAGCCTTAAATTCCTTAACAAAGCAGTGATAGAACCAGTTCACCCAATGTTAGAGTGTACAGTGAAGGAAGTGGAAGAGGTGAAGATTGTGATAAGGATTCTTCCCATATTTATGTCCACCATAATGCTAAACTGTTGCCTAGCTCAGCTATCTACCTTCTCAGTCCACCAGTCAGCCACTATGAACACCATGCTTGGTTCCTTCAAGGTCCCACCAGCTTCTCTACCAGTGTTCCCAGTCGTCTTCATCATGATCCTTGCCCCACTCTACAACCACATCATTGTTCCATTTGCTAGAAAAACAACCAACACCGAAATGGGGATCACACATCTACAAAGAATAGGGACAGGCCTATTCCTTTCCATTGTGGCAATGGCTGTGGCAGCTTTGGTGGAAACCAAGAGAAAGAAAACAGCTGCAAAGTTTGGTTTGTTGGACACAACCAAACCCCTCCCAATAACATTCCTTTGGGTGGCCTTACAATACATTTTTCTAGGCTCAGCTGATCTTTTCACTTTGGCTGGCATGATGGAGTTCTTCTTCACAGAGGCACCATGGAGCATGAGGTCCTTGGCAACAGCACTGTCATGGGCCTCACTGGCCATGGGGTACTTCCTCAGCACAGTTCTTGTGTCCACCATCAACAAGGTCACAGGAGCTTTTGGACATACACCATGGCTTTTGGGTGCCAACTTGAATCATTATCATCTTGAGAGGTTTTACTGGTTGATGTGTGTTCTCAGTGTACTCAACTTCGTTCATTTTCTCTTCTGGGCCAATTCCTATAAATACAAACACCCAGCAAAGCCTGGATACTAGCTAGAACACACCTACGTACATACATATATACTGCTTCTTGTAACTTGATAACTTCCTTCCTATTTTCTGGTCGCCCCCAATGACGAAATAATTAGCAGTTTCAGAATTTACCTTTATCATGTCCATGCATACACCAATGTTGGTTCCACTCTACTATTTGTACCCACTTTTAATTTTAAATAAAGTAATCCATTGCCCGTTATGAATGTGATGATATCGTCAGAATCAAAGCTAAATTTTATATTCTCCTTTCAACTGTTCTCATTTTAACTACTTGGACATCTAATGATGAAGTAAAATGGTTTAAGGAAAACCCATGGTGGAGCTAACAGTTTGCATCATTTCTGCAATATTTGAATTTGGTTGTGGATATTATAAAAAACAAATTAAATATATTTTTATTTCTTCAACGAAATTAGAAATAAATTTTATTTTAAACTTTAATATATATTTTAATTTTCAAACTTAAAATCTAATATATATAATTTTTTTAATTTAATTATGTTAAACTTTTTTGACATCACAAATATATTTTGGAATCACATTATAATTTTTTTTGTTGAAATTAAAGTAGAAAGTGCAAATAATTTAAATATTATTGTAAAACTCATTTGATATATAAATAAATTTAACATAATTGAGATAAAAAAGACTATATTTATTTATTTTTAAAATTTTAAACTAAAATATATTAAAATTAAGACAAATTTCAATTTTACTTTAAAGTTGAAGAATTAAAAATATATTTAAACTTAAAAAAATAGAATAAAAGAAAGTTAATATTTTGTTGTTTAAACATTTTAATTTTATGCTGAAATGAAAAAAAATACATCCCACACTCTCAAAACTAACGAGGGAAAATATAAGCTTCAGTTTATAAAATCAGATAATGCTTTTAATACAGAACAATAGACTCCATTTTATTTCTTCATCAAATCTATCCCAAAGATAGCAGACTCTGCTAGTTTTTTTCTTTTTGTATGTTTTTAAATTAAAAAGTTATATAAATTTAAAATAAGCAAAATATATAAAAAAAATTAATATAATTTTATAATTTTTTAAAAATAAAAAAGGTATAAAATTTAAATTTTGAAATTAAAATTAAAATTAGATAATTATTTGTTGTAGTTATTAGAAAAAAAAATTACTTAGTAAAATAAGTTTAGTTTTGAAAATAAGTTAGTAATAGATGTCTAATAAACAAAGAAAAAGAATAAGATGAATTAAGGGAATTGATCATTTGAATTAAATTTGGCAAATGTATATTTATATAGTTGAAATAATTTAATTTGTTCAAATTTTAATGTAATTTGTTATAAAAATAAAATTAAATAATAAGCTTGTTATAAGTGAAATTATATGAAAAGTAAAATAAAAGTTAAATATATAATTACAATTACATTTAAACATAATTAAAGACGAGATGTAGACGTTCTAATGTTCAGACATGTTTTTTTTTGTATTCTAATGTTTGGTACTATAAACATTTTTTAACCAACTATGATGTTTTCTTAAATCCATATATGATCTTATATTACTTGATTTAAGTTTGTCATTTGATATTCTTTTCATGTACTATTTGGTAGACTAATAATAATTGTTTTATTGGATTTTCGTTTTATTGTTTTTTTTCTTGTAATTTTAATTTTTAAGTTTATTTTTATTTCCTATTTATTATTTTTTTTTACTTTCTATTTTTATTTTCTTCTCTTTTTTTTTAAATCTTTTATCTCACCTTTTTTATTTGCATCCGAATTTTGAAGTTTTTTTTTTAATTTTATTTACTTGAATAAAATTAGATATTGATACTTACAAATCAAGTTACAACTAAACCAATTTTTACTTATTTTATTATTTTTAACTCAATTTATTTAAATAGAAAATTATCTTTTAAAATACACATTCATTATAAATTTGTTTCATTTTCTTACCTCATCATCAAGTCATGTTAAGTTTAGAATATAATATTTTACTCATTATTACATCTATACGTTCATATTTATGTTTTAAAATTCAAAATTTTAATGAGATTCTTATATTTAAATAGTTGATTTAATTAGAATTTGTGATCATTGAATTTATTGATTTGAGAATTAAATAAGCTTAAAATGTGATTTTTAATTACATAAGTTGGATTAATTTATTTGTGCAGCTAAAGTTATAATTTTATTCATTTAAATTGTATTTAGAGAAAATTTCAAGAGCTTTTTTACAATTTTAGAAAATTAAGAAGCACATAAATGAAATTTCAGAAATCATTCAATTAACATTTAAAGATAATTAATTTAATTTGAAAATATCAACTGAAAATACCTATCAAATATTAAATCTGTTGCATATTTGAATTATATAAGATATAGGATAAAAGATCTTATTAACAGAATATTCATAATCTAAGTTCAATCAAGCCTATATAAAGAGACCCAATGGAAGCAAAAATCAGAACTCATTTATTTACTCAGACTCCTTCACTAGAAACAATCATCCACCACTCCTCTCACTCTTATTTTACCATGTATTCTACTTCATTCATGGAGGAAGAAGCTTCTAGGGCTATTCCACTATAATTGCGTTATGGATTATGAGGTTAAGTTGAATTAATGTATTGTTTCTTTTGATTATTGATTTGAATTATTCTTCTTATATGTTTTTCATCTCTCAATCATATTAAAAGTAATGATTTTTGAATCATCAGGTGTTTGAATATACATGCAAATTAGTTCCAAGGGTTTCTAGGTTTGATTGAGAATTTAGTTTGATTGAAATTTTTAATTTTGCTACTAATTGAAGATGTAGTTTGATTGGTGATAAGAATTTCAACTATAATTAATTGAGAATTTATTTTGATTAATTAACTTTTAATTTGGTTAAGATATTTAAGAATAAACATTATTAAACACAATAGGATTTGATTGAGAATGTACTTTGATTGAATTCACTGTGAATTACATTCTCAATCAAATTTTATTGTGTTTAATCCTTTGAACTCATGATTAATATGCATGTAGATTCAAATACCTTTTAATATGATTGAAAGATGAAAAACATAAAAGAAGAATAACTCAAATCAATAATCAAAAGAAACAAATACATTAATTCAACTTAACCTCATAATTCATAATGAAATTACAGTAGAATAGCCTTAGAAGCTTAGCCCTCCATGAATGGAGTAGAATATATGGTAAAATAAAAGTGAGATGAATGGTGGATGATTGCTTCGGGTAGAGGAGTCTGAGTGAATGAATGAATTCCGATTTCTGTCTTTCTAAGTCTCTTTATATAGGTTTGATTGAGTTTAGACTCTCAATAAGATCTTTTATCTTATATCTTTTGTTTACACAATCCAACCATAAATATAAATATTATTTCATTTTATATACATATAATATTTTTTAAAAAAAATTCACCTTTTCTTTTAAATAAAAAAAGAAATTAAAAAATTATACTTGAACAATAAAATGATCTAATTTGAAAAAAGAAGTGTTTAGTCTACTCACTTCAATAAAATTAAAAAATAATCTAAAAAAATAGATTATAATACTTTGGATATAACCATATGCTAAAAAGAATATATATATATATATATATATATATATATATATATTATTTTTTAAGTAATTTATTATATACAAGATTCACCTTTTCTCGTATTCATATTTTTTTCTATTTTATTCTTTGATAAATATTTTTTTAAATTAAAATAATTATTTTATCGATTTTTTCTTTAAAGTGATATTTTTTAAATTTAATTATTTTTCTGTTTAAATTTTTTAAATGAATTTTAAATTAAAATAAATATTTATAATAAAAAAATATCTATAAAGTTAATAAAATTGTACAGATTATTTATATTTATTTCTAAAATTATAATTTTATTATTTTTTTATCATAAAGATGTGAAACGTGGTTTTACTAGTTATTGATGACAACGATTTTTGTGAGTTAAAAAGAAGAACATGATTGAATATTTACTAATTATGTTTTTTTTCTTGACTTAGACATTTAATTTTTAAAAAAATAGGAAAATTTCAAATGTTAACATTGTTCTTTTAATTATATATGTGGTTGACAATCATGATAAATACTTTTAAATGCAATAGATAATAAAACGAATCTTTTAACTCACTATCAAGAACTTGGATTTGATCACTCATTCACAATTAATGTATCAGTGAATGTGTTTGAATTGACCAAAGTATTTCATTAGAATCCTTCAAGGATTTTAAAATGGTGTGAAAATAGGTATTCGAGAATAAGCACTTCAAAAAATTATGTAATAATGAAACCGAACTCCTACTGCAATGAAGGAGACATAATTTTGTGATACATTAAGTTGCATTTATAAAATATCCTATAATTTAAAAATACTTAAATTTCAGTGCAATTATTTAATTTTTATTTTGCTTCATATTGATAAAAAAACACATTTAATATCAAATCAAGTCGATTAATTATACAAATATATATTTGGAAAACCTAATTTGTTATATGGTTACTTGGAATTAGGTTAGCAAATGAAAAACTTACATAATATTAATCTAAAACAAATCCAATAACTTAGTATATTTATTAAAATGTGTGTTTGATCTACCTCACTTTACAAACAAGCTTTTATTTGAACAAATTCACTTATGTAATAAAAACAAATGTTAACTCAATACGTTAAGAATTAATATATTATACTAATATCACCTGGCATTTAAGATAATTTTAAAAGTAAAAGAATATTTTTAATTTTTATATTTTAAAAAATATAATATATAAAGTTTAAGACTTTAAAATTCACAATTAATAATTCATAATTCACATATTTATTATGATAATAAAAAATAATAAAATTATTATTATTATTATTATAAAATTAAAATGATTTTTGTAATTTTATTGTAAGCAGTTTTATAATTAAAAAATAATTAATTTTTAAGAAATGGTGAAATATAAAAAATATTAAAATTTTAAAAAATAATAATTTAAAAAGAAAAATTGATAAAATATTTAATTTAATTAAAAAATATTTATTTAAAAAAAATGAAAAATAAACATGAACATAAATCTAAAATTAAAAATATTACACTAGTGACATACTCTCCAAGTTCATAAGGTATAAACACTTCTTCCAATTTATACGAGTTTACGTTTTCAGACATGATTTCTGAGTTAACTCCAAAATAAACTCATTTTTTGCGTCGATAAAATCGACTGTGAAATCGATAAGATGGTGTAGAATCGCGAGTTTGATACAATTCTGCAAGCTTGAAAAGACTAAAAATTAAGAAAAACAAGATCTTTTGGGATTTAGAGTTTCACAACCTGATTATCACTATCTTTCACGCATCCCTCTTTCTCTCCATGGTCATCGTCATGTCTCCTTAATAAAATATATCAAAATTAATGATAATAATCCAAATATATGTTTTTCTATATTTAATTTTATAAATAATATATTTATAAGTTTTATTTATTTAAAATTATATAATTTTATAAACTTATCTAGTTAAGATATTACTTATATAATATTTTTTTATCTTAAGCCATCTCTTACAAGTTTACCAATCAGGACTTTACGAAAACTCTCGGCTTTTGATAACTTTTATACATACTACATATTCGGCTAATACGAAAATCCTCAACAGCATAGTTATTGCGTGTTTTGGGGGTTCAATTGATTGATTCAGCAAAACTGAATATTAGGTAATAATTAAAAGTTCTCTTACCACTGCAGTTCAATTTCATCTTTCAAACTTTTATGGTTGTGTAGATATTGTTTCCGAACTCTGCGTAGTATGTGTGAAATGTTTGTTACTGTTTACCCATTGGCTAATTATTTATATAATTTTAGGGTTGGACTTTGTGTAGCCTTGTCCCACAAGTGAATTTAAAAAAGGCAATGAGTAATTGTCTAGGTTGTATCAGCAGGAGGATTGTGTAGGTAAAATCTCCTTGACGAAGTTGTGTTGTAATTCGCCTGTCATGTCAGTTAGCTTGCAATTCTGGGTTTTTGACAGACAATATATAAATTTTATATGTGTATGCCAATGGGTATAGAATATAGGGTTAAAACAAATACGTCATGATTAATGGTGGTGATGAATATGTTACGAATGGCAAGTATTTATCTACTCTCATTGTTCAAGAGGTCCTTGTTTACAATCTAAGCAACAGCTCTCCCAAGTCAGCTTTGCTTTGGAAGCCTCTATCTTTGAGGTGCCATTTTGATCCTCTGTATTTTTCTTCTAAGTTGCATCTTTTCCTGTTTCCAATTTTATGTGTTTTATGTGGTGCATGTGAGTATCTAATTATATTTTTGCTTGGAGAGTTGAGATGAGTTCTTTTGTAGAATACAAAAGCATATCCACATTAATTGCTTGTTATGTTTTCTGAGTAGTTGTCACCTTTTTCCACAATTGTGCCAGGAGAAAATTTTCATCACTGGAACAAAAGAGTCTCCCTGGAGTAGGTGAGTTAAGATAAAATGGTTACATGATTTGGATATGATTATTAAATAATCTGATGCTGAATTCCAGATTGCTTAGCAATCTTCTATGGGGTGAATTTATTAATTTGGCAAGGCTTTCTGATACTGCCTTTGATTTGTTTGTTTCTTTTCTTGCCAGTATATTGCATTTTTTTTTTCTTAAAATCAATACTTGTCTAACCAGTGATAATAATTTTGGGACTACTGTTGGGGACACAATATAATAACTAACTTATATTGTCCACTATTGTGCCTTCTTTAATTCGAATTCTCAAATACTGTTGTAAAAGAGTACAAGTTTTGGTCGTCCGTTTTACTGGTTAAACTCTTTTACCGTATTCATGTTGCGTACCCTTCACTGAATAGCTTGTAGGATTATCACAATAAGTACTAAAGTAGAGGTTTGTTGGACTTTTGTTGGTACAAACACTGGTTTCTCTCCTGCTGAGGACTGTAACTCGATGTGTTCCCATAGATTTTGCTGTTGGTTTTGCTAACGTGTGAAATAAATTGTAGTTGACCTTGTGTCCATATTTAGCCTGTATATTGGCTGTTCGTGTTTAGTCAAAATCCTTCAAATTTCTTGCGTTCAGTTCATGCATGCTACAATTGTCATCCTCAAAATTCTGTGTCTTGTTGAGTTAGTGCTGATACATTCGAATATTGCAGTTAACAGCAATGGGAAATCTTTTCTGTTGTGTGCAAGTGGAGCAATCTACAGTGGCTATAAAAGAAAATTTTGGACGATTTGAGAAGGTGCTTCAGCCAGGATGCCATTGCATGCCATGGTTCCTTGGGAAACAACTTGCTGGTCATCTCTCTCTTCGACTTCAACAATTGGATCTTCGATGTGAGACCAAGACAAAGGTTTTTTGTTTTTTCCTAACACTTTAACTATAACCAAATATTTTAAGCCATTTCTTGGTTTTTAATCACCACGAACATTCAGCATAGATATTTTTTATTGTGTGTATTTGGTTGTCATTTCTTGTGCTTCGTTGTCAGCTAGAGGGAAGTCCTATTGCAAAAGGTAGAGAAAGGTCTAGAAAAACTATAAACAAACTACTGAAAAGGATTTCGAGCTCAATGATTAGTCTAAGACATGATTATCAACAATATACTTTACCATGGCATCATTTAGTCTATGTAGCTGTCTAGCTGACTCCATCTAGTGGGAAAAGGCTTGATTTGTTGTTGTATGTTTGTTTGTCTTTCACTAGTACCTGTTATTCTGTAAACATTATCTTATACTTTCCCGTCGAGTCAAATTTGATCAGATTAAATGTTTGTCTGCTTACAGGATAATGTATTTGTTACTGTTGTTGCTTCAATTCAGTACCGTGCCCTGGCAGAGAAGGCCAATGATGCTTTTTACAAACTCAGCAATACAAAGACCCAAATTCAGGCATATGTTTTTGATGGTATAAACCATAATACTCATTAACAGAAGCCTGGAATAAGTGGTTTAACCATATTTGTTTAGCTAAGGAGAAATTTCTATTCTCATTGTAGTAATTAGGGCAAGTGTTCCAAAGCTGAACTTGGATGATGCTTTTGAGCAGAAAAATGAAATTGCCAGAGCTGTGGAAGAAGAGCTTGAGAAGGTTGTTTTTAAATGTAAAAATATTATTTACTTATAAGATGAACTGTGAATTTATGTTAATTGAATATTATGCTTTATTGTCTTCATAGGCTATGTCAGCTTATGGGTACGAAATTGTTCAAACACTGATTGTTGATATAGACCCAGATGAGCATGTGAAGAGAGCTATGAATGAAATCAATGCTGGTATGTTATATGAGTGTTGTATGTTCGGTTTCTGCCCATAATATATTTATTCTTCGAAAGGGGTTGATTATTTTTTAGAAATATAACCAATATCTTCCTTTTCTTCGTGGTATATGCATCTACTTGTAATTTGCAAGCTCTAATTCTTGAGTATTAGATCTAAAATCTAATTTATCGCAGAAATATTGTTTAGGCATTACATTTTGTTATTTTCGCTATATTAATATGGGTCAGGTTGTGTTCATTAAATCAACTCGTGTGTATATTAACTAAATATTGTATGAAGTGCAATTTTGGACTCAAACGATTGTTTGTGATTATAGTTTACCTGTTTCCTCTGTTGATTGCTTTATGCTAACATGGTTGACTAGCAATCTTTCCTTTGGTCATGGAATGACTTATATTTTTATGCTGTTTTTTTCCCTTTATCAGCTGCAAGATTGAGGGTGGCAGCTAATGAGAAGGCAGAGGCAGAGAAGATCTTGCTAATTAAACGAGCAGAGGGTGAGGCTGAATCTAAATATCTCTCTGGGTTGGGTATTGCTCGCCAACGTCAAGCAATTGTGGATGGATTGAGAGACAGTGTGCTTGGATTCTCAGTCAATGTACCTGGGACGACTGCAAAAGATGTTATGGACATGGTCCTTGTCACTCAGTATTTTGATACTATGAAAGAAATTGGCGCTGCCTCCAAGTCTTCTGCTGTCTTTATTCCACATGGACCTGGTGCTGTTCGCGATGTTGCCACCCAAATTCGTGATGGCCTTCTTCAGGCTTCTCATCAGTAGCTTCTATTCCATCAAGATCTTATATTTCGTTTGCATGGGAGAATGGTGAAGCTATAGCGCCTGTGGTTATATACTTGTGTTTCTGTGCAGCTTTTTGTGATTTGGTTTTAGAATAAACTGCTAAATTGATCTTCCAAAAATGATAACAGCAACTGATTTATCTTCTAAATATTTTTTGCATCAAATTAGTCCCACAATTATCTAAGACTTTACCACCTTTGTTCTAAAATTAGTCTTTGATTTGTATCTTTGAGGGATTGATTTGTTGGCCAAAATCCTTTGGAGGACCAGTTTCTTGGCATTTTTTATTTATACTTTGAGACAGTCAAGTAAATACTGTGTATTCTGTTGTCTTTATTTTGAATAATGTATAATAAAACTATCAAGTATCTGTATATAAAAGTTGTCTGGATAGTGGAAGTTGCATATAAATTTCTTATATACCGTTGGAGAATGATTCGTTCTAATCCTTAAACTCTAGTTTCTAGCCTTCCATATTTTTGCACAAATGGAAAATGCTTCCAGTTATCATTATCTCCATTAAAGTAATCTGAAGGTTTGCTTGTAATGCAGTGCTAACTTTATAACCCAATGTGTCGCCCTTAAACTCATATCTCCACTACACATTGCTCCAACGCACACCCACGCACATGGACAATAACTTTTTAAGACTGAAACTACTGAGTTTGTTCAGTTTGGTGTTAAAACATTGTGCATAAAAGGAATCACGAAGGAGTTTTTCACAAGTTTTTGTTTGTAATGTGTACATTACAGATGTCATCCGCTCAAGATGATATAATATCGGAATAGTTATTTGAACCAGATCAACATATTGATTGATTAAAGATTAATGTTGTGTTTGGATTCAGTGATTTGTTGTTCATGTGAATGGAAGAGCGGGTGTCGACTTTGTTTGGATCTGCTGATTTGAACTGATTTCGAAGCGTTGATTTGCGATTGAGTATGAAGTCTTCGCACTCCTGAAGTGAGGAGATCCTCATGGAAAGCCATGTCATTGTTTTGAATTTACTTCTTTCTCCCTATGATGCAATGTTATTTCCTGGGTAAGTTTTATTTTCTTTTCATTATCCATGCACGTAGCTTAGCAGAGATTCTCCTGGAAAGATTCTTGACCACTAAAACTCAACAATGGAGATTATGGCGTGGTCAATTGAGTGGTGGGTGAAGCATTGAATTGAGTCTTAACTCAACACTGCGTGAGTGTCTTTTGTATTTATGGTGGTCTTAGAGGAGTTACAAGGATGCGAGGGTGAATTGTTAGGAGATGTGTGAAGAGAGCTGAAACTATGAAGGGAGTTACAGAGTGTGTTCGTGAGGGTTGAAACTGTGAACAAAGGTTTAGAATGAGAGAAAGGATGAAGATAAAGTGTGGGAATCGATTCTATGAAGGAGAGAATTGATTCTCTCACGTATTAGATGCACATGAACACAGTGCCGAATCAATTCGTTAGAAGAAGAGAATCGATTCTCGTTGTATGAAAATCACACCAAATTGATTTGGGTAACATATGAGAATTGATTCTCCCCTCTAAAGCTACACAATCCAAAATCAATTGTCCCCCTTTGATGCACCTAGAATCGATTCTCTCCATAACCGATTCACCACTTCATTTTGGATTCTTCATGTGTCTCCATTGTGATGATTTGTTTGATGTTTTTGTGTTGTTTTGTAAGTGGTGATTGGTGGAGGTGGTGGAGCTGATGTCCTTGTTGGGTTTAGGTGTTGGTGGTGTTCGTCGCAACCGCTGGTGGTGCTCGTGGGTGGGGTATTTCTGGTAGTGGTTCCCATTCTTCAACATGTAAGATCTACTTTTGTCTCTTTAATCCATGAACGAGAATGCCATGAATATCAATGCATGTATTTTTTATATTTTCATGAATGAATATTGATGTATGAAGATGTGATTAATTATGATAATGTTTCTATGTAAAATTGATCAAAGAAAATTTTAGTAAGTGTTGATATCTTAGTTAAAAGATCTTAGATTGTGGAATATTAGGTTATGCGCAAGAGTAAATTTTAAAATAGTAATAAGTAGACCCGTCAATTAGGGCCAGAAAAATCTATAGAACCAAAAAATCCCTCGTAGAAAAAGTCCACAGAACCAAAATATCTTCAAAAGCTCTGTGGGCCAGGACCAACCCATAGGCCTTTTTCTTAGAAAAAATGTTTATTTTGAATACAAGAAAAAATATAATTAACTCCTAATTTGTTACAAAAATAGTTACTATAGAAAATAAATTGAAATTTTTATAGGAGAAGAGTTCTAGAATCAAGAAGCAAAAGAAAAATGACAATATTGATTGAGTTAAATTCTCTAAGTATATAATTAAAGGATCATTTTATAAATTTGAAATTTAAATATTTAATTTTGCTTTTGTTTTAGGTTATAAGTTAGAAATTAACTTTCTATCTAAAATTATCCTAATTGAAATTTAAGAGAAGATTTTATCTAAATGAAGCTCTTAATTTAAAAAAAAATGAGGCTTCTTTATTTTCTTAGAAAGCTATTGAAAAAGAAATTAAATATAAATGATTTTCTTTTTCATTTTATACTCAACAAATCATGCTCATAACATAAATAATAAGTAAAAAGAAAAAAACTCATAAACCTTGTGCAGACTGTAGTTGTATTTGCCCATAGGATTCAATCTCCTCGTACTACTCACTCAAAATGTTTACATTTTAAATGTCATAAACATACATTTATGTTATATGTTCTAATAGAAAATTAAAAATAAATTATTTAATGTGTTAATTAAAGAATTGAAATACTATAACATTTATCATTCTTTAGTACTTTAGGTCTATTTAAAATTTTCATTTTTTTTTTATAAATTTTTAAGAAATTAACTTTCTTTTTATAATATATCTTATGGTGATTTTGAGAAAAGATTATCAGAGAAAAAAACAAAATAAAACATATGTTTAATTTACACAACACAAAATATTAATACTATTTTTTATCCAAAAAATTTAGATAATAAAATTTTGAATTATTTTTAATTTTAAATAATTAAAAACAAATTGAGTGATATTTTAGAAGTGGAGGAAACAAAACAGTGATTCTTTTTAAGAACTGTAAAAGCAGTGCAAATATTAAATCAATTTAATATGTTATTATCTCTCTTTGGGGTTATTTTGATATTATTAATTATATATAATTTTTAATAATTGGTGTCTGCCAAGACATAATTGTCTTAAAATTGACAACAAAATAAAGCATTTTTATAATATTTTAGTAAAATAAATTTATAATACTATTTAGTTATAAAATTAAGTGTGTGGTTTGCAATTGTTTTTAATTATTTAAAAAAATGGTTATTTTGAATATTAAATATTTTAGGCTTAATATCCTATTTTGTCCCCAGTTTCGCTCGACAATGTCAAATTAGTCCATCCTTTAAAAAGTGCGTCAATTACGTCCTTACTTAATAAAATTTATATCAATGAAATCCCTTCCGTTAAAGCCGTACAAACAGCGTTAATAGAAGAGAGAGAAAAATAATTAACGCCGTTTGTACGGATTTAACGGAAGGGATTTTATTAATATAAATTTTATTAAATAAGGACGTAATTGACGCACTTTGTAAAGGATGGACTAATTTGACATTGTCGAGCGAAATTGGGGACAAAATAGGATATTAGGCCAATATTTTATTATACTATAATTAATTATTTTCATTTAATAATTTGAAATAAGAAATCAATTACATGAATATAAAATTTAGTACTTTTAATAGTTGCTTATGAGAATGTTGAAGTTTAGTTTTCAAAAAAAATTTAGTGGGCTAAACTTACCTTAACCCTAATCCTAACCCCCTTGAGAGGGGGCTTTGTGAGTTGGGGCTTTTTTTAGTCCAGGGACTTCTTAAGAAGAGGCTTTTTCAAGAATGGGTTAGGACTACCTCCGGGTCATGAGTCAAATTGACAGCTCTAGTAATAAGTAGAAAATAATTTGAGTGTTTCATCCTACACCTCCAAGATCTCATCCTGCACCTCCAAAAATTACACTTTTAACCTTATGACATTTCATCATTATCCTACACCTTTAACTTTATAGAAAATTTTATTTTTAATTTTAATAAATATATTTTTATTTTCTTCTTTTTCTTGTTAAAAAGACGCTATATCACCTTGATAATAACTAAATTTAAAATTCAAATATTATTTAATATAATTTTATATTTTAATAATTATTAAAATATGATTTATGTTATAATAATAATTATATTAAAAATATAAAAATAAAATAATTAAAATAAAAATAATAACAAAAAAGTAAATTATATTAAATAAAATACTTCATACATTTAAATATATTAAATTATATTAAAATATTCAATTAAATTAAATAATTATTAAAATTTAAATAATAAACAAAATTTTAAAACAGTTATTTATCGAATAATAAATAAAATATTTAAATATACTAAATTATATTAAAATATTAAATTAAATTAAATAGTTATTAAAATTTATATATAAAATAAAATTGTAAAAACATTTCTTTATCGGATATGAATATCCGATTTATAACTTATCGGATATCTATATCCGATTTATAACTTATCGGATATCTATATCCGATTAACAAATTTTTCAAAATTTTGTTTTATTAAAATTTAATAATTATTAAATTTAATTTAATATTTTAATATAATTTAATATATTTAAATATATTAAATATGATTTTAAGTATTGTTTTTATTTTTATTTTTATTCTTATTTTAGTTATTATTTTTTAATTTTCTTAATAGAACTATTTTAAAAATATAAATTATATTTTATTAATTATTAAAATATAAAAATATAATAATTAATATTATAATTTTTATTTAAGTTTAATATTTATTAAATTTTAAATAAAAAGCAAAGTATTAACATATTTTATAGATTTTAATATATAAATAAGCTTTTTAAAATTTTCATTTTTATTTAAAATTTAATAATTATTTAATTTATTTTAATATTTTATTATAATTTAATATATTTGAATATATTAAATTAAATTTATTTTTATTATTATTTATTATTATTATTACTATTTTTATTATTATTTTTATTATTTTATTTTTATGTTTTTAATATAACTATTATTATAATATAAATTATATTTTAATAATTATTAAAATACAAAATTATTTTAAATAATATTTAAATTTTAAAATAAATTAAATTAAATTATTATTAAGGTAGTGAAGATTGTTTTTAATAAAAAAGAAAAGAAAATAAAAAATATTTATTAAAGTTAAAAATAAAGTTTTGAAAAAATTGGAGGTGCAGGATGATGATGAGATGTCAGAAGGATAAAAGTGGAATTTTTGGAGGTGCAGGATGAGATCTTGGAGGTGTAGGATGAAAAACTCAAATAATTTTCTATTTTATAAGTTGTTACATGTAAATTATTTTAAATAAAATTATTACATACAAAATGAATTTAAGTATATGTAATGTCATAATTTTTGGTTGTTAAATTAAATAGTGTACGTACAAAATTTATTTGAGCTTGTGATTACAAATATTCAAAGTTTTATGGAATTTAATTATGGTATAGAAATTAAATTTGTTCAATTATTTTTATTTATTTAACTTTTGTTATAGTTGTAATAGTTGTAGAAAATGAGGAATTAATTAATTTAAATTTATTTTTTATTTTAAGTATAAGTACATAAAATTAGGTGTTTATTTTTGTTTGAGCTTGTGAAATTGAGATGACATTGGACAAATTATTTTGGCGGTAATGATTTTGAGGAAGTTGTTTCAAGTGATGACTTTAATTTAATTCAGTATTTACAACAACAAATAAAAATTTTATATATAATGAAGTTGGATCAATCATAATTTTTTTGTATTGTTTCTTCTGCTTTGAATGTTGTTTCTAATGGCTCCAAATGTTACGGAGTTTCTTTCTAGAAATGAATGTTGTAAACAAGAGCTACTATCGTACTTATTACATATTGAACAATTTGGAGACATTAAATTAGGTCTTCAAACTTTCATTACTTTATGTAACGATTAAGGAGAACTGACTTTGTTAAAGATAATTTTCGATTGACAAGGAATAAGTTGCTAAATTTCTTTACATTCTGTCTCTACACTTTCATAATGTGTTGAATGTTGTTTTGATATTGGAGGCAATATTCTTAACACAACTTTTAAGAATGACGTTCATCTTCATGTTCTAAACAACAGACGATTTTATCCTTACTTTGTAACATATTTCAAACTACATTGTCATCTTATAACTTTAATGTTTTATGTGTTATGAATGTTTTGTCTCTTACCTTATAGGATTGTTTAGGTGTAATAAATGGGATTCATGTGTTATGAAGAGTTATGGTTCCATTTTCTGATGCCCCTCCTTTTAGGCGAAGAAATGACTTTATTGTCAATCTAACGTGTGTTTTTTACATGAAAATGAGTTTTGAAGGTATGACTTCCTCTTCTTCGACTAAGACAAAGAAGTGGTAAGAAAATTAAAGGAAAAACACATGCAACTACTCAAAATGATGGGCTAAGTAATAAAATAATTTTCACGCTACATTAGATCTAACACGATGGTTCAATGCATTTGTAAAGATGAGAGAATACAATGTGCGCTTCCTAGGGAGGAAAATATTGTCACAAAAAATCATGATATTATTTTTCTTCCAAGATTCAAGGTTAGAATTCGTATAACTCCTATTGTTTCAAGGTCTGAAAAAATTGTGTAGTTCTATAGTCCAACTCACTATGATGAACTCGTTAGAGTTTTCTTCACAAACTTCAAAGTTAATGATCGAGTGTAGATGTCTAGTGAGGTCAAGACGACAAAGATTAGAGTCACTCTTATTGATTGGTTGACTCTTTAATTTAAGATATAAAGGTTGAAAGTTACCTGAAGACCTAGATTATGACAAGCAAACAGCTTTAAACTCCATGGTTAGACCATGTCTACAAAGCTGAATGGTTAGGAATGTAGGAAGTTTGAGCATCAATGACAAACTTGCATTATGTACTTGTTCATATATTGTCTTTTTAAGGTATTAACTTTGTAAAACTATATAAATACATTTAATTGGAGCATGTGAAAAATATATGTGAATCCCAAGAAAGTTAACTGGGACACTCAAATCACAATATCATCAAGAAGATGTCAAAATTTTAGAAGACAAATTAGAGGAGGAACTACTTACAACATTATGTTTTACAAACTTTGACATTTTCTTGAGAATTTTGAAATTTATATATTTATTTTACATGTTTAAATTGATTGTCATGAAATTTGCGTATCTTTTCCACTATGTTCCAATTAGCCATATTTTGTGAGAAAGTTTCTTTCATTTTAGAGTTATAAAACTTAGGCTTTGATACCATTCTTAGGATTTGTATGATTTTTGAAAATACGCTAGAAAAAAAAAATATTATACAGAAAACTTTTTATTTTACTGTTAGAAAAAAAACTATAAAGTATTTCTTAAATTTAAATAATATCTAATTTGAAAATAGTTCTAAAACTAATTTGTTTTTTAAAAACTAATTTAAATAAAAAATATTAAATATATATTCTAAACCGTGTATAAAGAATTCAAAATATTTTGCCAACCATCCTAGATCTTCATAAACTTCAAGTTTGCGAGATTTTAACATTACTTTTATTTATCAATGTAAGTTTAAGTTTTTACATAATAATTAAAAAACTAAAGTTTTAATTTAACATCAGTTAGATATTTTTTGTTTTTTTGTTTTCGTTTTTAAAGCTTGTTATTAGGTTAACCTAGTATCACATTTTCATCCCATTCATGTGGTTTTTGCACTAAAGTAGGCAAATATGTCCTCTTTATTACCAAAATAGGCAAAAAGTGAAGTCGTGGGGGGCCAAAACGACTTCAAAGGAAGAAGTCGTGCCCCCTGCACGACTTCACACTATGCATAGCTACAGTGTTGAAGTCGTGCACCCCAAAAACAACTTTAGAGTATGGTAATCGATTACCACATGTGTAATCGATTACCATACCGATTTTAATAAAAAAATATAAAAAAATTGAAATCGTAGGGGGTTCACGACTTCAATAAGAGAAGTCGTGCACCCCCAACACAACTTTACTTTTTTTTTTAATTTTTAACTTTTATTAATTAAAATCATTTATAATTTCAAAAAATATTTTTAAATTTATTTAAAATAATTAAAATTATATCTAATTAATAATTAAAGTTTTTTTAATATTATTAAATAAATAAATTTTATACTTTTAATTATTTTTGTAATTAAATTAAATTTTTTATAAAAGAATTTCAATTAAATAATTTATAACTATAATTATTATAATTATCTAATTAAAAATTCAAAAAAAGTTATATTTCATTATAATTTATTTTTTTTAATTTTAATTATTATAGTATATTTTTTAAAAATTATAATTAATTAATAATAATTTTTTTCATTATAATTATTTAAATAATGATAATTAAAATAATTTTAAAAAATGTGATTAATTTTAAAATAATTAGTATAATGTGATTAGAAAATGTGATTAATTTTAAAAAATAATTAGTATAATTTAATTTTAATTATTATAGTATAAATTATTTAATTAAAATAATTTTAAAAAATGTGATTAATTTAATAACAAAAATAAGTTTATTTATTTAATAATATTTAGAAACTTTAAATATTAATTATGTATAATTTTTAATATTTTAAATACATTTAAATACATAATTTAAAAATTATAAATCATTTTAAATAAAAAATAATAATAAAGTGAAAGTGTACGGGGGAGCACGACTTCAATACAAGAAGTCGTTAACTCCCTCCACAATTTTAGTTATTTAGTTTTTTTTTATTAATTTAATTAGTTTATATTTAATAATATTATTAATTTAAATAGTTTATAATGAAAAAAATTATTATTAATTAATTATAATTTGTAAAAAAGTATACTATAATAATAAAAATTAAAAAAAATAAATTATAATAAAATATAAATTTTTTTGAATTTTTAATTAGATAATTATAATAATTATAGTTATAAATTATTTAATTGAAATTCTTTTATAAAAAATTTAATTTAATTACAAAAATAATTAAAAGTATGAAATTTATTTATTTAATAATATTGAAAAACTTTAATTATTAATTAGATATAATTTTAATTATTTTAAATATATTTAAAAATATTTTTTAAAAATTATAAATGATTTTAATTAATAAAAGTTAAAAATTTAAAAAAAGTAAAGTTGTGTTGGAGGTGCACGACTTCTTTTATTGAAGTGGTGAATCCCCCTACTATTTCAATTTTTTTTATATTTTTTTATTAAAAATGTTATGGTAATCGATTACAATACGTGGTCGATTACTATACCCTAAAGTCGTTTTTGGAGTACACGACTTCAACCCTGGTCAAATGAACAGGGTGAAGTCGTGCAGGGAGACACGACTTCTTCGTTAGAAGTCGTGTGGGTCCCCACTACTTGCCTATTTTCGTATTTTAAAATTTTTTTTCCTATTTCCGTAGTATCTGAGGCAAATTTGCCTCGGTAACTTTGCCCATTCATGTTGACTTCTCCCGGCTTCGGTGGGTAATAATTAAAAGTTTTCTTTATCACTGCGTCCAATTTCAGCTCTTCAACATTTTGGCGAGGAATATAGGGACTGGTTCCGAAGTCTGCGTAGTTTGTGTGCAATGGTTACCCATTGGCTAATTATTTATATATTATTAGAGTTGTGTTGTAATTGGCTCCTCATGGCAGTTAGCATGCAATTCTGGGTTTTCGAAAGACAATATATGAATTGTATATGTTGATGATATAGAATATACCTCATGACTTATGGACGTGATGAATATGTCAAGAATACCAAGTATCTGTCTACTCTCAGTCTTCAAGAGCTCCTTCTTGCTAATAATTTAAGCAAGAGCTCCTACAGCTCTCCCATGTCAGACTTGCTTTCCAAGCCTCCATCTTTAAGGTACCATTTTCATTCTCTTTATTTTTCTTCTAAGTTGTAACTTTTCCTGTCTCCAATTCTGTTTATTTGAGTTCGTGCTCATACATTTGAATGTTGCCGTTAGCAGCAATGGGGAGTTTTTTGTGTTGTGTGAAAGTTGAGCAATCTACAGTGGCTATGAAAGAAGGATTTGGACGATTTGAGAAGGTGCTTCAGCCAGGATGCCATTGGATGCCATGGTTCCTTGGGAAACAACTTGCTGGTCATCTCTCTCTTCGACTACAACAATTGGATCTTCGTTGTGAGACCAAGACAAAGGTTTGTTTTTGCCTAACACTTTAACTATAACCAAATATTGGTTTGGAATTTTTTTATTAAGTTTATTTGGTTGTCATTCTCTGCTAGAGGGAGGAGACCTCGAAAAACTATGGACAAACTAATGAAAAGGATTTCAAGATCAATGATTAGTCTAAGACATGAAAAGGCTTAATTTGTTGTTGTATGTTCGTTTGTCTTTCAGTCAAGTACTGGTTACTTTCAGTTCTCTATGTACGACATGTTATTCTGTGAATATTTTTAATATTTTCCAGTGAATTAAATGTTTGTCTGCTTACAGGATAATGTCTTTGTTAATGTTGTTGCCTCAATTCAATATCGTGCCCTGGCTGAGAAGGCCAATGATGCTTTTTACAGACTTAGCAATACAAAGACCCAAATTCAGGCTTATGTTTTTGATGGTATAAACCATAATACTCGGTAACAAAAGCCTGCAAAAAGTGGTTTAAGCATATTTGATTAGCTAAGGTGAAATTTCTATTCTCATTGTAGTGATTAGGGCAAGTGTTCCAAAGCTGAACTTGGATGATGCTTTTGAGCAGAAAAATGAAATTGCCAGAGCTGTGGAAGAAGAGCTTGAGAAGGTTGTTTTTAAATGTAAAAATATTATTTACTTATAAGATGAAGTGTGAATTTATGTTAATTTGAATATTATGCTTTATTGTCTTCGTAGGCTATGTCAGCTTATGGGTACGAAATTGTTCAAACACTGATTGTTGATATAGACCCAGATGATCGTGTGAAGCGAGCTATGAATGAAATCAATGCTGGTATGTTATATGATTCTTGTATGTTATACGAGCAATCTTTCCTTTGGTCATGGAATGACTTATATTTTTATGCTGCTTTTTGCCCTTTATCAGCTGCAAGATCGAGGGTGGCAGCTAATGACAGGGCAGAGGCGGAGAAGATCTTGCTAATTAAACGAGCAGAGGGTGAGGCTGAATCTAAATATCTCTCTGGGTTGGGTATTGCTCGCCAACGTCAAGCAATTGTGGATGGATTGAGAGACAGTGTGCTTGGATTCTCAGTCAATGTACCTGGGACGACTGCAAAAGATGTTATGGACATGGTCCTTGTCACTCAGTATTTTGATACTATGAAAGAAATTGGCGCTGCCTCCAAGTCTTCTGCTGTCTTTATTCCACATGGACCTGGTGCTGTTCGCGATGTTGCCACCCAAATTCGTGATGGCCTTCTTCAGACTTCTCATCAGTAGCTTCTACTCTACCAAGATCTTATATTTCGTATGCATGAGAGAATGGTGAAGCTATAGCGCCTGTGGTTATAAACTTGTGTTTCTATGCAGTTTTTTGTGATTTGGTTTTAGAATAAACTGCTAAATTGATCCTCCAAAAATGATTACATCAACTGATTTATCTTCTGAAGACTTTTGACATCAAATTAGTCCCACAAATATCGAAGACTTTACCACCTTTGTTCTAAAATTAGGCTTTGATTTGTATCTTTGAGGGATTGATTTGTTGGCCAAAATCTTTGGAGGACCAGTTTCAGGGCATTTTTTATTTATACTTTCGGAAAGTCAAGTAAATACTGTGTATTCTGTTGTCTTTATTTTGAATAATGCATAATAAAGCTATAAGTATCTGTATATAAAAGTTGTCTGGATTGTGGAAGTTGCACATAAATTTCTTATATACCGTTAGAGAATGATTAGTTCTAATCCGTGAACTAAACTCTACGCTTCCTAGCCTTACGAAAAGGAAAATTCTTCCAGTCATCGTTATCCCCATTAAATTAATTAGCTATCGATGATGTTATGCTATAAATGTTTCCATCGGAATCTGAAGGTTTGATTGTATTGCAGTGCTAACTTTTTTCTCTGAAAAAAATATGAAACTACTTCCAGTTTACAAATAATAAAGCCATTCATAACTAAATAAAGAACATAATAACACGAAAGCTACCATCTCATCCAAGAAAAGAAGTAATTCTGGAGCTATTTGTTTCACAGACTCAACTGCAAGAATAAGCACGAATTAAGTTAAACTCGAACAGGTAAGGAAGATAAAAAATATCTATCACTAGTACTATAATAATTTTATTTATAAAAATTGTGTATGAGTAGTAGAACTAGACATGCACATTGGTACTCATACTGTTGTTGAATATTGAAGAAAATGGATGGCGAAAATCGATGAGTTTCATCCGTTTTGTGCCATCGTTTAGAAGTCTCCTTACAACCAACAACCTCTGAATTGCATATGAAAGTTTATCTCAGTGGCACTGACTAGGGTTTTAAAGCCACAGATACTCCAACCTTGGGATGTAAATTATTATCTGTGGTCTTAAAATCCACTTCTCCAGCCATAGACACATAAAACCTCTCCCAGAACCCTTGTTGAATAACAGCACCTGCCTTGCCAAAGGTGTCAAATCGAGCCTTTACTAATGTTTCCGGAAGAACTGCATGCTGAGCACCAATGGTGGCACTAGTCTCCCCCATTGACAAGCTATGCTTCAGCTCTGCTGCAATGGCGGTTTTGCTTAGGGGGTTCACTTCATGATAACAGGAGGCTTTCAGAATGTCGAAACTGTCATGCCTGCAAAATAGAAAGTAACAAGAGTATAAAACTAAGCTGTAATGATTAAATTTTCTAATTAGTTTATACGGACAAATTAATGTCCCTAAATGTTTTCTGATAAATTTGGCTTCTATGCTTCTTTTAGAACATATCTCACGTGGTCAAGGAAGCAACAAGGAAGGGAGTGTTGAGGCTTAATCCAGCATTCAGATTACTGAATGTTCTTGTTGGTATGTCTAAAGCAACATTGGCTCCAAGTGACAAGATGTTTGTTCCCACAAGACCCGATAAGTTCAGAACAGGATCATATCCTCTTTCTAAGTTTCCTTCGAGTCCAATGCATCCAGTAATTCCAGTGTAGTTAGTCAAGTGTTGTAGTTCTACCTACGATTATTTCAGAAAATAGTCAGATGTAGCAAAAAAGTAAAATTTTTAAGGCCATGTTAAAATAAGCTGCTTAATAAGGATATATATAAAAGAACAAAAAAAAAATCATCTTATGCACCTAACTTCTTTAAAACTAAATGGCATAAGTTTATTTTAACTTGCTGAAAAAACTCAACATTTTAGTTTCATATCTTCTTTACAAGTTTATCAAACAATGTGTGTTGATACTGATAGTATGTAGGAAAGAAAATTAATTTTACCTTCCCTGAATCAGGTATGGTGCATTTGAAAAGGCTCCTGAATCCAGGTAGAATTTCATTTACTGTAATGAATGAGACACCAAAAACACTATAGTCAGACATGTTGCATGCAATTCCGTGGCTTTTTAAGAAATTCACATGTGGCTCTCGTAGTGATTATGGAAAAGTTTCAGACTAATTGATGTTTTAAATGATTATATGACTTGTGAGGTACTAACTGGTTACCTCAGTGCAAGCTAGATGCTAAAAACAGATGAAATGAAGACCGAAAATTCACTACAAAAAACAAAAATGAAGGTTGCAGAAAAACGGTCTTGATTTTCAATCTGTAATTGTATTTGTTGGGAGTAAAATGATCATTGAAATGTAAATTGGAATTTCAACCTTGAACTAAATTATGTACATGATTAGTGATTGCATTACTCAAAATTATTCCACATTGATCACTACAGAGAGAGAGGAATTCAGTGAAACAAGTCTGAAAGTTAGATGAGTGAATCATGATATAATTTAAACTAACCCCTTCTTTCAACTGAATAGCATTAAGAAGTAAAAAGCATGAAACTTTCAACGAGAAGCAGAATTGAAAAGAAGAGAAAGATTGAGTTGATTGATATTCACATTACATTGACAAGAGAGGTCGACGTTGTAGTCCATAAACTGGTAATGAAAGTGAATTGGTGATAGATTTGAATAGTCCTTGTGCAGAACATCTGATACAAAAAGTAAGTAAAATCTGTGTAAAAATATCACTCAAATTATAATTCATTATGCTGAAAGATTAAAATGAAAATAACAAGGAGTTGAAGAAACCTTTAGCCTTCTTGCCAAGATCAAAATATATCCCTGGACTGGTGCTCATTTCGCTTAAACGAAAGGTCAGAAATAAAAATATGTTTATCTTTCACCTTTGCATGATTTGTTGGGATGATAATTTATTGGGAGGGAAAGAAGGGCAAAGGAAGTTTCCTCTTGTACAATATGACTCACTTTTTTGGTATCCATACAAAATGACTCAATTGAAACCTGCATATGTAACGAAACTTCCATGAACCAATATAGCACAATTTATTTCGTACTCAGAAAAAGACATCCAAAGATTATGACAAATTGACAAGAAGTAAAACTCAAGCTAGCATTCACAACCACTGTCACTGTTTCCGGAAACTGCCCAAGATGCTGGTCAACAAGGCAACTGGAGCAAAATCTAACCGTTACCGTTTTGTAGTAAAGTCATTGTTGCTTTGAGCTTAAGCTTTTTTGGAAGCATTTTATCCTGTCACTGTTTAACAACTGTACTGTAATCAAACTCAATTGCATTTTAATCTTCCAAATTTCTTAACCCAAGTCTTCAATTCGAGTCTTGTGTGTAGTTTCATACCAATGTTATGGTTAAATGAACAAAACTATAGGACATTAATATTTATGTTACTTTTTTTAGCCGTAGCATAAATTAATTTCATATTTTTTACAGGATAATTATTAAAAGATAGACTTCAATCATGGTTCTGATACCATATTAAAAAGTTGATTTAGATTTAATTTAAGATTTGTAGCTCACTTATATGTTATAAATTGATCTTGTTTCTAATAGTTAACGTGGGACTTCTCAAAACAACTAAGGTTAGCACTTCGCTACAGTTTATAACTGTGTGATGGAAAAAGACTTTATAACTAAAATGAAATTGATATATAATCGTGCACATAGGGAAGTGCAAAGCTATGGCCTCTTTTTCATTTTTTTTTAAATTTCTTTTTGTTTGGTTTTCTTTGTCTTCTTGTCGTGGCACCTCAGTTACACCAAAGGAGCAGCTTGCAGTGGGCTTCTCAATAACAACTTACATAATAACATATTCAAATTACACCTTTTTTTTTTTTCTCTCTAAGCTTGAAAACTTGCAAGAAATTGAATGGGGTGAAATTATTATATGTTGTATCTCTAAGTCTAATTATTTATTATCATATTAGTCATAAATTTAATCACGTTAAACATTTCACAGTAAGTTCTCAAGTTTCACTATTTATCATAATTGTTTTAGTGAGACTTAAATCGTTTACTGTATCAGACTTAATTTTAAATTTGCAATTATTTTTAAATGACTAAAATAATGAAAAATGTTAATTTAATTTACGATTATTGTAATGCCTACATAGATAGTACATACAAAGTCATATTTAAATTTGAAACCTCGTCTTTTTCTCTTCTTTACCATATATTCATTGTCTTCCACATCCAAACTAAGATTGCGATAGATTAATTACAGAGCGGCTCATATAAAGTAAAAGATAAGGATTTATTTAAATTCTTTTTTTTATAAAAATACAAAAAAAGAGTGAAACTAAAGTTAACTTATGTATTACATAAATTTTGTTAGTTATTTTGATTATTTTTAATTTATTCATAAATTGATTTTAACTCATTTGATGAATCTTTTCCTAAAAATTCTTGAAAGGAAATTTATTCAAACAAATTCATAATATCAGCGAGGTTATGCAATTCATGCTAAGAATATCTTAATTTCTAAAAATTACCTAATTATTGTGATTAACTTGCCTATGGGCACGTATTAGTTGTTAACATAAAAAAAATTATACTTTGTCAAATACTAACTTTTTATATTTATTTGATATTCTCTTTCTTTATTTTTTACTTTTTGTTTTTAAGTACAAAAGTTATCTTTTTACTATCGTTTTATTCTTGTGTGTCAAATGAATGCATGTAATCCTACCATTAGTCTAACTTAAACACTATATATGACACAACAGAAGAAGTATAGATTTAATTAGAAAAAAATTAGATTTAATTAGAAATTTGATTCTTATATTTAAATTTATGATTTATCATGTTTAACAACTAGTAGATGGTTTTTTTCTTCTATTAAATTATCTAATTGGATGAATTAGTAAATGATCTTTTACGCTTCACAAAATTATCATTATTTTATAATCAATCATCACAACCTTTACATTGAAATAAAAATTAGGCAGTCCAGATAAAGTAAAATAAAATTTCATAACATGATATTTATAAAGAATAGATGTTGATATGATAAACTTTGTTCATGTTTAAGCGTCATTCTAGTTTTATACGTTTAAAGTTTAAAATAATTTTTGTTTAACCCAAAAAAAGCCTTATACTCCCTTCAGGCCTATACCTCATTTTTTTACAAGTATTGTTGTACAAAGGGAATTGTAACCCTCTTAAATAAATAAACAAACAAATAAATAAAATTCAAAGCCAATGCCAAGTGTTTTCATAGGATGTAATGTAATGTAATTTGCATGTTTACTTTCATGTTAAATAACATAAATAGGTAAGTTTGGGTGATGAATCATATATTGTTAAAACCCTTTGACAATTAAATATAACATTATTTTATTTCAAAAATTATTTATATTATTATTATTACTATATAAATACAATATTGATTATTATAAGAAGTTATAAAGTAGGTATTTCCTAAAGAATGGTTGCGAAAATACTAATTTTTCTTGGGTCACAGAAATTTGAAGATAGATGCATAGTAGGTAAAATTCACCAAATTTTTAAGATTAAAAAAATAGAAGAAAAATATAAAAATTAAGATTACTTTATAAATATAATTATAATTATATTTTGATAGAATAGAAATCACAGAATAAAAGTTACCCGTTATAAAAAAACAAGGACCTGACATTGATTTTTAGATAAGTGTGTCATGGGGCCTTACATTTTCTTGCCCTTTAGTGTAGTAATACATCATTTATGATATGTGTGTCACAGAAAAAGTTTGTTCCCATTGCACACTGTATTTACAGTGGAAGCCCATCATGTTTGGGCAAATCAGTGGCACCTAAACTTGATCACCACTCTCAACTTAATACACTGCCTCCATCAAGTCAATATTTTCTGCCTCAAAATATGCTGAAAGTAAAACTTACCTTTCAAATGTTCATTGCAGATGTCATCTGCATATCAATTCTGTTTTCTGCCATACCAGGATAAGACTGAGTTAGATATTGGAATCATGCACACAACTTACCAACCTTCACAATTAAAATCACCATTGCAAAGTTTGCAAAGTTTGCAAAGTAATACTATTTATAAGAGGAAAATGTATTTGACAGGAAGTGTGTTGAAACATTAAGGGTGAAACACAAAAAAAAATAGTTTATTTTTTTAAAACATATTTGAGATTTGTGTATAGCTGAGATGCAAATAATATATAAAATAGCATACACACTATGCATTTTTTAATGTCAGAGAACAACAAACTGAAATAGCAATTGAGATGGTGTGATTCCAAAATGTGGAAAGTGGGAGTTGAAATTAAAATTAGATAACACAGAGAAAGAACACAAACAGGGAAAGGAGCTGGAGCTGTTGAGGCAATGAAATCTTAAATATTTTTAAAATGTTAGAGAGAGATAATATATTATATATATTACTTCCCATTGCAAACATGTTGACAGAAAAGTCCCCACTGCAGAAGAGCCAAGCCGCTGCAGTACCCAAAATTTCTGCCACACCCTCTCTCCCCACTCTCTCTCTTTCTCTTATTTCGAGTTTTCAACAGTAGCCACACTCAATCAATTTGATTGCAACAAAAAGAAATCATGACAACTAGCCACTTTCCAACTTTTTTTTCTCTCCTTAAAATGTTATTGAGACACCTTTTTCAAACACTATCCCTACAAAACAGCTGCCTGTTCCTTTCAAGTTTCCACAACCTCGCTGCTCCAATATAGGAAAATAATAATTCCCACCCTAAAAATATGTCACCTTAAAATAAATTTGTCATAAAAAAGAAAAAAAAAATTAAACTTGCGATTGAATATGAATAATCTACATCAAGCGATCGGAGAGGCTGGGAAGTCGACGGAAAAAGTTCAAGGTGGCGGAGGGCATTGGGTTCCGGAACATGGGGTGGCGGAGGTAATAAAAGCCTAGGGCGACGGCCACCATTTTTGGCGGCATTGCATAGAGTGTGACAGTTATGGCAAGGCATACTCCAATGAACAACTTGGTAGCCCTGGGATCTCTCCAACTAACCAAGGCTTGAACCCTCTCTCCCTGGGTTGCAAAATCACCCAACACCGTTTGGACTCGAGCTGCCAGCATTCTTAACCTATCATACCGCATTCGGATTATATCCGGTGGTTTAGAACTTGGCATGGTGTCAAATTCCTCGTCCAACTCATCCGGGTCAACCGCTTCCGCCTGAGACAACCGGGTATCCATCCCAGCCGGTATTTTCGGCCTGAACCGGTAATACCATATCCCAATTAAGACCACGTATAAGAACCCTGTGGGGACAATCAAATCTGGATACCAAACAAGCACTAAGTAAAGAATGTGGAGCAGCACCGTGGTAACAGGGTTCTTCCACCTTCTTATATCATCCAACCATTTCGCCAAACCAATGGCCCAAGCCAAAACCGCCA
Source organism: Vigna umbellata (assembly GCF_029865625.1). Taxonomy (NCBI): domain Eukaryota; kingdom Viridiplantae; phylum Streptophyta; class Magnoliopsida; order Fabales; family Fabaceae; genus Vigna; species Vigna umbellata. Next base: position 98,240,285 of record NC_142165.1, read on the forward strand.
CGATTCTGAACCAATTCGCCTTGCTCTTCCTCATGCTCCAAACGTGCGAGTCTGCATCTAACATGTATCGAACTACCTCGTGCCCCATCGGTGGCTCTGACCTGGCCAGCCACTGCGCCACCATCTTTGTCGCGGCCCCACGCAGCGCCTCCTGCTGCGCCACTCCCAGCGGCCGCAGATAGTGCATTCGTGGAAGCAGTGGCTGACCGTAAACTGCACAGGTGTCGGGCAACAAGGAGGGGCAGGCGAAACGAACCGCTAACTCTATTTCTCCCATTTTCTTCAACCCGGTTCGTGTGAGGACTAGGAGGGGGTAGGAATTGGTGTACACCCTGTTGCTCTCAAGCGTAGAGACGCGTATGCGAACCTTGCCGATACGGCAATCGGGCCTATCTTCTGGCACGTCAGCAAACATGCGCCAGTTGTCGAACACTCCAACGGTAAGGACCGTGCAGGGATCGTAAACCTGCCACGTGTACTGCTCGTTCCAGCGTGGATCAAAGCTGTCGGTTACGGTGCGGGTTCGGACCCACTTTTTCCCATACTTGGCCACACAGTAGGCATCGGTGGAGCCTTTTCCACCGCCTTTTGATTTCATCGGAAGGAGCCCTCGAGCGCCCAAAATCCCCAGCTCTAGAATACCCACCGGCGGTTTCCATAACTGCTTCGCCGTGGGACGGAAATCGCTGCACACGTGCGCCGCTTCGTCCAGAACGTGATACCCGCCCTCCAAGCAGAGACGCAGGAAGACTCGCCCGCAGTAGGGCCCACCTTCTAACGGGAACCATTTCGCCGCCACGTGTCGCTCGTCTATTCGTTGCTCAATGGAGCTCAGCGGAACCACGATGTGGCCTAGGAGAGCCACTTCCTTGCTAGTGCGATCTTCTATCAGAAGGATGACAGAATCTTCCAGAGGCTCCCCGGCCACGAAGAGAAGGTCCTCGTTCCAGTGGAAGGATAAGCTTCTGTGGTTCATTGATCCTCGTCTTGTTCGCTGCGATTGGAACCCTAGTTGCACCTTCACCCTCACTTCCGGCGCTGTCAGTGGAGGCAGATTCGGCGCAATATTAAGGTCTTGTGCTTCCACTACCGTCACGCGAAGGTACCAGAGCTTTGGCGATTGGTAAACCTTGGATCGAGTATGTGCAACATGCGGTGCATCTGAGATCCACGCTTCTGGGAATGCGTCGTCGGATTGCGTGCCAATCCAAACAGAGAGCTGAATGTCGCCGGAAACTCTGCCAGGATTCTGATCGGCAGTTCCTCCTTCAAGACGGTACCATTGCGGCGCCAAGGGACTGTCGGGAGGATCCCTCACTGGAACATCGGAAAGGTCGAAGCAAACACCGCCCAGAAAATTTTCTGTCGAGGAATCCCAGAGGGAAATCTCCAGGGTGGCGCTGTTAGCGTCGGTCTTGTTGTAACCAAGCGCAAATACCTGGTTCCACTCCGGCGAATCAGTGGGCTCGTTGGGCCTGAAATTCGCTGGCTTCGATCTCATGTTGTGGCTCGACGTCCTGACCTTCACGAACGGGGCTTCACTGGGAGGAGCAACCCCGCGAGCTTTCACGATTTTGACAAACAGATACTGCATCGGCTCCACCAGATCGAACGGATGAACCCTCTCGGACTCATTACCCGTTTTCTTTGCAGAGATATCTTTAGGCGAGTAGTCCCCGTTGGGCCGCTTCAAAATCTTCACCCTCTCGCCTCTGTTGGCCTGCATTTTCCTCACCTCCGGATGAAACGGCATTTCCGACAGCGGAGGCTCAGACATTTCCCGCAACGGCGGATCCTGCTGAACATGAACCACCGGAGGCGGCGATTCCTCCACAAGCACTACATGCGGCGAATGAGGAAGACCAGTGGGAAGAGGCACGCATTGGTCCATCGGTCCAGGCGCCTCGAAAACCCTTCCCTCCTCAACAACCACCATTCCCGGCGGAGGCCTGTTCCGCTCTTGCTCCGGTCTCTCACCCTGCTCCTCCGGCTGCTGCGGCGGCGGTTTCTCCTCTTCATTAAGCATTTCATCATAGTAATAAATCCTGAGGCCAATCTCTCCCCTTATCCAACTGAAGACACTCCTCTTCTCCAGCGTGTAGTAAACAAGAGCTTCTTCGCCTCTTCGGGAAAACTGAGTACCATACAGTTTAACCCTCCCGAGGAAGTGGTTCTTGCGTCCGCTACCGTTGCCGAACTTCTTATCGTTGTAGACCTCAACTTCGAGCTCCTCGAACTCCATATTATCTGGGTCGGACACAATGAACTCGAGGGGCTCGTTCCAGACCGGGTTCAGCTCCTTGAAGCGGGTGGTGGTTCGCTTCCTCTGGCCGTCGAAGTCCGCGACCACGTAAGGGCTGGAGCTACCTTGGCCATCTTTGGGGAGAAGATTGCGCGCGTCGATGACTTCTACGACCAGTCTCCGTACGATTTGGGGTGGTTGCTGAAACGGCGTCGTCATCTTATCATTTTGGTTGAGGCTTGGATGCGCCGAATGAGGATAAACGAACTTACACAGTGGGCCGTTGATAGCGGTCACTGACTCTGATCAGCGTTTGACAGAGGTAAGGAAAGGTTCGTCTTGCGTTTGCGTCCTGTGGTGTATTTTTGTTTTTAATTGTATATATTTATATTTATTTATATTTATTTATATTTTTTATTTTTTGGATGGAGGACGGTTTTGAACTTTGTTGTGATGACAGTGGGTACATCAGATTCCATGCTCTCTCGCCAAGGATTTCTTTCCAACTTTTTCAATTCCCTCCACTCACCCTTTCTCTTATCCATCTCACACTTTTTCTTAATTCCTATTTTAGAATATATATTAGGAGTAAGATGCTAATATTTTATTATTTATTTCAATGGCTTCCCACAATGACCCAAGTACCTCTCCTTTCTCTATTCCTCATTCTCTCTGTTGCACTCATCTCCCAGTCACCTACATAAAGTCCTTATTCTAAATATATATTTAGGTTTTAGACATCCATTGCTAATGCACATGTGCGCTTTGTGATCATTACATTATATTTTAGTTCAGAGAAGATTTTATGCTTTTTCTGTAATAATGTTTCAATTCTGGATTTACTAAAGCTTCGTTATATCACTATATCATTTTCATATTGCTATATATTCTTCCCTTTGTATTTATTGTTTGTGCCCTTGATCCAGTAATCTACTAAAGTTGCTGGTTTCCAAGTACTGTTGAACTGTGAAATATTATTCTTACATTCAAGAGCAAGTATTCATGTAATGTAATATATTATTCTTATAAGATTGTGTGTACTAATTCCCATATATAAAAGACCCTTTACTTGTGCCATGTCCATCCTCGTTCATAACTATATGAATGTTCACTTGTAATTAGCCCTGAGTAAGCAGTCAATAACCGTATGAAATTGTCAAAGGAAGTTAACAGCCTTGGCAGGAAGCACATGATTCCGCGTCCCAACCTTGGGCCCTTCCTTTTTGTCAAAAAGCGCTTGCATTTTGAATAAAGTTCAACGACAAAGCATCACCTTTATACCCCCTCTCCTCCTTTGGTTTCTTATTCTTCACCATGCATCGCTTGTCAACATCTATATCTCCAAACTCTAAGCACCTTTCCTTTTTCTAAGTCAAGCAACATTGTCTATTGGTGTTGTACCAGTGTTCGGGAAGCTCCTGGAGGTACAATTCCCCAATATCCCAACTGTGTTCAACAAGCTCTTTCTTTTCCTCATTCATTCCGGCATTGGCTCATTCAGGTTTTCGATTTTATTATTCTGATGTATCATAGCCTTTTAATAAGAAATTTGAAAAATCGTTTTGAAGTTTATAGACTGGTATATTTTAAGAGAAAGCATGAATAAGAAGAAAATAGTTTGTGACCAGAAGAAGCAGGCAGACAATTTAAGTTCCGTAAGTAAATTGGTTCTCTGTTAAACTCAGGATAGGGAAGCTTTATTAGTTTATTTTAGATAAACTCTCACTAGTTAGGAACATTAGGTCACGATTCACAACTTTATGGAACATATGCCAAAGAAGCTTCTCTTTTTCGAATCAACATCCAATGCGGTCTTTTACTCTTTTAAATTGGTGGACTACTTGCGGTATCTGATCCTGTAAGATAAAAGTAAATTTTGGGGATATGATGCTATTCCAAAATCGGCAGAATTAATGTGGATCAAGATACAAGATGAGGTCAGTGAAAAGACACTGTAGTTAAATCATATATGCAAAGGAGGTGTTGAAAAGAAGAGGTGATGTCATCTCTTGTTTATAGCTTTAAGATTTTGATAGGATTCATCACAATATGGAAGCCACATAAGATTATAGAATAGTAGCTTCAGAGAAAAACTGAGCGTTCTAGAAAAAGGGAACTTGGACTCTTGAGCAAGATAATTTTGTTATGGTTTATCTTCTCTAAGATTGCCTTGGTGAGATGCACCAACTGCATCTGAAATGCATAACTTCTATCTTTCATTCATCCTTTTTACTTAGTTGAGGGCCGATGCAGACATGAAATTTGGATTTGTTGATAAAGTTACATATGTCCTTTGCCAAGCTAAATTGAAGCAATTATAGATTCATAATTCTATGTGAATTAATCGCGAGTCCAGACTTCGCCTTTCGTATGGTAACCATTTTAGACTCGTAAGACATGCGAATTAATTAGGAGGTAAGACTTTGAGTATTTCACGTGGTAAGACATGAGCAAATATAACTTATAACAGTGAATATTGATGATAAGGTATGTTAAGCTACGCGCACCTATCCCAATTGAACCCTCTTAAAAATTCCTTCAATAACTACATTTATTCAATGTTATAAAAGATTGATGCGTTGTAAACCAAATCAAATTGTGAATGCAGATTTTAAGAAGGAAAAAACAATGGATAAAGCGGAGATGTTGTTCTTATTAATGTTTGCATATTTGCATTGTACTTTATTCTATTCACATACATGTAAGAGACACATGACCAGAAATGAAGTGAGGAATATACATATGTCAATTGAGGTCAAAGGACTTAACTTACACTGCTGTTGAATTTGCGATATACCAAGAACCCTAAGGAAAAGGCTACAACAGCTGTTACAACAATTCCTTTGTTTTCCCTCAAAACATCAACTGCGCCTCTTAACATGGATTCTTCCTCCCACTTCCTTATTACTTGTTCCGGAAATTCTTTGATGCGCTCATTTTCATTTCTTTTTACTTCTTGCTCTGTATCTTTGTCATGTTCACTGACACGGCTATCATTTTCTTCTGTTCTTTCAACTTTGTCATTTCCATTCTCTTGACTATCATTTTTTTCTGTTCTTGTAACTTCATTTCCACGCCGATGGCTATCGTTTTCTTTTGCTCTGTCATCTTCACCATTTCCATGTCGATGGCTACCATTTTCTTCTGCCCTTTCAAGTTTGCCATTTCCAACTTTCCCGAGTTCACCTACTTTGCTATGTTGCGTTACTTGCTTGGGGATAGTGACAAAAAGGACTCCACCGTCAAACTTTCCGGCTATCCTATCCATATCAGAGTCCGGTGGAGCAGGAAAAGTCAGCCGAAAATGGTCGTGTTTCCACGCATTTATTTGCCTTTCTCCCTTTACAACAATACGGCCATAGCTATCAACTTGGAGCTTCACCTCTTCCTTCCTGAATTCTGAAGAAGCAAGACGAGCAAAAGAAAAAAAAAATCAGTTATTCTTGTTTTCTTGGTATCAATCCGTATTGAAAACTGCACAAGAAGTCCTAGCAATTGCAAATAACATGGCACGCGTGCACCTTAAAAGCAGACAGGTTTTTCAGTTGGGTGATTCTAAAGAAGCAAGCCAAAAAAAGTACAAATAAACTATTCACATTGGTATCTCTTAATTAGGTTTATCGAATTCTTCTCAGTTGATACGCATATTCTTTGTTGAAAAGTGAATTAGGTGTTTGAAATACCAGGAAGATCCACCAGAAGGTAATGGCCCGCAGAGTCCTGTGTCCATCCAGAATTAGGTACTATCTGTTGTAGAACTGGAGTTCCTGCCGACGTTCTTCCTCCAACCATTCTATCCCCCCTAGCCCTGGCCATTCAGAAAGAATGTTATATTTTTCATGCAATCTGCGAATGGTATATATATGGTGGTATTGATGCGTTCTTTAGTTTTCTTGTTTCCTTGATGATGAAGTTGGTGGGTTGGGTTGCTTTACTTGCTTGAACATTGATATTCCAAACTTGAGTCATTCGAACATAAAAGTTTTGGGTGGTATCGAGTATTGACCTATGTAGTCTTGTAACACGTGCAAAAGCATACTATTCCTTGCGTTGCTTATCTCCACCCACCCTCTTTCGGCGGTGTCTGAACACATCCATTTTTCATTATTTCTTCTTGGATCTTTCTTATTACAGGGACCACTCTAGTAAAAAATATATTTAGCTTTTGTTAACATCTCCTCTTATGTTAAGGGGAAAAGGTAGATTTTCTGATTAATACAAAATTCATTTATTGACTATCTTGAACTTTTAAATATCTTTGGTTACTGTCATTTTTTTTATCAATACATAAATACTTCTGAAACAAAACTTTAAATTGTTAATTTTATTTTGGAGGATCAATCTGATATACTCTACTCAGCGCTATGAACTACTATTAACAATGAGGATATATTCTTATGTGTTTATGGGAGTAACAATGTGTACGTCATAACACGTGACATCGAACCAAAATCATGAAATAAGGGATTTCTTGTTCTATAAGCAAATGCAAATAAGAAGTTAGGAAAAAAAAAATTGCCGGTTCAACTGAAAGTTTTCCTTCTTTGGGAGATTTATGATCAATATGCACTTTTTTTTACCGGATTTGCAAAGTTCTATTGACTCTTTTAGGTTATTTTGTATTTCACTATTGTAAACCTAACTGAAATTTTTCAAAAGAATTATTTTTTAATTGTTACTTTTGAATTAATTTATCTGTTAACACACATGCACTTAATTACATAATCTACTTTTTCACTTTCACCAATCATAAATCATAAAAAAAAAATTAAGGTCACGATTGGAATGATGAAAAGCGACGAGATGAAACTAAAAATAAATAAAATGAATTTAAGTATAATAAAATATAATGATACAACTTTAATTTCAAGGTTTGAATATATTACGGTGAAGGGAGTAAATTAAGGTAACTTGTTTGTGTTAAATGTGGGTTGACCTGTATTCAATGATTGATATGCCCAAATTTAACTTTTTATACAAGAAACCTGCTAAGCAACAGAGCGTTATCAATTCAATAAAACCAGTAAGGAACGTTTTATTTAACTTTTTGGTAGATATATAGTACACATTAGTTTACTACAACTATCTCAGAACCTTATCATTATTTTGTTATTGGTATGTTTCTGCTGCTAACTTTGCAGAAATATTTTTGTTTAAGTGCATATTGTCATGCAAGTTGTGTTATTTGGTGCGAGTAACTCCTACTCCGGAGATCAAGTCATGAAAGCAACTCTGGTTTTCCATTGTTTCAAACCAGGATTGGTTCGGAGGAAGCCAACGGTGCAAGAGGGTTTTCTTTCATATGGTCAACAACGACTGACTACAAGACAATGGTTTATGTATGAAGTTAATCTTGACTTTATCCACCAGTGTCTCATAGATTGTCAAGAAGCTTTTAGCTATTTCGAGTATTATGGACTGTTGTAAGTGATGAAATCATAACAATGTTGTGCCTCAATTTAGGCAACAGTTGGATTTAGAACCTTAGTTTATAGAGGATATCGTATCTGAGAACTTGTGAATCGAACCTTTCTTTACCATCGTATCTGTAAAATCATCACGCACGACAATTCGTACTTGAAAGATGCAATAACAAAAGTGTATTCCGTTTGCAGACGACTTTCAACCCAATTCTTTTTCAGCGTAATTCACGTTTATAAATGTCAAAAAAACGAGCTTGAACAAGGAAAAGGAAAGGAAAACCTACACTCTGAGCTTAATACATCCGGTGTATATATATTATCCTTGGATAAAATTTACATCATTTCACAAAAATTCACCTCTGCTCTGTCACTTAAACTACTCTAACAATTGAAAGTATGAGATTAACCCGTCTGTTTTGATTACATCAGGAAAGTAGAACTGTCTTCTTGTGACGGGTTCAAATCCTGGAAATAATTTATCCAGTGCATATTTTGTGAAAGCATCTTGCATTGCTGTCGCTCTCTTTTTTAGTCTTCCTCCACATCAAGTCCGCCAATCCTGTGTCGTCTCCTATCAAAGACAGCTTTGAAGGATTCTCGTTCTGCCCGGATTCGTTCTTGAAATATGCTATGCTTTTTTGATTCCACACTATTACGGCTTGGACTATCTTCTTCAGGTAATGGATTAGATTTCTGTGCATTAATACAAAATGAAAGGGTTCATATACAGGATCTTCCCCATGAAAAAGTTCTAAAATCCTTGGTGAAAAAATCTTCAACTTGGGGCAAGTCAGCAAATAAAATTATTGAGCATGCAGCCTATTTACTTCCGGAAATAGATGGAAAACAGACAATACAAAATCTTGAAAGATAGATTATTATCAGAACCAACCATAAAGGAAAAAGGTGAACTAAATAGCAAATGCTGTTCCTGAAATTTAAGAAACATGAAATCAAACCACTAACCAGGTTGTATCCAGCACCAGGTCCGATGACTATAGACAAAGCATTTACCTTCCTGGCAGCCCCTATTGAAAATCCTGTCTTGCCACCCTGAAAGGATAATTGCAAAGAAAGGGGAGCGGGAATGTGGAGATTAAGGAAATGGCTAAGTAATGAAAGCCACAAAAAGCAGGTTTTACCACTGTTTGTTGTAGCCGTGTTTCAACACACCCCAAACCTAATAATTGATATTAATATAATAGTTTAAGTCATTTTCCTTTTTCTACATTTCGACACCCTCAACGCCTCAAGCAAGAAAAAAATAGAAAGATGAATAAAATTCAAAAAGGGACACCAATTAACCGATAGCTCATGCCTCCATCTTTACCATAGAGAACTTCATGTCTTACATTCAATCCCTGCATCACCCCATTTCCCTTCCTTCTTTCCAGAGGAATTTAAACAAGAATGCTATTTTTGGTACCAAAATATAAGATTGAAGGAGACTTCAAATAGTACTTTCTAAGCTTCAGATAACAGCACAAAACAAATATATCATACCTGATCACCCCAATGTACAGATTTTCGTTCCTTGCCATATTGATGAATTAACCCAGACAGAGCATTAATATTGCCCTTCATACCTTCCGTTTGACCAATGTCATCTTCACTGAAATCTTCTGACCATTTGCTTTTACCCAATTCCCTCACTTCTGTTGGATGTTCCCCTTCAGCATCCCACTTTTTCCCAGCTTTTTCCAGGAAACCTAAACTTCAAAAGCTTAATCAAACCGACAGAAAAACTTGACAAACAAGGCACCCACGGTCGTAATTTTAGCAAGGTTAGGCACATCAAAGTTACAACTCTATGCAAGTCTAATCACATCCAATAAAATTACGACACACAACTACACAAGAGTTGGATATCAGTGATGAGATGCACCGCAAAGAAAGTCAAATTAACAGCATAATAATAGATAAAAGAAACACCAACGTAAATAGCAACTAATTAGAGCACCCTACTCGCATCTTCCCCAACAGCAGGGTCAACAACTTTCTCAGCTTCTCTTCCTTGAACTGGAGGTAATACATCTCCAATATCATCTTCCATATCCATGTCAACCTGCGATAAGTGCAATATGAAACCGATCATATGGTAGCCACACATATCATTCAATTAGAAACCAACCCTTTAATAGTATACACATCATAAGCACAGGACAGATCACCAAGAAATCTGTATGATGCATATTAAAAGATATTTTTATGGTAAAATAAAAAATATATATATATAAAAATTTAGAAAACATGCATATACGATTCATTCATTGTATACCTTTAAACATGTGTTATGTTTTATATAGTAATTTAATAGGATAACAAATAGTATTAATGTTTACCATATTAAATTTGGTATCCAGAAGTAAACCCCCCAAAAAAAACATGGTCACCAGAATGCTAACAAATACAGAGAAGTAAGCTTGCAAAATCCCAGTATGACTTTTCCATGAGCAAGGTGCTGACTTCATATACCTCAGCTCTCTACTGTTGTATGTCATGGAGAGCTCGACTCGGATGAGAAGTAAAAGCTAATCTATTTTTACAATATTGGCAAGTTATTTTGCTTTGATTTAGAATAATTTTTTGGAAGTATTGGTAACATAGGTTGTATCCTTATATTTCATTTAAGCAGTTTCTCTTGACAATTCAAAAGCTTTGGCAAGAATTACTAAAGAAAACTTTGATGGCACTAGAAGTAGTGATGCTCACATCCTCACCAATATCTTCATAGATTTTGTTATGTTTATTACTATTTCTGATTGATTCACAGGGAGGTTGGACTAATTTCTTGCATTTAGCATCACCCTTTGACTAAACATTCTACATAATTTTTTTTCCAGGAAATAACTTTGGTTGTGCCTTTTCTCTTTTCACTCCATTGCTTCATCTTTAACCCACGCTTAAAAAAATAGAATAATATTTGAAATTCTTGACACTTAAATAGCACACAAAGGCTAAAGAGATAAATATATGCAAATATTTTAATTACCTCCTGTATCCTGCTTTCCTTTAGATCATCTCCATGAAATAAAGACTGTCAAGTGAATAAAGATAAAAAAATGAAGGTGCTAGTAAGAATACGTTATCATACAGCTTGCACTAATGTTATGGCTAGAAAATGCCATACTTTCTACCAAATACTAAATAACATCAGATATACAACAAACCTTTACATCAAGCTGCAGATACAAGGATGGAGCTTCTTCCCATTGCTTAGACATCTTTTCTATGTCTTCCTGAGTAAATCCATGGACATTCCTAGCAGCACAACCCTGTTGAAAAATATAAAAACCGCAACTATAAAAAATAATTGCTAAGAGGACTCAGTCATCAATAACCACCAAAGCATTTAAACTCGATATACAAAAAGTTAATTCCATGTTTTGAAAGATAAACAGAAAAGAAGGAAAGGCTCTCTGTTATGATAGTAAATTTTTGGTTGTTTTAAAGGCCGAAAGAAGAATGAAATGATGCTTGGTAGGCAGAACAGTCAAACGCACCACTGGGTCCTTGTACGTAGCTTCTAAAATATAAACTTCATAGCCCGATCTCTGAAAGCAAGAGGAACAGCTATCAGCGAAGGAAACAAATTGAACAAACAGATCTCGTGTACCTTCTCTTCAATTCATGCATATATTTAGGAATGAAATATGTATTCATCACTGTAACAGTACACAGAGGCTACTAGCATTTATTCATGCACTTCAAAAGAAACCAACTTTTAATTCAAATACTTATAGACTAGAACTTCAGTAGGTTGTAGCACATTTAAAACAAAAGAACATGGTACAGGAAGTGGTATCAACCTCCCTATTTAAAGTTACAGTTCATTTTCTATTATCTTTAACAGCCTTGTGCATAAAATGAGTCATACAAAGTCTCACGGTGGGAGCCAAATGAGTGAACAGTCAAATTGAACTTGCAATAAGGTAGGAATGTAGGAGAATCACACCAGAAAATGGTTAACTCCCTACCCCCAGAGCTATGCTCCATGTGGACAACTATACCTGCCAAAGCTAGAGGCCAAAAATAAAAACAGAAAGGAAAACCATGATCCACACACTTCCCCCATAGTCACCCCTCCACTATTGGTGGATCACACGCAAAGTAGAATATAACAGAATAACCTACATATCCTCGGCTTAGTCTATTTTTGGGTTTCTTCTGCTGTAAACCAAGTAAACCCTACCCTCCACATCTTAGATCAATGTCCTTGGCCAGTCACTGATTGGCCTCTCCATAATTAAACAAGACAAACAACCATGAAGCACAATTATAGATCACTATCAATGGTAAAACTTAGTGTTTTGCCTTTATTATTAATACTAAGTGCACTTCTTATCCTCTACCCTTTTCTTTGCTAGTTTTCCATGCATGATGATAACAAGAAACTGTATATGCTTTACAAAACTAGGTAAACTACAAGACACATGAAACATTTCTCTGCACCTATTTCTGATATTAGGAGAGAGTATTGCAAAGATATTGTGAGTCGTCTTGAGCACACATGGCAGAGGTTGCAAGAAAGAAAAAAGGGTATACCTTTGCAGTTGCCCAAAATTGAGCAAAATCAGCTACCCGCAGATTGCGGTCATCCACTAAGATGAGGCACAAATACCACCAAGAAAAGGGTCACATTGCCGAACAAAAAACTGCATCTGTTGTTAGTGAATAAATAGGCAGTGCATGCACACTGCATCACCACTTAATCTAAAATGAAGCCACATCATTGAACTTATTAATTTTTTTAACAAGCCACCATAGATCCCCCAACCATTTTCTGACTCTATGCTTAAGTTACTACAATTCACCTAAGAAAATAATTTCTTTCGATTTCCGAAATAAAACATTATTTAGGTAATTTCACTTAAACACATGCCAGATCAGATCAAATCAGTATTCCTTGATAATTCACAATAAATGAATATGCAACTTGGGACAAAAGGCAGAATTTTCTATGCAGAGCAAAACAATGATCTTAACAATATAATATTTGAAAAAGTGGAAACCATTTGTTAAGAATGACCTTGCTATCGTATTCTTAATGAGATGCATACCAATAATTAAGGTGAAAACTCCTTCCTCAACAGTTTTCTTGAAAGCTTTCAACATGCTTGACCGATAAGCCTGTCATGATGGGTTGTAAAACAAAAGCATGAGCAGACAAGGTAAATAAGTGCATATCAAGGAATTCACAGAGTACTTGAAGCAAATGCATAATATCACAAACAAACGTTAGTAAAATAGAACTTAAAACGTTGACTTTTCCAGTATTTCTCAAGAAATTATGAATTTATAGATGACAAGTAGATAATATATATAAAGGACAGAAAAAAAAGAGAAATTCCCAGCAACCAAGCTGACATGGCCTAGTTCCCATTTTTCTACCATATAACATGCAAGCTAGCCCCCAAACACTCTGCGTTGCAAAGAGCACATTCCACTGCCCCCCATGTACCAATCATCGCAGTTTGTAATATTTCAATTTGAAATCTATTCCAAAAAAATTACAGCATAAAAAAAAGTCTCAAAGGCTCAAATCCATATACTCCATGTAACAAGAAGTCTTACAGTGCTCAAATTACATATATGTCTATAGGTGTGTGTGTGTGTATATATATATATATATATATATATATATATATATATATATATATATATAGGTATGTATGTGTATATGTATCAAATTTAAAAGAAAAAGAAAGTTCATAAGATAAAACAATAAACTAGGCACAATCAATGACACGATGCTCTCTCTACAACTCATTTCCAATCAGAGAAATTGCACAGACAAACAAAAATCTAGTACAATAATTCTAAACAAATGACAGCAAACATTTGTAATACAAATGATAAAATACAATGCTCAATAACGCTACCTCCTCCATTTCAGGTTCATAACAATACTCCATGACCTTCTTTGTCACAGGCTTCTTGTTTCTGCCTGAACTTGAAGATTTTGATGCCTCACTATCCTCAACCTTTTAAAAGAAAATAAAACTATCAAAACAACTTCCACCATAACTTATGAACTGATAAAACCCCATAGACGACAATAAGAATAATCAGTCTAAATAAAAAGCAAAGAGGACTCGTGAACCTTTTCAACCTCTGTCATAAAATAATCGTCCATAGAATGAATTCGAGGTGCATCACCGCCATTTTCAACCTCAAGATCACGCAGCATCTTTGCCAGATAACTCTTACCACTACCTGTAACAGATTCAAACAAGTAATTTGCATACCACTGATGAATTTGCATCCACACTACTCCTATTCCATTTATATAAACAAACAACTTGTCTATCTATTAATAAAAGAAAACATCAAACAGAGAAAACGTGCACAACAGCACTTCCTCAACACAACAATATAAAAGAACTCTGCAGGAACAAATGCACACAACAAACAAATAACGAAACTCCAGCGCAGAACCACACCTGGGAGGCCCCGAAAGATTATCACAAAATGATCAGGCCGCGAAGTCCGATGAGGATGCCGAAATAAATGTGAAGCATCAATAAATTTAGGTCTGTCAGCAGAAAACTGGTTTAATGAAAAAGGCTGGGAATCGCCCAAGTACTGCTTCGACGGTTCCTGTTCAAAAGAATAAAGACACGCAAACTAAGAAATGTGCAAGCGTAACAACTCAAAATAACAAATCAGAGAAAAATTACAAACTCACCTCGGAAGGAAAACCGGTGGGGTGATAGGGTTGAGGTAAAGAATGTGGTTCGGGAACTTGCGAGTACGACGAAGGGGATGAGCTCAACTGAACGGGAAAAAGAGAAGCCGGTTTCTTGGACGGTGAAAAGTACGTATTGAATTGATTCATGGATGGTTCCATAGGAAGAGGTGGCGGCGGCGAAGAAGGGAGAGGAGGCTGAGGGTGACCCCTGAAAAATCTAGAAGCTTCCATGTTATTATCACAAGAACCGTTGCTGTAGTTACCCGCAGGGTACGGGTAAAGATAGTGACCGACGCTTCCATTCAAATTGTGTTGATTGTGATGGTTCGCTTCGTGAGACGGGAAATTAGCATGAGGTGGTGGTGGCTGCATGCCAACGTGAGGAGCGTGAGAGTGATGGTACGGGGCGGGGGAAACGTCGGGAAAGCGTTGCGAGGGTTCTGGATAAGGATGCAAGGGGTGCGGGGAGGATCTGAATTGGGCATTGTGAGGGTGGTGGGACGGAACGGCGTCGTGTGGATGGAAGGCGTTTTGAGTGTGTTGTGATTGGTGTGGCGCGTGAGTGTGGGTGAGAGAGGGGTTGGTTCCATGATCGCGAATGAGCTGTAACCTGCGCTGGTCGTCGGAGAAATTGACAGGGTGGGTGTTGTTGTCGTGGATTCGGGGTCTCTTGAAATTCTGGAAATTAGGGTTGGCGGGGGCGTAAGAAAGAGGAGTTTGGTGGGGGTGGTGATAGGGTGGGGGAGGCGGAGCGGGGCAGAAGGGGAAGTGGGAGAGGGAGCAAGTGGGACATATATTCGATGGAGGAGTGGGACGCCATTGCCGATTATCCATTGCTAACTGCAACTTTTTGGGAAGAAGAAGAAGATTTGATCTGAGGCTTCCTTCCCTTCTCTTCTCCGCCAATGTGAAAAACCAGAGACTAATCCTTCAGTAAAACCCACAATTTATGCTCCTGCCCTTCTTCTGTCTCACAATATGACACTAATTACCACTAGAATAAAAAATCTCAAAGTACAATTAAGTTATAAATAATAATACTATATTCTCAACCCTATAAATTAAATCACTCATATACTATATATATTCCCCGCGATCTAACTTTTCAAATAAATCATAGTTATTTTATTTAATTTTTTTAACAAAATGATAGTAATATTTACGCATATATTTATTCTAATTAATTATATTATTATTATTTTCTTTAGTTTTGAATTTCTATTTTATTTTCTTTTTATTTATTCATCTTCTTATATATAAGTCTACTAAAACTATCTTAACCTAGACACAAAAATGGTGATGAGGAGAAGTTGAATCATACTGAATGCACCAATCATCAGGATAGATGAATTTTTAAATACTAATCGTATTAAAGGTTGGTTGAAAGATTTGTAAAAGAAAAATGGTGAAACTTTTATGTAAAAGATGCAAAATATAGCTGACACATAAGACAATGCAAAAAATCAAAACAAGATCATTGTTACAAAAGTGCAACAAAAGGTCACGACTCACGAGTGAGCTTGAACTAATTCAAAAATGAAACCATGCCAAGCCCAAAAACCTTTAAGAAGATGTGAAAATAATACAATGGATCAATAAATTATAACGAGTATGAAAGAACGCTAAAATCACATGTAACGTATAAAAGTTTACCATTGTTTTGACTGATGTAATAAATAAAAAGATGTTTTAACAAATTAAAATCTAAAATTATAATTTTATCCCAATTGTTAAATAAGTATGAAATAAAATATATTTAGTTAAAATTAATAAAAAAAAATATAAACGATTGTTTTTGAGATTTTAAAAATTTAATTATTATAGTAAATTGTTAATAAAACTAATATGTGATTGATTGAAAATAATTTTAGTAAAATTATAATTAATTAATTATTATTCTAAATAATATTTTTATTATGGATATAGCTTAAAATAATTCTTATGAAATTTTGAGCATTCTTCAAAATAATGAAATAAGTTATGAAAAAAAATATTTGACAAAACAGTTAAAAAAGTTTAAATTAAAAAAGTAATTGCATAGGTGATAACATCTTTTTTACCTATTATGTGTATTTGTTTTTATTAATAAAATCAATTATTTCTTAGTTTTTATTTTGTTTAATCTTTAAGTTTAATGTTTTTTTTCATTTTCTTGTGTTTTAGTTAGTTTATGTTTGTTTTACTTTTAACCTCTCTTTTAAGTGTGTTAAATAAGTGAATAAGAAGCATTTGTAATAGAAGAAAACAAAATAGAACTCAAGAAAGCATGATTAAAAATAAATAAATAAAATTTAGAGTAAATATCCGATGGCCTCAAACATCGTTGCAAAGTTAGAGAGCAACCAATGCTACAGAAGAGTCTAACACTAGGTGGCATAAAAAGGGTTCTAAGCTCCACCTGGTCCTACAATGTTGGTGATGAGCAGTGGTTTGACAAATAGATATTGTTTTAGGTTTCATTCAATGACGCTCAGTGATATTGACATTGAGCAATGGTGTCCTTGACATGTCAAAATGAGTTATTTATCCATGTCTTTCGCGAGGGTTTGGGTCATTCTCTTCCTCCCACAATTTCTCTCTACTTATGGTGATTGAGATAGGTCATTGAAGGTTATTTAGGGTGTTGAAAAGCTCTTGCTTTCCTCATTGGATCTTCAATTTTCATCCATGGTGTTTTTTTCCTTTGCGGGTTGATGAGGGAGATGATCTACGAATTAGAGGTGTTGATGCAAAGAAGAGGCACAATTGTAGCATGGAGTAGCTGCTAAGAATCTTGGGAAAAAATATGCATCTTTTTTTGGTTTCAATTTCTTCCTTGTTTCTTCCATTTGTATGACTTAGGTTCCTTACTATGAAAAGTTAGACCCATTTGTTGAGATTAGATATAATTTAATAAATTTCTTATGTATTTTGTGATATTAATAAATATGTTTTTCAATTTCTATATTAGTATTTGATCTATATGTTTAATGTTTGATTTGATTGGCTACTCATAGCTTAATTGTTTGGTTCTTGAGGTGTTAGAAAATGTCTTTTGAATTTGTAACCGAAATTAAATACCTAATAGAGCTTGTATATAGGAACAAAACATGATTCATTAGTAATTTTAAGACTCTTGAACTTAATGTATGGTTGCTTGTTTAAAATTCAAGGAATTGGAACTTGATGAATTATCATAGTCTCAGTCACTGAGAATAAGATTTTAGTATTTTTTTTTGAGTTGATTTTAATATAAAATTTGAATTGACATGTTTACAAATTCATGAGAATAAACTGAATGAAATGTTGACAATTGTAAATATTTTATTTTAGATTTGTGTTATACTTTAACTATTTGATAAAAGTACAAAAAAAATCTTTGAATTTTTATGAGTTTTGTTGTTAATTGAGTTGTGAACTGTGAAATTTGTGTCCAAATTCCTTCAAAAATAACAATATTTATTACATGTTATGTGTGATCTGTACACATGTTTCACTAACAATACGTTAACTGCGGAATTCTGCCAAAATCTTTGTTATGTTGAAAGGAGTATGTTCACAACTCTCCTCCTTTTCTTCTTCACAAATTGTTGTAAATCAACATAAAGGAACAAGAGCACATGCCTCAAAATCTTTCTTACGAATAATAAATGCATTGAAAGAAATATATTATTAGAAATGAAAATATAATAAACTTTTTTTCTGGATTATTCGAGTCAGCTCATCCATTTGTCATTAGTTCGCATAAACTATGAATTATATGAGACAAACTTAAACAGGTAACAAACACATAAAATTACCAAGTTAGGGAATCGATTTCTCTTTAAATCTTGTTTAAAGCAATTAAAATATTATAATTCTTACAAATAATTGAAAACAGAAATGTCATGGTTCAGTTCTAGCAAGAGTAATGGAGATTGAAGAGGAAAACGAATTATTTTACAATTACCTTTTTATTGCATTTATTTGTAAAAAAAAGTTGAAAAACTAGCTTAAGGAGTTTCTTTTAGCTATTTCTAATCACTATTATGAGTAAAAATCATGGCCAATCCTTAATAATACATGTTGGAGTCTATTTGTGCGAAAAGAAAAGAAAAACTTAATTATTCATTTATAAAGTCTAAATTATTGTTTCATATTTCTCACTCCAAACATTCAATTACATTATACAAGTTACAACATGTTCTTGCTAATTTTCCTCTAATAGATAGCATCATAACTAATATATATTCTTGCCTTTTTACTGAAATAAGACATAAAATTTGGATTAAAAATAACAGACAATAAAAAAAATTCTTAAGAGATTCTTTTCACTCCATAAATAAGATAGTCAATCAAATTAAATTCATTTTTAAAAACAATTTATTAATACAGTCTACAAATGACTTGTGCTGTTATATTTAACATAAGAAACAGGTTATCAAATCTTTTTTGACACATCTCAGCGGATTACCACAGTTCACTAGTTGTAACAGTACTCAATTCAGCTTACCTTCCTTTCGTTGCTTTGTGCAAAGGCAACAACATACATGCAAAAACTCCCCCGTAAGTATAAAGACAACTCAATTGACAGCTCAAGCCTAACACGATACTATAATGGATGAAGTAGTGACAATAGAAAAGTGGATCACAAAAAGATTGATATGTAACACAAAGTAAGGCATACAAATACCAAACAAGTGACTCAGAAAAAGGTTCGATGATGGTATTAATATTATAAAATTACAGCTGTTCCTGAAGCTTCGTGATCAACAAGTATATAACTAATTGATATTGGTTCCCTAGTTCATCTTCAAACAGTGTTAGGGTTTATCCCAATATAAATAAATAAAATGAATAAAGGGCCCTTTTCAAGATAATATTTTTCCCGGATATCAAAGACAGACCGCGTGAAGACATGTATCTCTAAAAGAAATGGCAATTATGATCCTTAACCAAAAAAATACACATCCTGAATTATTAGGACGAGGGTTGTGTTAATAAAGAAATAAAAATCTGTGCTCATTGACCATTGTTCATGTACGAGTACATCATTTGCAAAGATGAGAAAAAATAAATCAGATGAATCTCGCTCGGAAGAGGCTTACAAATTTTCAGCTTCGATCTTTAGTTTGTCAACTACGTCAGCCGTTAAGTGACAAATTTTGGCTTCAGCAGTTAAACAATTAACCACTCCTTCAATTGATCTCAGCTCCTCGTGAAACAGTGGATGTAACACCAATGATGAAAATTTCTCATCTAGCAGTAAGCCAAGACATTTTATAACATCTTCAAGTTTAGGAACCCAATCGCAAGCCTCCAAACCAAAAACTGATGAGGCTCTTGGACATGGTCCTGCTTGAGGAAACCTCTCGTATTTCTTCAACCACTTGCCTAAATAACGAATCAGATTTATTAATTCGTTGCCATTCAACTTACTGAGTGAAGGAGATAGCATCACGTCATTGATGTTGGATGATGCAATCAGATAATGCAAACAAGTCTCAGACGCAGAAAAACCATCATAGGCCATCATGAGCAAAATGGAAGCCTCCTTTGCCAAAAGCAATTTCTTCCTCTTCAGCTTGCTACCACTTAAAATCTCAATGGCTAACACTGCTTGCCTCTTCCACTCCTTCTTCACACTTAGAATACTGTTATAAGCATCTTTGGATGGAGAAAGAAAATACCTCAAAATGCTGAGTATTTCTGATGAACCAAGATCGAAAGCATGCTTTATGCATAAACAGATCAAATCAGACTGCTTTTTTTCCACTAACTTGGTGACCAGGTTTGAATAGCAAGAATGCTCAATAATAGCATTAACAATTAAAGCCTCGACCACTTCCCACATCTCCAAAGAAACACACCCATTCAATACCAGGCCAGCAACATCTTTACCCATGTATACTCCAAGCTTATCAACCAAAGTCTTGCTATACTCACTTCGGGATGAATCAACCTTAATCACAACCCCTGCTTTGTCCCTGATGTTTTCCAGATAAGAATTCAAACTACCAATAAACTCACCCTTATCCAAATTATTAGTGTTCTTGAGCTTAGCATTCAGCTCTGTAAAGAACTTTTTGTTAATGTCAACGATCTCAGCATCCTTTGGCGAAATATGCCACCCAGTAAGGGGCCTTACGAGTGATGAAGAAGATTCATCTTTAACTTCGGCCTTTAAAGTGGGTAAGATAATCTCTGGGTTCAGAACAATTGGGTAGTCCAAAGGTAAATCAAGCGGTTTTGAATTGATAGAAGCATCCTTAATTACTTCTAACAAAGTCATGATTACTGCAAAACAAACAGAAAAAATAAACTTCAGACACCCTATACCAGAAAAGGAATTAATTTTATTAAAGAAACATTTCATTTTATTTAGTTTCAGAACAGGAAAACCAAAAATAGGAAAACAAGTGAATAGGAAGTGATGCAAGATAATCAACAAAATACACTTATAGATCAAACCAGCGGAGGGCAGTACACGAGTGGAAAGAAATCAAATCGGACCAAGGCTTGCTAAGCCTAAACTTGACCTTGGTTTAAGATACAAAAGCATAACCCCAACTTCTTTACCAATCATAAACCTTTTTCAAAAGGCTTAGCCTGACCTACGTAAATGTCTGGCCTGTCCGAGCCTATTAGTTTGTCTAAAGGTCTGTTTTGTGATAGAACCTGTAAATAGGTAAGCAGGCCTATCAATCTAATTTCAAAAGTAGCTAGTTTGATGCAAGAATAAAAACAGCTTCCATGGCATCTGCAGTACATCCCTCGTGTGTATCAAAAGAGACAAAAAAAAAATGGAAAGTGCGCATCATTCTGAAGATTTTATAACCATATAGAATCTCTAATATGCAGTGAAGATGGCATTGAATGACATCAAAAGCTTATAATACAGTAAAAACCAACGAATCGGTACAGTACTTAAAAAGACCATGCTCCCAGGGTGTATACTATAGATGTAATTACTGTCAATATTGTTATACAAACAGGCTAGTGAGATAATAGATATTTATCAGGTCAAGAGGTTTCCATAGACAATAATTAGTTTAAAATAAAGGAAAACTAATACAAGTACAACATTCTAGGCTATGTCCTCAAACAAATTCCTTTCAGTGTAAAATATGCTATCTACAACTAAAACCTAGTATCATACAGATTTAACAGACTAGATACTAGATGATCGAGGGTAATAGAAAAGAGTTGAATCTCCAATATGGCACGTAAATAGAACTATCAGAATAACATGTACCAGATGAAAAGGACTGAATCACCAGTAACAAACTTATGGCAATGTAAAGACCCACACACTATGAGCATTAACAGAAACACATAGAATGCAACCACTGGAAGAAAATAGAAACCGCAACTTTTCATTAAGAACCAGAGCGAACAAGGCTTGAGAAGACGGAGAATAAAGAGTTACCTCTGCAACAGTCACAGGCGCAATTCGAAGGGTATTTGACAGGCGTTGATAGAAGGAAGCAGAATAGAGGAAGATACAGAAAGAATTCAAAAAGAGATTACGAAAACGCCTCAAAACTTAAAGGAATCTGAACAAATGTCACTGTTGGTAGAGACGAGAGAGAATTCCAGAACAGCAAAATGGAGGAGCGACTACTTGTTTCTCTCTGGCGGCAATAAGAACCAAATGGTTCAACAGCCTTTCCCTCTCTATTGTCCTGCCAGGATTTAGGGTTTTGTCATTTTGATCTACAATAATAATTTGATTTTTTTTTTTTTAATTTCTGTAATGTTTAAACTTATATAGGCACGTATTAGTCAAACAATAAAATATTAATTAATAAAAAATATTATTTCTCACTTTTTTAAGACAACTATTATTGAAATAAAAAATTATTATATTTAATATTTTATGATTAAAATATAATTGTTTAACTTGTATTGTTTATTTAATGTTTTGATATATATTATTACTTTTTAATTAATAAAATAAAAGTTTATACTCTTTGGTTTAGTAATGATTTTAAGGTTGTGTATTTATTTGTTGTAGTTATTTTTAAATTTTATTTTTATTTACTTACCTTTGTTTCAAGTTTTTCTTTTCTTTTGATAATTCTATATATATTAAGGTGATAATGCAATATAAGTTAAGTTGATAAAAATACCGGTATTCCTGAATATTTATGAATAAAATTTGTAGTAGTTGACATTTATAAATATTTATTAGATGTAAATAGTAAATAATGAGTTATAAACGAATAATTATGTATTACATATATTTATTATTTATAAAATAATTAAATTAAACTTTAATTTATATTTTATTAAGTTAGATTTAATTATAATTAAAATTAATTTATATTTTTTAAAATTTATAAAATATTTTTTCTTTAATAAGTATTCACGGATATTCATACGTTTTAAAGTACCTTTCAGTATTTTTCAAACGAATTTTTGATAGATAATAGATAAATTTCTTTGTTACATATCTGATAATATTATTCGTGTTCAACTTGAATCTTTGTTATCTCATAAAAAGAAGATAGCTAGATTTCAATAAATGAACAAGTTTAGTCTTTTCTTTAAATATTTAAAGTTAAATTTATAATTTTTTTATATTGAAAAAAATATAAAATGTAACATTCTATAATCTCACACTTGATAATTCATAATTGATATATTGTAGCATTACATTTAACGTAACATCCCATAATCTAACATTTGATAATTCATAATCTCACACTTGATAATTCATAGTTCATATATATATATATATATATATATATATATATATATATATATATATATATATATATATATATATATATATATATATATATATATATATATATATATATATATATATATATTATGCTTGTGAAAATTAGATAAAATTAGATAAGACAAAAATTATAAAATGAAAATTCATTATAAAATCATTTTTTGTAAGAAATTGTTTAAGAGCGAGTATTTCTGATATTTTTCCAAGTCAATCACCAAATCCTTTATGCTTGTGAAAATTGGATAAAATTATATAAGACAAAAATTAAAAAATGAAAACTCATTATAAAATCATTTTTTGTAAGATTGTTTAACGGTTAGTGTTTCTGATTTTTTTTCAGTTGGGGCTACCATAGGATGACAGAGAAGATGATGTTGGAGTGAGAAAGATGAAAGAGAAAGAGTTGAGAGGAATGAGGGAGGTGAACAAGGGTTTGGGGGTTTCTTTTTTTTTTTTAGTTTTGAGAATGAAATACCCTTAACCTTAAAACTTAGAGTCCATGTTATGTAAGGATATTTTTGTCTACTAAAACCCAGTACATTGCTAAAATGTACCAACTGAAAAATAGGCGTACGCGCGATAGCAAACCCATATATATATATATATATATATATATATATATATATATATATATATATATATATATATATATATATATATATATATATATATTAAATAATAAAGAAAAGGATTAAAATGAAGAGAAGAGCTTTTCTTTTATTCTGAAAAGTGTACAATTTAACAGCTTTTCCAAATTCTGCTCACTTCTTCTAAAACCACTCTCTCTCTCTGGAAAGTTACTTCCCATTCTCTCTGCCTTCTCTCTACCATTCCCTCACATTCAGTCATTGCATGTTTCATTAGGTGGTGCTCAAGTGACCGCGGCGCAGAAAGCTTCGTAACCATCCGATTAAATTCTCGTTCTTCAGCGGGTAAGTCATTTCGCCTTTTCCCTCCTCTTTTGGGAACCTAGGGCATGTAATTAGAAACCTTCTCCTTCAATTTCTTGTCAAAAATTAGCTCTAAAGAGTTGTTCTATCACCCATTGGGTGGTTTGTAGGGTTTGGTTGAGTTCTTGCGGAGTCAAGCACTGTTGAATCAAGTTGTGAGCTTAGCTGTGAAACCCTAAGGTAAGGGGAGCTAGAATACTTCTTTAAATTTCTTGCATGAGGTGTATGTATATTGGATTTTGAATTGGTGCACTGTTTGGAGTTGTATTTTGCGTTTTGAGTATGTTGTATTGTATGTGTTGATATGTGAAATCCATGAAACTGTGTTGAGCTGTTTGGAATTGATTTGGATGGGTTTGAATTGCTATAATTGACCAATTGGAAGTGAATTAAGTGTGAAATCTGGTATATTTTTTGTTGGATAGGAATTTGGAGTTTTGTGGTTTTTAGGTCACTTTGAGAGGAAGTGAGGTAGTGATTTTGGGCATTTGGGATCTAAAGTGCAACTGGGCTGTTGGGGCAGTCTTAGCCACCGTGGTGTGACTTGTTTGAGTCACTAAATTGATCAAACTAGGTGCAAAGCCGTGGGATTGGGTTTTGGGTCCCTAGGTTGGGAAAATTGATGTTTTAGAGTTGAATTTGAGTTTTAATCACTTTAGAATGGTAGTAGGAATGTTTATAATCATTTAGATAAGTTTAATTAAGTGTAAAACAAGAATTAAGGGTGTTAGAAGTTAGTAAAAATGGTTAGAAATAGTCGTGTTGTATTCTGCTCATAATTATGCAGAGTTTTGCAGAATTATGCAGAACGATGCAGTTGACCGTTCGGTCTTGTGCTGCTCTCGATCATAACTGGGTTGGTCTTTTTTGAGTCTTACCATTTCATGACCGTTCGATCTCATAATGAGTGTTTAGTTTTGTACTGACACTCGGTCTCAAAGCTCTAAGTGTTCGGCCAAAGCTCTAAGTGCTCGGCCAAAGCTCATAGCGTTTGGTCTCAAAGCTCTTAGTGGTTCGGCCAAAGCTCTAAGTGCTCGGCCAAAGCTCATAGCGTTCGACCAAAGCTCTAAGTGCTCGGCCAAAGCTCTAAGTGCTCGGCCAAAGCTCATAGCGTTCGGCCAAAGCTCTAAGTGCTCGGCCAAAGCTCATAGCGTTCGACCAAAGCTCTAAGTGCTCGGCCAAAGCTCTAAGTGCTCAGCCAAAGCTCATAGCGTTCGGCCAAAGCTCATAGTGGTTCGGCCAAAGCTCATAGCGTTCGACCAAAGCTCTAAGTGCTCGGCCAAAGCTCATAGCGTTCGACCAAAGCTCTAAGTGCTCGGCCAAAGCTCATAGCGTTCGGCCAAAACTCTAAGTGCTCGGCCAAAGCTCCTAGCGTTCGGTTCAAGTTCTTTAGCTATTGTTTTGGGTAAATTAAGTGTGTGTGATGATTTCCATGTAAAGTATGATTGTTGTAATGTGGTTAAATTGAAAGTATGTGAAGGTATGATGTATTGTTGTGTTGAAAGTGAAAAGTATGGTTGATGGACGTAATTCGATGGATCTCAAAGGAGGTTACATGGTGGTGCCTTATGTTATTGGACGTAATTTCATGGATCTCAAAGGGAGGTTACATGTATTATTGGACGTAATTCCATGATCTTCAAGGAGAAGATTCATGGTGGTGCCCTTAGTGTTTAGAATGATTTGCATGGTAGCTCAGTCTTGGGGGTTATCCTGAAACTACAATGGTAGCCCTATATTATTGGACGTAATTCCATGATCTTCAGGGAGAAGATTCATGGTGGTGCCCTTAGTGTTTAGAATGATTTGCATGGTAGCTCAGTCTTGGGGGTTATCCTGAAACTACAATGGTCAATCATTCTCAAGTAGAGAGGATTGAATCATGTCATGAGTAATAGCAGGAGGTCCTAGTCTTGGGTGCTTCCAGTATGGCCCAAGGTGAGTGATAACGGACTAACCTCGTGAGTGTGATAGGGCGAAACCCATTGACAATGATTTTGCAAAGCAGTAGAGGCTACCATGAGTGCATGACCCGCCATAGCTTGACAATCATTTTAGTCCGAACGAGTCAAGTTTAAAGTGAAACAAGTCTTGATGGTGTAGTCTAATATATATATATATATATATATATATATATATATATATATATATATATATATATATATATATATATATATATATATATATATATATATATATATATGCTTTGATTTGCATGTTGTGTGTGATTGTATAATATGATTTTTATACCTAGCTTACCCTTGCTTATGTGTTTGTGTATGCTTTTCTTTTGCAATGATCATCCACTTGGATGTGAGCAAATGTTGAGGAGGTGTCCCTGGAGCAAGTGCTGGAGGACGGGGATGCTGCAGCTTAGTACTTCTAGGGTCTTAATTAAGTTGTATTATTTTGAAAATACTCTATAGTAGTCCTTTATGTTTAAGTTTTCAAATTCTGGTGATGTTTTGGATGACTGTAACCCTTAACTGAATTGTCAGTCTTACTATAACTGTTTTATTATATTAAGATGATGACGTCTATAATATATGATGCTTGCTTTATAACTGGAATGTCACACTAAACAACATTTATGTGTTGCATTTTGAGTACGATAAAATAAATTAGTATGATTATTAATATATATACAAAAATACATTTACTTTTTTGAAATTTTGATTAGTTAATTAATATTTATCATATATTAAATAATTTTATTATAATTTTATTAATTAAATCTTAATTTATAAATATTAGTAATTTAAGTTATGATATTATTGTTTTTAAATTTTCAATTCATTTACAATTATTTGTAGTTATTTTTTTGGTTTGTGTTTGTCACTCATGACTATAATTTTCACTTTCATTTTTTATTCATTTTCAATAAAATTTAATCTTTTTTTTTTATTATTTTTCTCTCTAGAAAATCACAATTTAAAAGTGATACTAATTTAAAAAAAGAGTGAGATCCAATTATTTTATTAAAGAAATCATAGCTAATTTAAAAATGAATATTTTTAGACTGCTCCCTTAACATTCTCACCAGTTGCTATATAATCTCTTTTGATCTATAAGTTTGCCGTTGTGCATTATTTGCAATTTTTCGTCTCCTTGCACTACAGAATTCAAGGTGAAACATACTCTGAGCCATACATAGAAATATCATTATAATTATTTAAAGTTATTCAAAAATAATTATTGTGTAAAAAATATTAATTTAACTTTTAATCAAACTCTTCCCTTTTTTTTTCAATCGTTTAGAAAAAAAAATGTTTAAAAACTAAACACAAATAATTGTCAATGGATAGTGATATATTGACATTCATAAAAAAAACATTTACTTAACAATTCAAGACAATAATATATTAATTAAATTTATCTTAATTTTAATTTAAATTTTCAATTCATATTATTATATCATAGACCATAATTTATTAATACATCTTTTTTATATTTAACCTACAAATATAAATTATTATTGTATTGTAATATAATATTTTGTTGAAAAATCTAAGTGAGAAGAAAAATATCTTTTAGTGAATAGTAGTATCAAAATACATTTTTACATATATTATTAAAATAAGTTGTAAGGTGAGTGAATTTCTTCTTTTTGAGGGTGTGAAAGTATTATTTTTCGTTGACAACCTTAAGAGGGAGTTAAAGTATTATTCTGTAAAGAAATTTGTCGATTATTAAACACCAGAAACTTCTGAAGCCAAAAGGTAAATTTCCCTTCGTCCTTTCATAATATTAGTTTGACATATTTTTAGTCAGAAACTTCAAATTTAGATTGTGCAAAAGAAGTACCTATCCAATCCTTTAGATTGTTTAGACATTCATGGTTTATTCTAGTCTGTTTGGTATCAATGAAAGTTCTTTTCCATTTTATCATGTCAGAACCTCAACCTATGATAAGCACAATATATTAATAATTAAAAAAGCCTAATCAAAACTCGATTTCCATAAACTTATTTAAAAATCTAGAAATGTAGTGCGGGTCACACGACATAACCTACCCATTTACAATCCTAATCTCAATGTTTGTCAGAAATAGAATCCTTGCATTCCTCCTTTTATTGCCATAGGAATCTGTTTTCAAGTGGATGGAGGAATTTCCCAATTCTTTGGCACCGGCCCATAATCATAGATAACTTCTCTGTGACAAGACCATACAAGTTTTATGGCCTCTGGTGTTCCAATTCCCGCGCCTCTTGCATCACCGGCGGGTCCAAACCTGTAATGAAATTGTTATTTTCAGCACATCATAAGTTATTTGTTCACAAGTACGATAATTTAAAAAAAATATCAATTTACCAGTGATTCTGTGGTGCTCCGGTAGTTCTTGCTCTTAAACCAGCATAAGTAGTACCATTTACCGACTTGCCAATAACTTCCTGCAAATTTCAGAAAATTTCTTATCATACTTGTTTATGTGCTCTCCAAACAAGTTATCTAAACTTTGGAGTTGAACTCCAATTACCACAAAATTCCTGCAGGCAATTTGACCTATTACAGAATATACTTTTACGTATGTGCAGCCCAATAGCCAAACCTCTAATTTGTGCAGCCCAATAGCCAAACCTCTAATTTTGTCTCATAAATCAAATATGAAAACGCAATGAGTAAATGATTTTATGACTATAACCATTTGAAAATAACTGATGAAATTCTTACCTGCAAAAATAAAGGATCGTTTGAAACTACAGCAGCTGTTAAATGGTTATGCATTCTTTCCAAAGCATCCAATACAACTGATAGTTCACTATTTTTGTAATCAGTAATAACCTGAAAAAATATAAAAAGAAATTATTTACGTAGCGATAGAATAAACTGGTATATCTTTTTTTCAAACTTTATTTTCATATATTTAGTCTCTCTTTGCATACCTGAAACGGTCCAAATATTTCTTTTGTCACAAGCTCAAAATTCTTATCTTTCATAATTTCTTCAAGAGGAACATAAACAGCTGTTGGTTTAATCGCACCATAAATAGACGGAATCGAATGATCCTCCAGAGGTTGACCTCCGAAAAGCAGCTTTGATCCTGGTATCTCAAGCAATTTATTGACATGTTCAAGCATTGAATCAGTAGTAACCTGCATATATAAGAAGAAAAAAATCATCAAGAACTCCAAATCAAGTAAATTAACAGCAAATAAATATTAGAGCATCCTATTTGGATGCCAGATAAATAGTTTCCACAAATTTTCTTTTTGAATATACAAAGGTTAAACAACCTTCATTAGTAATGTCAAATTAATGTACTAAAAACGGGTCTAAATGGCTATCAGGGCAAATCAATGTCATAGCTGGCAACATGTGGTAGTTAACCTGCAAGCAAACCCTTCTGTTTTCCTCCCCCTCGCGCCTCTACCTTTTTTAATCATTACAGAAAGCATGGATAGCTTGCATTTTAAATGTATTACAAAGTGGTTGAACTTTCATCTACTTCAAGAGAAAATTTCCATCAATTAAGTATCAACGCTTTTATTTGTTTCATATATTGGCATCCAGTACATACTTTTGGATACTTCAACTATTTGAATATGAGAAATGAGCATGTATGTATAATATAGAACGTAAAAATGTTATCTCTTCATGAAATAAAAAAAGTAAACTGTCCGTTGTATGGATGGTTTCTTGAAATGAATGAAGTTTATAGTATTCTTATGATAGAAATACGAAGCATTTATGGTGACAGTGACTTATAACTCTTTTACTGTTAGTAATTTTCAAGAAGTCTGTTCTTGCTTTAAATTTTCAAAATTAAAATTAAATATTTATTTATTATGTTTTATATATATGTAGATATTTATCCTACTCATTTCATCCTATATAATTTTAGAATAATTGTATTGTTGTACCAGATGCATACTATATTTTTAGTGTTTTTAAATTTGGAGTGAAATGTTGGAACGCTAACTGAACCTATAACCGGTTCAGCTTCTCTTTCAAACGGGAATTGCATTCAACTTGTTTTACTCGGCTCCAGGGAGAATCACTTTTTAAATTCTAAAATTTGAAGTAAAAGAATTTAGTGAATGGAGTGGGATTCAAGCACCAGTTCTACATAACGTAAATGAATTTATAACCACCAAGCTAAGACATTTGATTGGAAAGTATATGAAAATTAATTTATATACTAAATTTTCTCCACAAAATTTATATTTTTAATAAATATCGGTTCATGTATTTTAAGCAATGGCCTACTGGTTCACAGTAAGTATTGACTTGGTACCTTGACTGAGCCGATGATAAGTCCAGTTTTGATAACATTGCATATATTATGCATCATAGATTGTCACAAACTTCGAGCAGATCACAAAATACCTTAAATGTGAAATCCTGGTTCAATTACTAAAAGAAAAAATGACAGACATGTAATACTTACTGTGAGGACTGGGCCGATTGTCAAGTCTGTCAGCTTTCTTCTTTCTGCAAGATCTTTCAACTTTGATAGCAACGAAGTTTTAGACCAGTTCTGAACCAGAGAGATTGAGACCGTGAAGTTAGTAAAGACACAATACATCAGTGAATTTTACAAATACTAAGCCGATGTACATTTCACGGTAGTTCTAAGGGACATTTAAAAATGAACAAAACTCTCAAGATAGCCAATATGACAAACCTCATGCATAAATAATAATGACTGAGCCGAGCATTTCTGACCACTGCATGCATATGCATCTTGATCACATACCCACGCAATGTAATCTTCCTAAACCAAGAAACCATAGAGAAACTATTATAGAACTGAAAATTGAATTAGTGCCTTTATGATATCCAAAAAAAAAAAAAAATCGCAAGAAACCTGATGGACATCAGGACCCAGTATTTTCCAGTCAAATCCAGCATCTTCCAGTTTAACACGGCCCTTCAAATCAACTGCCAACTTCTCAGCCACTCTTGAACTACCAGTAAAAAGGGTCATTCGTGGATTTCCCTGTAAATTTAATACTACTTCATGATCCAATACCATATTACAAAAGGAAGATCTGACCATGTACCAATATCATCCAACAAAATTATAAACAGAGATCAATATAAGTTAACATGGAGATCACCATGAAATAGAATCATAAATATAATCCTCTACAAATAAAAAGCATTCGATGAATAAACAACCTCCAGCAACAGCTTGTTCATTGTCTTCCCATCTGAATTTATGAAGTCAACATCTTCCACAGGTAAGCCACAGGAATGAAGCAGGCGCAACATTTGTTCCATGACAATGCTCACCTATAACAATAGTGTCAATAATACTCAGTATTATAAGCACAAAGATTTAAACGTTGAAAGCATATAAAAATTAAGATTTCAGAAAGCAAACAGTTTGAAAGAGCCAAAACAAGAATGTGAAAAAGCAATAAATCCAATGGTTTCTTTAGGCATGAACCCCTCCCCAACACACATAAATGCACACATCTAAATAACATCGCATCACAACTATTTTCATAATAACTGATTGCAATTAATATTTTGCATCCTTAAAGCTAGCCCTGTATGAATTTTGAATTAGATGAAATGTCATAGTATCCAAAAATCATTTCCAAAAGAACTCACCTTGCTATCAACTTTAAGGACTGGTTTGTTGCCCATATAAAGTGCACCCATCAATTGAAGAACAGGAATCTCTAAGGGAAAATTAAAAGGAGTAATAATTGCCACCTACAGAACACACTTCCAGATTTAGTATTACAACAAGAGTAAAAGGTAAATGTTTATGGTGTGCGAAAAAAAAAATCTAAATCAGGCACTCGTGATAAAACTCAAACTTCTCCTCGTTGCATCATTAATCTAAGCAAAATTCAATTCAACATTAGAAAGCGTCTTATTATTTTTAATGTCTCTTCATGAGTAGAAGTCAAGTCACATCTATTAAACATAAACTTTTTTTGCAGAAAACAAAAAACGACCTTTGATCAAAGATGGCAATAAGAGCATAAGAGACTTGAAGTTTTCTAGTAGGTAAAAATACCTGAATTCTGGGTTTTGCCTTATTATCATATGTAACTTATTGAAATTCCATGCAATATTAATTTTTTCCATTTTGGGATAAAATACCTAAAGAACCAAAGGGAAATCAGCCACTCCTGCCAAGGTCATCGATGTACATGGGCTTATGCAACTGAATTGATATATTAACAGTTACACCATAATCGACCTTTTAAATAATAACTTGAAGTCACAGAATTATTACATTTTGCTAGGTTTTATATGGGAATAATTGCTTTTATTTTTCATTTAATCCATCTCTTAGAGCACACTTAACCAATTACTCATAAACTGACTAGTGTGACAAAAGGTAACTGATAATTTTGATACACCAAACAAAAACACTGTTTATGATAAAATGATAGACTCATTTTTTGCCTTTCGTAGTATGATAGCATAACACACATATCAACTATAATCATGACAGAACTAAACAAAACATAATCCTTACAGGACCATATGGCCAACGAAAACCATGACTTTGCTGCCCAAGATGATTTCCAGGTACAGCAAAAGACCTCGCTAGGAAACGAACCTGTCAAGATTTTGTTGAAATGAAACAACAAAGAAGAAATCATTACAGGAATTGTGAGCTTATGTATCAGTGTCTCTCCACATATGCATACATCAGTGTTATATTTTACCATTAAAGAATGAGGAATCTAGGTATCAACAAAAGATAGGAAATTGATCAATATCGATCAGTCAATGGGTAATTTAGATTCGTCCAACAAAAAATTGCATAATTTTACTTATTTAGCACTAGCATGTCTTATTTTGATATACCTGATCCCCGCAAAAGTTCTCTAGAAACTTTTGTGTCACGTACACTTCCCCAAAAGCCTGCTGGTAGCTCTTTGGAGAAACTCTTTGAATTAACCTCGTAAAAAAATCTGAAACCTGAAGGTCATGTAGTATAAATTATTCAAAGCATTCAACTAAAGAAGAAAAAGTTGACGTTGAATACTGCAGGTAACAATACATAATAAAGTAGCATTAAATGAATAATGATAAAGTTAAAAAAATATTTCTTTAGTTTGAAACCTTAGGAAGTGATAGCATGTGAGCTGCCTTAGTAGATATATCTCCATACATGAGATATCTGCAAAAGGTTTATAGCAAAAGCCAAATTAAATATCATAAAGATAGTCAAAATAAGAACATAAGAATTGATATCATGCACTAATGCATAAAATACTAGTAACTGAAATGCCCAAGTTAGTTGCTTTTTTGGAGTGAAAATGAAAGTTGGGACAAAAAGGTCTAGGATGAGTTTCCCGTCAATTTATTTTAACTTTTGACCAAGACAAACATAAATCTAACAAATAAAGCATATATTTATATGTTTATATTTCTACAAAGAAAATGAAGAAGAGATACAAAGGAATCTCTGCACCTACCGCTCGGGTGCCTTAAAAGGATTGTGTACACCATGCTTGGGACAGCTGGACAAGCTTTCCACAAAAGGCTGATACGTCCAACAAAAGGAAAAATTTAGTCAATATCTCAGTCACAAACTACTGTTGAATTCCTATCAAGTACCAACTCAAGTATAGCCTTCGAATAGAAATCTATTTCTTTTCAGTTTTCACAAGGTGACAGCCCTGCCTCACAAACAGAGATTCAAGGTTTGAACTTGCTCCTCCTATTCAAAAATAGGTGTGGAGTGTGGTGACTAATAAACCCCCGTAATTTCTTAGTTTGATGGATGAGTAAGTAATAAAAATAACACAGCCTCCAACATATAAAGCAGAATTCTCATTAAGTAGAAGCTCTTTTTCGTGCAATAAATGGAACATATTTCAAAATAAATATTGGTTAACAAGGCAAATAATACATTACAGGGATGCACCTGAATGCCTGTTTCGTCAACTTCAGCAACATTAATAAATGCGTCTCCATTTAGGGGATCTACAATTGTATTCCACTTTGAAGATCCTACCCATTTACCTTGCACTGAAAGTGGAGATAAGATAATACACTCATAGTGATAGCCAACAAATCAAAGCACGAGTTTGATAATAAAAAAAATGAATGTATTGGTAAATATGTGGAACAGAAATTTACGATAGCACTCGCTAACATTCAGATTTTGATACATAGAAGAATTATGAGAAAAAACATTCAGGAATCCTTTCGTTTCCATAGCATATCAAATTCTTTGATGAACATAATATTTAACAGATTGCTTTTGAATTTGAAAGATACTTGATAAGCAGGTTTGACACCTTGCAGACGGAATCATGAAAAATGTAGATAGAAAAGGATTTAACCACAGATTATGATGGTAATCCTTTTCCAATCATGGATCACCTAATTTATCACAAAGTACTATGACATTCATAAGAGTACTAATGCCTATCTACAAAGAACAAAAACATCAAACGTTAGGATCCATACCCAGGTTCAAAACTTCAGCAGGCTTAGAACCCGACACCTCTTCTGCTTCTACAGTTGCAAATTGCAATGAATGAACACATCTACAACATAATGTAAAAAAAAAATGAATTCAGCGCACAGAAAACACAAAAGACTTGTGTTAAAATCTAATGAAATAAAGTAATGAACAGATAGTGTAAGATTGCGTAAAACAAAATATGACGAAAAAAATGGAATTCCTATTAAAGCGCTCTATCTTTGGATTTTTATTTTTAAGAAGTGAATTAGATGGAATTACAGAACGACTTTGACAGCATTTCTATAAGTTATTTAACTAAACAATATAAAATAATACAATGTTCCAGATGCTCTTGACCTAAATTCCAAAAAATTATCTAACCCAGTCAGTTTGAATAGATATTGCAGATCAAGATGGAGTGATTATGTTACAAATAAATCAATGAATCGACTTTCTAATTTTAGCCTTGCTAATTTCTGGACGGCGCTCAGCTTCGGAAATGACAAACTAAATGCCTTCTTCCTAAATCCTTAGTTACTCGGACAATATTTATATGCAGAACTAACATTATAAAATGTTCTGTAACAAAAGGTTTATCCTCGTTGTAAGTAGAAAACGACTTAACCATAAACGCACAAGGTTTTTTTTTTCTCTTCTGTTGAGAGAAACTTAAATGCATGTGAGAATAAAAATTTCTAACATCGTTTAACCAGAGAAACCAAGTGTATCGTCGAAAGAATGAAATTTCCAATGAGCACATTTCAACCGTTTCACAGACAACAAGCGATGATTTCATCCAAGTCACAGAACAGGCTGAGTATCGAATCAATTAACGATTGAAGTGGTTAAATATCAGAAACTAAACGAGGATCCGCGATTGAACAAACTCGGATCTATGGCGAGTCAATTCCAGGGGAAATAGAAGGAGATACCTAGAGAAACTGAATGCAGCAAAACCGTTGTGGTTGCGTGAAGTCGAAACCCTAGCTGCTCTATTAACCAAAAGCTTCAACATTTTGATCGCTGAGTATCTTCCTACAACACTCACTGGCTTTCAGTTTAGTTTGTAACGTTAGTGTGAGGCTATCTTCTATATATGCGTGCAAGAATACAGAAAAAAAAAGTAGCAAGAAAACCCCACGTGTTGAACACGTACAGGTGAGTACACGTGGAGATATCATCGGTCCCGCAACAGATTTGAAAGACTCGCGATTTCCTTTTTCCTAAAATAACTTATATTTTCTAGGTTTCTGTTTTCTTTCAATAAATATCTCTATTTAGTCTAATTTTCTTTTCTCGGAAGAGCAGAAAAAATAATTCTAGTCTAACATCTCACAAATCAATATCTTATGAAAGATTTAATATCACAAAAACGTGTTAATCTATAACAATTTATATGTTTATTTTTGTTTATAATTATATTCTTTTAAATATTTAAAATTTTATTTTATATATGTTTATTAGAAATAACAAATGAATTTATTCTTGTTTAGACGAAAAATAAAGGTATAGATAAATTTTAAAAAGGGTTAAATATGTTTTTAGTCCCTAAACTATTGACCGTTTCTGATTTTCGTCCCTCTTCCAAAGTAAGGTACAATTTAGTCCTCAATCTTTAAAAAACGTTCGTTTTAGTCGAAAAAACAAACGTTTTGAGGACTAAAACGAGGACTAAAAACAAAATTTTGAGGACTAAAACGAACTTTTTTCTAAAGAATGAGGACCAAATTGTACCTTACTTTGGAAGAGGGACGAAAACCAGAAACGGCCAATAGTTTATGGACTAAAAACATATTTAACCCTTTTAAAAATAAATATACACACATGTCTCGTTTTCACACACACACACACACATATATATATATATATATATATATATATATATATATATATATATATATATATATATATATTATTTTTTATTCTCTTTTTAAATTGTTTACTCTATATTTAAAAAAATCAAATATATTTCTAAAATGCTTTTTCTCTTATTACATAATTGATTACATTTGTTTTCTTTTTTATTGGTTATGTTTAAATTATGTCATATTAATTTTAGTCAATAAAATAGATTTCAGGTCTTACATTTAATTATTAGATTTTTTTTAATATTTTTATTTATTTTTTTTACATACAAATATTTGATTTTTAATTTCAAGTATTTAATAACGAAAGTCTTTTATTTATTTATTGAGTAATACAAAAAATTATATTTTTTATTCTATTTTATTTTTAATTTTATTTTATTTAAAATAATTCATTTTACTAAAATAATATGTATTTTTTCTATTATCATACCCCTTACTATACGTGTTTTTATTTGTGTGATTATATTTGGTGTATTAATTTTTTTCATAATATTTTTATTTATTATTTATGTTTATTATATGAATTACTATTTTTATGATTTTTATATATTTATGTTTTATTGCATAAATATATACTATTTCATTTATTATAATATAATAGTTTAAAATTAATGACAATTTGATGAGAAAATTAAATTTCTCTAGTTAAATTAATTTTTAAAATTGTAAAAAATATAAATAAAACAATTATAATTGTGTGAGTTCTATAAATCATAGTTAAGCGAAAGTTTTAAAAATATTTTAAAAATGACGTGATATAGTAAATCCTATCCAAAGGAAAATAATTTATAATAGAAATTGCTTTAAGAATTAAAATAATATATATATATATATATATATATATATATATATATATATATATATATATATATATATATATATATATGATTTATTTAAAATTTAAAGAGAGTTGTGTATGAAATGAAAATTGAGCAATTTTCTTCTGTTTTTAAATTCAAGCCTTATAGGAACTAAGTTAAAATAATACATTTATTTATAATCAACTTTCATTCTTAAACTTACCCATAAGAGAAGTTACTTATAAATGAAATATTATTTTAATGTGGTCTTGTATGCATTAATTGTTTATAAAGTGTGTATTCAATTTACAAGTCATTTCTTTAAAGTTTAACAGTTATTTTTAAATTAAAAAAACCTATGAATACAGGACACATATTAAAATAATATTTTATTCATTACTAACTTTCTTTTATTAAT
This sequence comes from Vigna umbellata, assembly GCF_029865625.1. NCBI lineage: Eukaryota > Viridiplantae > Streptophyta > Magnoliopsida > Fabales > Fabaceae > Vigna > Vigna umbellata. The sequence goes on from NC_142165.1 coordinate 98,277,774, forward strand.
TTTTACGAAAAGATATTAAATACATTACTGAAAATCCATGCGTTACATGGGTCGTTTTTTTCTTATATTAATAAAAAATATTAAAATTATTATGATGATTATTATTATTATAATTATAAATTAGACATAAATAATTTTTATAATTTTATTATAAATAATTTTTATTTAATTTGTAGGTTGTTTTATAATTAAAAAATAATTAAATTAAAAAATGTCAAATAAAAATAATTATTTTAATTTTAGAAAACTTTTATTTAAAAATTAAAAAATAAAAATATAAGAAAATCTCTTTATAGGTATAGATATTAATAAAACTTAGTCATAAATAGAAATATTATTGTAAGATAAACCTACATAAAAAAAATAAAATTATAAATTTATCTTGATTTTCTTGCTAAAAATATAGAAATTAAACCTGGTTTTTAACATAATAAATATTATTCAATGTTTGTTATAAGCTTCGTTGATAACAAAAATTAAGATATAGTTTCTCTTAAATTTAAATTCCATTGACTTGAACTTAACTATCAACTAATTCATGTTAAGGGACAGAAAAAAAAATGCTTTACTGAACATTTTTCACATAAATATTTAATATTTGTTTCATAGATATAATTGATTTTCCAATTCAAAAAATCATTTTGTATATTAAATCAGTTTTCAATTTTTGTGTTGCTGATGCTACTTTTAATAAAAATGGGAAAATAAATCAAATACAAGGAGAAGAAATTAAGAAAAAGAGGAAAAAGACCTATCATATAAATGCGTAGCCCTTTTCACCTAATGCTACCAACATCTAAACTATTATATTTCAAGTTTATCATTTGATGACCTTGTGTGGTTTTAAAGAGAATTTAGTAGATAATTGTATATCATAAGTTTTTTTTTTTAGAAAAACATATATATTTTTCTAGTTTTATATATTTTGAAGGTATTTTATTTATCAACAATTATATAATAAATTACAAAAAGTTGAAAAATATATTTACTCGTATATAACTTATTAGTGTGGATACTCATATACTAAATTTACTTTAAAATAATCCAAAATAATAAAATAATAAAATTTGAAACTAAATTTGTTTTATGTAATAAAATATATTTTCATTTGATTCATAAGAGTTAATGAACAAAATTTCTAAACATACCCATGGACTTACCTGACCAGGCAAAGATTAGAGGGCCGCTTCTTCATGCACCTCCATCTTCTAAACAAATAATATTTTTTTAAAAAAAGTTTTCCACTAAAATTATATATACTTGGTGTTAAAAAGTAAATGTTAATCTTAATTTAATTTAAAAGTAGGTGAAACATCATATCTAACTTAATTTTATAATTTCACAAAAATCAATGTGTAAAATAAATTTTTTATTAATTTATGTATTATAAAATCGTCTTATTTTTAATCTAATTTATATAAGACTTCGAAGTATAATAGCAAATATAAAATAGAACCATACAGGTGGATAAATAGATAGTATGCAACCTTAAATTATTGACAGAGATGAAGAAAATATACTACGAGGAAACTTCAACACTATTTTATATGTGTCATATGGCAACCTAACTTGCCTCCCTCATTTTCTATGGCTGCGCTGACGCACAATCATACTGTATTATTACCTACTTGTCATTAAACAAATTCGCGATCCACATTAAATACGTAATGCTTAATACGTTAATCAATTAATGTAAATGGACATTAGTTGACTAATATTATTATACTCTCTTTGGTCTTTTCCATTGACCATTTTATAAGCCTCTACATCGTCTGTTCCATAATTCTACAACTTGGATATTAAATTTCCTCTCATTGGATTAGGTTATATACAACGTTAACCGTCTTTCTATGAAATTTATCATCAACTTACAATAAATTACACTAACTCTTTTTTCTCCTCGTGTTTCATTATATTTTCTGTTATATTTTTTCACTCTTTTTCTTACTTACACAATATTTTTATCCTTTGAAATAAAAAAATATTATAAAAAACAAATTATATCAGGTATACAAAAGATTATTGTTCCAGTCATAGGTATATTTCCAATCCTACTCAAACAAGTTTCATTACTTAATTTCAAAAGGTTGTATAGTGATAAATACCATTTTAACATACATTGAAAAAGTATTTTTACTTAAGGTTGTGGTAAGTAAGATTTCAGATTGTTCAAAACTTATGAATATAATACTATCTTACGAAATTAATTTTAGGTCTGTCTTAAATAAAACTAATAAACTAAGAAATACCAAAAGATATTGAATGGTCATAGGTAAAGGATGGTTAGAACATGTTACAATTGTAAACATAAAAAGAAAAATGTGTAATATATAAAATTAGAATGGTTTTGAGTGTAAGGATCGAGGTCAATAGTTTATTGTTCTATGAGTGATTAATGATCTAATTGATCGTTCTCACGTTATCGTCATTAGTTCTTGTCGTTTGTTTATTATATTTGGAGGTTCCTGAAGGAGGTACTTCAACGTTAAAGTTAATAAAAAAAATTAGTAATTCAAACTGTTAATACATATTAAATATCATCACCTATTTCTTTATCTAAAAAATGTATTTATAAACTTCTGGATGAACTTTAGATTAGTCACAGTCTAATTACGATCAAATTGATAATAATCTTATTTTATCTTAAATTAATCATTTTTTAAAATAACTTTTTTATAAATTGATCATTCGACACCGTGGCACAGTTTTAAAAATATTGTGTGTGATTATTTTTATGACATGACTGTTTGAACCGCTTGTTGAATTCGACAATCATATTATATATACTTTAAAAATCAGGATAAAGGTATATATAAAATATGAAATATGATCGAATAAACTTGTAAGCTTTTATGAAAAGGCAATTGAGTAAAATAAGATAGTTTGATATATGGAATACTGTGCTTCTACTTAAATTTTACACACTGCATTCAGAAGTCTTTCTTCTAATGCTTATAATAGTAAGCAGTGACCCGAAAAAACGGGCGGAGTGGGGGGCTCGTAGATACGAAAATTTAAATACTGAAACTTTTTTCTTTTACTGAGATACGAAAAACAATATCTTTTTGTTTATTTTAAGATGATTTCACTTATATCTTTAAGGTTTTTAAAGTATTCTACAGCACTGATCAATGACACCCTTAAGTAATAATAAAATCTAACAATGGAAATTTAATAATAATAAGCCTCCCGGAATTCCAAAGCAAATCCAAATGAAAAAGAGAGGCCGACAACACTATCCACTTAGAACGAGACAATCAGTCTCTTCTTCTGATTAATAAGAACAATTTATCAAAATTATCTAATTTATATTTTAATTTTAAACTGCGGAACTTACAAAAGAAAAATAAAATAAAATAAAATTAGATCCCTTGATTTGAGAAACCTTAAACACTGGCTGAAGAAAAAAAACTGAAGAGTGATGCTTACTATAGAAAAGCATTATCCCCACAGCATCACGATGCAGTTGCACAATAATTTAAACCTTATGACCATATATACTTTTAATATGGTCAGCAGTGTCACCATAAACAATTTTCGTATGCATACTAAAAAAATGTTAGTTGTTAAACTTGTTTTACTCGGTACAGATTTTATACTAAATTTCTATACTAATATTACACTTCTAAATTTAGCTATACGATATATAATACTGACCGATAGTTTACGGACCCAATAATACTTACTAATTTATGTCCGTGCTAAGATTGTTTGTTAGTAACAATTTTTTTTTTAAATTAAAAATGTTTGGCAAATTCTGTCTTTTCTTTATCAATATATCATTCTTTGTTGTTGTATACATGATAGGGATGATAACTTCGTTTTGATTCTATCGAATATGAAATTTGTATCTCATTTTTATTTGATTACATATTTAATTATACGGATTCTATATTATATTTAATATTAAATAATTTTTTGACAAAAAATAAATAAACAATAAAGAAAATAAAGTCAAAAAGGACATAATTAAAATTTATAAAAATTACAAATTTATTTAGTGTCAATAAAAAGTAACTTAGAAATCAATGAAGTGGATATCAAACATTTGAAAATTGAATGAAAATTTATCCAAGAAAATAAGAGATATGAAAATCATTAAAAACTTTGTTTAAACTAAAATTCTGATATCACGTAAAATTTTAATTATAAAGTTTAACATCCCAATAAATAATGCATTCTTTAACACTTTCAAACACCATAAGAATAAACATAATTGATTTAAAAATCAATTCAGTATTATTAAAAATAACAAGTGACTTCTTTTTATCCATACGAACCTTATTGATGCGATCTTCAATCACAAAAGTTGAGTTACCATCACTTGTTTGTTTGCAAGTGTAGCTTAAGTCTCATTCTTCTCGATATTTCTAAAATCACATTTCTTCCTTGGACTTTTTTTAGAGTATTTGTTAGAATCTATTTTGACTTCACATAATCAACGAAAATAGTTCTACTATTTAGCAACTACTTTACCAAATTATGTCTCAATTATATGTTTGTTTTTTCCATTTTAATTTTTGTTTTTAGCTATAGTTATTATCGATTGACAATCACAATATATTAACACTGATGAGGTTCGTTTAATTCCTAGTGAAATATTTGCTAAAAAGTTTTTTAACCACTCAGACTCATTACAAGTCATTTTTAGAGCAAGAAACTTATATTTTATTGTTGGTCTTACAATAATTGTTTATCTAGTTGATCTTCATGTAATTGCACCACTTTCAAGTGTGAATACATAACTTTGTTTCATCTGAATTAGAGATTCAGTTAGCATCACTATACTCTTCTAGTACAATGGAAAACCCACTATATTCAATGGCATAATCAACTAAACCTCTTAATTATCTCATAAGTCTTGCAAGTGCATCCCAATGTTCCTGATTTGGACATTGAGTGTACCTACTCAGTCTACCTACTACATAAGCAATATTAGGTCAATAAAAGTTCATCAAATGCAGTAAGCTCCCAATTATCTAGACATAATGAGGTTGAGGAATATATTATCCTCTATTTTTCATTAATTTAGAGTTAACATCATAAGGGGTATTAACTGGTTTGAAGTAATAATATCAAAACTTTTTAAGAAGTTTCTTAATGTATTGTTCTTGGGACAATAATATATTATCTCCCTTCCTTATGATTCAAACACCTAAAATCACATTGGCTTCACCCATGCCTTTCATTCCAAATTTTGATCTTAGAAATAATTTAGTTCTAGCGACAATCTCATTGCATGCACAAAAGATAACATGTCATCCACATACAAACATATAATAACACAATCACCATTTTTAGATTTAGAGTACACACATTTATCAACATCATTAGGTGAAAAGTCATCACAAAGCAACACATTATCAAGTTTTTCATGCCATTATTTTGGTGCTTGTTTCAATCCATACAAAGATTTTAAAACTTTTCATACTTTATTCTCTTCACCAGGTACAACACATCCTTCAGACTGAGTCATATAATTTTTTTCATCTAAATCAACATTCAAAAGGATTGTTTTAACACCCATTTGGTGTATCACTAGCTTAAGGATAGTTGCTAGATCTAACAATACTCAAATGGAAGAAACCCTAGTCACTAGGGCAAAAATATCAAAGTAATATGTTGAGTTTTTAAGTAAAACCTTTTGCTAGTAATCTTGACTTATACTTCTCTATGAATCCATCAAGGTAATACTTTTTCTTAAAGATCAACTTACAATCAATGGATTTTGCTACTTTAGGAAAATCTACTAAGGTCCAAAAGTTATTTTTCTGAATTGATTCAATTTCAGTCCTAATGATCTTATCCCACTATTTTTGCATCAACAACACTACTACCCTTTACAAAACTTATTGGATCATTATGAATGAGATAAGTATAAAAGTCATCTCTAAAAGAAGCTTCCTTCCTCTGTCTTTTACTTCTTCTCAAATCCTCACACACGACCTCACTATTATTATCAATAGGTTCAAACGTCTCACTAATCTTTATGGGAAAAACATGTTAAAAAAACTTAACATTTTTGTCTCCACTATATATAGTATTATGTTCAATCACATCACTACTATTAAGAAAAAGAAACCTATAAGAGACACTTTGTTCAACATAACCTAAGAACATACAATAAGAGGTTTTAGAGTCTATTTTCTTTTTCTTAAGATCGAATAACATTACCTTAGCTAGACACCCCCACACTCTTATTTAAGATTAGGTTGATAACCTCTCCATAACTCATAGAGAGTTTTACCAGTTTTCTTACGAGATATCCTATTTTGTAAAAACTATGTAGTAAGAAAGACTTCTTCCCGAAGGTTATCAGGTACACTAAAATAAATAAGAATGACATTCATCATTTCCTTAAGAATTCTATTATTTCTCTCAACTATTTTATCACACTCAAGTGAATTTGATGAGATTACTTCATGGATAATACTTTCTCTAACACAATATTCATTAAACAATACATATTTCACCACCTCTATCTTTGATAGTATATTTGAGAATCAATAAATTGCAAATGTCTTTCACTTTTTTATAGGTACAATACACATCAAATAAGTCATTAGACTGCACTAAGTAAAGTGTGTCGGCATACCTTGTTTGCATGAATCAAATCTTCAACTTGTTTTGAAGGGATATTGGAGTCGAGTTTTGGAGGTGAGAGAGTAGTAGCAACTCCATACATGTTTAATAAGATAGACACACGTTCTTGCTAGCGTCGAAAGTTCTGTTTAGAGAAAACCTTGATTCAGGAAAAATTTCATAAAAACGGTCTCTGAAAATAATGTTTTGATTCTTCATATTTGGATTGTTAATGTTCACCATAAGTCCTTAAGATTGTTGTAAATATTAACAAAATCATAAACAAAAGACTTTCTAAAGTGTATAGATTCATTGTCCTTAAAACTTATATTTGGTGTGTTACACAAGTTTTCCAAGATATAACTGAAACTTTTCAAAAACATTTGAAGATATCAAACTAATGAAGAACTCTAAATAAGAATAAATAACTAAATCCATAATAATATAAAAAAGAAATGAGAAATAAAGAGAATGAGATAATCAAAGTTTTGTGTGAATGTCTTCAAAAGAGAAAAAAGAATATATACCTTCTTTGTCATGCAGAGACGACACCATACTTTGCTGCACAAACTCGCAACTTAACCTTCTCATGTTCTAGACATTGTTGTTACATTGTGTACACCACAAGAAATCTTGAGGTGAAAATTTGAATATTTCACAAAGTATTGTTCAAAGAAATCGCCCGTCGCCATGATAGTTTCATCAACCATTCCTTTAATTACCTTCGGAGTTGTTACGACAACCCTAATACAAATATATATGGCTAATTTATGTCCACGAACAAGTTGGTAGAAGTTTAAAACCTTATAATATGAAGCTATGTCATCACTACATCAGCATGAAACAATGAAGAATATATTCTCACAACCCTACTTTGACCCTCGCCTTGTCCCACTTCTGAATTTTCTTTTTCCTATATATCTAGATGGGTGTAGTTAGGTCCATTGCAAAATGGGGGCAGTGATTTATTGTAATACCTACACCCAATTCTAAAATTTACACTCATCATTTGTTCATGCCTATAACTTTTCTTAAAGAAAATGAACGAGATAAAAATATCTTCAAATCTTATATTATTAATTATATCTTTAACTGGTGTGTGTGTATACGCCAAAGGCAAGGAAGTCGCATTAGATTAAAATACTTGACTCAAAGAGAAGACCACGAAATTAATTAATTAAAATAATATATATAGATATAGATACACAGGAAATTAAGAGAGGCTCCGGTCACTGATGGTGGCAAAAATTTTGACCTGAAAACCGTTGTTGTCGACGTTTGGGCCATGTGACTTTACAAGACGTACGAAACTTCAAAGATGCCACCAATCACTAATTTTCTTCCTTTTTTTCGTTTTAATTAGTCAATTTTTTTCATGTGTGTAATACTTCATGCAGGCCCTTTTTTCTCCAGTGTCTATGCTAATAATATAAAAGGAAGGGCTTTGTTGGAGGACCCAGAAGAAAGAAACAGATCAAGGAGCAAGGGCTTGCGAAGAACCAAAATTTCCACAAATGGAGCTTGCTTCCGAGAGATCTGGTGACGGAGGAGGTGGACTCAAGGAAGAAAACAGAACTGATGAGCATACTGTTGCTGATGATGAAGATGGTCCTCGTAGACAAGAAATTATTCTAGAGGTGAAGATTAATATTCTCTTCCTAATTAACATCCATCTATTTAAGAACCATCTTTTTCATCTCTTAAATCACAAAAACATCATTATTAAATCATAAATTTTGTTTTTGTTTTTTAAGCATGCATCTCATTTGTGTTATAGTTCATGTAGGATATTCTTTTCTCTCTAGAAATCCTTCCAGACTTTCATAAATGACCAACCCAGAAATTAAAAGAATGATCTTGTTTAATAAAGAAACACAGTAATTTGTTCGATACTTTGATAATTTTAATGTTGATTAACTTCTCCCCTTCCTTACAGTTTTCCAGAATTGAAACATAGTCTTTAATTTAATTTGGTCGGTCTTCTGCAAGCTGTTTTCAATCCTCACAAGAAATTCAATTCGATTGTCAGGGCATAGCTTTTCCCGAAAACAGTTTCGGATTCTCTTTTTTTGTCGCATCATCACCACCAGCATCCTAAAATCACAGCCAATTAACCTTTATGGATTTTGTTTGGTAAAATCCATGGTAAATATATATATATATATATATATATATATATATATATATATATATATATATATTTATTTATCTATCTATCTGTTAACGATAAAGAAAGGAAAATTGGGTGTATATCTACAACTTGAACAATAGTACATGAAAGTAGTTGAATTAGTCAGCTCGAACATAAGATTTATATTCAAAAGAAAACGTCAATATTAACGTCTTTAGATTAAGTTGTAAGGAAACTAATTTCCTGTAAACAAGATTTCAAATACGAATTTTCTGAAAAAAGAAAAGTGAAAAGACTTCATCCTAGTCGGTGCAAATTAATCAAGAAGTAATTTGAATGATGAGTTTGTACATAAAATCTTAAACCAATTTTTTCTTCTTTCTAAAGAAATCTTAAACCAAAAGTAAAAAAAAAAAAAGCTTAGAAACTGATACGAATGTCCAATCATGCATGATCAATGGCCTTTGCGAAAATTAATGAAATAACACTGTATTCTATTTGGCAAGCATTACTAAAAGGGTTAGTTCAATAATTAATGACCTCTGGTAAGAGTTGACCAACGCATGTGCCTGAAAAGAAAATTAATTATATTTTCAACATGATATAATTCATCCACGTGCAAGTTAAAATCAACAGATTCTAACCGGTCCAAATAAGAACGGGAAAGATTCTAGATGAGTTTCTTATAGTCACATAGTATTTATTTCATTGAATACAAATAGGATCGTTCCATTCTATTACTGTACATAACAATTCTAATTTTCCTTTGTCCTTATTAGTTTCTAAAATCACAAGGTAGTTGTTTATCTTTAAGAACGTTGATCAATCTTCTTTAATTGGAATATATGACATATATAACCTCGTTTTATATGTAAACAGTTCGTTTCAATGAATAAAAAGAATTTGAATTATTCAATAGTAATCTAATACATTTATATAAATTTTTTAAAAGTAAACCATTTAATATTTGGCATTTTAAAAACAATAGTGTATAAAAGTTAGGGGAAGTATAAAATGCATCCAAAAACTATACAGTTGGGAAAAGCTGAATTGTATAGTTGCATATTAATTTGATGATTATTACTGTGCGATGCAGGAAGCACCCATAGAGGAGGCTGGACCTAGCACATCAGCAGACAAAAAGGAAGAGGTTTTATAAATTTATAATGATACAATGAGTTCTTATTTATTTCATTTCCACGGTTCAGGAAGTATTATAAGAATATATATGTATACGCAGGTTGATGATCAACTTGAGAGCACGAAAAGTGAAATGGGTGTGGTGAGAGAAGAAAATGAACGGTTAAAGAGGTCTCTGCACAAAATAATGAATGAGTATCGGACACTGGAAATGCAATTTCAAGACATACTTAAGCAAGGGACGAAAAGGAAAAACGGTAACGAAGAAGACACAGTAGAGGAATCGGATCTAGTTTCTCTGAGCCTAGGAAGAGTTCCGAGCAATCAAAGAAACGAAGAGAAAACAAAGGTTTATAAGGCATTGAAGGATGATGAAGGGTTTAACCAAGAGTTGACTCTCGGACTAGAGTGCAAATCAAAGTCGGGAAGCACAACTGAAGCTTTGCCTAATCCAAGCCCAGAAAACAGTTCTGAAGTTCGAAAGGAAGAAGCTGGGGAAACTTGGCCACCCAGTAAGGACACACAGAAGGCAATTAGGGACACAGAAGATGAAGTTGCTCAGCAAAACCCTATGAAGAAGCCACGAGTTTGCGTTAGAGCAAGATGTGACACTCCAACAGTAAATCTCTATTCTCTCACCTCCTTCTATTTACCCTCTTTTCTCAACTATCATATTCATATTTACTGTTCACACAGATGAATGATGGATGCCAATGGAGGAAATATGGACAGAAGATCGCAAAGGGAAATCCTTGCCCTCGAGCTTACTATCGTTGCACCATTGCACCATCATGTCCAGTCAGAAAACAGGTATCTGTATATCTTTATCTGTTTCTATATATCACTATCAAGAATTTCCATTTACTTCAAAGCAAAATGATTCCAGACATCGTGTGTACATATTTCAGGTGCAAAGATGTGTCGATGACATGTCCATTTTAATTACGACATATGAAGGGACCCACAACCACACTCTTCCACCTTCGGCTACTGCCATGGCATCCACAACTTCTGCAGCAGCCTCCATGCTTCTTTCTGGTTCTTCAACCTCTCTCTCTGCCTCAGCACCGTCAACAACAGCAACCAATCTCCACGGCCTCAATTTCTATCTATCAGATGGTGCAAAACCAAGGCAATTATACCTGTCAAACCCTGCACTGTCGTCTTCACCTTCACATCCAACCATCACTCTCGACCTCACTTCACACCCAGCTTCTTCTTCCTCATCACCCTTCGTTAGATTCGCTTCAAACTACAACCAACCCAGATACCCCTCTTCCTCAAGCCTAAGCTTCAGTACTTCCTCAGAAATCAACGCCTTGTCTTGGAGCAACGGCTTCCTTACCAATAATAATACTATTCAACCTACATACAATAGCAGGAACATACTTGGGAATGTAAACTTTGGGAGGCAACAAGTGGAAAATATATACCAATCCTATCTGCAAAAGAACAACAGCAATATTCCAAGCGTTCCTCAAGGTGGTGTACCGGCTGATACTATATCTGCAGCAACGAAAGTGATCACGGCAGACCCCACTTTTCAATCAGCTTTGGCAGCAGCCCTCACTTCGTTTATTGGTGGCGGTGTTCGAGGAAATCAAGGAGGTAACAGTGTTGGTGAAAGTCCAAGTTTGGGTCAGAACTTGAAGTGGGGTGAGGTGTTTGCAGCGTCTAATAATTCATCTTCTACCTTGTCTTGTTCAACTTCGAAAGTCAATGGTTGTGCATCGAGCTTCTTGAACAAAACGCCAGCGAATAATACACAGACGAAAAGTTTGGTGTTTCTACCGCCGTCGTCTTTGCCGTTTTCTACCCCCAAAAGTGCATCTGCGTCTGCATCTGCATCTCCGGCTGATAATAGCGACACCACCAATTAAATAATTGGTGATTTTTCTATGACCAGCTACTGTATTTTTTTCTTGGATTATCGATGTAATTAATTAAGATATGCTAAGTAAAATTCAGCACAAAACACGTAAATAAATTATGAACATATTTACTCCTTTTTTGTTTTATATTTTTTGGATGAAATATACTATGAAACTGAACCAGAAGCTACTGCATTTGATATTGACTTGTATGAATAAGTCAGTAAATGTGGTTTCCCGATTGGATGCATGCTTTTGCTTTTCAATTGCGAAACCTTAACGTTCTATTTGGAATTTATTATTTAAGTTGTTTATGTTTTGATGGGGATGCATAAGTTTAGAAGTTATTGTAGTGTTGTTTGCCAAACATGTGCACACTGGAATGTGAATTCTCCATTTTTATCTTTTATTCTTTTAATATAATGGTCAAAATAATAATTATTTACAAAACAAGTAAATTGGTAAAAAAGAAGTAAATATCTTCCAACACTAATATTTATTTGATTTCTTTCTTCCTATATTATTAGGTTATAACTGGATAATTATATATATATATATATATATATATATATATATATATTCGCTGAACTCAAATAAAAATTAATATTTATAAATAACTTTTTTTTATCAAATTCTTATTATTTAATGTTCTTATTTAAAATATATATTTACATTTAAATTCCTGCAATTTTTCTTTAATTATAATTAGAGATAATTTATAATTTATAATTATTTATTTTATGAAATCAAAACATTAAATGTAATATTTTTAGCGTGTTAGCACCAGTCATCGTAATTATATAATTAAGCGATAATATGACATTTTATCTGTCGTATCTTTTATTAGTAATAAGATCTTCACTGTAAGAATATAGAGAATTAAAAAATAACTTGAGAACACGAAAACGATAAACTAAATTTATCAAAAGAACCAATTTAAATAAGAAATTATTTATTTTCGTTTACAATGATAAAAACAAACTGTAAGTAAAATAGTTGAGTTTGTGAAAAACTATATATTCAAAATAATGTTATTTAAAGCATATTTTAGATTTATTTTAACTACTGATTGTTTTAATTTTTTTTACAGAATATGTAGAAAACTTTAAACGACTTTTAACAATGATTTTTAGCTGTTTGATAAGTGTTTATCAAATAACTTCTTATGAATAAAATAAATAAATACTATTATTTTATCTCTAAAATATGTTGAAAGTCTCACGACTAGAGATAAAGGTAAATTATAATATATAAGTAGGGTACAAACCTCACTATACAAGTCAGTTTTGTGGGATTGAGTTAGGCTTAAAATTACTTTCTAATATGGTATCAGAATCATGGTTGGAGTCTTTCCTAGCGAGATCTAGATGGACATTTTGTTTCACACATTATCAGCCACTATCGGACCACCCATTAATTTTACTCTCATGCTCGAGATGCCTATACCTCGACGTGAAAGGAGTGTGTTGGAGTCTCACATCGACTAGAGATAAGGCTAAATTATAATATATATATATATATATATATAAGTGGAGTGCAAATCTCACCATACAAGTTGATTTTGTGGAGTTGAATTAGACTTAAACCCACTTTCTAATAAAATATTAAGCTATTTTAAAGTTATTTTATAGAGTTTGTTGGGATAAGTTAAAAAAAGAGTTGTTTTACAAAACAAGTTTAATTTATTTTGAAAATTATACATATGGATTTCGTTTCAAAATAAATTATGAAATAGGGATTAAATCATGGTGCAGAGGGGTAACATTTGAAAGAACTCACTTTATGAGTTTTAATCATCGTGATGAAATTGTAAAACAACGAGGACTTCTGTGCAAATTCAGCTTAGTCTTTTCTTACATAATTGGATTAAAACGTAATAAGATTAAACATGAATTAATTTGAAAAATCAGTAAGGACTAATGATTTTTGTTACAATTTTTGCATAAGAGAACTCGTGCTAGCCAATAATAGCTTTAGTGAGATTTGTATTTTAATCGAGATCTTTGACAATTTTAGTATAATTTGTTTTAAACTGAAGTCATCATCTCATCTCATGACTTTAATATAACTTTTGAGTTGAATTTTCACACGTGATGACTTCAATTCAATAAGTTTTAAACTAAAGTCATCATCTTTTTTTTTTTCGACCTCAGTGTATATTTGATTTTGAATTAAAGTTGTCATCTCCTTTGACGACTTGAGTGTAATTTGATTTTGACTATAATCATCATTTCATCTGATATTAATGTAATTAAAACTATTCTTACTATTTATATTTAAATTTAAATGATTAATTATATTTTTTAACTATTGACAATCTCTTATGCTATTTTTTTATATGTTAATTTATTTTAAATAAAAATAATTAATTTATATTACTATATATTATTAGAAGAATTGCAAATTATTTATTATTTGCAGATTTTTTTAAAAAAAATTACAAAAGATACGACTTCATCACTATGGTCAAAACTCATTTATCCTTTCGACGAATTTTTTTCAAACATGTCACCATTACACAATATGACTTAACTCCTTTCATAATTTCTTTTAAACAATATACGTTAAATAAATTAACCCAGAATCATAAAAAAAAAAAAAAAAAAACCTAAAAATAGCATATCGCAAATTATTCTTTCCTGTAAACTCTTTTCTTGTGTTTATATCATAAAATGAATTAAATAAAAAAGTAAGCTCTTTAAACACCTCCATATAACAGATAACTATTTAACACTGATCTATATAAAAAGGTGGGTTCTGGCAAAGTATTTTATAAATTAAATTTATTTGACAATGGTTAATTTATTGAACTATTTTTGACATGAAATTTTGAAAACATTAACTGAAAAATGGCATGTTATAATAAATTAATTATTTTACATGTAGGGTATTTGAAGAGTAGAGTTTAGATGGTGGAGATATATCGTTGAAGCAGTGCCACACATATCGGTTTCTCTCTCAATCAATCATCGTTTATATTGGATAAATAATTGAGAATGTCATAATATGTTGATTAAGATTTTTGTTTTTGTCTTCCTGATTCTAGACCCAAACTGAGGAACGCAACAGGGACGTTTTTTTATGGTACAAATATATGTATAGAAAAAGTAGAAAATTAAAACAAATTTTCGACCTCTTTTTTCTTCTTAAAAATAGAAGCCAAAAAAATAGATATTTTTATGTATACACGTTCTTAACAATAAATAATTTATATTTTTTAAAAAATATATATGATTGAGTTTTGAATCACATAGTAGTGTTTATTTATTTAAAAGACTGGAATTTATGAGGATAACTTAGAGAATTAATCCTATACTCATGATAATTGATAATTAAAAGTATATGGAGTTTTATTACATATCATATTGTTAATATTTTTATTCAAACTAATTAAACTTTTATACTGTAATAATTATTCATATCAAATTTTGTTAAAATTAAATGATAATTAAATAATTTACATATATTTTTATGATATCTTAATTTATATATATATATATATATATAAAAGAAGACCAGAGAGAGAGGAAGGAAGAAAGTGACAAAACACCAAATACATGAAATAGTTTAATTATTTTTTTAAAAGATTTCTAATGTTTTATAAAAGACGGCTTGTATATGTTTGTTTCTTTGTTGTCTCTACTGTATGCAAATGGAAGAGCGAGGATTAATGTAGAGTATGTGAAAGTTTGAAAACTTGTGTGAAGCTCTGAAACCGAATGCATGTGTGTGAAACTGATGCTGTGATGTGAGATTTTATAAGGTAACCATGATGGAGAATTGATTATTACTGGCCATAATTAAGTGGATAATTGATTTAGTGGTCAAGAACATTTTCAACATTAATCTTTAATTAATCAACTCCTTCGTGATTCCTTTTATGGACAATGTTTTAACAGAAAACTGAACAAACTCGATAGTTTCAGTCTTAAAAAGTTATTTTCGATGTGTATGGGTGTGCATTGTGGTGGAGATGAGTTTAAGGGCGACAGATTGGGTTATAAAGTTAGCACTGCATTACAAGCAAACCTTCAGATTACTTTAATGGAGATAATGATGACTGGAAGCATTTTCCATTTGTGCAAAAATATGGAAGGCTAGAAAGTAGAGTTTAAGGATTAGAACGAATCATTCTCCAACGGTATATAAGAAATTTATATGCAACTTCCACCATCCAGACAACTTTTATATACAGATACTTGATAGTTTTATTATACATTATTACAAAAAAAGACAACAGATTACACAGTATTTACTTGACTGTCTCAAAGTATAAATAAAAAATGCCAAGAAACTGGTCCTCCAAAGGATTTTGGCCAACAAATCAATCCCTCAAAGATACAAATCAAAAACTAATTTAGAACAAAGGAGGTAAAGTCTTAGATATTTGTGGGACTAATTTGATGCCAAAAATCTTTAGAAGATAAATCAGCTGATGTTATCATTTTTGGAGGATCAATTTAGCAGTTTATTCTAAAACCAAATCACAAAAAACTGCACAGAAACACAAGTATATAACCAGAGGCGCTATAGCTTCACCATTCTCCCATGCAAACGAAATATAAGATCTTGGTAGAGTAGAAGCTACTGATGAGAAGCCTGAAGAAGGCCATCACGAATTTGGGTGGCAACATCGCGAACAGCACCAGGTCCATGTGGAATAAAGACAGCAGAAGACTTGGAGGCAGCGCCAATTTCTTTCATAGTATCAAAATACTGAGTGACAAGGACCATGTCCATAACATCTTTTGCAGTCGTCCCAGGTACATTGACTGAGAATCCAAGCACACTGTCTCTCAATCCATCCACGATTGCTTGACGTTGGCGAGCAATACCCAACCCAGAGAGATATTTAGATTCAGCCTCACCCTCTGCTCGTTTAATTAGCAAGATCTTCTCCGCCTCTGCCCTGTCATTAGCTGCCACCCTCGATCTTGCAGCTGATAAAGGGCAAAAAGCAGCACAAAAATATAAGTCCTTCCATGACCAAAGGAAAGATTGCTCGTATAACATACAAGAATCATATAACATACCAGCATTGATTTCATTCATAGCTCGCTTCACACGATCATCTGGGTCTATATCAACAATCAGTGTTTGAACAATTTCGTACCCATAAGCTGACATAGCCTACGAAGACAATAAAGCATAATATTCAAATTAACATAAATTCACAGTTCATCTTATAAGTAAATAATATTTTTACATTTAAAAACAACCTTCTCAAGCTCTTCTTCCACAGCTCTGGCAATTTCATTTTTCTGCTCAAAAGCATCATCCAAGTTCAGCTTTGGAACACTTGCCCTAATCACTACAATGAGAATAGAAATTTCACCTTAGCTAATCAAATATGCTTAAACCACTTGTTTCAGGATTCTGTTACTGAATATTATGGATTATACCATCAAAAACATATGCCTGAATTTGGATTTTTGTATTGCTAAGTCTGTAAAAAGCATCGCTGGCCCTCTCGGCCAGGGCACGATATTGAATTGAGGCAACAACATTAACAAAGACATTATCCTGTAAGCAGACAAACATTTAATTCACTGGAAAATATAATAAATATTCACAGCATAACATGTCGTACATAACTGAAAGTAACCAGCACTAGACTGAAAGACAAACGAACATACAACAACAAATCAAGCCTTTTCATGTCTTAGACTAATCATTGATCTCGAAATCCTTTTCATTAGTTTGTCTACAGTTTTTATAGGTCTCCTCCCTCAGCCTTTTCCTACAGGACTTCCCTCTAGCAGAGAATGACAACCAAATAAACTTAATAAAAAAATTCCATGCCAAAATGAAAGTATTCATGGTGATTAAAGGCCGAAATGCCTTAAAATATTTGGTTATAGTTAAAGTGTTAGGCAAAAACAAACCTTTGTCTTGGTCTCACAACGAAGATCCAATTGTTGTTGTCGAAGAGAGAGATGACCAGCAAGTTGTTTCCCAAGGAACCATGGCATCCAATGGCATCCTGGCTGAAGCACCTTCTCAAATCGTCCAAATCCTTCTTTTATAGCCACTGTAGATTGCTCAACTTTCACACAACACAAAAAATTCCCCATTGCTGCTAACGGCAACATTCAAATGTATGAGCACGAACTCAAATAAACAGAATTGGAGACAGGAAAAGGTACAACTTAGAAGCAAAATAAAGAGAATGAAAATGGTACCTTAAAGATGGAGGCTGGAAAGCAAGTCTGACATGGGAGAGCTGTAGGAGCTCTTGCTTAAATTATTAGCAAGAAGGAGCTCTTGAAGACTGAGAGTAGACAGATACTTGGTATTCTTGACATATTCATCACGTCCATAAGTCATGAGGTATATTCTATATCATCAACATATACAATTCATATATTGTCTTTCGAAAACCCAGAATTGCATGTTAACTGCCATGAGGAGCCAATCACAACACAACTATAATAATATATAAATAATTAGCCAATGGGTAACCATTGCACACAAACTACGCAGACTTTGAAACCAATCCCTATATTCCTCGCCAAAATGTTGAAGAGCTGAAATTGAATCGCGGTGATAAGAAAACTTTTAATTATTACTTATTGAAGCCGGAAAACCGAGAAGTCAACATGAATGGCGGTGATAGAACATTTTTTTTATTTATCGTATCTTCAAAATCCTACAAATTCTAACAATGGTATCAAAGTCAAATTTTTATGAGACTTGTAGAATGGTAAAAAAATTCTTATAAGTTGTTATTCCACTTTATGATGGTGAAAGCTATGATTTACAGACGTTAAGAATGTAAACTTATTTAGAGAAAGTAAATTTATGGAAAGTTGTGAAGGAAGAGGATGATATGTTGCTTGAATATCCCACAGTGACTAGGATAAAAAATGCAAAAGGAGAATATTATAATTACAACTATTTTTAAGTTTTATTTGTAGTGTTATTATAAAATTATGTTCGTATAATATAAAAATGAAAAACAAAAATGTATAGAATTATATTGAAATTAAATTATCTTGGTTTATATTAAGTTGTAATTGAAATTTATGGATTATAATTAAATTTGACAATAATTGAATTGTAGCCATCCCGGTTAATATTGCATCATAAGAAATTAAATTCATTGAATGTCACACACACATATATATATATATATATATATATATATATATATATATGGGTTTGCTTACGCGCGTAAGCTTGTTTTTTCAGTTGGTATGTATACTGAATTTTAGTAAACAACAATACCCTTATATATCATGATTCTAAATTTAAAGTTAAGGGTATTTTTTAATAATTTTCATTCTCAAAAAAAAAAAAACAAACCCTTACTAACCTCCCTCATTCCTCTCAACCCTTTCTCTTTTATCTCTCTCACTTCAACATTTTCTTTGTCATCCTATGGTAGCCCAACCGAAAAAATAAAAAATGATTTTATAATGAGTTTTCATTTTATAATTTTTGTCTTCTCTAATTTTATCCAATTTTCACAAGCATAAAGGAATTGGCTGAAAAATATCAAAAATATTCCTTGTTAAACAATTTCTTACAAAAAAATGATTTTATAGTGACTTTTCATTTTATAATTTTTGTCTTATCTAATTTTATCTAATTTTCACAAGTATAATGAAGATATCTTAAATGAACCTTTGCATGAAGGTGAATATGTCAATGACTCAACTCTTTACAAAGGCAAATTGTTTTTGTTTATGATTTTTTCAATTGAGATTACACTAGAGATGATGACAGAGAAAAGGTTGGAGTGAGAGAAATGAAAGAGGAAGGGTTCAGAGGAATAAAGGAGGTGACTAAGGGTTTAGGATTTTTTTTTTAGTTATAAGAATAAAAATTATTAAAGGCGTACTCGCGTTAACAAACCCATATATATATATATATATATATATATATATATATATATATATATATATATAAATAAGTAAGGCATATTTAAGAATTAAAAAAATATGGCACTGGTCCCATCATTTTGTCATCTTGAATATTCATTACAAGTAACATGTTGAGAACGTTCATGTATCATTTCTTATAAAGACTTACTTTAATGAGAAAAATTATATATATATCCACTAATTAAAACTAAGAATATTTTTAAGTGACGAAAAATATTGATTTTTAGTTATAAAATAATTCTAAGATTATAGAAAATAATTACATTGATTTAATAAAATATATGGTAGCATGATCTAATTTCATGCAAGAATATTAAGCAATATATTTCTAATTTCTATTAAACATTTATAGCACATGTAATAAATAATGTAATAAATCTAAATTTTAATAATAAAATTCATAATGTTTTAGTAATATCTAAACTTTAATAATAAAATACATAATGTTTTAGTAATTTTTATTATAAGTTCCCATTAAACATTCTAATGTTATATATTATTAGTTGTTTTACATATATGTAATTTAGATTTCTCAAACTATTTGTCAATAAGCACATATGTACACGATAATCATAATCATGCACTTAAGAACAATAAAATAATACAAAAGTGGTGGAAAAGAAATATATTGAATAGTATAAATCATAAAGAGTTAAGAAACATTATGTTCAACCCCGAATAAGAAAATTAGTTATTCATATGCATTCTCAATATTTAGAATACAATAATGAACAATGTCTCTAGCTTTAGCTTCTAGCATAAGCGTGTGTCATATATCTCTTAAAGTTAGTTTTCTATGCTCTAATTGCATATTTTTCGAACTCTCAAACCTCTTATCTATAGGGTCTAAGCAAGTTTGCTAACCTTAAATCTGTATTAGATTTTTTTTTATTAAAGGAACTAAGTTTCAACTCATTCTATTAAAATATTTTTCAATCTTCAGCTATTCCTATTTGTTTAATTTTTGTAATTGAAATAACTGAATCCGTTAGATATTTATTAAGATATTTTCTCATCTTTACTAGTTTTCACTTATAATATTTTCACAAATAAGAACAAAATATTTATTTTCCCAATTTATTAAATAAAAACTTTAATTATCTAAAAAATAATAATAAAAATTCTAATAAAAGATAAAAGTAAACAAAAATAAAAACACTAATAATGTTAATTATCAAAATACTACAAACAAACAGTTTCAAGTCCTCATAAAAGCTTAAAATTATAAAATTCAGAAAAGTTCATGTCAGTCTATCAAAATAATTCAAGAACAAATTATTTATCAATCTTGATTATACAACAATTACACTTGTAACTTCAAAACTCAATAGAGGATGACATGATTTTCGTTTTATCACTTCAATCTTCGTTACATGTTCTTAGCTAAGCTTTTGGATGTAAGGGTTTGTGTGCTTTTTATTTATTTATTTATTTTTAGAAGCTTTTATTTTACACGATTTTAGTATTCTAAAAAGAAACGAGGGATTAACATTCAAAATCAACTATGTAGATATATTTAGTTAATTATCAATATCAAGTTAATGAGAATACCTATTAAGATTAAGTATTAATTTAGGTAAAATGGGAGATGATGTTTATTATTAGTAAAAAGGTAAAAGCTGAATGTGTTTAAATGTTTATTTATTTTTATTTTTTGAACTTAAAGTTCTTGTACGTGAAACATTCGACCAAAATATGTACATATTTTAAACGGGTGATCAGAGACAGATATAGGCACAGTTACGGCACGCTTCTAAGCTCTGCCAATCAATGTCGTGAGATTGAAGCAATAACTTTTTCTCTGCCGCCAACAGTTTGGATCCCACGATCCTCCATCTTTTATTGCTCTTGCTTTTCTTTCTCGCCATCTTTCAGACTCACATGCTTCGGTGACTCGATTTCTTCTCATTTTACCTTCACTTTCAATTACTTCGCTTTTTTATCATTCTTTTTATTCATTTTTTCTTTTGAATTTGCGTTTGTTATGGCCTAAACGCTGGATGATTGGTACACAGGGTGGATCTGCATCAAAGCCCCCCTTCAATGTTCCTTGGAAATTCCCACTCTTTTTTCTTTTTTCTTTTTTCTGTTTAATTTTGGGGTTTGTTTTTGTTGTTGCTATGTTTTGTAGAAACTTTAGTTGTGTGTGTGTGTGAACTAGGTTTTTTCCTTTATTTTTGTTGTTGTTGGAAAGAGAATTGAAGTCTTTCATGTTTTATCTGTTGTGGCTGTTAGTTTTTCTTGGTGGTAGCAATGTCGACTCCTGCTAGGAAGAGGCTCATGAGAGATTTCAAGAGGCTGCAACAGGACCCACCTGCAGGAATCAGTGGTGCCCCTCAGGATAACAATATAATGCTGTGGAATGCTGTCATATTTGGGTGAGTTGAATTGGATAGAAGATCCACTGTGCGGTTTACTTATATATTATAGTCAGTTCGTTTTGTTTTATATTACTCCCCACTTTGTTAAAGTATGGATGGATAAGCAATTTCTGCTTTCTTGTCTGCTTTGGATTGCAGTCCTGATGACACTCCATGGGATGGAGGTGAGTCTGACCTCTTACTATATCTTGGAAAAAAAATTATGCATGTGTCATCTCTGTTATTTAGCCATCTTTTACATTGTATGCAACGCTACTGGTTAGCTTATTTTAGATGAGCTTGCTTTTACCATGGCTACTATCTTGGGACAATTTCGTTGCTACCATTGTTTCTTTTTGCTTTCTGATTGGCAGTACTAATTTTAATTTCTGCTTATTATATTGTTATACGTTAGTTTTATATTGTTTCTTTTTATATTGGTTTATGTTTCTGTCAGAGGTGATGACTCAGTGGAATAAGACTTTTGTTCTTGTTACGTTAATATTAGAGGTTGCATTTACATTTACTACTGAGGGATATTTTGTTAGAATATTAAATGAAATTGGATGCTCATAGTGAATAAATTTTATTCACATACTTGGAAATCACATTTTTCTCTTAACCCTATCACAGCAATGTCTTCACGTTTTGAATTATTTAGGCACGTTTAAGTTGACTCTCCAGTTTACTGAGGATTATCCTAACAAGCCACCGACTGTACGATTTGTCTCTCGAATGTTTCATCCAAACAGTAAGTTTAAGGTGGAAATGATTGATCTTCTTATACATAAATTACCTATCTAGCTACTAATGTCGTTTTTCTTCTATGGGAAGTTTATGCTGATGGAAGTATTTGTTTGGATATATTACAAAATCAATGGAGTCCTATATACGATGTAGCTGCAATACTCACTTCTATCCAGGTACTATCTTGTATAATATAGTTAACAATTCTACATTTATTTTTATTCCATTGTAAATATATTACAATAAGAAGATGGGAAACACTTATATTTGCACAATTAGTTCCCAACTTGAGGTCTGGTTTTGTTTGCCTTGACCTATGCATGACCACACCAACATTTTGCACAAATTACTGCAAGATCATGTGGCCATTTAAATTACTTGTGTCTTTCTGTCTTAGAAGTGCTTTCTACTTCAAGTCATTACCTTCCGTTTTAAATGTCCTTTTCTGTTTGCTGATTCATGACTTGATTCACTGCCAACACTGTTAACTTGGGTTTCCCTTTCACACCATTAATTTCACACTTTCAACAAAAAATTGGAGAATGCAACTCAGGAACATGATTTTTTTTAAAGATTATTCATTTTATTATTCTCTTTACAGATTTCAAGGCACTTTGTTTTGATCTAGTAGCTCTCAATTTTAATGATTCTTATATTGTCTGTCAGTCCTTTCATATCCCTTCTAAATGTTTGACCTCGTTACTGTCAGTTGTAGTCTCCAGAATTGTGAGCCTTTAAATTTGTGAAATATTTTAATAGAACAGGTTCGTTTTCCAAGTTTTCTTGTGGGGACAAGGGGCTTGTAAGAAATTTTTTAAGGTCTGATCTGTTAAGAGGCTGCATTGTGGTTCAGATATAGTGTATTTTCAATTCCTCTTCCCACCTCCCTCCCTCTCTTCATGTTTCTTGTGGTTCAGAATATGGACCACTAATTAACTGATTATTGTCTGAAAACGGCGTTTTAGCTCAGTTGTAAAAGGGACAACTCTGTGATGGGGAAACCTTTGTAAGGAGATTACTTTACCTTTTCTGTTCAGATTTCATTTTCTTATAACATTTTCTTTTTTTTTCTTTTTATGGATTTTAACAGACGACGGTATCAGTATTCTCTTCTCTTATTGTAATAGTGTACACCATTTGTTATGGATAAGACATTGTTGCACATTATTGAAAAGTAATTGTGCATGTCTAAATTGCTAACTTCATGGTACTAGTCTTTGGCATGTTTGCTATATAGTAGTTAACATGTTACAATTACTTTCTGAAAAGTAATCATTACTGTGGCAGTCACTACTTTGTGATCCCAACTCAAGTTCTCCTGCAAATTCAGAAGCAGCTCGAACTTTTAGTACGAACAAGCGCGAGTACAATAGACGAGTTAGAGAAATTGTGGAGCAAAGTTGGACAGCTGACTAAGCTGACCACCCGTCATATATTTGTGGGCTTTTGAAGACATGTATCAGGTTTCACTGCTACCTACAAGAATCACTGTGCCAACTTATTGAATTTCATGTCGTATTCCTTACTGTTTTTGAATGTTAGGATTATCTTATGTTTTATCACTCCTAGACTATGCATTGTTAATGTCAGTTCATGTATTATAGAATCGTGTTAATTTGAATTTGGATTATTGTCTAATAGGTTCAATATATAAGTCAAATTAAGAAGTCTTATTTTTCATTGCATGTTGATCTTGGTTTCAGCCTTCTGTTGTGACAGGGAAGTCGACGTAGGTGAATCACAGTTCTAGGTGTGAAAATAACTTTTGTTAGACTCGACCTTAAAATAACCTTAAAATAAAAAAGGACCTAATAATTTCAGAAGTCCTTTGTTTTAGATCTGAGTATAACCTTAAACACATCATCATAAACCTTAAAATAGATCTGAGTATAACCTTAAAATAAAAAAGACAACCTAAGCATGACTATTTATTTGTTTTAGACTCGACCTGATTCGCATAAAAAAGGACCTAATAATTTCAGAAGTCCTTTGTTTATTGTCTTATCAACCTAAATAAATTTATTACGAATTACACCTTTTCTTATATTATTTTGGTTTAAATCCTCATTTGATCGTCGTATTTGTGTGTCAATCTCAAGTGGGTCAACGTTTTTTTTTCGGTCTCAATCGGGTCCATAAACTTGTAAAAATGAGCTAATTAAGCCCTCACCGTTAAGTTTTTGCTAACGGCGTCTAATTGTGATGAAGTGTTTATGATGATGTGCATTGTTTCATTACGTGGAATTTTTATTTAAATAAAAGAATTATTATATGGCAATTGAAAAGTGAATGAGAGATTTGGAAACTACCGCGCATTCTTCTAGATGTTCTTTGGAAAAGCTTGAAGTGGTGACCGACTCTGTGTCCATCGCTTGTGGATCCCTCCGCAAACATAGTGTTTCTGGTCTTCAAGTTGTTGTTACTGCTGCCATCAAAAAACCCAAGCCATTATCAGATTTATCATCTCTTCAGAAGAACAAATTCCATTTCTATCTTCCATATTCAATCCCTTCATCAGTATCTTTATAATCTTCCATTTCTATATTCCATATTTAATCCCTGCACGCTATCAGAGTAAATATAAAGTGAAGCATAGAGAGAGCGAAGAGTGTAGATAACAATAACAATGTTGAAAAAACAAACTAAAAGAGTTATTTTCGTGCAGGAACAATTCCAGTTCCCTCTTTGGTGAAGTTAAAGCCTCCACTCCCCTCTCACCATTTCTTTTTGTTCCCCTTCTATCCTCATCCCACCATTGCCCAATTTCTCTTTCCGAATCAAAACCGGAAAAAGGTTGCAACTTATAATTAAATATAGGTTTTTAACCAAAAATTGAATACTTATGAATTTCTCAGTGCGAATTTTTTCTTTCTTTCTTGAATGGTACTATATCTAATAGACTAAAACTGGGATAGGGTTAGAGCCTCAAGAAGTACCAAATGTGTCCAATTTGCAACCATTGTTACCTAAAATTAAATACAGTGAAGCAATGTAACGAATACAAGGGAGGGACAGAAGGAGATGGTAAATAAGTTGCAAACCAAATGAGTGGATAAGTATGAAGTATGAAAGAGATACGAAATGTGCACAAGGAAAATGACCTCAGTGATTGGGGTATCGAGAACCCTCTTAGGGCCATACTTCTCGAACAGCCCCTTGGATATCTAAAATGAAAGAAGAAAGAAAGTTAATAGGTAATACACAATGGTATCGAATTGTTAAATCCAGAGGTTGGCAAGGCAAGTAAACTAACCTTGTATACACCCTGATATTCCCCAACCTACACTTAATCAGAAGGAAAATGAAGTGGTTGGCACCAAGGGCGACAAGCCTTGTTCGTGATGGTGGAGGGTGCATCGACGGGAACGGCGAAACCTCTCTCTCGTGCGTGAAAGGGTCGAACCACCGTGTCCAGTGTGGTTGATGGCACAACAGACCTGCTGCAACAGTGATGGTGGCAACCTAGAGGCAAACGACGCGGTGGTTTCCAAATCTCTAATTCCTTTTTTAATTTTGCCAATTTAAATAAAAATTTCACGTAATGAAACAATGCACATCATCATAAACACGTCATTACAATTAGACGCCATTAGTGAAAACTTAACGGTGAGGGCTTTATTGGTTCATTTTTACAAGTTTATGAACTCGATTGAAACCGAAAAAAAAAAACAATGACCCACTTGCGATTGACACACAAATAGAAGGACCAAACGAGGATTTAAACCTATTATTTTGTAATGCATTTATTGTATATGGTTACTATACACATACATATAATACAACATAATATAAAGTACGTGTTTAAAAACTTTTTTTTTTGCAAGGAATAGTTTATGGCGGATCTGGGAATAATTTACGCAGTTTTATGATAAATCAAACTTGCCCTTAATTGTATATTATAATAATTTAAATTAAATAGTGTTTTCGTATTCTTATAATAAAAATCACGTTGACATAATTTATGTTCAAACCCAATTTGAAAATTTTCATAATAATTTAAATTAAATTGTGTTTTCGTATTCTTATAATAAATAAAAATCACGTAAACAACTTATGATCAAACCCATTGAAAAAACAGAAAATATTAGCAAACTTCAGTCTCAAGAACATGTCGGAAAACACGAATTTTCTTCTAAGGAGAGAAAGACAATATATTGTATGGTTAAAATGAATCTAAGTTCAGGTTAAAATTTTCTCATTTTGGACGATATTATTGTATCATATATTTTGGTATCATATTCCAAATTTAAACTTCATATATCATATTCCAATTTAAACATTATGTACCATTTAACGTATTATCATTTAAGAAATAATGATTTTAAACATGCTAATTACATGTCAGAAATCTATATTATAATTATAAAAGCACATAGACAAGACAAGCCAGAATATTTAATTCAGTTTGGTTTGATAACACATCAAGAAACGAAGCACAGAACGGTATGAAAACAATTTTCACCCTGTTTTCCTATAGAGAGACAAACTGGGCAAACATATAGCACTGTAAGCAAAGTTTGAGGATTACATTAATATCTGCAGTCTTGTTTACGAAACTTCTGTCAACAAACTGACCTCATCAGTTGACCGAACGTCCTACACGTGAAATAAGCAAAATATTTAGTCATATAACCCCCTTTTCACAACTTTGTCAAAAATTATATTTATTAGAGAGTGAGTTACCATATTTTCTTTGTTTCCCTGTGCATTTTCTTCAGAACCTGTAGGGCTGATTGGAACTGCGAAAAAAAATGATGATGAAATCTCAGACTAACTGAACGAAACAAATATCATCAATGTTGAAAGAGAAATATTGTTGCACTCTTGCCTTTAATAACATCAGATTTTTTATGTTGTGTCTTGACCCCGCTGCTTCCCTTCTTAGTCTGTTGCTTATTAGTTGGCTTCTTTGATTTTTTAACCAACCCAGAGCTCCCCCTGTCAGAAGCAGGTCTTGAATTTGCAGGGTTCTTTTTGAGATCTTCTCTCAACGTGGATTCGAGGTTATTCTTTTGGTCAGTTTCCTTCTTTGATTGCTCTGTTTTAACAGGAGTAAGTCGAGTGGATTCCGTTTCCAATGGTTCGGGTTTCACTTTTTCAGTATCCGTGATGGATGAAGAACAGCAGTGTACTTCTTCACCAGAGGATCGAGTTCCCTCCTCCTCTAGCACCTGCGAAATGCTTTCAGAAACTTGGCTCTGCTCTATATTTTCTGCAATGCGATAGCTTTGAAGCAGTTCTTTCACTTCTTCGAGTTCAGCAAGCCGATGTCTTTGCACATAAGATTTTAGCTCGTCCTGCATCTTAGGGAACGGCTATGGTGGTTGTTCCCGTTGAACCAAGGAATCAAGAAACGGAAAAGGGTTCAATTATAATTGATAAAAGAACAAGGAAAAGATAATGTTTTCTGTTGCAAATTGCAATCCGTAAAGATAATATGGCAGACAAAAACAAGTGAAGAAGATAAAAAAGGAAAAAACCCAATGTCTACTGATAGACATTGTTACCTCACATCTTGCTTCCCAAGCCAGTTTGAAGAATCCAAGTGAAACAGAGTGCTTAGCAGCAGATTCAGAGAGCTGGATCTGGTTTAGCCAATATGAAGAGGAAGAAATGAGATTGAACTTCATTCGGCCGTGAGTTTTGGGAATGTCAGATGCGGGTGTTTGACTTCTGCTTTGAGGCCCTTGGTCATCATTACCATACCTAACTTTTCTGGTATCTGAGATTGGGGTAATGTTGCCAATCAACTTTGGGTTTGGAGAGGAAGAGGCTTTGACAGGAACAGAGAGTCTCCTTGGTGGTTTAGCACCAGTAGACTTGTCCTTTCCGGAGAAATTAAGACCAACAACACTTCTGCTTACACTAGGAGTACTTAACCCTCTGAAAATGAAAATTCTTTTATAATAAATTCAAATTTCACAGTTCATACAAAAGCCACTTATCATCTTGCCTCGAGAAGAGAGGTCAAACAGCGAAGCAAGTAAGAACTGAAATTAATATCAGAAGTTCAAAGAAATCAATTCTGGGTATTTAAATTTCATAACTACGATCCAAAATATGATGAAATGAATTTATTATTTTCTTTACATATTATTTATTTTGTTTATTTTTGTGAACGTGGGATTTTCAACTACCACGTGATTTCCCTACCGCTGTCCCAATTCCCAAACACAACCTAGATAGCTTAAAAACAAAGCGGAACATAAAGCTCTCCAATAGAGAGAGTTAAGGCCTAAACTTGCAGAATTTGCAACTTTTCCACAAACACAAAAAAACTAATAATTTGGCCTTATGAGTGAAGATAACTTGAGTTTTAGTCTCTGTAAAAGCTGCAAAGGGACTAAACTTATGTTTTAAAGCGACAAACTTTAAAAATCAAAGGAACCAACGCGTACAAATAATAAAAGTAAAGACTACTAAATTTCTTTTATCCTCAAACATGAGTAACGCCGAATTAAGTACAATATTCGTAATTGGTGCAGAGAATGTCATCCATATGAGAAGCATATTAGTAAGATCGAGATTCAAAATTATTCTAAGACAAGAATAAGTAAACGAAATTGTCTCTCAATCAAGAAAATACCTAATGACGTAATCTAACATGATAAGAAGAAGACATGAGAAAGTACCTTTTAGATGCAGAGGAATTGGTGGCATCAGGTGGGTCTGGTTTGCTTTCTTTGAATTTAGAGGACGATCGTAGTGGATACCTCAGGAGTTTAGATCTCGCAGAATTCCCTGAAACAGAACCACCATACAATTCAATTGTCATAACTCAATTTCACGTAACTATTACGATTATGACTGTCACTCCAAACAAAAACATGAACAAATGAATAAATAAAAAAGTAAATTCACACAATTGGGAGGGGAGGAGAAAGAAAGTACCAACAGAGAGAGACTGTTCCTTCACGGTTTCTTCCATTTCCATCTTCTGCTTCAGAATTGAGAACCAACAATGACTGGTGGTGGTTTCTGATGTTTTAAATATAAAAATAGAAAATGGGTTTATAAAAGTCACAATGAGCGGGAAAACATGCAATGCCTCTGGTTGGGTGGAGTGGAACAACTCACATGTCAGTTTGTAATGTTTTGTTTTGAATTTCAAATTTTTAAAACCGACCGCTTTTTTTATTCCGTCTTTTTTCCGTTTGGAATGCTAAGGAAACTGCGCCTCTATTCTAATTGAGATTGGAAGCGAATGTAACTATCAAACGTTTTTTCTCCTTACACTTTAAAGCCGTTAATGTTATGTACTATCAAATTTTTTTATTTATTTTAAATTTTTAGTCGAATTAAAATCATATCACCTAGATAATATGTAAAATATTTTAAATCATTTGATATATATTATGTATACATTTGACATTTGATTATTATTGTTCAATTTTAATCAAAATAAAAACAAATAATCATGATAATGATAATTGTATAGTATGAACTCGATTTATGTTAACCAATGGGATTGATTTCTAATATTATCAAATTGACCAACAAAATCATACATCTGGCATAATTAAGAACATATGTGGAAATATTAATACAAATAAACTTTATAACCACATTAAAAAGTGATTGGATTATAATTATACTGCTGGTATATGAAAATTCAATATCGGAGTGGTCTAATATTTAATAAATAAAGGAAGAAATAATAAAAATGGGAATGAAATCAGTTGGGAGTTATCTACACTCACCCTCTTCAATAGAAACAATAGTATAAACTTATACTTTAACGATTTGATTGAAAAAAAATACTTTATACTACATAATATAAATATAAATACTTTTTAATATATTTTAAAATTACATTTTTAGAAAGTATTGAACATCGTAATTATATATAAGTAGAGAAAATGTAGACATTGTTTTTGCAATCTTCATTACATTATTGTATATTCATGGGTTAAAATTTAATATTTATATTCTCTCTCTTATATTTTCTTTTCTTTTGTGATTTTAATATTGTAGACCCCTAAAATATTGTGATTTTAATAGAACTAAAAGATAAATGATGTAGATATAAAAGTGACTTAATCACTAGATTTTGCTTTGATTGAGAACTATATTTAAATCTTTATATTTTAGTTATTGAGTTTTGTTTGGGAAATGATTGTTTTTAAATGTCTTTAATTGAACTTTGTTGTTGATATACATAGGGAGCATGTTTAGAGAAAAAGTTAATAAATACAAAATTTCAAATGACTAAA
The DNA here is from genome assembly GCF_029865625.1 of Vigna umbellata. NCBI lineage: Eukaryota > Viridiplantae > Streptophyta > Magnoliopsida > Fabales > Fabaceae > Vigna > Vigna umbellata. Next base: position 98,308,704 of record NC_142165.1, read on the forward strand.
TAACCAAATTTTAGGGATAATTGTAAACTAAATAAATAAATAAATATGGGTAGTAAAATAAAGGTTAAATTATTTAATTCGTCTCTAACTTTTAGGGTGTGTTCACTTGGGGTTGATTGGAGGAGATGATTTGAGGGATAGTGATTGAATGTATTTGAGGGGATTTGAAGGTAATTTTTTTTGTGTTTATTTGAGTGGATTTGAAGGTGATTGAGAGTGGATTTAGGGGTAAAGTTTTTGAGAATTAGTGTAGGATTTGATTGATGTGACAGTTTTAAAAATTTTGTTTAATTGATAGAAATTGAATATTACCAAAATGTCCCTAGGTATTAAGGTGATATAAAACGATATTTGTTTATGTTATATTTATTTGTAAAAATATTTATTAAGAGGAAAAAAATAAAAAAAATTATTAAAAATAATTTATAAAAATTAATTCAATTATAATTTAGTAAAATACCCCAATTGAATGAGGACAAATTAGGACAAATGAGCAGTGGTTCTGGAAAAATTTAAAATGTGAGGGGCACATGAGTAATTCATGCTACTATCCCTCCAAATCTTCTTAACTTGACGAGTGACCAAAAAGAAGTGCATCTCGCAAATCAATCGCATTACTTGCGCGCAAATACCTTCAAATGAACACGCAATGCATTGCTTTTCATCGCTCGATAATATTAGTAAACAATAAATACCCTCGAAGTGAACACAGCCTTAAGGAAAATCTTAAATCGGTTTCCTGATTTTTATTTGTCTCAGTTTAGTGTCACTTCATACCAAGTGTCGTGTATTTTTGTTTTATCTTGATTCAAACCTAATTTTTTTAAAAATTAAACAATTTTGTCATTTTTCAAATTTAAACACATTAATTTTTATAAATATTATATAAATAATTTTATTAAATATTTTTAACAAGATTAAATTTATTTATATTTATATTTTAGATTATGTTTTTTAAATTGTTGTCAAGTTATTAGTAAAAAGTAATGTTAATAGAAAATAATTCAAAAATAATTTAAACTAACAAATATTATGAACTTGTATATCATTTGCATCTCACAAAATAAAATAATTTAACAACTTTTTCAATTTTTTTTAAATCATTGTATATTTTAAAAATGTGTAAAATTCAATAAATTATATACAAATGTTTGAGTTGGCTTAAAAATAACAATTTTACAAATTAAGATGTAAAATTTTAAAATAATTTAAAACATTTTTTAAACAATTTAAAATTTAAAAATAATTTTAAATAAAGTTATAATTTTATTAAAAATATTTAATAAAAATATAAATTTTAATAAAATATTTGTAAAGTTAATTTTTATTTCAATTTGGAGAGGGACAACATGCTTTCTTTTAAAGGAAATATAATTAAATTGAGACAAAATAAAAATAAAATAACTAGATTGATAGTAAGATAATGACACTTAACATCATAGTGACACGTGCCACTAACACTGTTGCATTACACTACCAGAGCCACATAGCATAATGGTAATTTGACACACGACACTAAAATATATATTAAACTAAACTAAAATAGATACTCCCACATGACTTTAAAGATGGGACCACAAGTAAAACATAGTTTAACACGTGAGACAAACACTAATATTTAAAACGTTACTCACATTTAAACACATCATACTCTAAAACCAATAATATAGTTTCCAAAAACTTTACAACACATCATGAAAAAAAAAATCACTAAACAATGAATTGCAAACTACAATAGAAAAAAAATTACTGACATTCATTTCCAATAAACACATGGTTCTAACAAACCAGTTTTCAAACCATCAAAAATTTCATTAATGAACCATAATTTTACTAACTGTGAATTCAATTTTCAAAGTTGATAAATGAATCTAAGACTTTAATACCTAATTTGGCCATAAACTCTATTTTTGTCAAATATTCTATCTTTTCAATTTTAAAAACAAATTTCCACTTAATGAATTGCTTATTAAGCCACGAAAGTTGAAAATTACACATAAACATGCCTAATCATGTTTTATTTAACATTCAATCATGATTTATTTAACACTGGCTCACATTAAGGTCTAATTACATCTATGTTCTTAAATTAGAGATCAAATTGATATACATAAAGAAAAGAAGGAAAACCTAACCTATTTAAGATATTTATACAAAAACGGAAATGGATGGAATGATTTAACTTTTATAAAAGATACAACATAATTTATCAAGATTCAAACAAGAAACAATGAGTAATTTTGTCATTGTAACGAACCCCTACAATACATCACCTCAAATCTCCTCATTTTGTAAATAGTGAAATTGGGTGCATCACTCTCAAATTGTCGCTTTCCATTACTTGCAAATCAACTAATACAAGCAGGTGATTGTCTCACTCTCTCTTACTTCACACAGTAAATTTATTGATATAAAAAATATGTTCTCAGTCATCATATGATAATAACGAAATATTTAAATATGTAAATTAATGCTAAATAATAATAGTAGTTGAAATTGTAATGATAAGTTTTAAGTTGTTGTTTTCATTGTACACAAACAAAATATAAATTTTACGTAAGAAAATCACTGTGCCCGCCCATAAATACAAAAACGGCTTGAATATGGTGCGTTTATTACGGGGAGTGATAAGGTGGGGCTGTTAACTTCACTACACCACCCTCACTCTCTCTTTATCGCATGCTCCACGCAATCTCCCACACTGTTCCTGCCACCGTGGCTTCCAAACCTTGCACCACGCAAACTACCCTCATTACAAGCCACGCGCTTTCATCTCTGCCCTGCACCTAATTCCATCAACGGTTCAACTCTACCAGACGCGACTCAACGCGTGAAGCACAGTTCGAGATACAGGGGTCTAATAGTCATTTGTCAATGCTTCGGAATAAAGATTAAAGAAACTGGAACACTTCGTTTTGAAGTAACTGCACTGGCACTCCCAGAAACAACCTTCTATTAAATCACAGCAACTTCTTTTTTCTTAGCGTGTCCTCGTGTGCAGCACATCCTCTCATTTTCACCCTTGGATTAAACCATTCTTGTTGTCAACGATTTAAAATCAGCCAAGTATTTGAATCGGACGGTTACGAAGAGGGTTCTAGACTGTGCACGAGTGACACGTGGTGATTTCCCTACAACTTATCCAGGCATTTCAGTTTCTTTCAGACATTTTTTGTTATTTCAAATTTCACTCATCCAGCTAGCACAGTTTACAGAGAGCAGCAGCATCAAACAAAGCAACCACAAAGTTTAGGCAGCTTTAGATCAATCTTCTCTCTCTTTCCCATGGTACACCAACTTCTTGTGTTCTTTCTCTTCTCTTGTTCACTCCTCTGTATATATTTATCCTCTTGCTCTAGAATAGTAAACTAAACAAATGGGGAAATAAATTATTGTTTTAATTTTGCATTCTCATTGTTTGGTTGTGGTTCGCAGTAATGGTAGATTTGAAGTGAAAAGGTTCCACATTGGTCAGGTAATCTTCAGATCTAGTCTCATTCTAGCTTATTGGCACCAATTTCAGACACTGATTCAAGGACCGAGCACTGTTCTGTGCCTCCTAGTTCTTGCACATAGCAGATCTTGTGGATTCTAGGGTTTCTGTATTGGCGCATTTCCAATTACCTCTTTCCCGTCCGTTAATACATTTTCAGTGTTGCGGAATTTCAAGTGAAATATGTTCGATTTTTGGTTTTGGTGAATTCGATTTTTCCATTTTAAATTACCTTTTTTCGCTGTGTGTTAATATATTTTTCTGTTTTGTGCTTGTATGTTGTTGATTGATTACTGTTGATTTGTAGTCTTTTAGATTTGTAGTGCTCAATCGAATCTCAACAGGCAGGAGCTTCGAGCTCGAGAGATCAAACGTAGTTTGCATTGTATTTGTTTTTTCATCATTTCCTTTCCGTACGCTATGATTGTCGGTGGCTTATAGGGCTTGTTGTTTTTTAGTCGAGGATTAGCGATGGGGTTTGGAAAAAGTCAAAGAGTGACGGTGCATCATATTAAAAAGGATATGGACATGATACCATTTTTTTTAGTGCTGTATTATTGCATCAGTTTAAAAGATGGTACTAATTGAGCATGATATCTATTGACTATTTACTGTGGATAGTTGATTGGTCAGTAATTATGTCATCCCAAATTGTTGATAATACTTGATTTAGATTTGGGAAATTTTGTTTTTCTGTTGTTGATTACATAATCATTGATGATTTTTCTTTATTGATAAGGAAAGGTAGTTAGTTATTCAGAGACTAACATCCTAATGGAAGAAAAAGCTACTGTATGTTTCTGCTAAAAATAATGCGAAAAGGGAAAAAAGTTATTATTGTATAAGTTATTTTCTTTGCATAATTATATTTATTGAGAAGCCGTCGCCAGATGTGCTTTTATACATAGAAGATTCGTTATTTTTGTTTAAAGGTCTATTAACTTCTATATTATCATTTACATGTGTCTTTAGGTATTGTTTGATTATCGCTATAAATTTAACGTAATTTCCTTTATTGACCTCTAAAAAAAAATTTCTTTTTGAAAATCATAACATTATCTTTTTTTTTTTTTTTTCTGAATACTTTCGCGTACCAAATGGAGGGCATGCCAGGCTTTTTAAGATCCCACCTATATGCTTGGCTAACTAAAGGAACTGACGAGTTCACTGTAAATTCTTTTAGTTGCACTAAGTTAATTGAATTTGGTGATCTAGTTAAGCAGCCAAGCAGGCATCGTGCTTGATTTCAGGATAATTACATACTTTCAATTTTACTAATATGAAGCAACAATCATGGAGATCAACTGAGAGATCAGTTTTACCTTCTTTTACAGGTTCCAGTATGGGTAAGTCACCTGGAAAATGGATCAAAACCGTACTGTTTGGGAAAAAGTCATCCAAATCCAATATTTCAAAAGGCAGAGAGGTAATGTTGTGATAATTAAGGCAACATCACCATTCTGTTCATGTTTATCTATATTCATATTTCACGAATACATTTACAAATATTCTTTCAAATTGCATTATTTTTTTCATGACATAAATAGCCCAATATATATTTCTTCAAGAAAAATGCAAGACACTCTAGCACTCTTTTTTACACTTTTTATTGGATAAAATTCATTGAAAACTACAAAATCATGTGCGAGGTTCATTAAATAAGAAGTTAGATGTACTAGAGAGCTTGTTGCTAGCGTTCTTTTTCATTTAAATTTTAATGCATGTGATCGGTACTGTTAATCATACATTGTCATGGACAGAGAGAATGAAAACAGGAAGTAGAGAACACAAATTCCGTTCTCCTTAAATAATACATTCTGGTTTGGTGTTGTTGTTGCAGGACTTAACTTTTGTTACTACTTTGCACTGTGCTGACCTTTGTTGGCACTCAGGAATTTGAAAATAACCTACAATTAGTCATATATTGCTAATAATTATTGATTCTGTTATAATGTTAAAAGTATATCTTAAACTTATTTTTCTCAATGACAGTGATAGTATGTCATATGGACTCTCCCTTCTGTAATAAAATACCTGACTCTGGTTTACTGTAATTTCATTTAGAAGCTTGTTAATAAAAAAGAAGGAGTAATAGTTACCTCCAAGGTGCCGGAAACGGGTTTGACTTTAGAACCAACCTCTGATGCTATTCCCAATCGCGATGAAGTCCAGGAAGTGGATAACAAAGAAGCGGAAAATGTTTTACCTGACAATCAAGAAATAGACTTAGTAGGATCTACTAATGAAGAGGATGCACTGGATCCCGAGAAAATGAGGCTGGAGGAAGCAGCAACAAAGGCACAAGCTGCTTTCAGGGGTTATTTGGTATGCAATTAACTGATTTATAGAATGCTTTACTGATTAAATTGCTAATGTCTTTTAGTCTGAAAGCAAAACTGAACTCTAAATATGAAAAGTATGTTTTAATCTACACTGCTAAAGAATAGTAATTGAGTGGAGTTGATTTTTACATCTGCTATTATTGTAAATTATCTTTACATCTGACTTGGAGGCTTTGGTGGATCAAGAAATTACGAGGTGTAGTTGTTTATTATTATTAGAATTGAACCTTGACGCTTAATGTGATATTTAGAGTTATAATCCCTGGGCTTTTGTAATTTATCTTTCCCCCTTCCCATATTTCTTTTCCAACTTGAGACCATATTTTGTAAATATTATCTAAGACTGACATGTTTATCGTTACTTGGGAAATTGTTTTCTTGACGAAGATAAACTCTGCCTGATTTGGGGGTTCCCCCTTCTATGACACTCTTTATAGAAAGCTGTACTTCATCCGTAAAACCTTTTGCTTTCTTGAGTTATTCAACGCTTCACTCATAATTTGATAAATATGTCTATGAAAGGCTGGCATACAAACAATTTCTTGACCTGTCAGAACTATCTTTGTCAAGTTTCGATTGTGTGACTTGTTGTAAGTTGTAATATTTGGCGTTGTTCCTTAACTAATCGGAGTTTTTTCATGAAGGCTCGAAGAGCATTTAGGGCCTTGAAAGGCATAATAAGGCTGCAAGCACTCATTCGTGGGCACTTGGTTAGGAGACAAGCTGTTGTTACATTATGCACTATGTATGGTATTGTCAAGTTTCAAGCACTTGTTCGTGGAGGAAGAGTTAGGCAGTCTAATGTTGGTTCTGAAATCCATGAGAAGTACAATATATTGAACCCTCTGGTAATTTTTAAAAAATTGAATTCTCAGTAAATAATTGTTAGTCACTCATATTGTTCTTCTGATTAAACTCTCTGTATGGAAAAGTATGCAAGTGACAAATGCGTGTGTTGTCTTGGTCATAGTATTCTTCTGGGTTATTGGGAGTGGGGTGCCGATATGCAACTGAATTTATAGCTTACCTGATTCTCTTTGTCACATTCGAGCTAACTGATTCTATTAAATACGAACACTTACTATATGACGCAATAGGTTTATTCTGAATTATTCATTCCTACAAAAATAAGATGGTCATTTTCATGCACTACTTTTTTTGTCATAATCAGAAGAAATTGGTGCATTATACAGGCTGTTAAGATTGTCTTCAACTTTTCTTAACTAGTTTTTTACATGGTGAAATATTGCTATGCGTCAACAATCTGTACTGAACAATTTGTGAATTTTGTAATGAGTTTCTTTTGGTTATTGGGTAGTGCACCAGTTAGCTGTTGTTAGATAATTTTGTGTTTTTGAGTGTTCACAAGTCAGGGATGAGAGAAGGTGGGGGACGATTGCATGTGTTATATTTCTAACTACTGCTAATAGTTTTCCTTCTCGATGTCTTGTACCTTTAGGATGGGAAATTTGTCAAGCCAATTGCTATATCCACGAAAATTACAAAGCTGTCAGCAAATGCATTCATTCTTAAGGTAACTACTCTATGTTCATGTTAAGTTCCTTTTTTGGGCTACTTATTCTGTGCAAGTTTCATTCCAGAATGTACAATAGTATGCTCCCTCTTGTCCTTTTTATAAAAATTAAAATAGAGATTTTGCTCGGTCCTTTTTATGAGAACCACTATAAAGTGCAGCATAGATAATTTTTCTTTCAAAATACTCTTAATTATGAGTCATTTCTTCAGGTTCAATAAATAGATGGTGGAAAAAATCAGTGCATAAGGGTTTTTTGAAGTCCAATTTGCCTTGTATGTACTTAAACAACTTTATTTTTTCTCTTCACATGCAACAAGAGCAATAAATATATTATGAAGAGAGATAAAAAGAATTGAATAGAATACAAAATATTTCAAAGAAATAAAATAAAGCATGTCTCGTTAATATTAAAGGTAGATTTGGAAAGAACTTATAAATGTAGGACAAGTTTAATGTTATTAACTAAATTCATTAGTTTTTCCTTGTAAATTGGTTAATTACAGTGTGATAGGTTTGATACAGTTTACAAAAGAAGGTAGTTAATACAGTTGTAATTACATAACTGCAACAGACTATTATCAATAGTCTTTTTAGGAGGTGAGCAGGGAATTTTTGGAGTGTTTTGAAAAGGGGAAAAGTTAGGAGAGTCAGGTCCTCTCGAAAGACCTTGAGTGTTGTACGTGATTGTTCTTGTTCTTACCACATTGGTAGCACTGTTCTTTTTCTAATAAGACATCCAAGAATCTGTCTTGGAATTCTCTAGTAAATTCTGGATACCTATCAACTGGTATTCAGAGCCTCTTTTCTGGTCCTGTGGGGCATGGTGAATACAAGACTGGAATCAAGATTGGATGGGCTTGAAAAGATGGGGCAAGAACATGCTAACGAGTATCATACACGGTTCCAACATCTGGAAGACATGATTTGGGGTTTACAGTGTGGTGGAGAAACTGTCTTCAATAACGAAACTGACTGATGATGATTTGGTCACAAATGGAGACAATGAGGGAAGCAGAGAGAATGAGGAGAAAAGTTCGGTAGTGTCCTCAAAATGGAGAAAACTGGACATCCTTGTCTTTGCAGGAGAGGAGGCCTATGGGTGGACTAACAGATTGGAAAGTTATTTTCGATTAAAGGAAGTCAGTGAAGAGGAATGAATGCAGGCTGTCATGGTTGTTTTGGAAGGGAAAGCCTTGAATTGGTTTTAGTGGCAGGAAACCTGCAATCCAAATCCTATGTGGGAGGCATTCAACCAACGATGCTTCAAAATTCCTTCGAAATTCTGATTGGCTTGTGACAAACAGGTTTAGTGGAAGATTATATTGAGCAATTTGAACAATATGTTGGGTTCTTGAAGGGGATTCAATAGGATTAGCTGGTGGCATCTTCTTGAATGGGTTGAAGGAGGATATCAAGGCTGAGGTCAAATTATATGAACCCACTAATCTTGCTGAATTGGTGATGAAAGCTCAGATGGTTGGGGAAGAAACCAGGTTATAGCAACAGGGGGAACACCGAATGAAAACAGGAGCAATAATGTGTATAGGCCATATTCAATAACTAGAAGTTTCTCCAGAGATGTGGGAAATTCTATTGTCGCAAGTAATCATAAGAGAGGGAAAGGGGAGACCCCAGACATGACAAGTAGCATCACTAGTCACCAGGGAGGGCAGCCAGCCACATCTACCCAGCCCATGCCTCCTCCACTTACTGAAGACTATATTCTAGAAGTGTATCCAGAACAACGGCTAGATACTAGAAAGACCACTCAAGGTGACTAAGAAGTTGTTATCAAATGGAAACATCTTTCAGATATTGAGAATAGTTGGGAATCTGTTTCCTGCATTCATAAAGAATTTCCAGAATTTCACCCTGAGGACAAGGTGAATCTTCATGGAGGGTTATTGATAGGTTTGATACAGTTTACAAAAGAAGGAAAAAAAGAAGGTAGTTAGTACAGTTGTGATTACATAACTGTAACAGACTATTATAAATAGTCTTTTTAGGAGGTGAGCAGGGAGTTTTTGGAGTGTTTTGAAAAGGGGAAAAGTTAGGAGAGACAGGTCCTCTTGAAAGACCTTGAGTGTTGTATGTGATTGTTCTTGTTCTTACCACATTAGTAGAACTGTTCTGTTCTGTTTCTAATAAGACATCCAAGAATCTGTCTTGGAATTCTCTAGTAAATTCTGGATACCTATCACAATGTATTTTGTTTAAATGTAAAAATTTGAATGTCTGTAGTGAGAAAACATCATTGTGACAGAGACAGTAAAACACTCCATTAACCTCTCTAAATATGGACCAATTCCAAAAAGATTGTAATTGTTTTCCACACTAATGCTATTGGTTTCGTCAGGTAATAATATACATTTTTCAATTAATACTTATTTAGGTTTTATGTAAGATGATTATGTAATATCTGCAATTTTGAGTCCAATGAACAACAGGATGTCTAGTATGGACCAAAGATCTACATTTTCTTTTGTGGCTTCTCAGGTTCACAGCAATCTATACTGACTAGACTACAGCTAATCTAAGTAACTGACAACTCAGCATAACTGACTGAAGTTAGTTACAATAGATACGGAAGTGATTACAACCATAAACGCTTGTGTACACTATCCGTCTGAGCATCATCACCTTCAAGATGAAATTGGGCCTAAAAATGGTTGTGTATGGCCTGCTGTTCCCCATTCCCCTTGTTAAAGATAATTTGGTTACATTAAATAGAAAAATATGATATGATCCTATTACATTAATTAGGAAAATGTCTAAGAAAATATTTCTCATTATTATTGATTTTGTTCCTTATTACTACATATATTCTTTATTATACATATGAATTCTAGTGTCCACACCACACAAATTACAAGCAATCCTTGTAATACTCTCCCGCTGTTCACAACAATTTTGTTTTTGTTGTTGACTTACCATTGTTTAAAGTAAGAGTAACCTTTTGCATGAATGTAGAGGCAGGTGCTCATACTTTCAAAGTCACTATCTTTATGAAATTTGTGGTCATTAGGTAAACCAAGAAATGTTAGTTTGTCACGGCGGTTGGAGATCCTTACAAGTTGGTTTTGAGGTTAAACTAGGCTTAAAATTCACTTGGTTACATGGTATTAGAGTCTATTTTAGTGAGGTTTGTTTGGTTTATCAGCCCTTTCACTATTCTCACATTTGATGTTCTTATCATGATGGCGAGTGAAGTGAGATTGAGTTAAGTTTAAAATTCACTTTTTAAGAATGATGAAGACTTTTTCTTATATTTATAGATTGGAATTGCAAACATATTTAAAGTTAAACTGAAAATTTTAGAGACTCCAATTTAAATAAATTAAATCCAATGATGGGATTGTAAAATCAATTAGTTGTTGCTAAAGTGTGTGCATGCTCAATTTTAATCTTAATCGTAGGTTCAACACTTTATTTACTGCTACTTTTGTCATAAACACTGGGAGTTGTTCACAGGAAGAGTAATAGGCTTTGATTGTCCTGGGATGTATGTATGGAAGGAGGAATTCATACCAAGAAACTATGATTACCCATCTTAAAATGTTGAGACTGTATTTGTTCTATCTGGGTCTGAGTGGGATGTTAGTTGTGTCTATTCTTTTGTTTGGTTAAATTTTCTATGTGGTGAACTTGTCTTTAATCTTGCCTATCCTAACACTAAAATTTGTGGGTGAATATAGTTATTTTTTTTGTATATTTCTATGCCAATAATCTTGCCTATCTTAACACTAAAATTTGTCTTTTATGATCAGTTAACTTGGGCATGTAATAATGATGTTTGTTGTTCCAGCTTTTTACTTCGTCAACTACAATAATGGCATTGCGTTTGCAATATGTTCCGGGTGATCCAAATTCAGTCCTAAGTTGGTTGGAGCGCTGGTCAGCATCTCAATTTTGGAAACCAGTTCCCCAACCCAAGAAAATTCAGGATAGCAAGGCTCAAAGAAAGCATGGCAATATTTCAGTTGGAGATACTCAAACGAGTAAGTCAAAACGTACCAACAGGAAGCTTCCTACTTCGAATTTTGACTCAGTCCCAGTGCTAGCAAATCCTGAATTTGAGAAACCCAAAAGAAACTCAAGGAAAATTCCAAGTCAACCCTCAGATCCCGTGCAGGAAAATCCACAAAATGAGCTTGAAAAGGTTAAACGTAACTTGAGAAAGGTTCATAATCCTGTTGCTGAGAATGCTGTTCCTGCAGAAGTTGAAACTGAGATGCCAAAGGAACATTTGGAAAAGGCCACAGTTACCTCATCCCTTGCTGTTTCAGAACAAGAGGTCGTTAGTTTTAATGACAAGGTCAAGAAGGAAGCAGCCTTAACTGTTTCCAGCGTGCAAGATATAGAAACTACTCCAAGACTTTCAGCTAGTAACGAAATGCTTGACACACCAACTAGTAATCAAGTGACTGTGGAATCGAAGCCCTTGACTGAAATTACAACTAAAGATAAAAATATTTCCGATGAAGTAAAATATGAGCCCATAGATTTGCCAGAGCTTATTTGTGGAGATGAAAATTCTCTCTTGACAAATGGAGATTTGAGTCACAAGGAAGATCCAATAGGCAGTGAAAACCAGAAACCGAACAGAAAAGGCTCTAATGTAGCAAAACAGGAACGTGCAGATAATGGAATACAGAATAGTCCAACATTGCCAAGTTACATGGCAGCAACTGAATCTGCAAAGGCAAAGTTAAGGGCACAAGGATCTCCAAGATTTGGACAAGATGGAAGTGAAAGAAACAACCAGACCCGGCGCCATTCTTTGCCATCCTCAACTAACAGCAAAATTAGTTCGCATTCACCCAGGACACACAGACCAGTTCACTCAGGTGGCAAAGGGGGCAACAGAAGCGACAGAACTGTATCATCATCTTCTAGAGATGGGAATGGTATGTGATAGTTTTTTCTATATAGTGGTTTTTGGAAATGATTTCACTTATTTCAAATTACTGTTAGCTAAGTTGTCAGATTAGCTTAATCATGCCAAACATGTCTAAAATGCAAATTCTGAAACGGCATAGTTCCTTTTATTAGCAATTGAACAACTTAGCAGATGCGAACTTCCAATTTTCAATCTGAGTCAGAGTCACATTCTGGTATGTCTTCTTTTTACTATGAATGGATCGTAATCATCAATGGGTCTGTTCGCCTTGCAGGAAAGGTAATTCAAGCAGAATGGAGGAGGTAATTTGAGGAAGACCGATGTTCTGGAGTGGAACATGAGGAGGCCGAAACTCGTGTGGTTTATGTGTATCTTTGATGAAAATTGTTGAATCGATAGGACTATAGGTGTGCTTAAATTCAGGTTATTTCTTCACTTGCTGCATTTTGGGCTTTGAAGGTGATTTGTACATTATAGGTTTCTAGTTTTGCATGATGCACCTATACCTAAAGTTAATTATGTTTTCGGCATGATTTCTGGAATGTCCAATTCTCATTTAGCACACGTGTTTGGTGTTACCAGAACTTTTCTGTTCCGGCCTGAAGTGTGGTCTGGTAACTCGTACGAGGTATTTTTTCCAATGTTTTTTTTTTGGGATTGGAACAGCCCATCGTCAATCACAAACCATATTGTTCTGTTATGCTGATTTCTCACTAACCTAGGATGACAAAATATAGAATAAGGTTATATTTTTGTACACGCTTTCGTGTCAAACGCTTGATGTTAGGAATGATAGACGAAACGAGTGGGGAATGGAAGTTCCCTTGTTACGCCAACTATTGGGCATTGAATTGCATCCTTTGCATTCATTTTATTTTATAATGGTCTCCACAATTTTTTTATTTATTTGTAGGAGCTGAACACAGAAGGCGGTTACAAGAATTTACATGGGTTTGAGTTCCAAAAACTCTATTATTTTATATGATCACTTGTTTTTATAAACTTTTTTTATTGAATAATTTGATCTTGATTAAACATTTGAATGTTCAAAAAATTAGTTGTCTGTTTGGTTGTTTAAAAAAAAGGTGAGTTATTAACAGCTTATCAGTATGTCATTTTGCTTTGGTTTATTAGAGTATCTTTTTAATATTTTTTTTAAATATTATGTTTTTGGTGAAGATGCAACTAAGGTCAAATTTAAATGAAGTTCTCAAGTAGTTATGTATTTCTGTTAAAATTAGAATTTTACTTCGTTAATTTAAAGTTAACTTTCAATGCAAAATTTACAATTGAAGTGCTTGTGATTTTTATTGAAAATCGTAAAAGAATTTTAGTGATATTTGTCATCAGTATAATTTACTTCAAAATTAGAGATCTATTAACTATACAGACAGCGGAGATTAGGGTGGGTTTACAATGTACCAAAATTACCAGTCAATGGATATATAGTTTAATTATAGGTTTATTACACAAACAATTTTTGGTCTTGTTTCCTCCACCAAAGTGCTCCTGTACTTTTTCATTATTTTTTTTATTTCAAAAATATTCTACACTATCCTATTATTTTCTTTTATTCTAAAAATATCCTACACCTTTCCACTATATTCAACAATCTTTCTCTTTCTCTCTCTATATTAATAGAGCATTCACATGACTTAGATTTAAACTTATGACATATTGCAAAATTTTATTTACACTTTTTCTTAAATAAGTTTGATTTAATCTTATTTTCATTATTCAATATATTTTTTTTCTTTAAATTACTTAATAAATGGTAAAATTTTGTTCTAAATTTCTAGAAAAATGTTTATATATATGTGTGTTTTTTTTACATTTAATATCTATAATTTTTAACATTATATTATGTTTTAACTTATGGACATGTTTGACTGAAATAACCTGAATAAAGTATTTAATTTATTAGATAAATAATATAAAAATATTATTAAATACTTAAAATATAAAAGAAAAGTTATTTGTTAAAAATTTGGAATTTATTTAGTTCTTTCGTCATTATAAAGTTAGTATATAATAATAATAACAATAATAATATATTATTAATAATAATATATTATTTACTATTAATATTATTATGTTTATTATTTTGTATTTGCATCTAATTTTTAAGTTTATAAAATGAAAGTGGTAGAAGCACTAATATTGAAGTTTCCTCTGAATTTTATATTTAAGTTTAAATCTAAGTCATATGAATGCTCCATTAATGCAGAGAGAGAAAGAGAAAGATTGTTGAAGATAGTGGGAAGGAGTAGGATACTTTTAGAATAAAAAAAAATAGTGGGGATGTATAAAGTATTTTTGAAATAATAGAAAATAGTGAGGAGGTGCAGACTTGGGGTAGTGGAGGGAGCAACACCCAACATTTTTCTTTCGCTTTAATTTCTGTTAGCAAATCAGAATCCATCTTTTACACTTCAAATAATATTTCTTTCTGAATTGGGTTCTGGATCTGTTTGCATTTATTCAAATTTATTTTTTTCTTATGTTGGTTGTGTTATTAGAGGAGGTTTTTGTTGACTATTTCTTCCTGCACCTCCCTTTTTCTTCTTGCACTCCCATAAATTCTAATAACCCAATTTTATCCCTCATTAAAATTATATACCTAAACCTTCATTATATTTATCCTTTCCTTTCAATGCACTTCTTCTCTCCCTTCATTAGAAAGAAATGGTCGTGTTGAGGTGGAAGGTCAGTGCATCTTCATTTGTTTTACACCCCTCTAACTTTTAAAATTCCACCTTCAGTATTAAAAACCCTAATTTCTTC
The DNA here is from genome assembly GCF_029865625.1 of Vigna umbellata. Lineage (NCBI taxonomy): Eukaryota > Viridiplantae > Streptophyta > Magnoliopsida > Fabales > Fabaceae > Vigna > Vigna umbellata. The sequence goes on from NC_142165.1 coordinate 98,323,760, forward strand.
CCCATCTCCTCCTTCCTTGTTGACGGCTACACTCATCTTCCTACCTATGAAAACAATTTAATTTCAATTTATTCTTGTACCAAATTTGTACCAACTTCATCTTGTGTACAACTTAGACTAACATTATCATATACTCTCCTGATTTTCATCTTCTTCTTTCTTAAGCAATCAATGCAACTAGCCTTTGAGCAAGTAGTTGTGGCAACCAAGTCCTTCAAATTTAGAATATAAATGCAGTAAGGTCCTTGAGAGAATAAAAAAAAAAGTGGTACATGATTGCACATACCTTTTGCGTGTCACAGATAAAATTGTAATTATTGTTCACATGATCACTCAAATCTTCACGAAGCAGCATTAGGAATAGATCTGTCATTTTGAATTTTAGCAGATGTTTACCAGAAATATGAAAATATCCTTCTTGAATATGTAGTAGAGTGTGGTGTATCTCTGATGAGAAATGACATTTAATATTATGGCTTTATCCTTGGCAATCACATATGTATGGTTATTTGCATCCTATCGTACAACAAATAGTAACTTCCCACTAAAATATCCCTTTAATGAGTATCCATATATTGTCTACAATATGCCTTGAAATTTCTTTACAATGATCAAACAACCATACAATCATGGGGACACAAATGATGGTATAATGATGGAATCTATTTGATGTGCTAAACCGTGATTCTTCCTTATTACTTTATGAGCATATGTTTGCACTGCTCCTTTTAACTGTCTTTAATTATTTCTATTGCTTCTTTCATGAATCTAAATATTTTTTGATCCTCTACGAGATGCACTGATTTCGCTTTTGAGGCAGTAAAAAAGCTTCGACATTAATTAAAGTTGAGCTGGTGTTTAGTGAACCCTTCATTTTATCAATAATCCACTTCCTAGTTGTTTATTTTATATTATGCACACTGCACCAGTTTTGTTCTTCATAAAGTTCTTCATTTGAAAAATCAACCATTGCATAATTTTTGGTGCAGTAAATATATTATGGACAACCAACTGCCTTGCATTTCCAACCAAGTTATTCTTTATGAATTTAATTTCTATTCGTAAATTGTGTAATATGAAAGTATGATAATGCATACGAGAGATATGAAGAGATATGAAGAGATATGATATAAGGTACTAGTGGATGATTGAGTGGCGAAAGAAGTAGATAACATGTTGCAATGATAGTCTTGCAGATAAAATGATTTATGTTTTGGTCTGGTTGATTTCCTTTGTAGAGTAGCAGTGACAATTTCAACAGAAACCTGTTGAGAAAAAAAAATAACAGGGTCGGAAACAATAGAAGGATGAGATGTAGGTGGTAAAGAGGGTTGATCAGTAATTTCTGAAAAAAGAGACGATGGAGATAAAATAATTTTGGTGACAAAATCCAAGGAATTTTATGTATCAATTGGTGAGTGCTTGTCACTAGTAAAAAAAGGAAATATGTTTTCATAAAATACTACATTCCTTGATAAAAAAATTTTCCTACAGTAGAAATCTAACAAAAGGTAGTTTTTCACTTCTGTTTTAAAACCAAGTAAAACACATTTTCTTGCAGGAGGTTGAAATTTTGTTCTATGAGCTTGAAGAGTTGAATCATAGCAAAGTGATCCAAAAACTCTAAGTAATTAATGTCAGGTTTAACATTGTGTAACAGGTGAAATGAAGAAAAATATGTCAAAACTTTGGAAGGTAATATATTAATGAGTTGCATAGTATAACAAACACCAAAAGGCCAGAAAATTATGGGCAAATGAGATTGAAACATTAAAGATCTATTGAGAATGTGTTGATGTTTTCTCTCAACGAATCCATTTTGTTGAGGTGTTTCAACACAAGATAATTAATGTTGTATCCCTTTTTGTCTATAAAAATTTGTCATTGCAAACTCATTACCATTATATGATCTAACTACTTTTACATCAATGCCAAATTGTGTTTTTATATAAGAAACAAAGCCAATAAGTTGTGATATTGTATCTGATTTACTTGCCATCAATTTAATCCATGTGTATCTAGACACATCATTCACTATAGTTAAGAAATATTTGAAACCATCAACAAAAGATGTACAATAGGATCCCCAAATATGAACATGAATTAAATCAAAAGGAGCTTTTGAAACAGTAGTACTTAATTGAAAAAACAATTTTCTTTGCTTATAATAGTGACAAGTATCCCAATAAGTGTATTTGTATCAGGCAAAGTGGCATACATGTTGCGTAATTTGATATAACAAGAAGAAGGATGCCCTAGTCTAGAGTGCCAAATATCTATAGAGTTATGTCTTATTGTAGAAGAAGCAATAGAATTCTCCGGAGTAATAGTAGCTGGTGAACGAAGGGGCGTGAATGTAGGAATTATCATGATATACAAGTCATCTCTTTCTTCAGCTTTCCCAATCACTTGCAGGGTTGACTTGTCCTGTATTTCACATGAAAATTCAAAAATGGTAATTTTATAAGATAAAGATTTAGTTAACTTTGTGACCGAGATAAGATTGACTAAAAAATTAGGATAGTGATACTATAACTGGTGAGATTTTATGATAAGAAATAAAATGAGACAAAGAACTGGATATAAGATTAGTAGCACCTGTGTCTAGAATCCATTTGGAATATATATTACCTTGATCCTGAGAAGAAGTGGAAACATTATGAGAACTCACTAGATTGGTAGAATGTGTGACTGTGGGATTAGATTGAGGAAGAAGTGCCAATATACCATGAATTTGCTCTTGAGAAAGTCCTAGAGTTGAGGAATGTGACTGTGCCTGATAATTATTAGAAGAAGGAACAATTCCAGAAGGCATTGAATTTCACAACCTCAAATTGGACAAAATTTGAATTTCCGAAAACTCCTCTAGATTCCTCAAAAATAATCCAGGGCTACGAGTGATTAAATCACCCAATTGTTTCTCATTGAAAATCCTAGAAAACAAAGTCAAAACATGAAACATAACGATGTGAGAGTAACAGAGGGAATAGCCATAGAAGGAGAATAAATTGTAAGAAATCCAAGAACGAAAGATATAAGATGAAAATCTTGGCAATGACAGAATTGGTTACGGAAGAATGTGATCAATTTATATATAGAGTTGTTTAAAACAATATAAAAACGGAATATAAATATAAAAACATAATATAAATATATGAATAGATATAAACGAAAAATAAATTAAATCTAATAGTATCTCTTTGAAATAAACCGAGTTAGTGAGCTCAACCCAAACTTCTAATTGAATTTCTCATTTTGAATCATGCCTTAACTATGCAGAAGAACCTTTTTCATTATTGTTTTCTTCACCTTGAAAACTTTTTTTTGTGCCCTCAGTTTTTCAAAAATATACTCCATCAAATTCTTCATCAGTTTGTCCTCTTCATAACCCATAAGTGGTGGTCATTTAGAATTTTAATACTCACCACCATTGTGTTCAATCATACATTAAGTAGGACCTTGCGGACAAGTTTTACTGTAGAGTGGTTTTACAATATTTTCTTGTTGTTGACCACCTTATCTTGTTCCTTTCGAAGTTGGTCATGATCTTCTTTTTTACAATTTATTTCTAATATAGTTGATGAACTCAACATCAACATATTTATCATTTAATGTTAGACATGATTCAAGTCAAGTTTATGATCAAAGTATATTTTGATATCAATTGTTCGTTTTAGATCAAGTTTGTATGGATTTACTTTTAGTACCATTCTAAAATATATCTTTCCAATATATGTATTTTATTTGTATATAAACCTAAATTCATATTTTGTTTATCAAATGTGAAACTTTTGTTTGTATGCTAACAATACCAATCAATCAACTATTCTAGTAGCTACATGTTAAAAATAGGCCTTATCCAAAGTTGTCACTCACAAAACTTTCACCGTACTCTAATATAATAATGTTGTTACTCATAAACACTACTCCACGGTGGAATACAATATTTAATTTGAAATTCATTATATAAATGAAATAAATAAATAAATTAAACCCTAAATTACTGTAAATATATTGTCAAACAAATGCATATCCCATGCATTATATAAAGTTTTGAATGATCATGAACAAATAAAGGAATACTTTATAAATAATGTCACTCATAAACCAACATCAGAAAGTAAATAAATCCTACCCATAAATATATATATAATATATATATATATATATAATAAAATGAAAACTTAGTTACAATCACCTCCACAACAAAATAAAAATGTGGTTAGGATTTCAATTTCTCTTTTTCATAAAATAGTTTTCTTCGAGCAAATGCATATTTTTTTATTGTTATTCACTCTTTTGTGCAAAACTCTTCTCTTTACCTCCGAAATGACTAATCAAATCAATCATTCACCTCTATAATTTAAAATAATTGAAAAAAATCTATTTGAATTAAAATATGTTGTTACATATTATCTCATGAATATAAAGTCATTCCTATTCGTCTAATTTTGGTATTGACCATTGGTTCTATTTATCTTGCATAAAAATCGTGGGTTAAACTTTTTTTTTATTCATTCTACATAATTTCTAACTTGTAGACATGTAGATTGGCTCGCATGAAAAGTTACTTTTATTTTTTTTATTTTTCATAATATATAAAATATTATGGTGCAAAATTTTAATAACTTTATTTCTGTTTAATTAAATTAATACAGAATTATAAATTTTATAAATGTATTTGTTAAAAATAAATAATATTGACAATTTTATAATTTATAATTTTTGAATACAAACCTATTAGAAATTTCATAACAGATATAAACAACTAAAATAATAATAAAAATCAAATTTCAAGTTACCAAAGTGATAAAAGAGAATTGAAAACTGAGGAAAGATCTTCCCAAAAACAAAATTAATAAGTTTGAGTGAATTTGAAGCATTGAATTTGAAGATAATCTTTTTTCTCGTTTATTTGAGTGAATTTGAAGGTAAATGAAAGTGAATTTGAAAATATTTTTTTTTTAATTTGTTACGTCAATACAATTTTATACTAATTCTCATAGATTTTATTTCTAAATTCACTCTCATTTATCTCTAAATTCATTTAAATAAACGACAAAAAAATTATCTTCAAATGCTGTTAAATCCTCTCAAATCCACTCCCTCAAATTCACTCAAAAAAACAAGATCTAAATGATAAATTCTCAACATACTTGTATTAGTTTGGCACAACCCATAATACATTTCGTGACAAATTCATACAATATAGATTCTTTGGACCAACTCATCCCATTTAGTAATTGGATGTTGTGAATTGTTAATTATGTAAAATATACTTAACTGACTTAGTGAACAAAAATACTGAACTTATTAGGCACTTTACTTTCTTTTGTAATGACTCATCTTACGTTATCTCATTTAATGACTTTTAACATTTTTCTAACAAAAAAGTAACCATAATTATCATTTAATGATAATTTTCATAAAAAAAACATAAAAAATTGAAAAATATTTTTAAAATATTTTTATGTTCAATGTTAGATTAAAATGATTTTTTTAATATAACTGTGAAAAATAAATTTTTAATTAATAGTGAGCGTTAAATAAAAATATCAAATTAAAATTATTAAATGATATAACTATGGCAATGTATAATTACTACTATTAAATTCTAATTTATTATTTTATACTAATCTTATTATAAAATTAATATAATCCGTTAACGTGTATATTTTGTTTTCTTAAATGAAAAAAGGATTTTAAAAACTAAAATGAACTTACAATTGTTGATTAAAAATCAATATTTCAGAACTGTAATAAAACTAAATACATATATATTGGAAATGTTAAGATTATGAGTTGATAAACAATTTATATTGAGATACAATTTTTTATATTATCTTTTTAAATTATAAGTTAGATAAAGATGAAAAGGATAGATTGAAAGAGATGAAAAGTCAAATTTCTTTGTTTGGAAAAACTTACCATTGATAACAAATATCTTATGAATGTTATTGCTAAAAAATTGTTCCTGTTCAAGATAACTGTTATAATTTATATATAAAATATATTTAATAACATAATACTATCAAATATTTGCTATTTAGTCAAAGTAATAAATAACAGTTATTGTTGTAATTAATGTTTGCTATTTAATCAAAGTAATAAATAACAAATATTGTTGTAATTAATGTTCACAATAAAATGAGCTATATTTAAAGTATTATATATATATATATACATATATAAAAGATACATATACATATGGATAAACATTAGAAAATAATTAAGTAAAATTGATTTCATTTTATTTGAAATACAAGACTATTCATGGTTTACTTTTGATATGTTTAATGATTCTTACAAAATTGTCTCTGGCTTATTTTATAATAGAGTAAATTTATATTTTATTGCTGAAAAGTTTTTTGTTTACATCTCTATTATACTAAAGTAATAAATGATGTAATTTTAAAAAACATAAAAAAAAATTGTAAGAATGATCAAATATATTAAAAGTACACAAGGAATAGTCTTGTATAATGAAATCAATTTTACGTGTTGATTAATTTATTTTCTAATGTTAAGATAGTTATTATAAAATAAATAAACCTTTTGCTATAATTAATTGATAGTGTCAATTTATTTAATTACATTAATTTTATTTCTATTGTGAAAATTTAATTAACAATAATATATTTCAACCACTTTCAGTTGTTCCCTTAATATCTTGAATAAAAAATCTCATTTAGTTAACATCTTTAGTAAAAAATATTCAAAATTTAAAATGTATACATAAATGAAAACAATTCTTATAAGGTAAGAAAAGTATCTTTTTATAATATGTGATTAAATGAATATTGACGTAATAATTATTAACGTAGTTTTCTTTTATTAAAAGACAAAAATATTTATAACTATTATAATAATTACTAATTTATTTGATAAAATAATTAAAAAATAATTACATAATAAAATAATTTTAATATTATTATATTTCTTTTTTAACTGTTTTGTATTTTATTTTAATATTATTAAAAAATAATATATAATAAACATAAAAAATAAACAATTCAATATATAAACTATCAAATAATAAAATATTAAATATCCAAAATTTAAAAAAAAAATAAAATACAAATTTGAAACTAATTATTAAAAATAATTATTCTAGATTTTAAAATCAAATATAATTAATTATATGTTAAATAGCGCGTTTAGACACTTGTAAACCACGACGATTGAGAAAATATCAAGCGTTCACTGTATATACGTAACGTCTTTTATCTCCCTCCCACAAAGACAGACACTGTCGTGGAATCAGACAGCAACACCAAGAAACAAGCTTCCATTATTCAGTCTCCACTCTTCACACACCAAACTCATGGCAAATTCTACTTCTGCTAGCTTCTTCACTCAAGCAAAAGCGCTTCTTCTCAAGAACATTACCTTCCAGGTTCCATTCGCTTTCCTTTTTTTTTTTTATGTTTATTCTACCGCATGAAATTATGTTGATGTTTGAATTTCTCATCTTTCAAAGAAACGGAATGTGAAAACCAACGTTCGGCTGATTCTGTTCCCGGCGGTGCTATGCGTGTTGCTTTTCGTGCTCCAACTCTTATTCGACACGCAATTGGATAAAAGCAAATTCAAATGCGGCTGCGTGTGTGCCGACAACAGAACCCAAATCTCTCAGTGCCCTAACTCAGAGAAGCGGTGCGGGGTCCAGTATTCCGATTTTTTTCAAGCCGCCATGTGCCCCATTCCCAACCCCGTCGAATGGCCACCGCTCTTGCAACTTCCTGCTCCACCGAACCGGGCCGTGCGAACCGGTTTTCTTCCCTTTTTCGATTTGCCCGATGCATCGTGCAGGAGAACCGACTCGTGTCCTCTTTCTTTGCTCTTCACCGGAGAGAATCACTCCTTTGCGCTGAGTATGGTGTAATAGATCCGTTCACATTGTGTTTCTCGCTCTGTTTCTGATTTTCTTTCGTGATGTTTTTTACAGGCGTATCTGAGAAGATGTTTCGGAGTACCCTGAGTATAAGTGATTTTGGTAGTAATTTCCTTGCTGGTTTGGCCGTGAATGTACTGGTGAGTTTGTTGTATGTTTTTGTCTCTTCAGTTTAGTTTAATAATTCCTATGCGTAGAAAAATACAAAGACTTTTACACTGTCGATGAATCAGAAAACATGCTAGAAGTGACGTTTAAGATAATTGTTGAAAAATCAACAAAGTTTCCACGTGTGGCGGTTTTTATTGATCGATTATATTACCGAATGATGGTAGGGTGATACACATCATAAGGATAAATGATCATGAAAGAATAAATTTTTGTACTTAAAAAAAAGAAATAAAAAATAAAAAAGAATAATGTGAAATGAACGTAAAAAATTTATATATGTCAAAGTATGATTTCTGATATCACAATTGGTGAATTGTGAACTGTCTACACATTAATTTATTTATTTTAAATTTTAGAGATTTACAAACATCATGGTTAGTGTGGAAGGTTTTACTCAGAATACCAATAAGAGCTTTTTTTACATGGTTAAGTGATTAGAAATTTACAAACAAATTTGTTTTGTGATTGAATGGCAGAGTAAACTGGTAGTGTATGTATTGCGTACTGTTTATTCTTAATTTTAGTTTTCCTGCTTTTGCAAGTGTTTTTTTTTTTGGTGTGATATTTGTTGTTGTCAAAATGATGTTGATATAGGGATCTGAATCAAAACCAGAAAGGAACAATTTTATTGAACCTGCTTTCTCTTCGAATCTTCCCATTTATTATTTACAAACAAACTGCACTGGAACAGAGAACTCTGGATTCTCCTTTCCCTCGCCGACAGGAGAAAACAATGGTATGGAAATTGTTTTGTCGATGTACCTTGTGTTAACAGGAAATTAAATCATTAGGATTGCTGTTCATGCCTCATGGCTATTTTTGTAATGTCTATTTGCAATCCATTGTGCCACTCTTGGTGGTTCCCAAGGACTGTGTAGATGTAGGTATCATATTTTCATATGGTTTTGCTAGTTGGTGTATGCTTGACGATGAATGGTTGCAAATGACATATTGTTAGAGAGAATATTTCAAAACTTTTGCACCTCTTTTTTTGGAGGGGTGAGGGGTAGGGTTTTGATTGTTATTTTATTCATGTAGCTATTTGCTTGAACCTAAAATTTCTTCCATGTTTTTGGAAAACTTGGGGAACCATCAAATGGGTGTAATATAAATGTGTAAGGTTCAGTATAAAACAATAAATGCAACCTTCATGATGCATTTGAAACAGTTGCACAATAGTAATAATTATATGGTCAGTTTTGCCAAAATAAATGCACCCATATATACACAATCTTTTTCTCTCCAGACTTGACTAGGGCCTGCATCTGACATGTAGAGTATATTTACTAATTAATTTGTTTTCCCTGAATGTAGAGATTAAATGTGCTCTGGCTAAAAATTTATGGCGTAATAGTTCTACTGATATCAACAGTGAGCTGTACAAAGGTTATCAAAGAGGTAACTCAGAGGGACAAATCAATGAGATCGTTTCAGGTACTTAACTATCATTGTGTTTCAATTCATGCAATTTGTGGAAGACAATAATTATTTTTATTGTTTTGGCAGCTTTTGATTTTCTAAATTCAAATGGTAATAGATATAATGTCGGTATATGGTACAACTCAACCTACCATCAAGACACAGAATATACTGCCAATGCATTGTTGCGGGTTCCTCGCTCTGTAAATCTGGTATATATAATTTCTTTTAATTGTTTCATCCTCTTTGCAGTTACCCTAACCATTGATTCAATATAATGAAAAAGAAAACTCAATATGAGCTTATAAAATAAAAAAAAAACGTCCTACTTGTTAGCTTGTAATGATCTTAAATTTTTTTTATAATAAAATGTTCTTAGAATTCGAACTTAAAATTTAACTCAACGTTGCAAAATCAGTTTTAGAAGGTCAAGTTTTCCCATAATACATTATAAAGCATTACTTAGGTCACGTCTCTAGTCAGTGTTGAACCTCTGCCTGCTGGGAGGCAGTTTTATTGTGGCTTCAACATTTCTCGTCAACTCCTTTATAGGTAGTCCTTTTCAAGACAGTATCACCTACCGTTACTGCAACTATGTTTGCTTTTGAACAATAGTATTAGTTTTAAAAAAAAAACACATTGTTCCATAATTCATTATTGATAGAATACATTTGGAAAGGAACTACATACTTCCTATAGAAGAAAAACTTGCTTAACGGTTACAATTTTTTTAAAAGGCATGATTTGAATAGAGGAAGGGGAACTATGTTCATGATGCACTGGCTGTATTTGTATTGAAAATTTCAAAACTAATTTTGTCAGTAAATATTATTGATCTAACATAATGATGGTAATTTCCTGAAGTACACATTTTTTCATTTCTTATTTTAGTATATTTGGTCTCTGACAGGTTATAGGAATCTGACAATATATGCATGCAGATTTCCAATTCCTACCTGCAGTTTCTGCTTGGACCCGGAACCAAAATAATTTTTGAGTTTGTAAAGGAAATGCCAAAACCTGAGACCATTTTTAGGCTTGACATATCTTCTATCGTGGGCCCTCTGTTCTTTACATGGGTCATCTTGCAACTTTTTCCTGTAAGTGAAGATATATCTATACACATGGGCTATGAATTGAGTTGTCTATAACAACTAAGAGAAGTTAACACCAATATGAGTATGATACCACATTTATTGCATAAATAGTTGCTGTTGGTTAACTTTGACTTTTGAAATATGATATACAATTTAGGTGCGGAAAGAAAACCAAATTGAGGGAGGAAGATGAAAGGAACAAAGACCAAGAGTCGTGCATTACACTTCTGTTATTATCACTCAATCTCATTTTATATTTAGTCTGTCTAAAATACAATAATACTACCTTATTTGTAGGCTGGTACCCAATAGCGTTACAATCTAACTAGTTGACTAACTAACTAACATCTTATTTATATTTTCATATCAATACCTCTCCCGAAAAGAAGACCGTGCCCTAAAGGGTCTTGCATTTCAAACAGAGGGGATGACTGTTGAAATTTGAATAGAAGAACCCATGTCGCCTCCTCATTAGGTACACTGTGCCACTGAACCAAAATTATTGTGATATGACCTCCTATGCATGTTTTGTTGAGATCTTTTCTGGAAATATAGTACTAGGTGTGGTTGGCAATCAATGGGAGGCTGCTTGTAATATTAAATGTTGAGTGGGTTAGAGACTTTTTAGGATGCTGTAACTAGTAGGTAGTTGTACCTATGTTTTTTGAAATTCTATAGGTTCTAGGAGCAAGTTTATGAAAGCTTCTTGCTGGAAGCTTGGAAAACACCCACTCGCCCATATGAAATTCCGTATTGGACCTTGAAAAACATGATGTAATTGATGTTTATGAACTCTCACACTGCTTTCCTTGCTACTAATATTATGTAGTGAATCTACCACCAAATTCATTGGGATATTGGGAATATGCATTGGTGGTTTTTTCCAATACATGAGCTCCCGAAGGCTGCTGGTAAGAGGAAGATAATTTCTCCTCTCTCTTATTTTTGCAAGCAAAGTGACACAAAGTGATGTCATTTTCAACTAAACTAGAAAAACCAGCTGAACTTGCCAACTTAGTTTACCTTCTAAGCAAGTTCGAAGTTAATCTTTTTAATTAAAACCACAATCAAAATTATGTTATCCACAAAATGCATATAATTATGGATAATCTTATGTATGACTCCAATAATTACGTCCAAAACTAAATTAAACTAGATTCAAGGCTAATGCTTGATGTGAACTTTATCCTTACAGGAAAATCCCTTAGTTTTGCTTACCAGTGTTCTTACACCAATAGTTACCCCCATTGTATATGTCTTGTATGGTTTGAATATAAGTAATGCAATCAATCACCTTAGAGCCTTTTTGCGGTATTTCTCCTAGTAATTAATCATACGCCTTTCCCACATCAATATAAACCATATGTAATTCCTTTTCTTTGCTTTAATACCTTTACATCAACCCTGGTAAAAGATACATGCTTTATGTTGAAAATTTCTTATCTGTAGTCCTAGATCTTTTCATCTAGAATACATTTAAATGTTCAATTTAATAAGCTCTTTATGTTTGTGTAGGTTATTTTGACATCACTAGTATATGAGAAGCAACAAAATTTCTTATCTGTAGTCCTAGATCTATTAATCTATAATACATTCAAATGTTCAATTTAATAAGCTCTTTATGTTTGTGTAGGTTATTTTGACATCACTAGTATATGAGAAGCAACAAAAATTAAGAATCATGATGAAAATGCATGGTCTTGGTGATAGGCCATATTGGATGATTTCATATGGTTATTTTCTTGTCACATCAGTAATTTACATGTTGTGCTTTGTGATATTTGGCTCACTCTTAGGTAAGAATATAACTATTGAATTTATTTCTCTTCGGATTTACCCATTTTCTTTAATGCTTTTGACTTTATTCTCAGGATTAAAAATCTTCACAGCCAATGACTACAGCATCCAATTTGTATTTTATTTTATCTATATAAACTTGCAAATTGCGCTAGCATTTTTGGTGGCTACCATGTTTTCAAATGTCAAGACTGCAACAGGTTTCATGATAACTACTTTTATCAGTTTATGTCATTCATTAAAATGGGTGCATTACTAATTTCTTTTCCTAGATCTAATTAGTAATGACCAACTTGTGTTCTTGATAATTGCAGTAACTGCATATATAGGTGTCTTTGGAACCGGGTTATTAGGTGGCTTTCTTTTCAAATTCTTTGTTCAAAATATATCATTTCCAAGTAAGTTATTGGTCCGTGATCATATCCATTTTGGGTTATTCTATTGGCTTTCATACATAATTTTATGTGATTGTTGGCAATTTTTTATATTAGAAATGAGGATTCTAAGTTATTTGTCATCCGAACTATGTTGGCACCACAGACAACATCATCCATATGCAACACCCCTAACCCTATAGAAGTGTAAATCAAATCCATCATTGAAAAACTCAAGACAAATAAAGTTGGGACACTATCCCACCAATTATAACCTTGGGATCTAGTGTCAAACTTTGCAAGTTTACGGTACATTGATCACCCTCTCTAATAAGCGAAAAATAAATACACATAATATTACTATTTACAAAACAATTCAATCATCCATTACATATGTTACCAACTAGAGATTTGGTTAAATAATAACATAAAAGTGGATGCAAATATAAGCCCATTTTGTAGGGTAGGTATTAGAGTTTATCCCAATAAGGTTTGTTGGGTCCATTGTACACTCATTATTGGGTTACTACTAGACCATCCACAAATGTCTATTCTCATGCTCAAGATATCCGGTCCTTGGCATGAGATGCTGTGTTGGAGATTTCACATGGACTAAAGTTGTGACTAAATTATAATATATAAGTGGGTACAAACGTAATCTCTTTAGTCAATTTTGTATGGTTGAGTTAAGCTTAAATTCTACTTTTTGAAAATAAAGATATGAAAGAATAATAGAAGTATTGGACTTGAGTTTGAATAACAAGTAGAGAGTCACTCTCAATCCAAAGTTTAGTTCATCCTCTAAAAGTTTGAATTCCAAAGCTAAAATCACAACCATCACCTCTACATATAGAACATTATGAACACCACAGTATAAAGAGAAACATTTCACATTGAAAGCATGATGATTTCTAATAGTATCCCCTACCGTAGATACACTAGAAGAACCTTTAGTTGCCCAAGTATTACATTTAAACCAATGAGAATGAGGAGGAAGGAAAAGAAAATAGGAACACAGGATGCAACTTTCCTAGGATATATGTTTGCCCCAAAACTTTTATGAATAATGAGCTCTTACACATTAGATTTCCTACACCAATATACCAATTTCCAGTCTGATTGACCTCAACATAAATCTTGTGTTTAATTCTGATATAGGATAGCGTAAGATCATCAAAATAGATCTCGTTCCTAGTTGTCCATATAACTTTCATAACACCAAACAAAGAAGCCCATATAATGTTAGCAAATCACACTTTTTGTGTATAAAACTGATTTACTTCAAGTGTATTATCTCATGTCAACTGAACATTGCAATTTATAGGACAAACATTTGGCTTTTCATCTCCAAGCCATAATGTCTCCAATTATTACAAAACACAACACTTTAATGACCATTAATACCATGACATAACACACTAACCTCCTGGCTTTTGCTCTCCTATAACATTAGAACATTACTGCTCATAATAATTGTCAAATAACTCCTAAATTTAAGTTTATCTTAACAAAACTCCCCCATAATTTTTTGCCAAGCTTCACTAGGGTGGAAACTGAGTTACATTTTGTCATTTTGAACTTCTTTAAAATCTCCTCGACATACCTTTCCTAGGACACGATGCCGTCCTTCCCTTGACCGACCTCCAAACCGAGAAAATATTTCATGAGACCCTGATCATCTCAAATTCCTTTTTTATCACTTCTTTGATATCTTCAACTTTAAGTCATAAAGCGCCTTCTTCAATCTCAACACTTTCTTATCTTCTCTTCTTCACATGTAGTCGAGTGATTGTTCAATATATACCTCCTGTTCTAGAACTATTTTGAGAAAGGTCAACCTCACATCCATCTGTAGAATCGTCCATTTGTGTTGGACTGTTAAGGAGATCAATAGCCAAATTGTTTCCATCCTTGTCACTGGGGTGAATGCCTTGTCATAGTCAATTCCTTTGTCAATTCCCTTCTTCTGCTTGTAATCCTTCACTAGAGCCGAGCTTTATATCACCCAACTTCAACATTGATTTTTCTTTTATACACCCATTTTATGCCAATGGGCCGAGCTCCTTTCAGCAAACTTGTAAGCTCCCATGTATTGTTGTCTTCAATTGCTCCGATCTCTTCATCCATTGCCTTTTGCCACTTCTCGTCCTGCACGGGTTCTTCAAAACTCAAGTCTTCAGCACCTGCCATAAGACATTGATAGGACCTTAAGGGTCTATTAAAGGAGGAAGGGAATTAAAAACAAGACATGAAGGTTAGGAAGAGGGAAAGTTAGTTAGGCAGTTGGGGCAGGTGTGTTTGGGTTTAAATGTTAGTTATATAAGGGGGGAGAGTGTCTCGAGGAAGACACGTTTTGTTGTTAATTGTTAGACAGGAATATTACATCCTGTGTGAAGGAAGAATTGCTTCCTTGGATGCTATCAAACAATCTCTTTGTATCTCAAATATCAATACAGTTTACTTTTGTGAGTTGTGTGCATGTTGTGTGCTAATCCAAGGGTATCTTGGGTTTCTTGCTGCCAAGAAACCTATCAGACATGCAACATGCTCTTCGTCAGTGGAGTTGTATATGTCTTGTAAACTTTGTGTTCTATCATCTTCCTCATAAGTCTCATGATTTCTCCCAGCAATGGATTTTGGGCTTCCACCACTAGTTTCTAAGCTCCCTCTTCTAGTTTCCGAGCTTCTAGTAGAAATCTCCTCCAAGTTGTTCCACTTCCATTTGCCCTCCTCGTCAATTTGAGTATCTTGGCTTACAAGGACCTTTGTTATTATTGGGTTAAACAGGTTGTAAGCTTTTGCTTTTTCATCATACCTAATAAAAACATACTTCTTACTCCTATCTTCAAGTTTTGTCCTGTGTTGAGCTGGAACGTGATCATAAGCCATGCTGTCAAACACTTTAAGGTGAGTCACACACGGTTTCTTTCTACTCCAGGCTTGGTGTCTTCTCGTCTAACTTAGCATGTGGGCACCTATTTTGTGCATTGATGGCACACTGTATTGCTTCTGCCCAGAACTCAAATCTACTCAAAACGGAGGCAAATAGGTAGCCACAGTCCCTCAGAAACAAACTCACGGATTCCTGACAACTCTATTAGTGGCAGAGTTGATGAGTGTGTGTCATCAAAATTAGGTGTGTGGGTTACATGTGCCCGTACCGGTGGCAGTGCATGGTGGCTCCTTTATCAAGATTGTTGTCGATGTTATGATCATCTATATGTGACTACAATGGCATATGGTTGTTTCTTTGTTTGCAAGCAGAAGCTCTACTACCAACTCAAACTACATAGGAAAACTAGAAAATATTTTACTAATAACAATCATACAAATTACATTTTTTAGATTCTCCAACAATCAATCTTTCTAAAATTAAGAAACAAAATATGGTAAAATAAATAGGAAGATACTAAATTATTTTATGTTAAAACGAAGATCTTGAAGATACTTTTATCCTAATAAAATGTTATTTACAACATTTCCTTAGAGTTTGGGTTTTAATCTAACTCAATCCTCAAGCTGGCTATTGAAACATGGGTTGTCCCTTAATATTTTTACTATATCACTAGTAAATTTTGGATCTCCAACACACTCAACGACTAGGCATACAGACTACCAAGTTTAGAAGACTCGGCCTTTTTGGGGTGGTTTGGTGATGGATTGATAACAATTGGTTTGATAGACTCAACTCAACAACAATTATATGAATATCCTTTGATATCATTTTTGAATTGGGATTTGAGGCCAATTTGTCAAAATTTATCTATGAAATGAGGGATGACCTCCACTTATGTATATGTTTTGGTCATATTGCTAGTCAATATGAAATCTCCAATATTTCTTAACAGAATAGTGATCTAACATTTAAAGCTGCATAGATGAATTGGGGGGAAATCTTTGGTTTCAATACCAAATTCAAACAATGTTTTGGTTATCTAGGAGTGGTAAATAATGAATTGAACGGCTACTTGTTATTATAACTTTTAACTAAGATTTCATATTAGTCATGTTTATGAATTGAATATCTACTTGTTGTAAGTTTCTAATATTCTAGCCTAACAATTTTCTATGCTGTTTCTTCAGGAGGGTGGATAATTCTTATGGAGTTGTATCCTGGGTTTGCTTTATACCGTGGGTTATATGAGTTAGCACAATTTTCCGTTCAAGGGAATACCAGGGGGACTGATGGTATGAAGTGGCATAATCTGAGTGAAAGCACTAATGGCATGAAAGCGGTCTTAATTATTATGTTTGCTGAGTGGATTGTGATGCTTTTTGCTGCCTTCTACATTGATCAAGTTTTGACGTTAGGAAGTAGAAAAGGTCCTCTTTTCTTATTGAAAGGATTTCAGAAAAAGTCTCCTTTCCAAAAGCTTGATACCCAAATGCAGGTGTCAAAAGAATTATCTCAAATGGAGAAACCTGATGTCATCCAAGAGGTGAATATTATTTCCTATTAAACAAATTTATAATGTACTTATATTATGAGTTCATCTGGATTATTAAAATGAGTAAACTAAGGTCTATCAAGAGCTGTCTTTCATATATAAGTATTTTAGAAATTGATGTAATTGTGCCACCTCAGCAACAAGTAGTATCATGTTGCACAAACTTGAAAATACTTGAACACTTAAGAGAAGAAAATTGATTCAATTCAATTGATAGTAAACCATTACAAGTGAGTATATATAGAGCTCTATTTCCCTAGAATAATGATTCAATATCTTAATTGCCATAATTAGAACTACAATGTTGATAACATCTCATCCCTCAATAAGATCTTAACTCCAGAAAATATTTCAAAAACTTGTTAACGTTGGTAGAACGTTAATTAGTTGCAGATTCCATAGAGAACCTAACTTTTGTCTCAATTGCAAAGCTTTTCTTTTTCAAAAAAAATTACTGGTGTTGAATTAGAGGATTAAGATGTTGAGGGAGAAAAAGGAGAGAATAGAGACTGAATATGGTAAAATTAATCATAACTTATGACCCACCATGCATGTTTCAATGTGATTGATGTTATATAAAAGGAAAAATATCTAGTTCTATTTACACTAATGGAAGACTTGTAACCGTAATTAAATTAAATGTGGAAACAAATGTTGAGACTAATAATAAGGCATGTGAGTTTGCCTTCATTAGCTTGTATTTGTCTAACCCACATAGTTCTGGTGTTTTTTTTTCTTTTGGGCGTGTGTGGGGGGTGTTGGTGAATAGATTGCACAAGGTCCTATATTTAAACCATGATAATACTATTATGCACACAAAATAAAGATTGTATTTTCACTTAAAGAACTCATGTATCATGTATGTTTTACAAGTTTGGTTGTACTGATGTACTCAATATGTTGAGACTGAGTTGCATACATGAGGTGTTAATTGCTTTCTTCTTTTTCAGAAGGAGAAAGTGGAGGAGCTGCTACTTGAACCAACTATTAATCATGCAATTTTATGTGACGATCTAAGAAAAGTCTATCCAGGGAGGGATGGAAATCCAGATAAATTTGCAGTAAGAGGGTTGTTCCTTTCTGTGCCTCCTGGGGAATGCTTTGGTATGCTTGGTCCCAATGGAGCTGGGAAGACCTCTTTTATCAATATGGTCAGTTGTAATTGTCCAACCGATATGTACATTAGAATTTTCTTGCATTCCCAAAACTTCCTTAAGAATATAAAAGTTTAAAACTACCTTAGGATATGTACACAAGAAAACAAAACAAGTTTAAAACTACCTTACGAATAGACCTATAACGGGCTAAATTCATTATTTTTCTCTTGAAGTCATAAATGTAATGAACTTTGCTGTGTTTGTAGATGATTGGTCTCACAAAACCCACCTCTGGTACGGCATTTGTTCAAGGCTTGGACATAAGAACTCAAATGGGTGGAATATATACTACCATGGGTGTATGTCCACAACATGAGTAAGTTGGAAATTCCTCTATTTTTTCCCTCTAAAGTCAAACTTCTAACAAGTAAAAAAGGTTTTTTGACTTATTTTTTTCTCTATACTGTAGCTTGCTGTGGGACAACTTGACAGGTAGAGAGCACCTACTTTTTTATGGAAGACTTAAAAATCTTAGAGGCTCAGTCCTAAAACAAGTAAGTTAATTTGAGAGAAATCATGTTGTTATTAGTAAGATTATTATTATTATTATTTACGACATGTCAGTTATTAGAGAGCACCAACTTTTTTATGGCAGACTTAAAAGTCTTAGTTTCTCAGTTTTAACGCGAGTAAGTTAATTTGAGAGAAACTAAGCTGTTATAACAATAAGATCATCATTATTATTATTATCATTATTATTATTATTTAGGAATGAAAGGGTACTTAGTTGCACTACACTTATTTATAGTTCCCAAAATGTTAATTATAAGGAGCGAGCTCCTCTAAAGTGCAGCATGTAATTTAGGAGGTATAGTGCACAGATCTTAACCGTATATATCAATGAATGATTCAGATCATGACACCTCATTTAAATTTTCACGTCGCATAGCAGCTCCTCTAAAATGCAGCTTGCACTCTAGGTTGTAAAATGCACAAATCTTAACTATATGTTATAATTAGAGGAAATATCTTCCTAATTAAAGAAGATATCTATAGAATCTTCCTAATTAGGGAAAATAGATGTGTAATCTTCTAAATTATTTTGTTTCCCTATTTTCCTATTTTAGAAGATTAGATTGTTACAACTAGAGCAAAGGAGAATGTAAATGAGATGATTGAGAATAATAAAATCATTCTTAATTTCAACTTGGTGTTAGAGCTCCCGATCTTGGGGGCTCCGTTTCTGCTACAGCAGTAGCCACCGCTGCCGCTGTTCGACTACCGCGGCTGCCGCCGTAGGTGACTGGGGTTGTTGATAGGGCAGAAAGGTGCCCAACTCTAGCGAACCCAACATCGGAAGTCGCTCCGGGAAAGAAGCCTCCATGCGCCGCCACTATTGCTGGCACTTGGGAGATTGTTGATAAGCCAAGAAACAAGAAGGTAATAGGGTGTAGATGGATAAGAAAGATACAAGGTATGCCTCCTGAAGAAAGCATTGTATGGTCTTAAACAATCCCCTAGAGGATGGTTTGGAAGATTTACAAAAGCAATGGTTTCCTTGGGATACAGACAAAGCCATGGAGATCATACTCTATTCATAAAGCACTCTTCTACAGGTTAACTCACCCTATTGCTTGTCTATGTGGATGATATGATTATTGCAGGAGATGATGAAACAGAAAAATTGGCGTTAAAAGATAAATTGGCTACTCAATTTGAAATGAAAGATAAATATGAAAAACTCAAATATTTTCTTGGAATAGAGGTTGCTTACTCCAAGAACGGAATTGTCATCTCCCAAAAGAAATATGTACTGGATCTCCTCAAAGAAACAGGAAAGCTGGGATGTAGAACCTCAACAGTTCCTACAGAACAAAATCACAGAATTGGAAGTGAGGAAAGTGCTCCTGTAGAGAAGGCCCAATATTAGAGATTGGTAGGAAATTTGATCTATCTATCACACACAAGACTAGACATTACTTATGCAGTTAGTGTAGTGAGCCAATTTATGCATGATCCAAGAGAGAGACACATGCAAGCGGTTGACAAAATTCTCCAATACTTGAAGTCAAGTCCAGGAAAGGGGCTATTATTCAAAAGGGAAGACACATTGACTATGAAAATATATATTGATGCTGACTATGCATGTTCTATTACTGACAGAAAATCTACTTCTGGGTATTGTGTGCTTCTTGGAGATAGTCTGGTAACATGGAGAAGCAAAAAGCAAGATAGAGTATCTCATTCTAGTGCAGAAGATGAATTTTGTGCTCTTGCTCAAGGAATGTGTGAAGGACTTTGGATGAAAATCATTTTGAATGATCTTAAAGTCAAGGTGCATAACCCTGTGCAATTACAGTACACAATAATTCTGCCATGAGCATAGCCCATAATCCAGTACAACATGACAGGACCAAACATGTTGAGATTGACAGACATTTCATCAAAGATAATCTAGATAGAGGCTTTATGATTACAACTCATGTTCCTACAAAATTTGAAATAGCAGATATTTTTACAAAAGGGCTCCCTTTGGGTAGATTTCAAGATCTTGTAGGCAAGTTGAGAATAATTGATATTCATTTACCAACTTGAGGGATAGTGTTGTAATTAGAGGAAATATCTTCTTAATTAAAGAAGATATCTATAGAATCTTCCTAATTAGGGAAAATAGACGTGTAATCTTCTACATTATTTTGTTTCCCTATTGATTGTTACAAATAGAGCAAAGGAGAATGTAATTGAGATGATTGAGAATAATAAAATCATTCTTATTTTCAACTCTATATATACTAATGAATGGTTCATATCATAAAATCTAAGTTAGCCACATTCCATATATTTAAATTATCAAGCCTCTACATGAAAATGTTTCTTTTTTTGTTGTTAAATATGTTTTTGATCCCTTAACTTTTAATGAAAATTTGAGTTAGTTCTTTTTCAAAACTTTGGACCAATTTAGTTTTCCATATTTAAAAATATGTAAATTTAGTCCTTTTCACTAAATTTTGTTAAATTTATTTGATGTTTAATATTGAAGTAAAAATGTGTCTAAGGATGTAAATAACTCAAATATTATCATGAAACATATTTGAAATATCAAATAAATTTAACAAAATTTGATTTAAATGACTAAATCCTCACATTTATAAATTTATAAAGTTTGGAGACTAAATTGGGTTAAAGTTTTAAAGAAAGACTAATTCCAATTTTTACTACAAGTTAAGGGACTCAAAAACATATTTAACCCTTTATGTGTGTATGTGTGCGCACTTCTAATTAGTTTTATAAATGGACTGTTTTAGCATAGTCAGAGGCCAGTCCTTGTGCCTATTTGCTTTTAAAAAATTTAAAACGTGGTAGTTTATCTTGTGCAGTATACAAGATAAATGTTTTTCATCTAACTAAAATTTATAATAAGCAAATGTTTTTAATATATGAGGTATATAATAATTAAAATTTATAAGAGCCTTATTAATTGCACAAGGTTTATGGTCAAACAACACTTTATAACTTCTGTAATAATGAAGCTAAACTTAAATTTTGATTAATATCCTGAACATATAAGACAATAGAAATTAAATTAAGGCCTGGATGACTTTTAAATTATTTCTTCACTTTTCATAGCAATATCTACTCCGTTCCCAGTTCTTTAGAAATTATAGATTCATTGAACACTTTCTACAACTTTCAATTATGAGTTATGTGGTCTGTACAATCATTATTTATCAGCCAACCTTTTGTGGATTTATTGGTTGTAAAGCATGAGGTTGCAAATAGTTTTTCCTCTTCTAATGTGTCCTTGACAACCTTAACAAATTTCTTGTTGATGTTGATACTTTGATATCTTTTCCTTGTGTTCCAATTGACCACACTTGTGGTATTTCACCTTTGGCCCATCTTAGTGTTGTAATTAGAGGAAATATCTATAGAATCTTCTCAATTAGAGAAAATATCTGTAGAATCTTTCTAATTAAAGAAAACATGTGTATGATCTTCTAGATTATTTTGTTTCCTTATTTCCCTTTTTAGAAGATTAGATTGTTACAAATAGAGGTAAGGAGAATGTAATTACTATGAATGAAAATAGTAAAATCATTCTCTTTTTCAAGTGTTAGAATGTAATCATCAGTTTCAGATTTGTAGGAAATTAACCATTACATAATCTAGGAAATTAGGATGATTGATTTAATAATTTTTGTTATAATTGATTCTATATTATGGTATAAATACGTACTGTGTGATTTACTGTGGAAAATAAGACTGATTTATTATTCTCAATCATTAAAAAATACATTCTGATACTTTCTATTTGTAATAATTTAATTCTCGTAGGAAAGTAAAATAAAATAAAGATTATATATCTATTTCCTCTAATTAGGAAGAATCTAAAGATATTATCTCAAATTAAAACACTCCCCCTCAAGCTGGATCATACAAGATTGTGTGAACCAAGCTTGGAATAGTCAAACTCAATTGTAGAGAACGTCAATAAACCAAATTGGACAACAATGGACGAGCGAGAACTAGCACCATGAAACTTCAACTTGGACAACAATGGACGAGGGCGAACTAGCACATGAAACTTCAACTTGGACAGCAATGGACAAAGGCGAACTAGCACATGAAACTTCAACTTGGACAGTAATGGAAGAGGGAGATTTCCATCAAAAATGGATGATGACTTGCAGCAGCAAACAACAACAAACTACAAGAACAGATGAAGGGCCTTCAGTGGCGAACAACAACAAACTGTAGGGACTGGATTGCCATCAACAGTGGCGAACAACAACAAAACTTCGAGAACATGATTTCCATGAGTAACATATGGGAGGCCTTCAAAGGCTAACAACCACAAACAAAACTTCAAGAACATGATTTCCATGACTAACATATGGGAGGCCTTCAAAGGCTAACATCCACAAACAAAACTTCAAGAACATGATTTTCATGAGTAACATATGGGAGGCCTTCAAAGGCTAACAACCACAAACCTGTAGGGACTTAACTATCCTAAACAACAACAAACCTTCAGGGACTTAACTGCCCTAAACAACAACAGACCTGCAAGGATTACACTCCCTGCAAAGACACTAAAAGGCTAACAGCCACAAACCTGTAGGGACTTTAACCACCCTGTACAAACCTTAAGGGACTTAATTGCCCTAACAACAACGAATCTTTAGGGACTTAACTGCCCTGAACAACAACAAACCTGCAGGAACTGAACTGCCCTGCAGCGGCTAACAACAACAAACCTGTAGGGACTTAACCACCCTACAACGGCTAAAACTTTTCTTCCCCTCACGACTGAACGACATATGCACGTCAATGACAGAACGTGAAGGTGGAAGAACTGGTGAGAACTGATCCGTACTTAGGGACAAATCTGAAACCCCTAACATCGAAAGAGCCATATCAGCGGGCGGTCTCATAGAACAACTCTCAGTGAGCTGTTACAACAAGGCATTAGAACAACTCTCAGTGAGTTGTTACAACAAGGCATTGGCAAAAACCAAAAGCACCAAAGATTGGGACTTATGATGGGATCAAAAGGCCAAAGACAGGTTGGAGGTCCAAAGTTCTCTGCTGGACTACTCCTAAATGGTGATACTTAACACTGTATCACAAGAAGTACGGACTAAACTCTAGCCCAAGAAGGAAGTTCTCTGCAGGGGTTGGAAAATATTTCCCCTCACGGCAAACAGCCGGCAGCGACAAACTGCAGAGGTTACAACAACTGACTGTCGCGATGGCGACTGACTGCGCTGGCGTCGACTGTGGTTGCAGCGGAACGAAGCACGGTTGCTCGAGAAACAGAACCGAATGGAGAGGTAGAGAACCCTTCGTAATGGAGAGGAAAGAACTGACACGATGGCGTCGAAAGAGGTCTCCCTGTTGAGAGAGCGGGTCATGAAGTATATCTAGCGATTCAGTAGAGTGGCGAGATGATGGCATTAAAGTGACATATCAAAAGGAGTAGATTACGGAGATGGAGGTCCGGTGATACGACTGGCAGCGGCGTGGTGTGATTCCGACATTGGGAGGGTGGCGCGTGACGAACACGCACCCGTGACCAGCCGAAGAAAGGCGGCGCGTGCGGAGGCTTCTGGGTGGTTGATTACCAGGGTTGAGTCGCGCTCCTTGAGGCGCACCTAACCCTTATCTTCGTCGGAGAAAATGACGACGGTGGCGGCGACGACTATCGGACTGATTTGGCGCTCGTGGCGGCGCGTGAATGAGAAGTAGCCATCGGAACTGGCGCGGTTGGTCGTCGCTCGAAGAGACGATCCAGATCCGCATGTCACCAACGAAACTGTGACGGTGGCTGGCGGCGGTGCACAGCGGGATACAGTGAACGAGGATTCTGATTGGAAGTCAGTGAAGATGCCAACTATGGGCATTACTTAAACTACATGTGCAACTACTGGTTTGAGGAATCCCATTCTGAGACAAATTCTAGAAGTATAGCTTATAGCTTATAGCTAGGTCAGATTCAACTCTCTGGAAGTATAGCTTATAGCTAGGTTAGATTGAACTCTTGAAGTATAGCTTATAGCTAGGTCAGATTGAACTCTTGAAGTATAGCTTATAGCTAGGTCAGATTCAACTCTCTGGAAGTATAGCTTATAGCTAGGTCAGATTGAACTCTAGAAGTATAGCTTAGCTAGGCCAGATTCTGGAAGCACAGTTTTGTGTAGCTGTTATCAGAAGGACAGACGTGTTGGTAATGCTAGAGAAAAAGCTAGAATTCTAAGTTAGAACTTGACTAGGGCAATTGGAGCCCATTAAAAACATATGTTAAAGAAGAGACTTTTAGGGGGCCGTCAGCGGCCATGGCAGTCGGCCGCCGACAGATAGCAAAGACAACGGAAGCGGATCAGACAAGCTCTGATACCATGTGGAAAATAAGACTGATTTATTATTCTCAATCATTAAAAAATACATTCTGATACTTTCTATTTGTAGTAATCTAATTCTCCTAAAAAGGAAAATAGGGAAACTAGGAAAGTAAAATAAAGGGAAATAAGGAAACTAGGAAAGTAAAATAAAATAAAGGTTATATATTTATTTCCTCTAATTAGGAAGATTCTAAAGATATTATCTAAAATTACAACATTTACTTTAGACACAACACATTCACAACATATATAAGTGTTGATTGTGTATTATGGTATAAATATATCTTGTTTGGTCTGCGTTAGACACACAATGTGTTCAGAGCATATGCAATTCTATAGCCTCTAACAACACTTGTTATGTGGGTGAATATTTCTCTTGCTATAGGTAGAAGGCAAAAAGACACATGGATAGTTATTTTGGTTGTATATGCTACCTTTTTACTTCTTGACTTGGAAAGCTTTCTCTACATCTCATAAGCGTCCTTTGTTCATGTGCATGTGGTGCATTCAACAACTATTCTAGAGTAATGCTTGAATTTTTCCAACATTTCTATTGTCGGAGTATTTATTTTTTGTTTATGATTCCTTCATTATTTGCATCTCAAATTCTTGGATCTAGTTCAACATTTTTAATCCTTTCATCTTTTCATTTCTATGGTACTCTTGCTTCAAAAACTCTCAATTCTAATTGGATATTTTGAGCAACATTTTTTGATCAACATAGTGGATGATACTGCAGCAGACAAGGTTGCTCTTGCTTTTGACCTTTTTTTTTCCTTCCTCTCTTTCTGAATTTTGATTTGAGCAATCGTAGCCTCAAATAATGAAAGTGCAATTGATGAACCTTTAGGTTTTCTTTTAGAATATTAGGTTTGTGTTTAGGTTTAGGAATTATGGATAGACTCACTCAATCTTGCAAATCCCTCTCAGGATAGCTCTTGATACCAATTTGTTTTGTTTTTATGGTTAGAAAATATATTTATATGGGTAAAAGATGTATTATGTAGAGGAGCTTAAACCCTCTGTTATGTACCTGAGTACATAAACTATCCAAATACAACCTTTCACACACTCTCACACGTAATAGAACAATAAACGAATAACAATGAATGAATGAATCTCTTTTATTGATGGTAATATCTGAATAAACAAGGGTAAACAATAATTGGGAGCATAACCTCCTTCAATTACTTTGAGAGCATAACCTCCCTCACAAGACAATAATGTCTGTCACAAAACTCAATAATCAAAAGCATGTCTTTAACCCTAGACTCTAACTTTATTTATACTAATTATTTTCCGCCCATCTCTTATTAAATATTTCTCTAGAATATATTTAATATAAATATCCCTATATTTAATATAAATATTCCTATATTTAATATTTAATATAAATATCCCTATATTTAATATAAATATCTCTCCGTATATTATCCTAGCATATATCCTTAATTATAAATATCTTATATTGAATATTTTCCTAAATATATATTTATTTACTCTAATTAACTTATACTATATTTATTTACTCTAATTAACTTATACTAAATATTCTCTCTGCTCATATACTTTCCAACCCTTATTATTACCCCTACCTTAGATCGTAACATTACACCCCGCTGCAAAACAACCTTGTCCTCAAGGTTGGAAACGGGGAGCTTGATCTCATGGCTCCTCATCAATTCATGTCTGGAGGTTCGGGTGGTGGTAAAACCTTCTCTAATGTCTTCCATTCTTCGTCCAGCATTCTGGTTACCACTTCTCCTGAATCATAAGCCCTGAGGGAATGGTTTTCATTGTCTTTCAGTACTTCACGTCGCTCTCTTCCTTCTGCCAGTGCACCAAACACTGCAAGCCCCCTGTTCTTTTTGTCAGCCCATCTCTTCACAGACTCCATTGTTCTCTCCAGGGTATTGATTCTTCCATCTGCCCTTCCTTCCAAAGCCTTCATTCTTCCTTCCAATACTAGACCGTTTGGTTCAGGTAGTTTTCTCACGTTTGGTTCTGGCTGTCTCCTCCCGTTCGGCTTGGTAAGTCCTCTCTCTGTAGGTTCCGTCCGTTCTTTCACGTTCGGATCCAGCAGTCTGCTATCGTTCGGCTCTGGCAGTTCGCTCACATTAGGATCCGTTAGTCCACTATCGGTCGGTTCCAGCAGTCCCTTCCCATTTGGAGCTTGGACTTCATGGCGTATTCCACTCAACTCTGCCTTCAACCTCCTTAGGGACAACTCCATGTTCTTTAGTCTGTGCCCCATGCTCTCCAGTTTCCCTTCAATTGCATGCATTCTTCCCTCCATGATGTCTTTCACTCGTCTCTATTAGGATTCGACAGTTTCCTCCCTTGACGATCCGGCAGTTTCCTCCCTTGACGATCCAGCAGTTTCTTCCCTTGACGATTCGGCAGTTTCCTCCCTTGACAATCTGGCAGTTTCCTCCCTTGACGATCCGGCAGGTCGGACCAATTGTTACGTACCTGAGTACGTAAACTATCCAGATACAACCTTTCACACTCTCTCACACGTAATAGAACAATAAACACACGTAATAGAACAATAAACGAATAACAATGGATGAATGAATCTCTTTTATTGATGGTAATATCTGAATAAACAAGGGTAAACAATAATTGGGAGCATAACCTCCTTCAATTACTTTGAGAGCATAACCTCCCTCACAAGACAATAATGTCTGTCACAAAACTCAATAATCAAAAGATGTCTTTAACCCTAGACTCTAACTTTATTTATACTAATTATTTCCCGCCCATCTATTATTAAATATTTCTCTAGAATATATTTAATATAAATATCCCTATATTTAATATTTAATATAAATATTCCTATATTTAATATTTAATATAAATATCCCTATATTTAATATAAATATCTCTCCGTATATTATCCTAGCATATATCCTTAATTATAAATATCTTATATTGAATATTTCCCTAAATATATATTTATTTACTCTAATTAACTTATACTATATTTATTTACTCTAATTAACTTATACTAAATATTCTCTCTGGTCATATACTTTCCAACCCTTATTATTACTCCTACCTTATATCGTAACACCGTCTTTTATTCCTAGACTCTAGGAATGTAGAACAAAAATATAACCGTCTTAATTTTCTAAATTTAAACAATAACCTAATAGCCGTCTCTTTGTCTAAACAAAAGACTTGAGTAAATTTAGCTAAAAATTTATTTCTGCAGGCAGTAGAGGACTCTTTGAAGGATTTAAACCTTTTTCACGGAGGGGTTGCCGATAAACAAGTTGGAAAGTACAGTGGAGGGATGAAGAGGAGGCTTAGTGTTGCAATTTCATTGATTGGGGATCCCAAAGTATGTTTTAGATTTGAATTCATTCTGATAATTTTTCTTTGAAGAAGATTCAAGTCATGTTCCTTAATTCTGTATGTGCAAAATTTGTTAAGATTGTTTACATGGATGAACCAAGTTCCGGATTAGACCCTGCCTCAAGAAAAAGATTATGGAGTGTTGTCAAGCATGCAAAACAGAACCGTGCAATCATTCTCACCAGTACTCTCTCTCTTATGGATTTTGATCTTATATCACATTACTCTGCTTGGTGTATATAGAATGATCAATTTGTTTTTGTCTCACAATAACATGATCCCTCTTCTTATATATTGACAAATATTGGCTTGATGTTCTCAGCACATTCCATGGAAGAGGCAGAGGCCTTATGTGATCGATTGGGCATTTTTGTAAATGGCAGTTTGCAGTGTGTAGGAAATGCAAAAGAGGTAACATTGCTGCTCAAATGATTAGCTGTGTCAATTTTTTTTTTCAAATAAATCTGTTAAATCCATGCAAAAGGAAACCCATAGACTGCACAAGGCATTTTACTATTTGTAGTTGCATACTAGAAAAGGCAGATTTATGTAGACTTTGATTTTTTTTATAACACGTTCTGTTGGTTTCTGATAGCTTAAAGCAAGATATGGAGGAACTTACGTGTTGACAGTGACAACATCTTCAGAGCATGAAAAAGATGTGGAGAACATGGTGCAGAAACTCACCCCAAATGCCAATAAGATATATCATCTCTCGGGTACTCAGAAGTTTGAGCTGCCAAAAGAGGATGTTAGAATATCAGATGTGTTCCAAGCTGTTGATGTTGCAAAGAGAAAGTTCACTGTTTCTGCATGGGGTTTAGTTGACACCACGTTGGAAGATGTATTCATCAAGGTAGCACGTGAGGCTCAAGCTTTTGATACCTTGTCATAATTATCATACAAAATTAACTGCTCAGAACCAAATAAGTCAACAAATTGCTACTCTATATTTAGTTAAGTTTTATAGCATCAAGCCTCGAAATTGTATAGCTGCCTATGAACAATATTTTCTTTCTTTCTTTCTAAATTGATCAATAAAATGAAAAATTGCTTATAGGATCAGGCTTAGGAAAAAAAAGTTAAATTTCGACCAACAAATTTTAATTTCAATGAATCATTTAAAAAAAAAAACTTAATTTTTGTTAGATATATTATATCTTTTATCTTTTAGTTAGTTTGTTATTATTTCTTATTTGTATTTTGGGCTTAACCCATATTTTTTCTATTATAAATAGAGAATCCTATGTGTGTATTTAACACAAGGGAGATTAATCTCATATATAATTTTCACTATATTCAACGTGGTATCAGAGCCAGGTTAGAGCTTATCCTAGCGAGTTTTAAGTGGGCATTCTATTCTTCTATTCTATCCGCTATCGGGCCATTATTGGACCATCCAATTTTTACTATCACACACAAGATGTCTATACCTCGGCGTGAAGGGGGTGTGTTGGAAGTCCCACATCGACTAGAGATAAGATCAATTCATAGTTTATAAGTGGATGCAAGCCTCACTCTATAAGTCGGTTTTGTGGGATTGAGTTAGGCTTAAAAACTCCCTTTCTAATCTCCCTTGTGTTAAATACACACATAAATACACACATAGGGCTAGAAGGGTGCCAAGAAGAAGGCAGCTGATCCCTTTTCCAAGAAGGATTGGTATGACATTAAGGCTCCCTCTATTTTCCAAGTAAAAAATGTTGGCAAAACCCTCGTCAGTCGTACTCAGGGTACCAAGATTGTCTTTGAGGTCTCATTGGTTGATCTTCAAGGAGATGAGGATCATGCATTTAGGAAGATAGGGCTGAGAGTTGAAGATATTCAAGGGAAGAATGTCCTGACAAATTTCTAGGGAATGGATTTCACCACAGACAAACTAAGGTCTTTGGTTCGAAAATGGTGAACACTTATTAAAGCCCATGTGGATGTGAAGACAACTGATAGTTACACATTGAGGATGTTTTGTATTGGATTCACCAAGAGAAGAGCTAACCAGGTGAAGAGAACCTGTTATGCCCAATCAAGCCAGATTAGACAAATACGTAGGAAGATGAGAGAGATCATGACCAACCAGGCAACATCCTGTGATTTGAAGGAGTTGGTCCGAAAGTTTATTCTTGAGATTATTGGAAAAGAAATTGAGAAGGCGACGTCTAGCATTTATCCTCTGCAGAATGTGTTTGTCCGAAAAGTCAAGATTCTTAAAGCTCCTAAGTTTGATCTTGGGAAACTGATGGAGGTTCATGGTGATTACTCAGAAGATGTTGGCACAAAGGTAGAGAGACCTGCTGATGAAATAATTGTAGAGGAACCCACCAAAATTGTTGGAGCTTAATTCAATGATATTGCATTCAGCTTGTTGTAGTTTTCTGTTTCCTGATGTTATCGTTGAAAATTAAGTTTAAAACTTCAGTTTAGTGTTTGTAAGCCGGTTTTGTGGGGTTGAGTTAGGCTTAAAAACTCACTTTCTAATATGGTATCAGAGTCATAGTTAGAGCCTATCCTAGCGAGTTCTAAGTGGGCATTCTATTATTCTATTCCACCGGCTATCGGGCCATTATCGGACCACTCAATTTCTACTATCACGCACGAGATGTTTATATCTCGACGTGAAGGGAGTGTGTTGGAAGTCCCACATCGACTAGAGATAGGTCAATTCATAGTTTATAAGTGGGTGCAAACCTCACCCTATATAAGCCGGTTTTGTGGGGTTGAGTTAGGCTTAAAAACTCACTTTCTAATTTTAATTATTTAATCTTATAATTTCAAATAGTTACGTTGTATAAAATAATTGTTTTGATTAGTAAATATGTTATGAAAAGAATTGAAATGTAATGAATCCGTAGTTATTAGATGATATATATTAGGGAAGTAATACATTATTGTATATGTATAGTATATTTATTTAGTGAAGCTAATATAATTATTTTCTTATAAATTTTAACTAGTCTAATAAACTATTTTATTAAATTTTAATATTAATATTAAGAGCTTTGTAAACTTTTTAAGAACATACTAAATAATATAAAAATATAATTCTAAAAACCGGAATATAAAATATAATCATATTTACCGAAGTTGGTAAGATAATAATTTCCTTTTAATGCGAAGTAAATTCGAAGTTCACTTAATAATTTATATAAGAATTAATTTAAATGTTTTTCCTTTTATCAGAATTTAATCAGAACCAACTATTAGAAAGTCAGAAAACTACTTTCCAACCATTAATGGGCTGAACGTGAGCATTCCATAGCAAGAATAAGTAAAACAAGAAACGGACAAAAACAACAAAGGAACTTTAAATATAAATTTTAAAGATTTTGAAGAGAAGTTGTTCCAATTTCAGCGCCTATCGGTCATTTAAATATAAATTTTGTTTTTCTTTCTAAGCGTAAAAACTAACAAATTTATAGTAATATTAAAAACTTGGTTTGAGTTATGTAATTTTATTATTACTAAAAAAATATTGCCTCTACACTATTTTTAATATTTTTTTTAAGTTTATTAAAATGTTTTTATTTGTAGATGTATAATAAAAGAAAAAGTCATTAAATAATAAAAAAACTTGTAAAAGTTATTACTTTTTTACTAACAAAAATATTAAAATGAATGTATAGAAAACTATTTTATTGTCACATTTCTTATTCGAATATCTTTATTATATACTTATTAGATTTTTTAATGATTTTTATTTTGAAAGATAATTATATTTTCTTAAGAGATTCTATTTCTTAAATTACTTCAAGTTTGTCACGTTAATTTTAGACAATAATACAAAATAAATATTATACCATAAGTACTTTATAGTTTTTAATTATTTTGTTTACTAATAATTGTTACTTCTTGTATTGTATGATTACCTCAACCAAGTAAGTCGGACGATCCTGAAAGAAAAGGAAGCAGCTAAGCAGTGAACGTGGCAGAATCAATAGAAAAGATCGAAGAGTTGGGAACAAAGATGTCGGACCTTAGTCAATAAACAAATGTAAATAATCACATACTTTTATCCATTTGTGATTTTTGTTGACACTAGATACAACGAAATAGAATATAAAAAATTTAAACAAAGCATCAAATATTTGAAACCTACTTGATGAATATAAAAATATTATAATTTCTTAATTTTTCCTTGTATTGAATAGACTTTTTTCTTTTCAATATTATCAAAATGCATTTTAGTTTAATTCTAATTTTTTTTGAATAATAACTTAATATACTAAATTTTGTCAATTTAAATATAAATAATTTATAATAATGGTGTTTAATATAAATATGATTAATTAAAATTAATTTTTTCTTTAAAATATATATATATATATATATATATATATATATATATATATATATATATATATATATATATATATATATATATATATATAATAATTATCGAGTGATTACATACGCACATTTAATAAAAAAGAAATTATTTTATCTCATCTTTCAAAGTATAGAACAAAATTAAAAATATTAAAATAGCAAAATCAAATTAAAAATATTTTATAAAAAAATTGTTTATCCTAAATTTTAGTGATGTGGATAATTAAAAAAAATCCTCAAACATTTTTTATGACTCATCCTAATATAAACACCATACCTCAATCATATTAATTGCTATGGCTTATATATATTTATATATATATATATATATATATATATATATATATATATATATATATATATATATATATTTATATATATAATTATTATATTAATTTCGTATTTAATAAGTTTTTTGTAAAATTATATTAAAAAATATATGCTTTGAGAAATTAAAATAAATATTTTTTATTTTAATTTTCAAGTAATAAGAAACTTTTAAGTAAAATCAAACTTATAAATCTCACAAATAAAGTTAGACAAACAAAATATTTAAAATCTTAATTATAATTTAAGAAAGCACAAATAACTAATGGTATTATTTATTTTTTGAGCATAAATACAATTTAATCTATTATATTTAATAAACCTTTATATATAAGAGATTTAATCCAGTATGAGTTTCATATTTTTATTTAACAATGAACAAAATTTGATGTAGTCCTTATAATTTCATGTTTTTACAATATATATGTAATTAATCTTTAATATTGACACATTATCTCAATATCTATATGGTTACCTTTTACTTTTATTATGACACTATTTAAATTTTCCTTCTAATATTATGGAAACTTATTTGAAAATATTGTTTTTACTCTTGTGTAGACATGATATAGTACTTATTATTAAATTTATTATTAAATGTAGTTGACATAATTGAATGTTAAAGCTCTTAACATCATGAAACCTATACTTTAGATCAAATGGAAGTTTAAAACTCAATAAATTCCTATTATTTTTATATGTAAATTAATAAATTACGAGCTTAATTAAATTTTAAAATTGAATAAATTTGAATATTTTCAATTGAATCCTTTTTACCTTTTATTTACTTATTAATTACTCAAAATTTATTTATTTTTCAACGAAGTCTATGTCATTTAGTTTGCTCGTTATCAAAATAATGGGGTAGTTATATTTCTAATCTTTCTTACTTATACTCGTATGTTAAGAAATATTAGATTTTGTGAGACTAATATAAAAAGAATATTACAATTAATGTAAAAGGACACGTTATTTTTATTGTTCTCATTAAAAATATATTGAACAATGAGATTATCATATTTCTTAATAATTTCCACTAATAATCTAAAACAATTAAGAATTTTTTTTTCACCACCATTTCGTTCTTAATATCCAATATGTTTTCAATGACAGCAATAAAAAAATTATTATCATTTTACACTTGATAGGATATCATTTTATATTATTACAAAACTTCTCATTTTCTAATAAATGAAGACAAATAAAAAAATGGCAATATAAAATAACAACCACAATGGTTAATGGAAAAAATTAGTCGGATAAAAAATTAATGAAAAAATATACCATTTGAAACCATAACATTTAATAAATATCAATTTGAAACTTAATTAATTTAAATTGTAATAGTCAATTAAAAACATATTCATTTATATATAATTTTTTTTCTTTTTTCTTACACTTTTTATTTTGTAACTATTTCGTTTATTGTCTTCTGTCTTATCATTGTTTAAATACCATAAAACAAATGTTCTTTTCCATCTTTCTTAACATTTTTTAGTTTCTAAGATACCTTTTAATACTGTACAATGTGTTTAAAATATATTAATGTATTTAACTCTTTCAAAATTTAACCTTATAAAGATTAAAGAAAACATCTTAAATATTTTTTTTATTACCATTAATGAATATGCATGTTACTAAATAAACAGATTAAAAGTATTAATATTTAGAAAAAAGCCAATATCTCATCTAATTTATGTTAAAGGCATTTTTAAAATATAAAATTATAATAATTTTAATATTATTAATTAAATCAATTTAATCCTATTAATTTAATAACTAGTTATTTTAATCATTATGAGTTTAATTGACTTTTTCTAAAATAAAGTGATAGGAAATTCCGTGACAAATAAGACTATTTTTGAGAAACCGAACAACTCATTACTAATATTTAATATGTATCATAATGTAAATTTAAAATTATTTAATTAATACCTTAAATGAAATTTGTACTTATCTTTTCTTTTAATAGAAAAGTTTCACTCCCTCCATATATATAAATCTTAAGTTAGGGGTCATAATTTACAGGATAATACTAGATCCATTGAACCATGACTAAGGTGGTGTTGTTGTTATCTTTTCTGTTGGAGATTTTGATCCTTGTTCAGGCTCTTGACAATCATAGGAAAATTGGGTTTTATGAACTGGAGAGAGCAAATTTCAAACTCAATTTGACAAATTATGGTGCTACAATTGTGTCTGTGGTAACCCCTGATAAACACGGTTTGTATTGTCTTCTCCCAACATTCGTAATTATTGATTTCTTTTTATGTTACATGTAACATGTTTTATGACTTTCTTCGCAGGAAAACTAGCTGATATTGTTCTTGGTTATGATTCTATTGATTCTTATAAGGTAGGATTAATTCTGGTTCAACTAGCTAATTGAAAAAGAAAAAGAAAAAAAAAACAAGATTCTCTCTGATTTTCAGAGATACCTCAAGTTAAGAAATTAATGATTTTTGTCTCTTTCTCTTTTTCTTTGTTTGTGGTTCAATTTTGATTTGTTCTATATAGTGTCTGATTAATTCAATAGTTTTTCCGATTTAAGGTCTGATTAAAAAAAAAGTTGAACAGTGTCTACATTTCGTGTTATTGTATTTTATTTTGGAGATAATGAAATATTGAGATAACTCTTTATAAAATGTATAATAATGTTGTTGTTTGTTTACTGAAGTGTGATTAGAAAATATTATATATTGGAGATTTGTGAAACTTATGATGTTGAAATTTGTTGTAGAATGACACAACTTATTTCGGGGCAGTGATTGGACGGGTGGCCAATAGGATTGGAGGTGCTAAATTCACTTTGAATGACAAAACCTACCACTTACCCGCAAATGATCACGGAAACACACTTCACGGTCTATATCAATACTAATACTTTCCATTTCAACTCATATTTTATACTTAATTGCTATTATCTATCCTATGAGTCAGGTGGCACAAGAGGTTTGAGTGACGTTATATGGACACTGGAATCTCACAAAAAACACAGCCATGTAACATTTACCTACGACAGTCCTGAAAACGATCAAGGTAGTTTTTGAAACTTATATTCTTAAGAAAATTAGAGGTAAACATATTTTGGGTTAAATTTGTTAGGCTTTCCTGGAAAACTCAAAGTCAAAGTGACTTACAAGCTCGTTGGAGCAAACAAACTGATTGTGAAAATGATTGCCAAGTCCGTGGACAAAGCCACACCAGTGAATCTTGCCCAACATACTTACTGGAACCTTGGGGGACACAACAGTGGTAACATTCTTTCTCATCATGTTCAGATCTTTGGTTCACACATCACACCCGTGGACAAGCTTCTTATTCCCACTGGCGAAATCAGATCTGTAAAGGGCACCCCCTATGATTTTCTTGAACCAAAAAAAGTTGTAACCCACATTCGTAAGCTTCCGGATCTATATGATATGAACTACGTGCTGGACAAAAGTTTCCAAAATCAGTTAACCAAGGCTGCGGTAGTGAGGGACCCAGTCTCTGGGAGGAAAATGGAGTTGTGGTCAAACCAACTTGGTATGCAGTTTTATACTAGTGGCCAGTTAAAGGGTACCAAAGGCAAGGATGGGGCCATATACCACAAGTTTGCTGGCATTGCCTTGGAGACACAGGGTTTCCCAGATTCTGTGAATCACCCTTACTTTCCAACACAGATTGTGAAGCCTGGGGAGACTTACGAGCACATCATGTTTTACAGATTCACAGCTAGCTAAGTGGATTTTAGAATTTACACATAGCTTTATCGACTAGGCTGCAATGCAATACATGTAATTGCCTTAAGCGAATAATGAATATATATTAGTTATTCATACATTTACTTAAATTTGAATATATTTCTAAGGTTCAGGTTTAATTTCCTTCCTTTTTTTTTTTATGGTAGGGTGATGGTCTTTGAATGTGGAATGTGATATACCACGATTTTTTTTTTCCTATGTCATTTTATGCGGAAATATGAGAAATATTTTAGAAAACAACTAAACTCAAATTCTTGTTGCAAGAATGCTGTCATATATATGATGGAATGAGTCACTCACTAACCCACTCAGGGGGGCCATCACCTAATTAACAGTAACCATGAAAGCAGAAGAAGAGACAACATACCAACTTATTTTCTCTCCACAACTCTCTATTTTACTGATGATTATGTCAGAAAGGGAATAGAGCCTCTCTGACGGGTATTATTATGTATGGGTTTCTGTGGGGCTAGCTGAACGTCTAGTGGCTGGTAAGTGTTCCAAGGCAGACAAAACCTCAGACATTTGTGGCCTAGTCTTGGCATCAGAAATACACTGTAACGCAATTATTGCAACTGTATAAGCTGCCTTCTGCGGGTATTGCCCTTCTAACCTGGTATCCATAATCCGGAACAACTTCCTCCTTTCACCCAAATAGGGTCTTGCCCATTCTACCAGATTACGTTCCACTCCAGATTTTGTGTTATCAATAGCATGGCGCCCTGATAGTAGTTCCAATAGCACAACCCCAAAGCTATACACATCACACCTTGATGTCAACCGACCTGAGATCAAAGAAAAAACGCATTGTTGTTAAGATATCTCAATTAGGAAACTAAACCCTTCCGTACGAACCAATGCGTAAATTAGTAGATCAATATCTCAGGATAGGGTTAGAACTCATGAATAATGCAGACTAGAGTAGTAAAGTTATAGAAGTTGTTTGAAAATTATCCGATGCTTGGAAGACCCAATAGTGATGCTGCATCGGGAGACTCTAGATCCATCATGAATAATTGTAAATGTTAGGTTTGCAACTATCACAAGAAAAATATACAACAAAAATAAATGAAAAAAAAAATAGTTGTAGTATAATCGAATGATATATGTGTATTAATACAATGTAAATTGCATACATTTTCGCATGTTTTGTATACGTACAAGGGAAATAAATAACATAATAACACTAAGAAAACTATTTAATACACAAAAGGTTTTAGAGATTTTGAAGTAAGAGTACTAATGAAATGAAAAATTGAAAGAAATGCAAATAATGAATTTGATATGAGAATTTGAAATGGAATCCAATACCCCTTTATATATATTAGGTTTAAATTTAATTATAATATGTGCTTGAAAATCTAGAGGATTTGATAGATTTAAATCTCAACTAAAATAGATTTTGAATAAATATAATATCATGTTATGTTAGTCAGTGAAAATATAGACTTAACTCAACCTTATTTAACAATGTAAACACTAAACTTTGAGATTACAAAATTGTTCAAAAATTTAAATCATAGATAGTACCTCAAAAATTTGAAACTACAAGTCTATGTCTAGGAATTTATCATGCATTACTCTAATAAAGTTGTTGAATGCATCTTATTAAGCACAAGAGCAAATGAGGCTTACAAGGTTAACAAATATTTGTAGAGATAGGTTTGCAAGTAAAAAACTACAAGGATAACAAATTTAATCAAAATATATAATATTATATGTGTGTCTTTTTTCATTGTTCCTATATGGCAAGAAAAATAATCTCCCATATAACAAGTGGAAAACATAATCTTTTGATGATCTAAACAACAAAATGATAACTTCATTTTAAGAATAATGGTAATAAGAAAAAAAACCAAAAACAAAAGAAATGAGGGAGCAGAAAATAATGTGTCAACGGTTTATTTGAACTTGTTAAAAGTGTTAATACATCATTCTTCTATAAATATTTGATGGAAACAAATGTAAAATGCCACAAGTGTAATTATGACATGAATTATATGAATTTGTTGGTGTTATAACATACAAGTTTCTATCAAGAGTTGATGGAAATCACAATTGTGATTGGGGAATGTGAAAAAACATGTAAATCTCAATATCAACAAGAAGGTGTTGAGGTTGTAACAACTTTTTCTTTGTAAAATATCATATTTTACACCCAACAAAATTTATAAAAGTTATAAAAGGTTGACTTGTATATAATTGTGAAGTAAGAATGAGAAATAAAACATTTTGAAAAATATTGAAATTGAAAATCACTTAACTTCAAATTAATTCTTATTGTTTCATATATTTACAGGTTAAGAAAGTGTTTGATGAGATATATAAGGTGTTTTCTGAACATAAAATTTATGAAGATAATAATTTAAACAACTCAAAAGTGTTCAAAATACAAATCAAAAGTAATATTTATTCTCAAATTGATGGAAAAGGAGGTGACTACAAATTAAAAAGATATAAAAAAAATTAAATTAAAAGAATAGCATAAAGATGCATATATCTTAAAGAAACTCGATGTGAAAATGAATAAATGTATAAGGTTTTATAAAATAAATAAAAATGATAAGAATTATAAGAAAAAATAAAACAATAATCGAAGGGGGAGAATCAGATTTTAAATTTGAAATTCAAATATACGATGAAATAAAATTTAAAAGAGTAGTGTTAAGAATATATTTCTAAATATTTGTAAAATTTGAATTATTTCTTATAATAATTTTTCTTATGTTCCAATTTTAAAATATTAGTTAGATAAGAGAAATATACTACATTATTGTTTAGATTTAAAACATTAAGATTAAAGTATTGTAAGTATTTTTTTTTTTATATTCTAAGGTT
The DNA here is from genome assembly GCF_029865625.1 of Vigna umbellata. Taxonomy (NCBI): domain Eukaryota; kingdom Viridiplantae; phylum Streptophyta; class Magnoliopsida; order Fabales; family Fabaceae; genus Vigna; species Vigna umbellata. The sequence goes on from NC_142165.1 coordinate 98,363,553, forward strand.
GAAGGGACTGTATATAATTTTTTTTTTCTGAACAAAACCAACCTAACTTGTGAATATAAAAGGAGAATGGCCTAGGAAATAATCCATTATCCACATAGAAAATAAAGTTTATCATAATAACGAGTCACATTAATTCAAGTGTTGAAATTTATGGTAGATTCTAGATGTTCAGAATTTTATTAAGTTGGTTTGTCTATCATTAACATTACCTTGAATATTCATATCTCACTTAGTTGTACATGATGTGAAATATCCAACATAAAAAAATCTAAAAGGTTTAAAAATTAGAAAGGTGACAGAACATCATTTTCTTTTATGAGCCAAAAAGCTTGAAAATATATTTAAGAAAAAACACAAACCTGTAGCAATATATTCAGGAGCAGCATAGCCGTGAGTGCCCAGAACTTGGGTGGAAACATAAGAATGATCACCAGTGGGCCCTGCTTTGGCCAATCCAAAGTCCGACAGTTTTGCATTAAATTCCTGAATTTGTGTGAACACGTTTTTAAGTTAAAAAGAGCTACCACCACGAGGATACTGAAGTTAAAATGTACTTCGAATCAGTATTTCAAATTGGAAGAGTGTGTTCTATTTAAAAATCCCAGAAAAAATAGAGAAGGAAAACAATATAATAGATAGGAAATAAAGATGGCTAAAGGTGATACATTATTTGCAAGCACTCTCCTAAAATGTGCACATTAACATAGTAATGCAAGCTTTTAACCAACATACCGAATCTATCAAAATGTTAGAAGCCTTGAAATCACGGTAGATAATTTGTTGCTTAGAGTCATGTAGGAAGGAAAGACCTCGAGCAGCACCTGTGGCAATCTTGATTCTTGTAGCCCAGGGAAGTGGTTGTGTGCCCTCTGCAATTTACAGTTCCATGATTGATCAAATGGAACACAGTGGCACAGTTCTTAAGAAAGGTTTGGATTTCTTGATTTACAAAATTGTTAAATCATAGCACAAACAAGTTTGAAGTGTTTTACTTTCTAAAACTTAAAGTTTAAGTTACTAAGGGCATAAACATACTGCGAAATATATGATCTTCCAAGCATCCGTTGGGCATGTACTCGTACACTAGAAGTCGGTTATCTCCTTCCAGGCAGTATCCAATAAGTTTGACGAGATTCTGGTGGTGAAGTTGGCCAAGATGATTCACTTCAGACTGCAAACAAAGAGAACTATAATGGACTATGATCCATATAAAACAAAAGCAGTAGGGTTAAAGGCCTGTGGAAGTAACCTACCAGCCACTCCTTGTGCCCTTGAAAGCCTTCAGGCTTAAGCTTCTTAACGGCTACATCTCTTCCAGATCCAGAAATTGTACCCCCGTGGGATTTAGTTTCGTTAATTCTCCCCTTATAAACATTTCCGAATCCTCCTTCTCCAATAAGATTATAAGGCTGAAAATTTCCTGTGGCCTTCTTAAGATCATATAATGTGAAGGGTTTTAAATGTGGGGATGAAAGTATGTCCCCTTCAGATCTTGGAGTAGGGAGAATCTCAGGTTTCCCTCCATCAATGTATCCATACCCGTTTGGATTTGAATGAACAAACAACTGGGTGCTTCTATTGGGAACTTCTGTAACATTTGAAAAATAATTTTCATCTCAGTGAAAGCCAACAATTTATTTGTAGCAGAAAAAACAGTATTTGAAAAACAAACATCTGCACAAAGTTTATGACTGAGATGCATAAATAATTAGGGTTTCTTAGGAAAAACTTAAAATCACATGGTTTATAAACTGGACTTAATTTATGTGTAGGTTAGTTTATGAAAGTTATTTTCTATTAGCTTCTTCAAAATTTGGCTTAGTTTTTAAAAAAAATTATTTTATTTTTTTAAGCGTATTTATAAAAAAAATAAAATAAAGTTCTCTTCACATATTCCAAGAATCTAAAAGAAAGTTTGTAAGCATAAAACAAACGGGGAGAAGGGGATTGCAAGTGCTCTTGTTCTCCCAAGATTACCATCACTAGTTAGTCCAACCTACATACTTCCTATGATAAAGAACATTTACAATTAATTCAAACTGTATGTACTTGTGTCTGTTTTATGTAAACAATATAGACACAGAAAATACACTTGCAGGAGTTGGTTACAATAAGCATACTCCAATAAGGACCCCCTACAGTTGAGAAAGTAATGCAGAAAGTGAGGTTGAATCCTTAACCATGTATTCTTTCTGGTATATTTTTCATTAATATGTCGTATATAAATAAACTGGGATTATTTCATGCCACTATATATGATTTGGATGACCAGCTGTGTGGTATGATTAATAAAGAACCCTAGATTGGTCACAGAATATTCTCAGTTCTTGTTGGATGGTTTCCTTTAGCATTCGGTATTGTCTAAAAAAACAAAGAAGATGAGGATTCAATGCAAATTAATTAGTTCGTCAGTGGTATCCATTATGACTCTATAAATTGAGCCAAATCTCTTAAGCATGAGAAATCCAATAAAGAGGTGCTGGTCAAGTACAATGAATAAAACAATTCCGATGGGTGTGCAATCTAATTACATTATGTTCTATTTCACGGGAAGCGTCATTTTTTTTAAAAATAAAATAAAAATCCGTGCATGATCACGATGAACAATTAACAAAACAAATTATCAAATCCACAACCATTTTGTTTTTCTTCAAAAATCCATCAAGAAGTTATACGAGAGAACCAAAAGAAAACATACCCCCCCTACATATACGCTCCTAAAACAGGGATAATTAATTATGGAAAATGCGAAAATGATCGATTTCCTTATGCAAATGCATAAGGAAAAAATGCTACCAGAACATGGGTGTGGATTCAAATTGCCATCAATCTTGCACCGAGCACAGAAATTTCCCATCAGAGGAAACAATTAACCCTTTCTAAAAACCCAAGAAAGAATACAAAAGGACGATTGAATCCGGCTTTATTCTCGACATGCAACGTGTTATCTATGCCAATCTCCGAATGCTTTGTGTCTCGTGGTTCTCTTTTGCATCTTGTTCTTCTCCCGTGTTTCCAGAGAAGAACACAAAAGGGAGAACCAGATTGTAGTGTTGAGTTGTCTTACTTTTACGTATATATATATAAACGTTTGGAGACAGATAACTAAGGACAAACATGTTATTTCATAAGCTGCCACCAGGACAAACATCCTCGACAATCGTACTAGTTTATTCTATAAATGCCCTCGCTAAGTTATTTTGTAACTAACAGTCTCTAAGGCTTTTCCTGGTAATTTGAAGTCATTGCAAAGGTCAAAGGGTGGAATGTGAACATAAATAGAGGGACAGTTATTTTGTCTGTTTAGGTACCCTTTTTGGGAAAATACTGATCAGTCTATTAAACACGTGAAGACAAAGAGGGAAGAAAAAAAAGTATAGTAAATAGTAATCAAATGTTTATATCGTTACTTTTTTAATTAGTTTTTTTAATCCTTAAATAAGTGTCTCTCTCAAGGTCTAATCTTTTCTGGGACGCTAAAAGCCAAGAATACATTTGTCTCAGATGGTTTTTCTCCATTTCAACGAGTTCAGGATTGAACCTACCCTTCTTTATGTAGCATGCATGGATAATTGGATTTATTAAATGTACTTAGAAGTTTAGCTTTCTTTATTACTGTATGTAAGCTGAAGATAAATAAAAACTTAGGTAATATATATACGTGTGTGTGTGTGTGTGTGTATATATATATATATATATATATATATATATATATATAATTATTTTTTATATGAGAAGTCGCATGTATCTTTTATATTAATCTATTATTTAAATTGAAGACCAAATTTTATCTTTTGGGGGTGTTATAAAATTTTAATAAAGCATTTAGTTTTTAAAATGTTCAAAATTAAACAATTTTAGTTTAACATAAATATATTATTTAAATATTAACACAAAATATTGAAACTACTTGATAATAATATTGAAACTTATAATTAATAAGATTGTTAAGGTTTTACGTAAATAAATAACTAACATTTTTATTATTTATGAAGATGCTAATATTTTGTGTGAATCTGAAAAATATTTTATCAATAGATTAAAAATGTTTACTTTCGCAAATTGGGGGACAAATATAGTATAATAATTTTATAGAGATTTTATTAAAAATCATAAAGCCTGAAAGTGTAAGTATTAGAAATAGTTACAATTTACTATAATTTCAAATTAAAAATACATATAATGTTATGGGTTAATTTTTTTTTTCTTTATGTAAAAATCTAGAAAATGATATTTTAGAAGTGATAGTAGTTTAAAAATAGTGAGACTCAATTATTTTAATACTAAATGATTTTAATATAAATAGTTTGTTATAAATGAGTTTCATTATTTTAAAACACATAATCTTTCTAGAAATCATTTTTCCAGAGTTGTGTGACTTCTCTGTAAAAGTTCTTTTGTGTTAATCTATTTGAAGATCAGAGACCGTCTAATTACAACGGTGAGATATTCAAATCTATTCGATCAATTTTTTCAAAAGAGTAAGTTAGCTTCTACTTTTTTCTTTAATCTGTCCAGTTTCCTTTGCATGCCAGTTGTAGTGTTTTTGCATGTATCATTTGAGACCTCTATAAGACTCTTTGTTGATCAGCGGTTCTAACGATATATCTTGATCATGTTTTTGTGAGTTGTAGATGCAAATAAAATTCCTTGAGTTGGTGGAGTCATCTTAGGTCTTGTAGAGTAGTTTGGTCCTTTATACGGTAAAGGAAGTTAACTACCACATTTTAAAGTTATTGTGATGTTTTTAATTGGTGTTATATGTTTAAAATGGTGTGAAATTTGTAGTTGGTATGGTGAGACATTGTTATGATTACTTGTTGAATGCTACTGATTTTGGTGAACTATGATTGATGAGAATTGTTGTACTAGTGAATGGGTAAAATATGGTATGAGAGCTTTTAAAGTGTTGGTTGCACCTAATTTATAATCAAAAGAACAAAATGATATTCAAATTTGGATATAAGCATGTTCTTAAATCATTTCTAGTGTCAAGGATATCATTTTAGTCATTTGAATAGGTCTTAGGTGCAAATAAGAAAAATCAGGTTTTATAAAAAAATGGCAGAAATAATTTATTATCTTACTTGATAATCCACTATTTCAATCAAAATTTTATATTATATTCAAAACGTTTTGGAATAATCGACTATCAGTTGAGATAATTGATTATCCTAAAAAAAGAATTGTTGGACGCTTTCTTTTAAATTCTTATATGTTTTCTTTGCTTTAGATTCCTTATTTGGGTGAGTTAGTTTATAAATGTTATACTTAATTGATTTGAATAAATGGATATTTATGGTTTGTGAACATGTTTATGTGTATGTTTGTGGTTGACAAATATGATGGTATGATATCGATGATTGACGTGATTTCATGGACCTCGTGATGAGACTTCATGTTGGTATTTCAATAGTTAATGGGTAGCTCCTAGGGTGGAGTTTAGTAGTGTGATGTATTGATGTAGGGAGTCAGTCTTGAAAATTATCATGATACTCTAATAATCATTCCATCTAAAGTAAAGAAGGAGATTATGTAGTGAAGAGTAGCAGAAGGTTCTTTGACCATAGGTAGTAAACAGACTAATCTTGTATTGTAGTTTAGGGGGAAAGTTGTTCCACCGTTACAAGTGTACAACTTGTCATAGTCTGACATCAATGCACATATCTGGATGGTCAAGTCTGATGTTATAAACCTATTTAATTTCTTGTTTGAATTAAGGATGTAATTATTATGTATATTTTAAACTAAATTGTATAAATGTTCTTTTGCTACAATAGTTTATACTCTTTATTCTTTGTGTTTGTTTTTCAGTTTTTTTTTTTGCAATAATTACCTTGATAGCATGAGCTTAGGGGATGTCTCTAGTGAGCATATGCCAGGAGAAGATTGAATTGAGGCATAAAGTAGATGTTGTGTTTTAGTTTTATCTTTTTGGGAGACCTATTACACTTTTGATTCAATATAATGTCTTATAGTTTTGTAAAATCTTGTATATCTTGTTATTATAAGTTATTTATGGATATATGTATTAACAACTTATAAGTTTTCTTTAAGTTGACGGTTTTTTTAATATTAAAGGTGTGATAAATCCTATTGTAATTGAATGCTATAAAAAATTGAGATGTTACATTTTAAAATTCAAATTAATGAAATTTATACTTTTATTAATTTTCAATCAAATATTTATTTTTCTTATATTGTTAATATCTTCTCATGTTTTTAATACAATATAGTTATTTATTTAATTTTATTTAAAAAATACCATTAGCTAGGACTACTAAAAATTATATAAAAGATTATGAAAATTAAAACCTACAATGGCAGTTCAAAATACATGCATACACAGAGATGATGTTACTTTCCATATTAAATATGGAAAAATCCACAAAATCCTATTTTATGTTGTCATAGCTCTACAAATTTGTAATCTCTTTTTGTATATAAATTTGTTATTTTATATAGTTATGCGTGTTCACTTTTTTTCATGTTTTTTTTTCGTTTGTATCAAATTAATTGAATTTGGAAAATCATAATTTAATGATACACAATGTATTTTATGCTTTACTTATAATCAAATTATAGTATTATCATCTATTAATATAATATTATAAATATTTAAAAAATATTATCAACAATAGATTCTAGAATTCCACTAACAAATATATTTCATCTAAATTTAACTTAACATTTAAAAAATATCTAAATAAGGGCTGATTTCGAACTTGAAAAAAAATAATTGTGCACTCTTAATGTCTTTATTCAGATATTGATGTATTTGTAATTGTTAGTCAACAAAAATTCCACATAATAATTTATGTGAAATCATAAGGTATTTGATAATATTAAAGTATATAATCAAAGCTTTTTATTATCATGCAACAATTTTATGTGGACATGGGACATCATAAAGGTTGTTATTTTATTATATTTATTTAAAAGTATATTATGACTTTTGTGATCTCGGTGAAATAAAATATTAAGTTAAATGCTTACTTTGTCATCGTATTAAGAGATAATTTTCAGTTTAATACTCAGTTTTAAAAATGGAGACATTAGATCTCCATGCTGATGTGGTATACTTTTTCTTTCTTTCCTTTGCAGTCGAGCTTTTTATCTCTCCTGTTCAGCTTTTTCTCTCTCCAGTCCAGTTGAAATTTCTCTCGCTTATATATTTAGATTAATAAAAAAGTATTTGAAGTTTTTAAAACTACAAAAATAGTAAATTGTTATTTTTTTAAATTAATAGACCAAATATAATTAAAGGACGTAAATAGTTTAGTCTTTATATATATAAATCATGTTTGGAAAATATAATTCAACTAAAAATTTAACTAAAAGAGGAAAAACTATGAAATATCTCAATTATATAAAACTGTAGGAAACTTAGCTGACAGCTACGGCATGGTAGCTGATATAGTAAAATAGAAATATAAAACCATTGATAAATATAATCAAAGAAGTAAACACCCTTAAATAATATTTTCATATCAAATTTAAAGCTAGCTTTTAATAAAATATATTTTGAGTATTTAGAAGAAATTGTTTTACTGTTGCATAAAATTAAAGGCAATAAATGTGTGTATATATATATATATATATAGGGTTAAATATGTTTTTCGTCCCTTAAGCATCATACGATTTTGGTTTTAGTCCCTACTCAAAACTTTGATGGTTTTTAGTTCTCGAAGTTTTGAAACTCTTAGTATTAGTCCTTAAAAATGGATGGCGTTAAGTTTTAATATACGTGACAAACGGCGATGCCAGGTTTGATGCCAACTGTCGTGCAAACCATAAACACCCTTTTTCTGTAGCGTTATGTGTTGGAATACCGGTCCTGGTTGAGGTTTTTGCCTTGGTTGGTGTTATTCTTTTGTTGTTGAAAGGAAGAAAGAAACGTTCAGGCCTCCAAAACAAATCACGAAACGTTTATTCTTCTTCCTTCAAAAATACATAATCCATGGAAAGTGGAGGTGTCTACTTTGGGATCTTTGTTTTCTCCTTCAACGAGCTCAAAGAGGCAACCAACAATTTTGATGAAGCTATGAAGTTTGGAGAAGGAGGACCGGAGCCAACCTCGAAGGTGGTGGGAAGAATCGAGGGTTTGGTTGCAGGAACGTTGCAGAGGGAGTTTATCTTGTTGGTGGTTCTGAACTTCGTGTTAACCGAAGGGAAGTACAATGGGAGTACCATCACTGTGTTGGGGAGGAACCGCATCACCCAAAACATCAGGGAGATTCCGGTAATTGGAGGCACTGGAGTGTTCAGATTTGCCACGGGATATGCAGAGACTAATACCATTTTTCTTGATCCAAAAACGAGGTCTACCATTGAATACAACATTTATGTTTCCCACTACTTTTGAGTTAAATTAAAATAGTTTTTCTTTAGATGTCGCCTTAATTTTACAGTAAAATCCAATTTAAAGAAAAGGCCATTAACTTCTGCAAAATCATCAGTAGTTTGTACATGTTTGGTGAAGAAGAAAAACAGCCCCTCATATAATTTACAAATTTTATTTTTATTATACAGGGACAATGAGAAAGAAAGAAATACACAAGAGAAAAGGGAACAACTAACAAAAACATCATATGTTTCCAAGTTCTTGTAATTGTTGCAAATCGTAAAAAAGGATCAAAACAATCTCAAGAATCCAAAACTTTACAAATGAAAGGGGAAAAAATAAGCAGACTTTTTTGTACACGTTCCTCTGGCGATCAACTCAAAGTGAAAAATGGACCTTCCTGGCCACGGTGCTGCTTGAGGGCGTGGAGGGCGAGGGAAAAAAACGTGAAGCTTCTGGTGATGTAGAAAACGAAGTTAGATTCAACTTGAAAAATGAAACAATCAACGTGGCACGACAGCTGACATCAAACCTGACATCGTCGTTTGCCATATCTAAAACTTGGAGAACTAAAAACCATCAAAGTTTGAGTAGGACTAAAACCAAAATCGTGTGATACTTAAGGGACGAAAAACATATTTAACCCATATATATATTCTAATATTGAATGCTTTCACAATTTGAGATATTCGTATACGAGGATTTTTTTTTTAATTCAAAACTTCATTACAAATTTATTTTTAAAAAACAAGATGTTTACAATTTGATGTCAAAGATAATTTAAATTCACATTTTTTTTTCTTAAAATTCTTTAAGATTTTTTTCAAAAACAAACATAACCAAAATTCTAAATTTCAAAACTGAATTAACTCTCATAATGTTATTTCAAGAAATTTAAAATCGAAATATTGTCTACACATCTTTCTCTCAACCTTTTACGGCAACCTTTATAGAAAAATATAACGAAATTCAAAATTTTAAAACTGACAAATTAATCGTCATAATGTTTTCTAAAAAAAATTAAAATCGAAATATTGTTATTTTTCACCTATATAGAACTATTTTATTTTTTATTTAAGATTTTTTCAATTAGGTAATTTATTTATTCTATTTAGTTGTATCTTATTTATCTAAAATTAAAAAATTAATTGAGGAGAAAGTAACCTAAGTACCTACTTTTAAAAAATGAAATTGAAAACCATTAATATGGAACAAAGAGAAAAAGCTGGAGTGGAGAGAAAAAGCTGGACAACATAGGAGAGAAGAGAAAAAGTCCACATAAGCATGGAGTTAACGCTGTTGCTGTCAACTTAACGAACAACACCTTATTCATACAATTTTCGTAACATAGGAACCCAACATCTTCATTTTTAAAACCGGATACTAAACTGAAAATTATCTCTTAACATGAGTACGAAGTAAGCATTTAAGCCTAAAATATTTGTTTGCATAAAAGTAAAGTTATGGATTTTCAGAAGTGGGTCACATTTGAAATATCTAAAATTAATGGTAATATAACACACTTTTACATTCATTTGATATAAAATATAAGGATAAAATGGTTATAAATATATAAACTTTTGTATGTTTTCAAAGAAAAAAAGAGTAAAAGATAAGAAAAGAAAATATCAAATGAATATAAAAAATTTAAAATGTGTTAAAGAATATTTTTCAATATCTGATATTTACGTTCATGTATATATATTCTAAATTAATTCTATTTTTAATTAATATATAAATTTTAATATTTTTTTATAGATGAAATAATAAATTGAACAAATATATAAGTTTTTTAAAATAAATAATAATTTATGATTTCAATATCATTAAAAAACAAAATTTAAGTTTAACGTAAATATTATAATTGTAATATAATATATATATATATTAAATTGATATTATTTCTAATTAATGTAATTAATGTAAAATGTTTAATTTGTTAAATTATTGTAAAAAAACAAAAATAATTAATGTATATTAAATTGTTATTATTTCTAATTAATTTTGAGACTTTCAATCACTGTAAAAGAACAAAAATTGATTAGGAATTAGGTTGACTTTTTTATTTGAAACTTTTATATTAAAATAAGTTAAAAAGAATTAATTGTATTTGAGGTATAAATTGTTCATTTAAAAATTTTAATATTATTTTTAACTTAAAATCTTAAAATTTAATTTTTATAAATATTATTTTTTTATATCACTCAATATTTATATTTTTAATTTATATGAAACTTTTAATTTATAGTTATATTTCTAACCTAAATACAACTAGATGAGGAAGCGATATTACTGATAGGGGAAGAGCTGCCGCAAACGAGAGGGAATAATAAAAGTATTTATCTAAAATTCATTCAAATTAGAAAGATAATAAAAGTATAATACTTTTGAAAGTAGTCATCTAAAAATGTTATTGTTTAGTACCATCTAAATTCTACCGTTCTCAAATTTTTTTCTTTAGGTTTCTCTTACTTATCCGACTTTAACTATCTGTCTTCAATACTCGAATTAATTAGTTGTGAAAATACTCTGAAATTTAAGTATGTTTTTAATTTAAGATAATCTAATAAATATATATTTCAAAAAATACCAACTACCTTACCTACATTTAAATAAAACACCCTTCATTGACTTTTTCTTTTTATGAAGCCTAATGATCCAGTGACACCATTAAAAGTTCATTACATAAAAGTAAATTAAAATATATTATGTTTTATTAATGTTATATTCAGATTAATAATATTTCAAGTAATAAAAAGTTGAAGGAAATTTATTTGTATCAAAATTGTTTATGATAAACGAAAGGAACTATAGTAACGTATAAAAAAATGATGTCAACTTTTATTAATAGTATTTTCAACGTGTCATATAGTGTTCTCCAGTGAAAGGTTAATATATATATGGGTACACGTATTCACACATAATGTATATTATTTTATACAAATATTATAAAATAATTAATTCAATTTAATGTATATAATTATTAACCTAAAACTTAGATAAATGTTTTAATTTTTTAATAATTTAGTGATTTCTGCATTAATTAAACATTAATAATAATTAGATGTATATAAATATATTTTTATATATTATTTCAGGTGTGGGGTTAAGAACATTTTTTTCCAAGTCTCCTAATGTCGTCTTCTGTCGGGTTTCAAAGTTCTTTCAAGTTCTTAATACTTTATTTTTAAGTTGTGTGGGGTGTACCTGTCAAAGATACTCTGACGTTCACGTTGGTATAATGATCGTTCGGTTAAAACACAGTAAAATCTTAAATTCGCAATAAATGCAATCACTTTTTACCTTATACTTGTATTTATAGGTTTTGAGACGAGCTTATGATTAATATAGACTTAATCATGGCCTAATACTTAGTAAGCATACTTTATATGTAAACTTGATTATAGGTGATACTAAGAGTTTTTAAGTGTTCTTGACCGTTTAGTTTTGCATGACATTTAGTCGAATGGTCTCTGGATTCGAGCTTTAGTGTGTTGTTATCCTAGTTCGCTCGGTCAATAAGTGACCAGACGATCATACATATATAAACTAGTATATTTACGTTACACTCTTATCGGAAAAAAATACAAATACATATATATATGTCCTTTTATTATATTTTATTTCAAAATATTATTCTCTTTCAAACAAATATTACTATTATTTGTTAATTTATCCTTAAAGTAAATATTATTATTTTTACTTAAAATAATGGATATATTGAAAAAAAAAAACATGTCATTTTAATAAAATTCTTTTAAAAAGTTATATATTCATTGTTATTATTAGGAGTGACAAAGATATTGGTGTCTATGGGTATTTGTAGGTAACATTCAGAATAGATAATTGATATTCGTGAGTATTTATTATATGTAAGTAGTGGATAGTTGATATTTTAATATCCGTTTATAAATGGGTAAGGTACAAGTATCATACAATTAGTACATGTGAATATTCATTACCTGCAAAAAGAAAATTAAAATAAAATTTTAATTTATATTTGATTAAATTAAGTTTAGTTAAAATTTAAATTAATTTATATTTTATTGGATAAAATTTAATTAAAATTATATTTTAATTTATATTTAATTTAATTATATTTAATTTTTTTATAATTTTAATTATATTTTATTTTAAAAATTTATAAAATATTTGTTTTAAAATATTTGTTAATATTTTTTAAAGGGATATCCAACAAGTAACAGGACGAAGAACAAATTGATATTTTTGATACAAATCAAATAGCAAATAAATACTATTATGTTCAATCTAATTCGTTATCATTCATACTTATCTTACATACAAACAAACATTAAATACTATTAATCATACATTTATATCTATTTGAAGTTAATCATCTCACCCCTAATGAAAATATAATGAATATATATTTTATATTTCTTAAAAAATTAAATGATATGTTTTTAATTTTTTTTTTGAAAATTACTGAATTTGGATATTGGTTAAGAAATGCTATAAATGATATTATATACAAAAAGAAAAATATTCTTTAAAAAAAGGTAATTGACTGCCTTAAACATTTATAATTATCAAAATTTGATGAAAAAAATGGTCATCGTTACCATAAGTACTATATAGAAATGCTATAAAATGATGAAGAAATATTTCACTAAATAATAATAAACCATTTTTTAAGTTATGTATCAAACTAAAAATTAAAAATTTAGTAAAAGAAGTTCGAAGTTTAAACAATTTTTTCTGTAAGAATTTTTAGGGCAAACAAAAGAAAGGAATATTTTTATAAGTTAAAATTAATTATTTACGCATAGATTAAAAAATAAATAAATTTGTGAAACATAATCTACTTTAATTTTTTTTTTGGAGAAGCTCCTTTTATTTTGTATTTTTATTATTCTCTCGTCAAAAATATTTACGGAGAAGTTTGCTTATATATATATATATATATATATATATATATATATATATATATATATATATATATATATATATATATATATATATATATATATATATATATATATGAGAAAGAGAAATTGACTAAAAGTAGTTGTATTTGTAATTTAGTCTTTTTATTTTTTTTAGAACTAAATATTAAATAATTTCATAAAAACTATTAATTATATATTTATAACATCTAAATTAAATTAATTATTTATTCATCATTCAAATTTTTAATTTAATCATCACTCTTAATTATGCAGAAAATAATATTATATAATTTTGTATTTACTCAGATATTAAATGATATAATTTTACAATAATATTTTCCTAAACCAGTTACTGATAGATTGGAAATAATTTTTTTTAAAATGAGTGTGTGAAATATTGTTAATCATCAAAATATAAATAGTACCTGATATATACTTTTGATATGTAAAAACTTAAATTAATATTTATTTATTTTTAATTCATTCCATTTTCATTTTTGTTTCCTTTCTTTTTTATGAATTTAGGATATCTCTTAGATTAAAGCTAAACAATAATCTCTCATATATATTATATAGGTGCTTTAACACTGTTACAATTTTCTTTTGTTTTTGTTCCAATCTCATCTTTTTCTAGTCAAATGTGACATTTTTAACAGTTATAAATTACTAATTCATTTATTATTAAAATTAATATCTATAAAAAGTCATAGAGACATTAAAAAGGGACAATTTATTAAAACAAACGAAACAAATAAATAGACAAACATAAAATCTAAATAAACATAAATTATTATAATGTTAGTTAGATGATAAACTTTTCAATTCATATTAATGAGAGAAAAAATAAGTGTAAGTTAACTAAATTGTTTTCCCAAGTTAATGAACTGATACAAAAATTACGCACATAACTTCATCATAAATTTTTATGAGATAAATATATTTTTTTACCTTTTTTATAGGATACACTTATTAAATCTCAACTAATCTTAATCAAAACTTTCTTTTGAAATGTAAAAATAAATCTCTACTAAATTTTAGGGTGATAGTTTGAGGGGACCATTCCTGTATTTCTTCAGAAGTTGAAGTTATTATACGAGTCAATAACTACTGTCAAAGAAATTGAATTTATATATATATATATATATATATATATATATATATATATATATATATATGTATTAAAAGTATACCTATATTTATTACTTATAAACGTTGTCCATTTATTATAATGAAGTAACTTCCACATTGAAGCATAGCAGTTACTCTCATATTTATTAATGTTTAAATTAAATATGTTTAATAAATGAGGGAAGGCAAAGACAAGGAACATTTAATGATAAACGAGTTGCTGAGTTGGGGAAGAAAAAAAACTGAAAAACTAAAGCACAGCTATGAAAGAAATAAGACAGCCAGTATGCAGCAAACACGTGCAGCAACGGGTGTAAGCGGTTTGGGTTCTCCACTGCAACAACAGCACATTGTAAACTACTCCGAGTCAGTCAGTCACGGTAGGCCCCACTATTTTTCTATCATTATTATCATAATATTTTTATTACTTTATTATTTTTTTTTACTATAAATAGAGTATCAGGGCATACTCATACAACACACACTATTTAGCTGTGAGAACCTTTCAGTGTCAATCAGTCTGAGAGGGTGTTTGATAGGTATTTAGAGAGTGAGAGTGAGAGTGATAAACTCCACAGAGCTTCTTGTCCTAAACTTGTAAGCTTTTCTTTCAACTTTTTCTCGCTTTCTGTTTCCAGTTTTTTCTTGCATGCATGCTTCTTTATCTTTTATGTCAATTTCACAACAGAGAGATCGTGGTAAACTGGTGAATGGGGTTTGCTATCACTGTATAGGAAAAATATTCTTTGGCAAAAAGAGCAATACTTTGATAAATGGAAGAAATGAAATGATCATCAAAAGGAAATAAAAGAGGTTATTAGACATAAAGTAATGACAATTTTAAATTCTAATAAAAATGAAATTTTCTATTTTTAAAGAAAGAAAAAGAAAGAAATAAAGTAAAAAATGGTGGAGAATAATTTAAAATTAAAAAAAAGAATTTAGTATCAAAGTAAACTTTTATGTATGTCTATATATGTATAAATTGGATTCTTTTATTGTTGTCTACATTTTTTTTTCAATTTATTATTTAAATAAAATATATTTTAAATTAAAATAATTCTTTTATCAATTTTATTTTTTAAATAATCGTTTTTTTGAATTTAATATTTTTTAAAAATTTAATTATTTTTTATTATAAATTTACTTATAAAATAAATAAAATATAAAATTATTTATAGAAAAAGAGAATAAAATAAAGAAAAAAAATGTTAAATGGATGAAAAAACTTTTTTAAGTGATAAAATATCATTTTTCTGATGTAAATTATGAGCTATTGTAGAAAATGGAGTTTAAATGACCGATCCGTTGTAGAAAAGGAGTTTTAAACGGTGGAGTCTTCTAACGATCGATCGATATACAGTTTTGTTTTATTTTGTTGTTGAATTTTGTTTTTCTGATCAATTCTCAGAATTGCTCCATTTTTTTACTTTCGCCCTGATTCGTTATGATCCAATCACGAAAACATCTCAACTTTTGGGAGGTTTGTGTTGATTTTTGTCTGTTAGAGATGTGATTATCTTTAGTGGCAGTGTTCATGGCCGTGTCTTTAATATATGCGTGAATGCACTAAATTCTGGAAGTTTGGGTCTGACTTTACTTTTGATTTTGTATTCATCTGCTTCAAATAAACTGTAATTTAGGTTGGCCGGTTGGAGCGTTAAAAAGGATTTTCATACTCTGACTAATGTTTTGTGTCAGAATTCAAGAATGTGAATAGGAATTGCAAAAACGTTTTCAACTGTTATTCAAGCATAACATTGACTATTAAGAATTGTTGATGTCTTGCCTGTGGTTTTCCATTCGATATGGCGTTTGCATGTTTGTTAAGAGTACTCCTTAATTATATTTTATGGTACTGTGGCATGTGGTGCTAGTAAGAATTTCTTAAAAATGGAAGTTGTTAAACTGACGAAGGGCTATTTAACTTTAATTTTTGATGGAAGGAAACCAAGCTCTTCATTTCCCTAAAAAATGTTCAAGGGTTCATCCTGTACTGCTTCAAAGGACGTAGCAAACTCAAGTGAAGAGGAGAACAAAGGGGCTTGTGATACTTTATCCTCCATGGATGTCTCAAACAACAAGGGCTCGCAGGTAGATGAAAAAGAACCTGTGCTAAAAAAGTTATCCAAAGCTTCAGATGACCCCGACGAGGAGGGTGGCAAGAGGGTTATGGCTTTCCTTATCCTTCCCCAGGACCAAGAGAATGAGCAAAACCCTGAAGCTGAGATTGCTGACAATACCCCACGTATTGGAAATCTCTACAGTGATCTCTCTATCAATGTTCTCCTAAAACTGTCAAGGTCTGATTATGGTATAGTTTCTGCATTAAACAGTAGTTTTCGATCTCTGATTCGGAGTGGAGAACTGTATAGGCTGAGGCGGGAAATGGGTATCGTAGAGCATTGGATTTACTTCTCTTGCAATCTCCATCATTGGGAGGCATATGATCCAAACCGTGGCCGCTGGATGAAGTTGCCAAAAATGCCTCGTAATGACTGCTTTTTGTGTTCCGACAAGGAGTCGTTGGGTGTTGGTACTGATCTTCTTGTTTTCGGAAGGGATATATCGGGTCCAATGGTTTATGGATATAGCCTTTTGACCAACTCCTGGTCAACTGCTGTAGAAATGAACATTCCCAGATGCTTGTTTGGATCTGCAAGCAATGGAGGAATTGCCATACTGGCTGGTGGTGTTGACCCAGTGGGTAATGTCTTGAATGTAGCTGAACTTTATAACTCAGAAACCAGAAAGTGGGAGACTCTTCCAAACATGCATAAGAAAAGGAGGATGTCTTCTGGTGTATTCATGGATGGAAAATTTTATGTGATCGGTGGAATTGCAGAAGACAACAAAACAGAGATAACCAGTGGTGAGGAATATGATTTGGAGACGAAAACATGGCGTGAAATACCCGACATGTTTCCTCCGCGAGGTGGAGAACCGAATATGGGGGCTCCTCCTTTGCTTGCAGTAGTGAACAATGTATTGTATTCTGCAGATTGTAACCAGCACATAGTAAGAAGATATGAGAAAGAGAGTAATAAATGGGTAACCATTGGAAATCTTCCTGAGAGAACATCGTCTATAGGTGGATGGGGAGTAGGATTTCGGGCATGTGGAAATCGACTGATGGTTATTGGTGGGCTTACCACTGAGTGTTCAGGTGTTACTGAAATCAATTCTTGGATCCCAAATGAACATCCACTGCAGTGGAACGTCCTTGACAGAAGGCGGATAGGGAGTTTTGTCAGCAATTGCGCAGTCATGGGATGCTGAGGGTCTTTTCTTTTCATGGGATGCTGAGGGTCTTTTCTTTTCATGGGATGCTGAGGGTCTTTTCTTTTCATGGGATTAAAAATTCTATTTAGGTTATTTAAAATCGTAGACCTAGTAGATGTTTATTTTTCTTCTTCTATTGTTGGTGTCAGTCTTTTCCTTTTCCTTTAAATGACCATTAGAGCAATTCAAATGTTATGCTCCTGGTAAATGTTGCCCATTCTCATAATTGTGATGCAGAATTGTAGCTGGTCTCCATTTCATCTTGTTTTCTTTCTCATTTCTCTTTTTATTCTCAAAGGTTAATCTTTTCGGTGAAATTATGCCCTAGACTCTAAGGCTCTTTTAGCCAGAAGCAAAGACAATACACAACTTTGCACAAAAATTTAACCTTTTACTGACTACTTGATCATAGAAACTTTGATACCAAATTATCAAACTTAAAATCCTAGGTCGTTATAGGTAACGAATGAGGACTCATGAATTGATTTATTTTATCTCTAGTTACATTTTTTTTCTGATCTTTCCAAACCTTATTACATTGCCATTATCTCACTGTTTGCTCACTACCTTGAGAAAAAAAAGAGTAAGAATAGCATTTCTCACGCAGTCTCTCATTTCAATGTTCTTTTTAACTAACCCTATCCCCATCCCTTGTTGATGTTCATTGTATTGGTGTATACTGATTTGTTTTAATGTTGAAAAGTTTTATATTTCTTCTATACACTCAAGCTAAAAAAAACTAAAATATCTTGTCTCGCTCTCTATTCTAATGTTTTCAATAAAAACACTCTTGTAGAAATAATTTGACGTTTTTGTGTGTTAGATAACAGTGTTTGTTCATTCAAGCTTTATCATTCTGTTTGTCAATAATCAATTTTGTTCTACAGCTCAATAGTCTATTCAAACGAGGAAATGTCTAACAGAAGTGTCTGCAAATTTCTTTAAGAACTTTTAACTGTTGGTAACAGTGATTAACTATAATTGGATTTCTTGATTTGAACTTCCTTCTTGCCTGAATTATCTTACGAGGATCTTTACACTGGAAAGAGTAATTGGGACTAGTTCTTAACCTAATCATTTTTCTCTTATGTCTCACAGGGCCTTGTTATTACCTTCGGCTGTTGATATATAGGGATCTAATTTGTTAAATGTCAAATCTGATCTATTCCTTATCAAGGCCTGACATTAACATATATGAATTTTTTTATACAGTATCCACTTGAATTAGATTCACAAATCCATTTGATGACAATAATTTTAGAGAAATTATTTTAGTTTATTAACTTTGAATCTTCCTTTTAAAAATCCTCTGAAACTTTACTTTCTTTCTTTTGTAAACTTTTTATTGGAATTTATTGTGCAATTTACATTTATGTAGACTGGGTGTTATTTGAAGGAGTTAAATAATTTCAAAAACATTTTATTTCTTTTCCATAATCTGTCATTGTATAGGGTGTAATCCAGGGATTACAAAGGTGTAAGATTTAGTCGCAGAATAAGGAAATTGTTTTTAAAGGAAATCAAATTGAGATTTATGTAATTTAAAAATTTGCATGTGATGTGTAGTTATAACTTCTATGCAAACAACTATGTTTGAACTTATATTAGTGATCAGTCTGAATTTTGCAGGCATGAAGAAGTAAAGGAGTAAATTTTTATACAAAGAATTATTTAGCAAGCAAGTTTTGTTAAAAAAATTAAATAGAATGCTATGTATCTGTCGTCAATAAACCAAAAATTCATGGAATGTGCTAATCAATTTGTAATAACATTTGAAATTACAAAACTTTTCCAATCTTTTGTTTATTCTATTTTCAGTGGCTGGTGCTGATTCATACCAATTGTCATCTTTATAACTTGTTTGGAAAGGTTTGTGCTGACACCTGTCCGGAAGGTTTTTGTCTGTAGCTCGTGCTTATCTGATACTGTTTAATAGGCTGAGTTGGCTTAGCAGTTATTTTTTTTTTTAAAAGTGTTCTTTTATACCAAAAACACAATTTGACAATCCTCTTTTAATGATAATATAACTATTAAAAAATTGAATTTTTATATTTTTAAAAAGGATATTAAAATATAAAATAAATGTAAAAATTTATTGTGTGTATTATATCATTATTATTCAGTTCATGATTTTAGTTTGTTACTCTTGGAGAATGTGTTATAGTAATAAACATAGAATTTGAGAAACACATTGGTATTAGTACTACGGTTACAGCATTGTAAGGTCCACATCGCACACAGAAATAGTGGTCTTGACTGGCTAAGTTATAAGTCTTGGGTTCCTACTGTGTCTATATATATATATATATATATATATATATATATATTACTAAAATTTTATATACTTGATAATATTTATTTAAACTAATATTATTAATTTAACTTTACTGGTTTATTATTATTATAATAATGCATTTAATTATTTAATTAATTATTTCCTTTGTTTAATTAATTAGTTTGATCTCCTATTTTAATGTTGTCACAAGATTATTAATTATTATGGGATTTTGGAAGATTTTTTATTAGGAGATTTTTTTTAATAGTCGTGAAATGTTTAAATGTATTATAATTGACGTGTTACTTTAAATATATCAATATATAAAAATATATAATAGTCTCAGTAGAAAATGTACATTTATCATTTTCCTTATGGGAAAGAGAGCTAGGTAAGTGATTTAGCTTTACTACTATGACAAAACACTATTAAAAGGAAATAGGTCCACTTCATGGGATCACATATAGGACAAAATTACATATGAAAGAAATTATTAGTCATATATATAGAACAAAAACATTGGAACAAAATTGCACAAAGTATACAAGATGTCCTGCTTCACCCCTACAATTTCAGAGCTTGTTTAGAAAAACAGAAGAGCTTTTTTATATTCACCAATATCTCTATCTTTTTCATTTTGTAAATTTTAGATAAAGTCATTTAAAATTATTTTTTTGTAAGACTCTTTTTTTATTTTACAAAAAAGAAATAAAACATAGAACCTTTGTTTCTCTGTGGACAACCTCAAATATGTTTCTTTATATTTTCACTCAAATTCCATAATCTTCGTTATCAAAGCTTGGGATTACAATAGTCATAAAATTTTCTTTAAGTTTAATTGAATTAAATTTCTATTTAAAAGTAAATCAAAATTTTAGTTTTATTCAATTAAATTTTTATTAAAGTAAGTCGACATTTTAGTCGCATTCAATACTTGATCTGTTTTGACTGTACATACAATCTTTTTTTGAGTTGGATATATTCATAGAGTCTTTTATTTCACTCTTTATTAATCAGTGGCTCTTTTAGTTTCGTTCAACCGTGTTTTTGATGTATTTATGTTGAAATAGAGCATTTGCAAATTTGAAGTCAATTTGTGTCTTTCCATGTTTAGGTTGTTTTCTAAGGTGAGGGAAGTTAATTTTTTTTTTAATCTTGAATGGTTTGGATTTGTTATGATGTTTGAGATTTGATTATGAATGTTGAGAATACGGTGAAATCGTGTTATTTTCGTCCAACCAAAATAGAAAATTTCGTTTAAACAACAATATTTAAAAAATTCACTCTACTTTTTGTTGAGTTCTTACCTAGACAATGTATTTTCGTTCAAAAAGGGTATTTTCCTTCAATGGAAATATAATTAATGTATAAATATTCAAGCTTCTCTCTTACTGTTTAAATATAATTAATATATAATATTCAAAGATAATTATTTTTGGAGTTATAAATTTTTAAAAATATAAACTTAAATAAAACTTTGATTTAAAGTATAATTCAAGTAAAATTAATTTTTTAAAATGAATTTAATTAAGTTATACGATAATATATAAATTTAAATACAATTAATTTAAAAAAATAATTCTCTAAATCTAATTAAAATATATATTTATGATTTTATGTGTTCTTATTATATTTAACCATGATAGTTAGAATGTGTTGTTTTTGTCATTGACATTTAACTTTAGAAACTGAAAAATAAAAAGTTACGGTTGAATATGAAAAATATAATTATTAATTTCTTAAATTTCAGGTAAATTTAAACGATAATATTTAAACATGTTGATAGACAAGTCAAATTTATTAAAAGTCAAATTCATCATTTTGGCTGTATGTTGAAAACAACTTAGCTGTATTAAATCTACTTTCAGATTTTATTGAAATTTGTTTATACATTCATATGGATATTTTCTAATGGGATATAATTTACAGAAGATATGAATATAATTTAAAATAACCTCATGAGAGATAAATGCAATGTTTCTTAAATACATAATAATGGTAACTTGCAACACTTGATATTTTAACGAGAACGCTTTTATCCCCTTATATAACTTTTAACTAATTAAAATTGTTACATATTTTTAATTACAACTGTGAATGTTTTATTCACTATTGGGTCCATCTTTTTTATGGATAATAGGTTCATTAAGATGATTCTTCGTTTTCAAACAATTGGAATGTCAACTGGAAATCCGTAGATAAAAGAAATTATTTGCAGTAATGACTCAATTTTAATTTTTTTTTTTATCTTCTTTCATATTTTTAGCACTATTGGTTGGTTTGTTTTGGTTATACATTTTTTAGAAAAAAATTTATATATATATATATTTATTGTTTTAGACAACTTACAGTTTTATTTTTATTGTAAGATATGATCATCCAATCAGTTTAAGAATCGAGTGGTCAATCAACCTACATTCTCATTAGGACTAGTTGGATAGTTAAACGTTTGGTCTAAAGGTAGAGATTAACATTAAACATAATTACATTAATATTAAGTTAGACCATCACTATTTGGGTCGTAATTAGGTTAATACTAATCATATGTCTATCCAAAATCTATAAATACAGGTTTATGGTATTAAATTAGTTTGTTACATTGATTGCACATTTATTGTTAGTATTATCAAACTTACATTGGCTTAAATATCAAAAAAATTGGTGCAGGTAATACCTGAATCCGACCTAACATATCTAGTACAAAAAGAAGGAAAACATTTAACCTAATCTTGGAGAATTGGAGACCCTTTAGAAAAGTAGAATTAACCTGGACTCCATAAACCAAAACACTTACATTTAATGATTCTCATGTTAAATTTTTGTGTCTATTTTGTTCTTGGAATTTTCTTTTGTATTACATTTTTGTTGATAATCACACATTCTTTTAAATTAGATGCATTTATTTTCTGCTTGTTATTTAATTTTTATTTACTTGTTTAAATACATCCAATTCAAAACATAACTCTCTTTTATGGGTATCACACTAGTGGAAAAATGACTTTTTATAACGTACAAAAATGATATTTTATATCGTAGTTATTGGGGATATAGTTCTGGGCGATATAGTAAGTCTGCGCATTTTATAACGTAGCAAAAATTTACGTTATAATATGTTCAACATATTATAACGTAGTTTCTGAAGTACGTTATAATATGCGCAGTTTATTATAACAAATTCTTCATTTGTCCGTTATAATAGGTGGAAGATATTATAACGTAGAAAATTTTGTACGTTATAATATGTTATATACTATTACGTATATATTATTGTACGTTATAATATGTGATCAACGTACCATATCATACATTGCTTAGTACGTTATAATAAATGTTTTTAAAAAAAAATTGATTATTAAATTTGACATCCATTGAAATTATAATAATATTCCTGTATTATCATCTCATCCCATCCATTTATAATAAATATAGCTTTAAATAAACAAATTTATTGAAACTAACAAAATAAAATTCATATCAAATATTAAATAGTCTAATATTTAATACATCATTTATACATGAAACTATATATTAAATCCAAATATTACATTAATGTACATACACTATTTAAGTGTAGCCAAGTTTCTACTTAACACTTAAAATAAAATAAACAACAGGTGTTGTTTTCTTCACAAATTCACAAGCCAAACTTTCCGTGTTAAATATCGAATCAGTAGGATGTTGGCTGCCTTTAAATCACGATATATAACATTTCTATCCAGGGTATGTAAAAATGTTAATCCTCTTGCAACAACAACTGCAATGTTGATCCGGATAGTCCAGGGAATAGGTTGAACACCTTCTGCAGAAATATAAATGAAATGCAAGTTACTTCGAGTAGATTTTGAGTTCTCTTTTGTCTTACTTCGAGACTTTGAGAGTCCTGAGAGTAAATGAAATCCATTCACATCACCATTAACAACACCACAGTCACAACTCACAACCAATACCAAAACAGTGATCCAGCACCAATTAACAAAACAAACAAAAGCCTCGGAAGCAATTAAAACGAACATTAACATCAAAACAAAATAAAAATGAAACAAAAATTGGATCCAGTACCTTGAGGAGTTGATTGTAGCCAACATCGTCTCGATTCTTCTAAGAAGAAATAAAAGGCGAAAATCATTCAACATTATTTAGAACCTGAATCAAAGCGAAGAAACTCACAATTTCCATCATTTTCATACCAATACCCACACAATCTGGAGGCTTACATTTAAGTTAACAAAAAGACAAAAAAATCCATCCAGTTCTACGAAACCAAGGCCTTGAGAACACTAAAAAACAAGAAAACAGAACAAGAAGGTTCATAGAAAAATAGCTAGTCCAGTAATCTTCCAGGTTACAGCCTGTGAACTATTGTTTTAACTCTTACCCTTTGGAAACCATCGCCTTCTTCTTCTTCTCTCCGTGTAAACCAAAGACACAAAAATGGAACCATCCACCATGACAAACAAATATCAAAATTCAAAGCATCAAAGCAGAAGAAAAACAAATCAAGGCTTATTTATATTTTGCACTAAAGAAAAATGAGGGCAAACACACACACACGATTAAAACAACCAAATTAAAACTGACCAAAGAAACTTGTGGAAGACACATGAGCCACTGGTTTTCTGCAGCTGTTTCCCATGATCAAAGTTTTAATCTTTTGTATCAGAGGAGAGAACAACAACACCAATGGCGAACAGGGTGCGAATGAAAAGATCTCTACCAAACGAAACACAATCCCCACCAATCTAAGAAATTAGTGAAATTAATAGAAGAAAAACATAACAAATTAGGGAAAAACATAAAACCTACTTGGTTAGACTTCAGAGATTTCGAGGAAGAGGCAGCGGAGCCACTGCGTGAGAGGAAAGAGGCAGCGGAGCGTGAGAGGAAAGAGGCAGCGGAGCCACTGCGTGAGAGGAATGAGAGTGAGAGGGAACGTGAAGAGAGGAATGAGACGAAGAGCCACTGCGTGAGAGGAATGAGAGTGAGAACGTGAAGAGAGCAATGAGACGAAGAGGAAGAGAGGAATGAGAGTGAGAGAGAACGTGAAGAGGGGAACGAGAGTAAGAGGGATACTGAGATATTATAACTGATTTCTAAAAATACGTTATAATACATCAATAATAGGTTTTCAACTTATTTACAAGTTTGCCACCGCTTTTTATATTATAACTGATTTTCAAAACTACGTTATAATATATCTTAAACTTATTTACAAGTTTGCCACCGCGTCTCATATTATAACTGATTTTGAAAACTACGTTATAATATCTCCCTATTATGATGGATAATTTTTATACGTTATAATAGGTTTGTTATAAAATGTCATTTTTCTACTAGTGTCATTTTTCGTGGTTCTATAAAGAATGCATAACAATGGTAAGATTCTCTACGAAAACATGAATAAACAACTCTTGCAACTTCAAAGATTATGTGAATTTTTAGTTTTATTGCTTGACTTCACATTTCAATGTGTAATTACTAAATTCAAAATTGATAAATATATATATACATTCTACCAATAGAAAAAAAAGGATAGAAAGGAAAAAGAACAGAAAAACTCACAAAAATCGATAAAAGCAATTCTTTAAATTAAATTTTAAAACTCAACATTCACGAGGAGTTTCAGTTTTTATATTTTGTAGAAAAGACAAAACGTACAAAAGGAAGTTATATTTAAAATGGTTAAATATGTTTTTAGTCTTTTAACTATCAAGCAATTTTGGATTTAGTCCTTATTCGAAAGTTTTGTTCATTTTAACTATTTTAGTTTTGAAACTCTTATAATTAGTCTTTAAAACTGGACGGTGTTAACTTTTATTTGATGTGGCAAAGGGCGAGCCCACGATCTGATGTCAGTTTCCCTTTTTACTCTCTGTCACGTTGCTTTTCATTTTAGAAATCAGATTAAGTGATTGCCACGTTTTGGTTTATGAAATCAGATTAGCATTAGGGTTCTTAACTTACCTTTTTTTTTCAATAACTCCGTCCATAACGACGATTTTGACCATAAAATCAAGGTTTTTGGTTCACCCAACATCATCACACAGCAATTACAGCTGCATTGACCACATTTGTCCAAAATACCAAGTATCAAAATGAGATCACAATTGTAGTCACAATTCAAATCCTTAATCCAAATCCCTTTTCGCCCACTCAAACCACTATAAATTTAAGACATTTCCCAATCTAGAAAGAAACACCCAAACCTGGACAGTATAAACCCCGGGAGGCAGAACTATGGATGACCCTTCCCTCTCATACTACTCAAAGAACTCACACGACAACACAGAGGGGTTCTCCGCGACGAACGCCAGGACCCAAGAGGCAGTCAGCTTCCAGCAGCCAGCATCCATGGAGTCGCGATTCTCCGGCGCAAGAACTCTTGAATTGACGCAGAGATTCTTCCAGGAGGACAACCCGAGGGCGAGAATCCGTGCGGCAGGACCAAGGTGCAGGAGCTGGTAGTCGTGGAGGAGGCGAAGCTCGGCAAGCGTCTTCTCCATCTCGTGGACAGTGCGCGTGCAGTAGAGAAGCTTGAGGGGGGAATTTGGCTTGGAGAGGACGTAGTTGGTGATGAGGGAGAGGAGCGCTGCAATTAAAAAAAAGTAAGTTAAGAACCCTAAAACGGATGTCGACATCCGTTTTTCCTTAAACGGATGTTGACATCCGTTGAATGATGTCACCTTCATTTAAAGGTTACGTTTTTTATTTTAGGGTTTGTTTTATTAGTTTATTCTTTATTTTGGAAATATTTTAATAATTTAATTTAAATGTTTTGATTTATTATTTTTGAATATATTTTTGAATATATTTTTAATGTATTTTAATAATGTAAGGAAAATGAAGAAGAAAGAAACGGAGGAGGAGAAGTGAAACGGAGAAGATAAATGTGGTTGCAGAGTAAAACGGAAGACAAATTGTTAAACGAAAATGAGAGATGGAAAGATTGGGTGCAAGGAGTAAAGTAGGATAACTAGGTTTGAAATAAATTAAAATAGTAAAAGTAAAAAATTTTAATCTGAGGATATAATTGGAATTAAAAAAAATTGGGGAGGTGGAGGGAGAAAGATGTGGTGTTGGAGGGAGCAACACCCAAGTTAACGACGTCCAATTTTAAGGACTAATTATAAGAGTTTCAAAACTAAAAGAATTAAAATGAACAAAACTTTCGAATAGAGACTAAACTCAAAATCGTTTGATAGTTAAGAGACTAAAAATCTATTTAACCTATTTAAAACCGTTTGAATGGTGTAAGACACTAATGAATAAGTTCTCCCTAAAAACTCAAGAATCAATGATAAAACATAAGTTTATATATTGGTTCCTATGTTAGAACACCTTGATCTTTTGGACGTTGAACAAAACGGACACTATATTAAGGGTAAAAGATGGTTAAAGAGTGTAAGGAAATTTCAATTATTACCTAGTATTTTAGACACTATACCAACATGCTCTTTAGGAAGCCTTCAAATTATTTTATTTAAAGTGTGAAACATCTAGTCAATGTCAAATATTAGACTACCTTTTTTAAGAAGTATATTTATTACTTCTTTTTATAAATGAGACTCCTTTGGTAACACACATTTCTGGAAAATGATTTTTTCATCAATACTCTAATTCTTATGATTTTTATTCATGTAATTACCATTAAAGAAGTAAATATAAGAAAAGGAATATAAAAGCGCGAAGATTTGACGATAATGCTTAATCCATTTCAAATATAAATAGTTTCGTGATGAGTTTATATTTTTTCACTTGTTCTAATATCAAATTTCACAACACAAGTGAATCAAATGTAACTAGTGTTACAATAATTATTCACAACATAAAATTAAGTGGTGGTGCACCAATATCGACAAACAGAGTGAGAGAGCGAGAATTTATGAGTAGACCTATCAACTTCACATATTCCATATTGTTTGATCTAAATTCACATGGATTAGGATAAAAAAATTCATATACTTACAAAAATCCTGTAGGTTAGAGTTAGCTTATGAACTATCGTTTAATAATTTAGCTATTTTATTGCTAATAAAATTTAAAACTTTTTTTACTAAATTAATACATTGGTTTAATTGGTTTTGTAACTTAATTATATCCATTAGTCATGCATTTGTAAATCAAATTATGTAATTGTATTAACATTTAACATTTAGTTTTTTTGTTAATTATAAAATTGTGTGATTTTTATTTAATTTAGATATAAAAAAATGTTTACGTTATATTTTATAAAAACAATTGATTATTTTATGGATGATTCTTATGAGAACAAATATTTTTTTAAACTGAAATGCAATTATTGTATTTTAGATGTCAAGACTAAAAGTAAGTTAAAAATTTATTTATATATAAATATTTTTTAAATAGTTTATCAAAATAAGTTCATAAAAACTTTCAAAAACAAAATTATTAAAAGAAAATGTGTTTTTACGTTGTATCTTATGCCATAAAATTCTTAAAATATAATTTTTTTTTTGCTATTCAACATTAGAGAAATATGATTCTGAAGAAGAAAAAAATTAATATAATATTATGCGAAGCTTGAAAACTGTTGAATAGAAATTGCAAAAAGCAAATGAAAAAAATAATTAAAAATACATTAAAACTAAACTAATTTAGTTTTGGGAGGCCAATCCTACCTTAATCCTGCCACCAACCCACTTTACATAGGGTTTTGGAGGTTAAGACTTTGAAAAAGACCCTTATTAAGTGGAGTAAAAAAATATGGCATAGTTTTAAAAAAGATTAGGGTCGGTACATGAGTTAGGAGCTCAAATGACAACTCTATTTATAAGCCAATTCCAAGTGTCATAAATTGTGTTGTGTTTGAGAGAAAAAAAACATGAGATCACAAAGTAAAAAATTAAAATGAAAAATATATAAAACATATACACGTGTGTATTTGTATGAAAAAGATTTTAAAATGAAAAATATATAATACATATACATGGGTGTGTACTAACTATCCAAACTATTAATCGATTCAAACCAATTAGGACCAAAAGTCGAGGCAAGTCATTGTGGATCAATGGTGACCCAAGTTAACCTAGGCCAAAAGATGACCCAAGTATACTTAAGCTGAAGGTTTGATCCGAGTCAACTAAGATTCTAGGTCGACTTTGTTGGTCTCGATTAAAGGGTGACTTGAGTTGGCCCAAATTGAAGGTCGAGTCAACTCGGATTGAAGGTCAATCCGAATAGGCCTGAGTCAAAGGTCAAGTCAGTCCAAACTGAAAGTAGATCGGAGTTGGCTGGGACATCTAAGTCGAGCGAGACTAACAATCGACTTGAATCAGTCAAGTCAACTGAAAGTAGATCGGAGTTGGCTTGGACATCTAAGTTGAGCGAGACTAACAATCAACTTGAGTTAGTCAAGTCAACCCAGGTTGATCGTTTAGCCAAAAAATCGCCAAATTGGTCTATACTAAAGGTACAATGAGTTGTCTTTAGCTAAAGGTAGGGTGAGTTGTCTTAGGACAAAGGTAGGGTGAGTTGGCCTGGGAGAAGCAATTCAAGTTGATGGTCGAGTGATCCAGGCTAAAGGTAAACCCAAATTAACTTGGACTAAAGGTCAACTTGAGTTATTCCAGATCCAAGATAGATTTAAATAATCTTGATTTGAAATTCAACTTTACCCTTAATTAGAACATATTAGTCTTAATTTTCAATTTGAAGTGACTCAATTCTACCTTCATCATAGGTTGACTCTGAGTTGAAAGTTTAGTATTCACAACCAATTAAATTCTTGTGATGCAATCAGATCTACTTTTACTCTAATCTTAATTTTCTTCAAGACTGAGTTTTGGAGAATGGAACTTTTCTAGACCCCTCATTTTGCGAGCTTAATAAAATGATGCCATTTCTAGAAGTGGATTAAATCTCACCTACGAACCATGGGTCATATATACCCATACACAGTTGATTTTCGTAAAGGAATGAAAACTAGCTACCAAACGAGGACAAACATTGATTACCCAAGGTGTGAACTCATCAAGCACCGATTTTGAGATCTCTAATCTATAATGATAGCATTGTCGAATCGAGCACGTAATACTAGGGGCAAGCAAAAAACATGCCGTTTTTGTTGCCAAGAGAGTTCAGAGACACCAACGAACATCTAAAGTGTTTGCATAAAAGCAATGTGAATTAAATCAATGGATTTCCTGCAGCCGATACTTCAATTTTTTGCCACTTAAATATGAATTGTTATATTCTGCTCCCAAACACTGCTCTGTTTGTAACAAGAAAAGCGCAATTGAGTTATCTAATTAACAATTGATCTTAAAATACCTCTCCAACTAAACTACGTTACGATTTCGAGCCTGTTTGAAAAATCAATGTTCTTTACTCAATTAGCATGTCTCTCATGTCAGTTTTACAAAATGTAGAGAAGTCAATGAATTGCTTCACCATTAGGTTCGTTGGTTTGGATATCCAAACATAATATTAGAATCACTACCCAGCAAGACTCAACAAAAATCAACGCACAAATATTGTTGCCGATTTTTACAGCAACTATCCCTAGTAATTCTAAAATCTCTGCCATTCGAACCAAAACCCTAAGCATCTTACCAAATCATTTTTTTTAAAATGGCTTCTAGCCTTAAATCACATATGTAAGGATATTTGATTCAAGTTGTGAAAATACCAGAGATCACGACAATCATGGCAGCAAAACTTGAATACTTTGAGAAAGCAGAGTTCAAAATCATCATACCTCAGGCACAACTTTACCTCAAACAAAAAACAAGTACGGAAAATTTTATAAGAGTCGGAGCATGACAAAATTCTAAAATGTCTACATTAATTAAAAGGTGCGCACAAGAAAGGTTGCTAGACATTAATAACCTAATCTTCATCCTCCTCATCTCCATCTCCACCAGCGGCCTTTTTAGCAGCAGCCTTTTGGTTCCTTCTCTTCACGCGTCCAGGGCGACCACCACCAAGTGGACTCGTGAGTGAGAAGTCAATGTGCTTCTGAGAATCAACCCTAACCATGAATGATGGAATGTTCACCACCTGTCTCCCAACCCTGCCAAATCCCAAACAATCTCAATATTCATTCCAAAAAGAAGCTATCATCAAAAAACAAATTAAACACACCAAATGGTCTCTATATCAAGTCACACAATTTATCAACGAAAACCAATCCATATATTAGGAAAAAAGGATCAGTATTACAGCAAGCCCGCAACTATACGAGTTCAGTATGAATTTAATAATTAAGCCGTAATTATGCAACAAAGCTACACGATACGAAATCAATTCATAGTGAAAATCAATAGCATTGCATATGATCCAAAATAAATAACGAATACTACTTAATGAATATTGTGAGAAATTAGACCTTATGTGCCTCTGCCTGATGAGGACTCTAGCGTGATGAATGGACTTGGCCATGCCAGACTTGAAAACGAGGGTTTGGAGGCGGCGTTCGAGAAAGTTCTCGACGGTGAGGGCTAACACGTAATCGAGCTTGTTCTGAGTCTCGTCGAGAAGTCCGTAACGGAACATTCTTCGGAGAAGTGCTTCACCCTCGAAAATTCGGCGCGGGTTCTTCTCATCCAGTGTCAACAGATTCCTGGCATTGTTACGGATACGGCTGAGGGCGTACTGAACCCTCCACAACTCCCTCTTGCAGCGAAGCCCGTACTCCCCAACCAGCTTCAACTCGGCGTCCAAACGTTCCTTCTCGTATGGACGACGAGGCTTCTTGAAGGTTTTTCCATCTATTCAATTCCAAACAATCAAATAACATATTCAATTCTGTTGGAAATTATGCCTCATTCTCAGATCACAAATATAAGAATGAGATTAAATAAAAAGAAATTTCGTACAAACAAATGCACAGAATATAGATAGGTAGATGCATTGAGTGCAATGTAGAATACTCACAGTTTCGGTAGAAGGAAACGTGCACCATGGCTCTTCTCTTGCTGCTTCTCAACCCTTACGGTGCACCAGGTTTTCGCTGCTAGGGTTCAAAAACAGCTTCCTTTTTATGTGATCTCAAAACCCTAGTTCTGGGAAGTCCGGACTTTTATTACAAGGCCCATTCCACGACCCATCGTTTGCAAAGGCCCGTAAGAAGTTTTGTCTTGTGTATCGCTTTGACAAAAAAAGTTTATTTTTAATAAAGGATGCTCATTTTTTTTTTCTAGACTCTCAGATTTTCGGAAAATTTTACATGAATAGCTAAATTAATTTTTTTCATTAATATTAAATTACATCTATATATATATATATATATAATTTTACTAAAATATTGCTTCTTATATAATTTTGGAAATTATATTATTATTCATATATAAACTTTAATATCACATTAGTATATTATGTCAAGTTTATTTTGTTCTATATTATGTTTGGTTGGAGTCCTAAAAAAAATGAAAGATTGATTATTTAAAGAGAAGGAATAGAAAGTACAGTAATTTTGTCTGGTAAAAAAAAGTAATGAAAATAAGTAAAACATTTATTAATATATGTGATTAATTTTATTAAATTAAAAAGTTAATTTTTTTATCTTTTAAATATAATGTTAAAATTGTTCATAGTGATTTCAACTCAGTTTCACCAGTCTCAGGATCAGAAAAGCTATATTTATGAGGAGGGTGGACTTTTCTCCTAGAATAAATTCATTTAAAAAGAAATTATCTAAGTAAACTTATTCTTACTTTACTTTTTAAATTAGATTTTTAACATGAAATATTTTTCCCACTTGTTTTCCGTATTTATTGAATCTTCCTTGAAACCCAATTAAGATTTTCTCCTCCTTCTCGTACTTACACCCCCTTTGCATGTTCTTGCTAAAACCCACACCTTACATTGTACTTCTGTATACTGCTGCAAGTGCAACACTTGGTATTCATTTCAAACGAATTGTAGAACAGTTATGAATAGCAAGAAGTATTTGAATAGTTAAACTCCCCCATTCTAGTGTCACGTCCATGTATATATTTTTCAATTTCTCTCTTTTTAAAGAATTGCGTTTTGGGGCTAAAGAGGACCCGTTTATGCTATAAAGTAGCACTAGGAATGTTATCTACCATGAAAATCTATTTTTTGAGATTATAATTTTGTTTTGCCTTTGGCTAGGCTGCACCTGGGACAATATGACGTAGGGGTTGTTCCAATGCACAAGGTAGCGACTGTACCTTGATTTAACTTTCTTTTCTTGGTCCTTTAACAAGTGTATTGAATGATGGTTTTGTTTTAGTAAATAATTGAGAATGAAATATTCAGGGGGATAGCATATACTTCGGAAATGTTTTAGTATATTAATCAACAATTTTTTAACTGAAAAACTGTGTTTATCTTTATCAAGGCCTAGAAATCAAATGAAATTTATTGGTGGGTTTCATATCAGTTCCATATCACCTATATTTTTATTAATGTATCCTCAAGCACGAATCACTAGCAGACTGCCATTGTGGGGTGGACTTAGACTGCATTAGAAATTTGGTTAAGGAAAACTATGGTCCTCTATCTGCTGTTCATTCTCAACTCAGTTTGATTGGTTGGGTAAGTTATTTTTAGCAAAGTGTGACTTTTCCTCGTGATTTAATGGTAAATGTGTTTTAGATACTAAAGTTGCATGTGAATGTAAGTAGTAGAAAAAGGTACTCTGGTTGCAATCACTAGTTTATATTTAATGGTTGTTTTAACCATTCTGTGGCAGTGTGTTGAAGTTAGCAAACTTGTTAAAGGCTGACCCTTGGACAACTTAGAGTTCTTCCAATGGCTGAAACGCTACTGCGATTCCATCAATGGTGTCATTATGAATGAGTATGCTGCTTGCTCTGAGTAGTTTTGCCATCATTTAAACAGTTCAAAATATGAATGTACGGTCCTGTTTGGTTATACTTCACCTTAAACATTTATAAAAGACGAGAGTAAAATGGAAAATTAAGTAAGTTTTTCCTATCATAGCTTCAACGAAGGTAAAAACACAATTTATTGAAGAAATTATTATCAATCTATGGATACAAGGCAGATCTCTGTATATAGAGACATATATGGATAAACAGAAAATTAATTTGTCATTTTGTCTTGCTGCTGTAACTGCTCCAATGCCCCCACAAGCTAAAGAACGGATACTTGTCATTTTGGTTGTGATGTTCGCGAGTTGGTGATTGGTAGATCAAGGTAGAAGAAGTAAAAGCTTATATTGAAAGTTTCTTGCAAAGAATGTGGTTGTCAATTTCAATATATTTAGCTTGCTCATAAAAGGCAAAATTGATGGTTATGGGTCACAATAGAGAAGATATTTCAATAAAAGGAAGTCGCAGTTCTTGAAGAATGTAAGTTAGCTACTGAATTTCATAGGTGGTAGAACCAGGGTGCAGTATTCAACATCAGAGGAGAATATTGAGATAGTGATTCGCTTCTTTGAATGCCAAGATATTTAAGATTCCCCAAGGAGAATATCTGGTGGTGGATCTCTTAGTATCCACACAACTTATTCGATCAGAATTTGAAAAAGTTGAGTTGAAGTTTAAAATATGAGGAATAAAAGAAGACTGAGTTGCAGTAGCTTTAATGCAGCGAAGTATCCGAACAACAGTTTGATAATGAGAAGTGGTTGGACAAAATAATCGGGATCTGGTTTTGGATTAGTAAGATAAAAAAAAAAAAAGTCTACCTGTGAGATATTTATAAGCATCCTGATCATCCAGCGGTTGTCCATCATTCTTGGGAATCATGTAAGAGTTTGGAAGGTTTGGCAGCTAGGAGACCCATGTCAGAAAGTAATTCCAAAGCATATTTCCTTTGGAAAACATGTATTCCTGTGTGAGAATGAACGATTTCAAATCCAAGAAAATATTTTAGATTTCCAAGTTCATGAATTCTGAATTGGTGGTTAGAAAATGCTTGGTATCGTGGATTTTCTGTAGGTTGCTTCCTGCAAGAATCAAATCATCTAGGAAACAATAAATGAATGGTTATGATTCTAAGGAGTGATTAAAAGAAGATTGTGTAAACCTGTGTTAAGAGGGAGGATGTTTAGCAAACCATTGAAGATTGATTATTTCAAGACACAAGTTAATTTCAAAGTTTGTGTACTTGGTGTCAGCTTTATATCTCAAAAGATAAATCCAAATATCCCTGATGAAATCAACAATAACACGAAAATATCAAAATCCTTAAAAAGATATAACATTAAGAGGGACCCCAAATATCCAATGCGAACTAATTCAAAATTGTGAGTTTTAGTATTGTTGTTAAAGGAAAGTCGAACTTGCTTAGCTAAATAGTGTTAGTGTGATGAAAAGATTTATGAACATATTGATGAGCAAAAATGTATAAACTACTGTGAACCTCAGTCAGGAGTGGAGATCCTCAATAACACAATTGGCAACAATTATAGTTGATAAATCTCCAGTGTTAGAATCTGAATTCTTGCGTTCTTGTTGTGATATCATAGCAAAAGCCTTGTTTATGAGGGGAAGAGAATCAAGAAGAAGAATTTGGCCCTTAACAAGATTGAAATTATCATTAAGCCCTTTCAACAAAACAGAAAACGGAACACTAATTTTCTCTTATGTCTTGTTGTAACTGCTCTAATACTGATTATTGAAAACACTGTTTATATAATAATTTACAGTTCACTTCGTTTATCTCCTGTTTCCTGTAGATTACTGATCTCAAATCAGTAGTGGATCTCCTCGAAAAAGAAAGAGACTGATAGGGAAAATAGGAGATGGTTGGTTTATGAGAGAAGAAAGAGGGGAACTAAGGGGAACTAATTGTAACCGCTTAACTGCTTAGGACAGTTAAGAGTGGGCGGGAGAGGTTGTATAAATAGAGGACAGTTATATAGACATGGGCAGGAATTGTTTAGTTGTTTGACGGGTTCATACCTGTGAAAGAGGCTTATGCCTCTGTATTCTTTCTATATAGATGCGATATTGTGAATAATATACAGATTCCCAATCTTTTTGGTGTTTCTTGGAGAGGAATAGAGTACTAGAATTAGGTTCCCAATCTAGAACCTAACAGAGACTCTTACTTTGCAAAACTGTGGCATATAGAAATTCTGTTGAATCTCCAGAAGTGGAGAATGTCTCTGTAAGAATTCTAGTAAAGGCTTGCTTGCATTGACGTTTATTTTTATTCACAAATGAATAATGGTCAATTTCTTTTCCAGTTTTTGCTTGGATTATCATCTTCTACTCTCTTGAATTAGCCAATTTTTCTTTGAATTTCCTAATGCCTTTGTCATTGACCGGACTGGGGCAATAGAAATCACACAAATTTTTCTAAAATAAATTATGGTTTTGGAACTACTTCTATACTATTGGAAATTGCTTATATAGATTATGGGTTGGTCTTAAATGGACAAAAGTTAGATACGATGCAATACAGGCATGCCTCCGGATCATGATGAAGAAGCATAAAGTATTTTATCACCAATGAAAGGAAAATTGAATTTCACAAATATAAGCAATAATTACATGTTCTCTATACAGATGACTATAAAAAGAAGCTTGTGTGCTGATGATCCAAAGGAATCAGGCATTAGAAGAAGCTCAAAATTACCTTTATCAAACTTTCAATGCTGTGGGAGCTGCGGCTGAAGCTGAAATTGAAGCATGACCACACCCGAAACCAGTTCCAGGCTGGTATATACATGATATTTTTGTCAGCACTTCTTGAATCAAACTCGATGATGTTTATGATTACAAGAGCGGTGTGTGGTGCCTCAATTTTATTGCAAGAGTGGATGGATGGATAATCAAATGTTATAATGACTTATCTTTCCAACAAATAAGAGTTATTCTAATAATTCCTTTTCGTTTATATCTAATGACATTGTTTGGAAAATGGAAGTGGTAATGCAATAATAGCCACTTTTTTGCAGGTATAATAAGAGTTGATTGTAATACTCTTGAATTTAGAATATTTTTGTTGAATTTTCGGTATTATTGATCTATTATACCTTCAAAATAAGAAATTTACATTTATTTTGATATTTTAAAACATATTAAAAACTATATATATATATATATATATATATATATATATATATATATATATATATATATATATATATATATATATATATATATATTGGATTAAAAATGTAAAGTTGCGGAAATTTTTTTTTGATTCACCTCTAACATACACTAAGTCCGGACAATAAAATACGAACCACATATACATACATTGTGAATAAAATATGTTATGGTTAAAGATAGAGTTTTTGAGCTATAAGTATTTAAAGTATTTTTTGTTCTATTCATTTAGTAGAAAAATATGAGTCATTTATGATTGTAGAAACTAGGCTTAAGCAATATGGGATTATATTCGGATTTAATCCGACTAATTTAGCACAATCTAAATCTAATATTGTAAAGTTCATATTTAACCAAATGGTTTTTTTTATTAATGAGATTCGAATTATATCGAATTTCGGATTAATTTGGTTGGTTATTAAGATTATTCAATTTTACTTGTTAAAACTACTCCTAATCCAAATTTATCGTAACTCTAATATTTTTTTCAGATTCCTCCGGTTGAAGGTTTTTTGTTCACGTCTAGAAAGAGAAAATAATCATTTTGTTAAAGTTGCATATGATTGAAAACTTGGTTTCAAGTAGGGACAAAATCCCATCCTATGCGATCCATTTGTTTGCTAGTTATCACTAGTGTATCCATTTCTATCTAAGCTCGACTACTAAAATAAAGTCTTGTCGAAGAGCCAAATTCTGAGGTCGTCTTATTATCTTAAGGAAAAAAATATATATACAAACTACATATGGTTATCATCAAGTACTAACCAAGCACCACGAGATCACATGATACACCGTCCCAGGCTCTAACATTAAAGGCAAAGAGCCTAAAAATTAAGATTGTATCCAATCCAATCACAATAAAACCACCACCGTAGTAATTTTGTACTAGGTATTTAAAGTTATACGGACAATAACGAACATCAATCTCCATGAAGATATCACGAACAAAATGGTACTAGTAATTTCAAATCCTAAAATCCGTAAATGTTACTCCATTAAGTTAGTTGCGCATCAGCTTTTTTAGTTACTCCATCTGTTTACGTCTGGCATGAATATTTTAGTTTTAGTTTTTACTTCTAGTCAGGCTAATTGATGACTATAACTACATTTACAAAAATATGTTTTAGCAATGAGACCTTTAGTGGCATGGCATAATTGCATTCCTATACAACATTGGTGTGATTTTGTTCGGAATGTAACAAAAGGAAAAACAAAATCAACGAATTTCTGCTGTTAAACTAACATTATATATACCATGGGTGTCATAGCCATTATACAAAACATAGATGACTAATCCCAAGCTAGCTACAGGATAATAATAACTCGATGAAGGGGTTGAAAAAAAAAGGTCAAAGTATCGTCACAGAGAGGGTAAAACAAAATATGAGTAACATGTACACTCACGAAAGACAGAAATTACATGATTGCAGTTAATAAGTCTCATCATACGCTGTATAATAACCGCCACCCCTTCTGGATTTATCAGCCTGCAAAGCCATGACACCGTTAGCCCAAGTCGGATACAAAAACAAAGCAAAATTACAGAACAATGGGTTCTATAGATGGAAATACCCTATTGATCAGATTCTCAAATGCATCAGTTCCATTCTCTTGGATGTACTTCTCTGCAGCAGTTAGAATGTCATCTCGCTTACCAAAGGTGTCCTTTTTCCTTGGAACGTACCAGATGTTAATGGTTTGAGGATTGACATATATAGGTCTCACGTAATGCTCATATACATAAGCAGCACCGCTAAAGTAAGGAAGGACCAACCAGCAGGTTGCAATCAGCTTTGCATAAGGCCATATCGGAATCCTGAAATACGTAGTTGCGAAAATTCAGCCACATGTTAAATAGATTACCCTGCACCCTTCTAAATATACTTTTCACAACTAAACTAATACAAAAAAAAAAGCTTGATATAACAGAAAATACATTAAAGTAATTCAACATTCTCTGGTTACACTATGAAGAATATTCTCAGTGAAGCCTTTTCTAGTGCCTTCCATAATAGCTCATTGCATTCATGCTTATGTACTAATATGTACATAATAATTTAGCAGCTCCTTTTTCTTAATTTCTCTTACCACAAATTACATCCTAATTATCATAAAAAAGACTAAGATTTTATGAATATCCCCAAATTGACAGGAGGCCAAAGTCAGCCTTACCCCCTAAAAACTAGTAACATAAATTAACTAAAACAATTTCTCTAGAAAACCCAACAAACTTACCACCGCATTTACAGAGTACTCATCAACCTTCAAGAATAATTAACCCAAACAAGAAAAATGATAAAAGAGATAAAAAAAATGGTGGCATACCATTCAAGGAGTTTTGCAAATGTAAGTTCAAAGAGGGTGATTAAGGAATAGAGAACCCAGTAAGTGAGCCATTGCTGATCATCAATAGGAGACTTGGTCTCAATTGCCCTAATCGAAGCATATCTGCATCATAATACAAAAACCCACGCCAATCAGGAATCACTCCATCATTCTCAAACGACATTTTGACCTAACATTTCGATGGAATAAATGAAAATGAAGCATTCAACAAAACAAGTGTTGGGAAAAGAGGGAGATTTTGAGATCGCACTTACAGAGGATAAACAAGACTAACCACAGGCCTGCAATAGAAAAAAAAAGATAGACAATGTAATATATCAGTCTTAAAGAAAAGAAAAGGCAAATTAGAGAAAAAAAAGAGGAGAAACATACCCGGCAAGGACATCGAAGTTTCTGAGAAGCACCTTGAGGAAATTACCAGCCCCAGATCCCATTTTGATGTATAGAGTAATTGCTTCTATTGAGGGCTTAGCTTTTTTTAGTGGCGCTTCTTCGATCACTTCTCTGTTCTCACTGGCACGTAAAGAGGAAAAAAGAAAAAGAGGGTGTGAAGTGCTGTGTGCGCAATTTGCACTGTGGGTTGCGTGTGAGAGAAAAGAATTCAGACAGATGAAGAAAAAGCAAGAGCTAGCGGTGGTGAAAGTAACAAGAAAAGAGAATAATTGAACAGAGTGGAATTGCTGTGGGATGTTGTTTTTCTGTGTATCCGATACTACTATAACACTATCTGCATCTCACCGTATATTACGATTGGCGACCTCGATTTCAGTCGTGGTTGGAATCGATTGCGGAACACCGTGGTCCTCTGCCAGTGAAGTTTTCTCCCATCACGCTTTCATTAGCTGGGTTTGGTCACCAAATAAATATTTGCGGATTTACCTAGGTGCTAAATAACTCTTAATTATATAATAAATAAATTAATCTAATATTTTAATGTAATTTAGTATTGATATATTTATTCATTTTTCTAGAGAAACAGGTGTAATAATATTCTTAAATATGATTATTTCTGAAACTATTTAATTTTATGTTATTTCAATAAAATTTAAACTGATGAAGTCAAATTGAAGTGAAGGAAAAGAATCTTGGTTGCCGTGTATCACGAAACTGCCGCCACCGACACTGTCCTAACTAAACTACCAACTTTTATTTTATTTTATTTTCTTTTGTTTTCTTAAAACATTACTTTACAATATGCTTAATGTAAGGGCTTTATCCTCTGTGCTTCTTTTTTCCAGAATAACTTCATTTGTGTGATTAAAAAAATAACTTCCTCTATTCTGTATTAATATCTATTCATGTTTTTTTATAATGTGAAGGATTTAGTTTTATATTATGTAAGAGGGACTATATTATATTTATAAAGATTAAAAAAGATAATTAAGTGTACATCTCAACTATTAATTCGACTGAAAGTATTACAATGTTGTGAAAGAAAGAATAAAATATTCTACCAATTTACGTAGTTATAGATTAAATATTTCATTAAATTTAACAGAATTAGTTATTATTAATATATTTAAATTTCTTAAGTGGATTTTGTTATTACATATTAAAATTTTATTACTTTTTTTTAATATTAAATATATAGACCAACAAATAAACTTACATTCAAAATTACCTATCTATCTATGTAATAATTGGTAGAAAATTTTTTCTTTCTTTATATATTTCATTCACAATAATATGACCTATATTAAAAATTTGTGACCATTATAAGTAACCAATAAATATGTCTATTAAAAAATGAAAAATAAATATAGATTACATAAAAACTCCAATGTCCAGAGAGCATTATAATGTTTTATTTCTCTTTTTGTTTGTAGAACTTTAATCCTCAAAAATATTTAAATGCTCACGATAAATGTTCAAAGTTAAAAAATCTTTTCCTTGACCTTAATCTTCACAAACACTGATGATAATAATGTAGCTTTTTTTATAATTAAAAAATTAATTTTCAAACGAGGAACATAACATTAGAAATTGTTTCAACAAAATTAGGTTTTTATTTTAGTATCACATTTCTTCGTCCCTTTTGTTTTATTATAGATTAATATCAAAGTTTATAATAGTTGAAAATCTTCATTGAGAAATAAAAGTAAAAATTTATTCTTACTTAGTGCAACTTGTATCTATATAACATAAATCTAATTCAATATTTTCTGTCAAATCATTAGCATGTTTTCTCCTATTCTTTCACCTCTACTATATTTAATCTATTTGTTTTTTGTTTGTCACAAAGACAACTTAAAATAACATTTTGAAAACATAATAATCAAATTTATTACATTTAAAACATTCTAGTTTAGATTTATTATGTTTTTTTCATCAACTTTTATCTTACATTCATCATCATGACTCTTAAAATTTTTTAAACCTCTAGTACTTTGTTTCTAATCGTTTGCCTCTAGCTCTGTCCATCCCTTAAAATGGTTGGAATGAGTATTGATAGAAGTTTTCAATACTTTTCTCAACTTTTTTCTATTTATTTTTTTATTAATACACTAATAAATTTTTATTCTTTTACAATACATACAACAAAATTAAATTTTGGTATTAAAAATTGAAATATCTTTTCAAGAACATTTGTTTCTTCAATTATGTTACCATATATGAGAATTTTGTTGATAAGTCTCATTATACGCACATTAATTTTTCAAACTTGATCTAAATTGTTTTAAACTCACTACAAAAACCTTGATAATGTTGTTTGATCTTGTAGATAATTGATATTTTTTTTCATTGAATCCCAAATATCTTTAAACATTTATTTTGTTGAGAATAGTTTTCAAAATATACCGATGGCTCAAAAACAACAATTTTTGGTTTTAAATTTTTTAAGCTTTAGTGCCTCCAATTCCATTTAGCACTCTTTTCTTTTCAAGTGCACCATGTTTAATTACCTATCAATACTCTTTTGAGGCTCAATAAAATTTCCATCAATATGCACCAATAGTCATACTGAACATCAAACTTTGAAAATCTTCGTCACTTTTACTCCCACTCACACAAAAGCTCTTTGGTTTTCAAAATATACCTCAATCAAACATTATATCATACACAAAAGACAAGCACTTAGGGATAACATTTTGTATGTCATTGATAAGCACATTCAAGACTCAAGGGCACCTCTTAAGCACCCTGAGTGAACCTTGTATTAGTAATTGTTTAGTAGAAGGATGTGTTGGAACAAATTTCCAATAACTTAGGGAAACAAGATGAACAACAATGTAGACTTGATATAATTTTCTAGGCGTGAATACACACTTTCCTAAAAACAATATATCCTCTCTTGTAAGAGTGAAGGGGATCACAAAATCCACTTTTGAGATACAAAGAAGAAATACAATGATAATACTCACTCAGTATTAATGTCAAACAAGAATAAAATTTTCACTAATTGATTTGTGTTAAGTGAATGACAAAATGAAAATAAAAGAGTTTCTCCTTTCAATAGAGCACAGGATCCCGATGTTGATCAGACATCTTTCAAATTTAAGAAATACTAAATTCTGATTAGTTACATTTCTTGCTTGATTGTAACTTTTCATGAATGATTTCATGAATAATTCTAATTTTTCATGAATCTGAAGATGGTCTCTAATACTCTTAAATCTCAACATGATGTAAAGTTGAATTCACTCTTTGGTTCATTAATTGGATATATTATCCCCCTAATAAAAATACTAATTTAATTGAACCTTTATTTAGTTTGTTTTTTTTT
Source organism: Vigna umbellata (assembly GCF_029865625.1). Lineage (NCBI taxonomy): Eukaryota > Viridiplantae > Streptophyta > Magnoliopsida > Fabales > Fabaceae > Vigna > Vigna umbellata. The sequence goes on from NC_142165.1 coordinate 98,406,574, forward strand.
CAAGTTTTATTTTGTATTAAATCAATTCAATTTAATTCTTTTAGTTAGATTTTATAAAATGTTATATTTATAAATGTGTGTTAATTCGTAGTCTATTTATTTTTATAGTTAAATTTTATAAAATGTTATATTTATAAATGTGTGTTGTAACATCCCAAAATACAGTAATTACCATAAATCAGAATTAATTACAATTAATAGTTAACAATGCAGTCTTTTCATTAATAAAAACGAAAGCAGAAGCCGAACGGCTTAAGTACAGAATTACAATAGATAAGGACGAACGGTTTTACAAAAAGAAAAGTAACCGAACGTCCAATTCAGAAGCGAACGACTAAACTAAAAATGAACGACGGACGTACTACTGCTCCGTTTTCACTTCCACTTCTACTAAGTTTTCTTCTTGGATCACCTCCTCTAAGGTAGCCTCGCCTTCTGCTCACATCCACACGGATGATCATTGCAAGACAGGACGAACGTACATAGACAAATGGACAACACAAGGAAAACGAAAGGGTAAGCTTATATAATTAAATTCATACAATCAACATGTATATTTAACATTGCAATTCACACACACATGTAACTTAACATAGATCTATATATATCTAAATATACTAGACAGACTGTCCGAACTGTATGAACCGTGTAGCTACAGGCGTCCTCGCACCCGAGTGGTGTAGTAACTGGGATACACTCAACAGCTGCCACTCGAGGTTAGTCCGTTCTTACGTCGCCCATGTTAACTTATGGACTAAGGACCTCCTGCCATTCCCACACATGAACTACTCTCCTCTACGTGAAGATGAGTATCACAGAATATCAGGATGGACCATGCCAGCATTAGCATAACCACAGTCATACTTTACCCAATTCAAAAATCAACATGTATGAGACGTTCCTCCCTGGAACGCTCGTCCAAAATCCAATATCATATAATCGTTCCATATAATGTTCACACTTTAAGTTTTCATAATTCATCCTCATTTACATCTTTAGATTCAAAAACGTAAAATGACGAACGTTCAGTCCACTGAATAACTAGGACGAACGTTCAAAGAAAGGTACTGGATAAACGGGAAAGTATACAACAACATTACTGTTTGTTCGGCCAGTTAAATGAATTGACTCGTTTGGATGTACCCTAGTACTTAAAGAAAATTTTATTAAGAAGACCTTAGTCCAGATCCAATGTAAGATGGAGGGTCAAGAGTATTTAGAACTATTTTTTTTTGTAGTACTTCGCATACGGAAGACGGATGCCAGTAGTTGAACGAACGTAAGGAAAAGTGAATATTTTAAAACTTGAACGAACGCTATTTTATCCAAGTGGTTATTCAATAATACGAGCGCTTGGTATAAGACCGAGCGCCACTGATGATGAACATCAGGTAGATGACCGAGCACCATTGATGACGAACGCTTGGTATAAGACCGAGCTCTATTTAGGACGAACACTTGGTATAAGACCGAGCGCCATTTAGGACGAACGCTTGGTATAAGACCGAGCGCCATTTAGGACGAACGCTTGGTATAAGACCGAGCGCTACTTATTTTAAAGTATAAAGGTGTAATTTAATATTATTGAATTTAAGGTAGACGACATCTCTATGCTGAGCCGAACGCTCCAACATAGCAATTCAAATGAGGACGCTCGTTCTCAAACCGAATTCTTCCCGAATGAAAGAATTCTACCCTAAGTCTTTTTCAGGGGAACCGAACGGTATAAGACCGTACGATAACGAGCGTAATTTATCATAGAGAGTAATTTAAGATTCAGATTGTTCTTCTATCCTAACTCGATATTTCTCATATAATTCATACTTTATAGTTTCATATCAATATCAAATTTCCAGACTTTACACAAATCATATTAATCCTTCATAATCATACGTATCAAACATGATCATACATCACAGCCAACATATACTCTTATTCATTCAATTCATCATCAATCATACAATTACACTCATACTATACACATACATTCATTCGTTTATCAACAGGCATGCATTATCTTCAATCATACAACAAAATATGAATTAAATACATAAGCTTCCCTTACCCGTATCAGTATGTGAAACGTCCTAAAGCAAGGGTATGGTGCGTCCTCTAACAGCGTTCTACTCCAAGATTCACTTACTAACTTTCACTTAATCTATACACCAAAAATCAAAAATAACTCAGATTTCACCCATGCATGAACCCAGAACCTGGTTTCCAGAAAAACCTAAGGACGAGCTACTGAAGGAGAACTTACCAGTTTCAGTTCTTGAAACTGTTCGGTCCAATGTGTAGCTCTCAGTTCAGCGAACGCTCCTACGGTGCTGAAACGTGATCGGAGAAAGACTTGGTGAGTTTACAGTAGAGAGAAGTTGGGAGACTCTAGAGAGAAGGTGGAGAAAATGGAGGTTTGAGCTCAGAGGAAGATGAAGAGTGCATGCAGGTGAGAGAGAGTTTTTCGAAAAATCCATTTTTGTTCAATCCACGTTCGTTTGGACGAACGTCTCCCAAGCCGACACCTGCACACCCACTTCTGAATTGGAAGCTTCTCTCGTGACACGTGGCGTGCGTGCATGCGGTGCAAAGTGCGCTTTTAAGGTTTCTGAACCGTGAACGTGGGTGCATTAACGTGATGTGACAGAGGTTATTATTACTAATTATTTAGGGTTTCACATGTGTTAATTCGTAGTCTTTTTATTTTTTTTATTTTATAGTTGAATTAAGTTTAGTTATCTATAAAAATAAAAAAATTCAAAACTTATTATATTTTATAAAAATTTGTAAAAAAAAATAATATTTATTTCACATCACACTTATACATGACATTTCACTGCTGATACATAAAAAAAAATAAATAAAAAATAAATAAAATAAAACCAAAAATACTACAAACAAACTCATAACGTTTACAAAGATGTTAATTTTGTTTATACAAATCTAACATAAATGATTAAGTTGAATCTATTTAACATAAAAACCAAACTTAATTAAAAAAAATAACGGAATCAAACTAAATAAAACTAACAAATGAATCAAATTATTAATTAAACCTATTTTATTCAATCATAATCTGATTTCGGAAATAAAACAATGAACTGTCTCTTTCTATCTTTCAACCCTGAAAGCGAAAGCACACGTGATGTTAATGGAATTTTTAGAATAATAAGTTGGCATGTTAAGGGCGGAAGAAAAAGTTTGTTAAAAAATGTGTCAAGAAAACATTGCATCCCAGAATAGAGGAGTTCATTTATCAGACGTGGTCCTAGAAAAGCACACAAAAACGTTTCTACAATTAACTACTGACTTTCAGCCATAAGAAAACAAAACTCACGAGTGAGATTCTCTTAGATCATTGAATATATATAATTTATACATGAAATCTCCACAGAGGCATTGCTATAGGAAAGCTAGTTGGCATGATAAAACAATGCCGAAACTATACAAATTAAATTGAAGTTTAGTTACTATCCAAGCAGCTGTGATGGCCATGAATCTGCTGCTGTGGGATACCTTGCATGCGGTTTACTGACAACAGAAGAGGAATTTGGAGCTACTTCGTTAACATTAGCAGCTGGAAACGAAGCTTGAAGATCGGGAAAAGGGACAAGCAAAACTGCAGATCCTTGCTGCAAGTTAGGTTCCATAGTATGCAATTGGAGACTCTGTCCTGGAAAATTTGACTGCTCCAGTGGGTCAAGTTCCAAATGGGGAGGTACATTCAGGTCAGGTTTAGATTGAGCAACTCTTGCCTGTATCTCTCCTTGAAGTTTCTCAATTTGAGTTTCTAGGCTACAATTCTCCTCCTTCAGCTCATTTTTCTCCATGGTCACCTGCTCAAGGAAGGAAGGCAATCATGTGAAATCCAAAGAGATACAAGGTTACAGTGTGACACTACATAAACTTTTCAATTTAAAAAATATGATGAAATGTTAATTAGTTCAAGGAACTGGCCAAAATATTAAGTAAATATAAAGTATTTCATGTCACCCACATGTTATTTAACACTCTCAAAAGGGTAAAAATGAAGGAGGAAAAAGAGAGTCAATCTTACATAATGCGATTCAGACAACAGTGTGACATTCTCTTTCTTGAGGGACTCGATCTGAGAGAGCAAGTCTTTTAGCAACCTAGCCGCTTCACACAATATAGAAGCCTTTCCATTGTTCTCATTCACATCTATCCTCACAAAAAATCCCAAGAAAAGGAAGACAAAAAACACTTAAAATCATGTTGAGTACTAAGAAACCAAATATGTAAAGTTTGAACATATTCAAGATACATGATAGTGGCACAAGAGGTTACCAAGTGCATTGGCAAGATCAAGAAAGAGTTCATTCAAATGTTCACGTTTCATTTTCTCCCTTTCGGCCTTGTGAATTTTCCTGGGGACTTTCCCTTGGTTCATTTTACCAGAAGAAGACCTGAAGCAAATAAAGTTTACAAGAACTGAATCCAGATGAAGAACCTGTAATTCCACATAAAACTACTCATGCAAGAGATGAACTTGTAATTCCGCATAGGATAGTCATGCAAGAGAAGTGAAAAAGTAGTCATACCGCCCTGTTCTCCTCTGTTGATACACTTCTCAATATGTAATTATCAGAGAAGAAAATTAAGAAAGTAAAATAAATTAAGTTTCTCCCATATATTAAAATTAGTTTAAATATTAATCAAAAACAATTTTTGGACAAACTATGTGAAGAACTTCTATAAATTAGCTATTCTAAAATTTAATTTTAAATTTTAGAAGAAAATACATTTATTTCCTTTTCTTCAAAGTTATTATTTCAGAAGTTTATCCAGGACTCCACTGCTTTTTATCAATAGTTCTGGTTAAATCTTAATTTTTGTCTTAACAAGTACAGCCAGACAAAATAACTAATGGTTTTCCTGCACAGAAGAATAAATGTTACAATTATATTTGCATCGAATCAATAGATCAAATGTTTCAGACAATTTCAGTTTATTTGTCCATATGAATTTGAACCAAAGAAGTACAACAGGAATTGGCACTGTGAAAAAAACTACCAGCCCTTATCACATTCTTTAGAAATGAGAGACAACATGAGCATAACGATCTTATTTTTTCAGTTGTAGCAATGAAATGACACATCACCATTAAAACACGAGAGTAGCTGACCTGCTTTTTGATGTCCCAACAACTGCAGGAGCCACACCCTCTGATCCCATGTGAACAAAGCCTTCAGCAACAAAATTTTAAAATTTCCTAAACTGGAAAAGAAAAACTACTTCAATACTGCACTTACTCCTCTTATAAAAAGTAAGGACTAGTAAATTGAACACCCAAATAAATATTGAATTTTCTTTTTTTGAGCCGGATACCGAAGGAAAATCCACGTTCCTTGATACAAGCAATCCAATCAGATAAAGCTATGGAGAAAAGAAGAAGCCAAATTCTGAATTTTAATTTTCACAGTTCATAGCAGCCAAACAGAGTATCAATAAATTCAGAGCATAAAAGGAGATAACTGAATAAAACAAATAAAACAGAAAAATTGCATAATCGCATCAGAGAAAGTGGTTTTGCTTACCTAACCCGCTAAGGAGACTGAACAGAAATAGAATTGGAACAGTGAAATTGAAGGATAGAGTTTGGAGTGAAAATAAGAAAGTTAGAAAATGAGAATTAGGGCACAAGAGAGAGGAAAGAAGATTGGATTGTGGGATGGCGTGTGGCCGGTGAGCACCTGTCACACGAAGGCGCGTGGCCAGGTCAAGCTCATTCAGTGCAATCAACAATCATCAATGAGTTCGGCACGTGATTTTCTTTTAAGCATTTTTTATTTATACAGAATTAAATTCATACTTTTTTTAATTTTTTTCTCCTTATATTTTTTTTTCTAATTTAACTCTATTTTTTTTTAAATTACTATATTCACTTCTCTCGGTTTTGGATGAATTGTTGAAGGAGATGTGTAACAAATAAAATAAAAAAAATAAGATCATTTAAATAAAAGAAAACAAACATAAATAAAAACATGATTTTATTTATTATTTTAACATAAATTTTTATTATGGATTGTTATATTAATTATAGTTAATTTAAACTCTATCCAAAATATATTTCAAAACATTTATTATTTTATCTCATAATTTATTATTGGTGCAGTATAATTAATTATTACTATATCATTTCTTACCATCATGCTAGAAAACACTTCACAGCCAACAATTTCTTTTTTGAAAATTTTACATGAATACTAACAAATTTTCCTACTTCTATAACACATAATAAAGAAAACAAAATTTTTAATTTTATAGTTGATTTCACTTAACTTATTTTATATTTTAAAATAAAAATATGATGTGATAAGTCTTAGATAGGGATTTATTAAGATATGGGGTCTACCACCACCTTTTTTTTTCAACTAATTTCATATCAACTCCTTCCAACCATCACAGTCTTCCCCAAAACATGGCATCAAATAAATTTTGAACTAAATGTTAATGTCTTAAAAAAAATATTATAATGCATATTTGTATAACTTTTTTATAAATGTTAAAAATTAAACATTTTTTCTTATTAATTTTTGCTGAAAATGTAAGAACAGAGATGTTGCCATCTCAAACTTAAAAAACTTTAGAATCCAAAAATATTTATAAAAATCACAACGGAAATCACAATCTTATTTGTAAGTTAAAAAACTGATTTGCTAGAAAACTTTGTTAAACTTAAATTGTAAAATTACTATCATTAGAAAGGCTCATAAAGTTGTTTTTCAAAATAAATTAATTTAAACTCGATAAATAGCATTTTTTACTTACATACCCAAATCTCTGGTCTAAATTCATATTTAACAAATGAAACCTGAGTTTTGATTTGTTTCCAATTTTCATATCATATATTCAAGTCAGTGTTGTTAAATATTAAAAGTTATTTTATTGCGACTTGAAATTTTATTATCATTTAACATGTATTGTGCCTTTAAAAAAGAAAATTGAATAACTACTTTATAATTTTATTTTTACATCAAAATATCTGTTTCACTCTAGGTTTCAACCGTAATTATTTAAAAAAAGTCACATTAAAATCTTTTATTTCCCTTTTCTATGTTGTTGAAGTCATTATTTAAGTTTTCAATTACAACCTTAATATAAATTTTGCATACTTGTTTAATTAGTTATATATCATAGATTTTTTAAGTTTCATATTTAAATAATAATAATACAAATGTACATTTATGCTTTAGTCTATATTTTTCTTCTGTACTAAAGAATAATTATCAGAATAAAGGTGATTATTAAATTTGTTTATAAATAAATAATAAATTAAATATAGTTATATTAAATATATATATATATATATATATATATATATATATATATACCAAATTGAAAAAATAATATATTCTACATATATTAATTATAGAAACACATGTATCTGTGTAACATCCCAATATATAGTGTAAACTATAATAAAGAGAAGCAACATGCATGATAAAGTAGTACAGTTATCCATCTAAAACATAAAGTGATATCTTTACAGTCATCCAAAAACAACTATAAATTTAAAACTTTATATACAGACTGAAAACTATTCCAAAACTATACACAAGGCTCTAAAGAACAAAAGCACTACTCAGCAGCAGCATCACCTCCATCCAATGCTTGCTCCAAAGAGATATCTTCTTCTGCTGCTCACATCCAAAGGATGGTCATCGCAGAAGAAGAACAACAGAACATACAAAACATAAGCACACAACAGGGTAAGCTAGTTTAAACAAAGATTAATCATACAACAATTTATTAAACTTCATACAAGCATGTTATACATTCCTGTCATTTAAACTCTTCATACATAACACACACTGACTCAGACTGTTCGAACTTAGAATGATTGCCGAGCTATGGCGGGTCGTGAACTCGTGGTGGCTTATATTGCTTTGCAAAGCCGTTGCCAATGGGTTTCACCCTACCACACTCACGAGGTTAGTCCGTTATCACTCACCTTGGGCCATACTGGAAGCACCCAAGATTAGGACCTCCTGCTACTCCTCACGACATGGATCAATCCTCTCTACTTGAGAATGAAAGACCATTGGAGTTTCAGGATAACCCCCAAGACTAAGCTCCTGCATCCATTCTAAACTTACTTGAATCTCAACTAGAGATTCCACTTTGAATCACAACATAGGGCACCACCATGTCTCCTCTCCTTGAGAATCATGGAATTACGTCCATAAACCACACTCAAACTTTACACTTTTGATTACAACATACCACAATCACCACAGATATTACATGATACAACTGCAACTTACTTCATACAACACTCATTGATTCATATCAAACAACATAAGAGTACACAAGACTTGAACTAGAACGTACCTCTCGCACGGCGCCCACCTTCGCATAGCGAGACCATAAGCTTCTCGCATAACGACCTAACTCGCCTTGCGAAAGCCCTAGACAGAGACCAGCTACTCTGGATCTCTCGCATAGTGACTAAACTTGTTATGCGAATAAAATTGTAAAATACAACAGACCCCAACCCCTCGCATAGCGACCCAATTCGCTACGCAAGAACCTCATCCAGAGACTTGACCCCCCAAACACTTGCAGAGCGAGACCCACTCGCTGATCGAATAATGGTTCCAGACCCCAACCAGTCGCAAAGCAACCCAGTTCGCTACGCGGATTGACAAACAGAGAGCAACCCTCCCAACTCACACGCACAGCGTACCCATTCGCTATGCGGGTACATTGGCAGAGATTACCTCGCCAAGGTAACTCGCTATGCGAATCTATTCGCACAGCGAGTCTGCATAATCTGCAGAACGAAATTCTGCAGAATTATACAACTCAAACTAGTCACATATGACCTATCTACACTACCCCAACAGTCACTAACAGTCCTTGACCACTAATACTCAAACTCACTACCTCACTTCCTCTAAAATACACTAAACCAGCCCAAATCACTTTACATTTTACTTCATCAACACTACAACATATTACAACCAATAACAATCACCAATTTGCACACATTACAACATTTAGATTAATCCAAAACAACTCATCAATCACATTTCACAGTTCCACCATTTTTAACAATTAAGAACATACATTCACAATCTGAAATTTTAACTGCACAACACTTTAATCACAGAATTTATCACCTACAGTACCAATTGAAAATTAAAACACAACCTAGCTTCCCTTACCTCAAAGATACACAACCCAAACACAGAAACGTTCCAGCCCTACCTTGCACAACAAGGAAACTAAATAGAAACCTACAACTCACCAATTGGTGATAGAGAACCACACTTAGAACCTAAATTGAGCTAGAAATGGAAGGAATAACTACTAACCACATGCAACCCGAAACCATTGCATGCTCACAACTCAGAGAAGAACGAACAGAAAAAGGGAGACAACTTACCAGTTGAAAAACGAGAAATTGATCGGTCCAAACTCAAGCTCTCAACGTTAGGATCGCTTAGACACCTCCTGATCGTTGAACAGAAAACTCAGCAGAGAGAATTTGTAGAGAGAATTAAGAGAACTCTGAGGAATAGAGTTCTAGAGAGATGAAGTGTTCTTAGAATAATGAGAAGTGTTATAAAAATTCTATTTATATTATAAGATTATTTTAAAGTAAAATAATCTATCTTATTATTCTAATACACCAATCTGCTTTATAACACTCTATTTTTCAGGTCTTTACAATCTGTGTCCATTTGCACTTTTGTTGCATTGAAATATTATAAAATATAAAAGTAAATAATTTTATAGCGATAAGAGTTAAGAAATTATATAGTTATTTTTAAATTGAGGATTTAGACTATTACTTTTAAGGTTAGGGATTGTATAATCATAATAATAAAATAAAAATATTTTAATAAAATAAAATTTAAAATGATATAGTTAAAGGAAAAAAAAATACTGTTAGAAAGTAATATAGCAATACACATTAAATAATCAATAATACAGTATAATTAAAAAAAAATATTATTATTTATGCTAATAGTAATTATATAAAAATTAATATATATATATATATATATATATATTATATCTTAATTTTTATTTTTATATATTTTTATATATTTTTAATTGTATAACTTAACTATGCAAAATGTTAAGATGAGTACATAAAATTAAGTTGTTTCTTCCGAGATTATGTGTACAAAGATTAAGGAAAACTATTTTTTTATGTAGTGACTTAATGCATATTATTGAAAAAAAAAAGTATATATACATTCTCTTTTTATGTGGGAACAAGAAATATATAATCGGATAAATTAATTTTAAGTGCTTAGATTATTTATTTTTTAAAATTTGTTTTTTCTGTATTTTAAATTTCATCATTAAATTTTACATCTCCATTTTCTAAGTTTCAAAGGACACTTTTTTCTTCCTACATTTTTATATTTACTCACCCCTACTAATTATAAAACACCCATGCATCTTCCCAATTCTGAAAAATCCACAATCTTCTCAAATAATCAATTCCAAATAGAGAAAAAAAAAAGGCTCACTCACATGATGTTTGACAAAAATAACAATAAATAGTGACAAGACATGGGCACATGGTAATGTGGTTGACTTCAATGGTGGCAGTGGAATGATGTGCAGATAGCAATCAGAGGGTGTAGGAAGAAAAGTCTTCTTTTAGTATTGAAGAGATCTTAGGCTTAAAAAAGAACTCGAAATCCTGAGAGTACAGAGGTGTGCCAACCAACTTTCCATGGGAACCATGAGACCATCTTTGCCATGTCAATTATTTTCCTTTCACTGTTTTCCTTCTTATTTTTTTTTTCATTTAGTCTTTTAAATTTCTTCATAGTTAGAAAAGTGTGAAAATACCCCCACCACACTAAATGTAAAGATAAAATGTATACTATATGATAATAGTAAATTTTTTCATACCTAAATTATATTTTTTCCTATGATAGAAAAATGTTAAAAATGACTACCCCTTTTAATTTATTAAATTAAACTCAAAATATAAAATATTGATTAACTTATATATAAATATATATTCATTAATTTTTAAATTTCTTATTTATAAGAGTGTTTGAAAAAGTTATTTACATATAAAATTATTAAAATGTCTTTTTCATTACCTTTTGTTATCTGTATTTATTGTTTCATTACTCTTATTTTGTATGCAAATGTTTCTGAACTAATTAATAACTGTCATTGTATTGTATATTTCCTGTGTTTATATTTATTTTGAATTATATATTATTTTATTTAAATTTATTTTTAAATTATTTATTTTTGTTTATTTATTTTTTTTATTTATCTCTAGTTACGTATATGTTTTTTTATTTAATTTATTTTTAATTATATGTTAGTTTTATTTATTTCATTTTATTTATCTCTAGTTATGTATCAATCTTTTATATTAATTTATATTTTTGTTATTATATTTTTTTATAACATTTTATTTTATATATAATTATTATTTAAAGTTCTTATTAAGGTTCTTATTTTATTTTAAAGTATTATTATTTTATAATTCAAAAATTATATATAGAAAAACAAAGTAAAAGTACATATTATTTTATTGAAACTTGGATGAAAGAAAGTTATTTATATATTTTATGGGTATTGTATACGCTTTATTTATCTGGATGACATATATATTATTGGTAAAATATGAATAATCATCACATTTTGTGATTCTAAAAAATATCTCTGAGTATGTCTATTAAATGAGTTTTGGGTTTGGTTCTAATGAGTTGAGAAAATCAATGTAAAAGTATTTGTGTGTAGGAAGTCACACTTTTGTATATCGGGGATGAAAGACATGGACCATGGTGGGTCTAAGGAAGCTTTTACTAAGTAGTTAAATATTTGGATGATTAAGAATACTGCCCTGGATAATTTGACTAATGGATAATTTATATCAAGGATTAAATATATTTTAGGCTTAGAACCAAATTAGAATTTGTTTTTGTGCGAAACTTTGATACATTTTAGTTCTCAAACTTAAAAAAATGAATGGATGTAGTCTTTTTAATCCAATTATATTAAATTTTTTTGACGTGTCAAACACATTTTTCAATTGAAGTACAAGATAAACATGTCAATTACGTTTCATTTGAGTTGTTTATAATGTTTGACACAACAAATTCAACTTAATAAGGTTAAAAACATTATATCCATTCATTTTTAAAGTTTGAGGATCAAAATACATCAAAGTTTCAGATATTGACACATTTTAATTTTGCCTAAAAGATATTAAATATATAGATAATCTTCTATTATGATGTAGAACTTTTAATATTGAATGAAATTTATGTTATTGTAAATATTGCTTGTGTGTGTGATTTATGTTCATTAATTATCACATTTATTGTTTACTAATATGGCTTGGGCGTGAGTATCTTTTACAAATACAACATTGCCCAGTTTTAGAAGGAAGAATAATCCATTAAAAGATAAATATCTTTTCAAGTTGAAGATTTAGAGTGTTTGAAGTGTTTTTAGAACTTAATTGTAAGATCAAATATAATATAATTTTAGAATAAGAGACTATATTATCTAGACAAATAAATGTTAATAACTAGAAATTTTTTTATCATAAACTTTAGTGGGAATGGAAATAAAAAACATATATAGTATAAATAAAAGAAGAGAAATATATATATAATTAGTAATGAAAAAAAAGGAAAATAATCCATATGTTACCAAAAACATTTGTGTATAAACTGATTTACTTCGCATGTATATTTTATGTTAATTGCGCATTAATTGCACATTACAACTTATAGAACAAACATTTAGTTTTCATCTTCAAATCATAATGTCTCGACTATTATAAAAAATACAACACTGTAATGATCATTAATACCCAAAACATAATACACTAATCCCTTAATTTTTACTCTTCTAAAACATTAAAATATTACTACTCATAAAAACGGTTGAATAACCCCTAAATTTAAGCTTATCCTAAGACCATAAAATACTAAAGGATAGGTACTTGTTAAGAAAAAAAAACTATGCATTATATTACAGATGATATAACGTGATAGAAATAAAAAGAATGATAAATATTAGTCACGTATTTGAAATAATTTGATAAAGAATGAAAGTAAACGTGAGATAAAAGAGAAAATGAATATTTAAAGATAATAAGGTAATAAAGTGGGCCTATAAGCTTAGCGAAAGGGCAGTTGCTCCCTCCACCACCACCGAATGCTTCCTGCACCACTCCATACCAATTTTGTCCTTCTCTAAAACGGATATCAACATCCGTTTTACCTTCAACGGATGTTGACATCCGTCTATTCACAAATCCTATATTTTAATTTATTGTTTTTATTTAAAAAAAAAAATCTTCAACGAATGTGGCGACATCCGTTAACGGATTGCCACATCCGTTTTAATAAAACTTTTAAAACTACTTTGATTATTATTTAAATAATAATATATAACTTAAATTAATAATAATTATTTTATTAAATAAAATAAAATTAATTCATAAATAATTAATTAATAATTTTAAATTAATTAAATAATATTTATATATTAATTTAAAATATAATAAATTAAAATCTGAAAATTTAAAAAGAAAAAACTTCCCGATTTAATAAATTTTTAAAATCTTCAACGGATGTGGCGACATCCGTTAACGGATTGCCACATCCGTTTTAATAAAACTTTTAAAACTATGATTATTATTTAATCTGTTTTAATAAAACTTTTAAAACTATGATTATTATTTAAATAATAATACATAAATTAAATTAATAATAATTATTTTATTAAATAAAATAAAATTAATTTATAATTAATTAAATAATAATTTTAAAAAAATTAAATAATATTTATATATTAATTTAAAATATAATAAAATAAAAAACTAAAAACTTTAAAAGGAAAAAAACTTCAATGCGTTTTAATAAATTTTTAAAAAGTATTTTAATTATTATTTAAAATAATAATACATAAATTAAATTAATAATAATTATTTTATTATAAAAAATAAAATTAATTTATAAATAACTAAGTAATAATTTAAAAAAAAAGTAAATAATTAAAAAACTTAAAGAAAATAAAAACTTAAAAAAACTAAAAACTTAAAAAAGAAAACTAAACGTAACGGATGTGGCACATCCGTTGAAGAATTTTTTCTTCAACGGATGTCGACATCTGTTCAAGAGAAAAGGAGGAGGTGTAGGATATTTTAGAATATGAAGGATAATTTTGGAATTTAAAAAAAGTGTGGTGGTGCAGGAAGCGTGATGGTGTAGGGAGTAACTCTCTAGCGAAAGATGTGTGAAAAATTGTAGCATCGCGCCCCAGAAAATACAGAAGATGAACAGGAAGCCCAAAGCTGAACAAAGTGGCTTACATGTCTGCATGGTTTTAGATTACCAAGTAAGGAAAATGACAGGATTAGAACGTAGAGAGAACTATGTTTTGTAACAAATAAGGATTCTGAAAAGAAGATCACAGATTCTTGCATCCATATAGCGGATAAGGCTTCTGAGTTGATAAATGGAGAACGTAATACTCAATTTGTAACTTTACAAGGCACTTGTCATTACTAATACAATTTTATTTGTAGTGACACATTAACATATTTGAGTATTCGAATGGCGCTTACAAGTTCCTCTGCTGGTGCATGTGGGAGGAGTTCTTATGTCAGCATCATGGTTTGTGCCTTTGTGGGGATCTGTCCCAGAGTTGACCTATAGATAAAGAATTTAATTATTAGTCTATGCTGGTGGATGTTGTCTGAAATTCTAACTCTGATATTCATTTGAGTACAATGATTCAAGAATTACAGAAATGACATATATTTTTCTATACTTTTCATTGATACATAGATTCTTAGAGAAAGTGGTTAATATGCTTAAAAAATAACCAACCAAATATGACACTAACGGTCATCAACAACATAGAATAAGTTCATCAGTAATTACCAAAAGGTGAGGCTAATTGAGCTTTGCTGTTTCGGTGTTTCCTTCTCAAGGTAAAAATGAAAAGGCCAAATTCTAGCATCAGTAGACCTGTGTAAACAGAATAAATCATACAAGTAAAATGCTAAAAATATCTTAAACTTTTGTCGTAAGTTAGAACATATAGAAACCTTTAGCCAAAAGTAGCTATTGTTTTATGTTGTTGAAGCTTAATTTTAACTGGAAAACATGTCACAATCACACTGCTTTATATGTGTGCAAGAGCTTAGAGAGAAAAAGTGAAGGAAGGGTAACATCAAGGAAAGAAAAACCACATCTCACATGTGCAACTCATATTCTATAAGACATGCGTAAAGACAAGAGAAAGGAGACAAGACCCGCGAGACCATAGAATATATTATTGAAAATAGCCTGCTACAGCAATCTAGGCTTGAAGCACCACGGTATAAATCAAAGTTACCCTTTTCTAATTTCAAGGTGCAGAGTGTGTGTGCATGTTCCCAGTCACAGCTTGCATATAAGATGCTTCAAATTCTATCTGCAAAAGAGGAGGATAATGATGAATGACGGTTTAAGTCAGATGACTTCCTGGGAGAAACGAATACATCGTGTCTTCTGTGGTGGCAGAAATGGGTACAACTTGAATGATGAAATAGTACAGGCCAGAGTTCTTAGCCAGATTACTAATCATCACAATGAAACAAGACCCTTTTGAAGTTTGAAGTAACTCAAAATGTTCAAACATAGAGAGCAGTTAAAAGTCCAAATGCTGTTGTCAGTAAAAATATGGATGATCATGGATTAAAAATATTTTACAACCTCCCTGTATCATGCAAACCATGCAAAAAAGATAAAAACTGAAAAGAAAAACATGTTAAAAGATCTTATGACGACCATCGTGCTTTATAAAGGTAAACTGGGGAAAACTAAAAGAAAAAAGATCAAAATCCCTGATATTTGGAAAGTTGCAGCATATAATTGAGCACATTACACTGACTTTTCCTTATGAAGGGAAAGTATGGATAAAAAGATACATTTGATTGTATTACAGCGTGCAACAATAGTTAATATCAACCATGAATTAACAGAGAATATAACGGTAAAGCAAAACTCTAAAACAAATGACGAAGTAGGTAAATGGACCTTGCTATCAACATCGGCAGAAAAGAAGACGAAGAAAGTACTGTAAGGATAAATTGATCTACCAAGCATTAAATGGATGTTCTTCAGTACAATTTCATGTTATTCATGAGTGACGAGGCTATATGAACTCACATATTTTAGACCTAATCTCTTCAGGCAATTTATTCAATAATGTGGTTAAAAATTTGAAAACGGGACCTCTGGCAGGACTTATTATGAAAATGACACACATTTGTCTTGCTCGACTCATCAATTTCCCCCCTACGATCTCAGTAGATGTTCCCCACTTAAATCTATGGACTACCCTTATCATGCAACTTATATTTGATAAAGGAAGCAGCAATAAATTAATCAAAGTTGAGGAGGTTTGTTTTAGTCAAAAGTGCTGAACTTTATATTGAGTAAGTACGAGCAAAGGGGACCAAAAATTCTGACATTGACTTGTTTAATTTGCAGACTAATACATCATCCAGAGACCTGCTTGTACTGACTAATAATCATCTTGAGGTAATTATTGTATATCATTGTCTTATTATTCTGAGTGCATCATCAATTGTAGAATTTGAGGCATGAGTTGTTATATGTAGCCCCATCTCCCAATCAATTCAACCCAATTATATGATACTCACACATCATTATTCAATTCCCATTTCCTCCAATATAGCATATTAGGAGTATCATAGACATGCTACGGCCTACACATAATTTTCATTTGTCTTCTCAAAATACCGATGCATCTTTAATTTGACAATAGCTGAGATAGAAGTGAGCCTAAAACTGCACACACTACCGAAGTGGAAAGAGAGCCAAACTAGACCCTCATTTGTTTCGCCATTTTAGAGTCCACATGCTAGATGCACCAGGCCAACAGCTAGGACAAATCCTCTTCTGATCACAAACATTACATGTGAGGGATGCGACTCACCGTGTTTGGGCAACTGCATTTTTGCATTATTGTACCTCCCAAACTATCACTTGTCACTATACATAAATCAAGACGGAGATGGAAACAGACACACGTGGCTTTACATTACTGGTCTTCATGTTAGTTATATAACTAGCTTCAAACAAGCTTTACTAGAACCTCCTTAATCATTAGCAAGAGTACCATAGCTTTCTTAAACTCAACCACATAATCACACGTAAATAAATCTAACATCAGGTGACACTTTCAAATAAAAAACATATCGACATATATGTGTTTGGTATAAAGTATTAAATAAGAGTGGCAGACTTTAAAGTTAGTCTTATATAGCCAATCTGAATACCCTAAAATCAATTCCTTCCATCTCATATATTGTTTAAAGTCAAAGGTCTTGAAAGTTAAATTTTAGACTTTATGAAGAGTAATTAATATGTATTCTTTTTTGAATACATGAATCAGATTCTCTTTTCATTTATGTCTTTTAACTTTACAATAAATAGTGAAGGATACAATAGGAAAACATGCAGAGTGGTTCATTAATATTATTTGAAATGGAAACAAAATGCTTCAACCGGACGAAATGAGAGGGAGACAGTAGAGTAAAGAACACACACATGCTCGAGCAGCATTTATCTGCCGACAGCTGTTGCAATTTATTTATGATACTTTGTGATTTTAATATTGCTACTTGAGTTATTTCGAACTTTGAATGTTTTGTTTAGTTTCCATGGGAATCTTGGTCTGTGAACGAGTTATAAATTGGAGGTTTTGAAAGAAGGATTGTTTATTGAGATTGAGAAAGTATGATCTACTAGAGTGGTATAGTGAGGAATTTGGTGGGAATTTGAATTGGAAGAGGCGTGTAGTTAATAATGTATCTTGGTAAATGCGCGAAAGCAATAGAAGGAAAAGGAGTAATTTATGTGTCGTAGAGAAGATGTTGATAAAAAGTGGAAACATAGGAAGCGAGCAGAGAGACAAAGAAACAGAAAAAAAGAGTGGACGTGAGAGTGGTGGGTCTAGGCCTCTAATTACTTGTGTCGTAACTAGTAACCACCAACCTGTAGGCTAAACGCCACTAGGGAAGCACATGGTGCTGCCTCAACATGTATCATATTTCCCTCTGAGAAACCATGCCAAGATTAAGAGATTTTCTGGGCCCAAACCAAGGAATTAGGCATATTATGGGCTAAATATACAGAATCTGTTGCTTCTTACAAGGTAACTTCGAACCCACTGTTTTGTTCACAGTTTACAGAAATTGGTGGCCTAGCTGCTCTAACTCATGCTACATATTTTTGGGGTATATCATTTACCCAGGGGGACCAATCCTGTGCCTCTTTGTACGATGTCACTTATTAGATTCAGATCCATGTGAGCAACCATGGGTACGACCCTGCTGCTATTTCCCACTCAACTTTTTAAATCAATACTACCATTAACAATATTCATGTCACCATGTCACAAATCAAACGTTTAATTCTCAGACAAAATAACAAATTAAAAAGTGTGTACCTTGATTCAATTAATAATGGTTCTTACTTGGCTTAAGGATGGAGAAGGAGATAAGGATCTGTAGCAGTAGCATGTGGGGACACAATTATAGAGAGATACCCCTTCAACTCGAGTATCTCAAATTTGTTTGGAAGCACAACACTGCAACAGCAGGGTATAGAGAGAGGATTCCACAGTTTATATCAAAGCACTAGCACAATTTTGTGTCAATGTAATGTTGTCGCTCAATGCGCTTTTCATACTCACTCTATGTGTTTGAACGATTAAAACAATGTCAACATCTGGAAGGTCTTGGCTATAAAATGGAAACAAATACGTCGATAATATTGTAATTTTTTGGAAACATTAATATGTTCACGCCACAAAAATGCCAGTTTTCATTATAATAAGAATAGCAAACCAATATAATCCTATATTTGTTTTCATGGTTTTTAAGTGGAATATGTAATACTAATTTGTTTGGCAATAAAATGAAATAGAACACATATAATTCTATTTTCCCTGCATTCAAATTATATTTTAAGGTGAAATGAGAGAGACTATTTAGTATTCATTATTTTTTTATTTTGATTGCTATTTTTTCTCTTATAAAATCTACTAAATTTTGAAAAATAAGAATTATTTTCCTTAAAGAAAAAATTAGTAGTTTGCAATGCCTGCCTAGATCAGACTAGACTAAACTGATCAATTACCGAAATTGATTTAAATACTTCCACGTCAAATTTGACTAAACTTATAATTTGGCTCAAACACTTCAATTTAAGTTAATAAGTTTGTACAATTTTTTTTATAAAAATATTATCTCAAATTAATTAAATCAATAATGAGTTGCTGAGGTCAAGTCTATCATATCCGGAAAACTTCAATGTTTTAAATTAAATATTAAAATATAAATAATTGCTTAAATGTATAATATATATTTACATTTGACTTTGGCGTAGGAGAAACAAGTGGAAGTGAGGGATGAAAGAGACGAGGGAAAAAAAAACATAGAAATTAGTGATATTGCCATTCGTATTTAGACTATGTTGATACCATAAAATAATATAATATAACAGTAATTATAGTTAATAATATGATTGCAATTTCGTAAAATGACTGGAAACCTACGTATATGAACTAACAGCAGAAACGTTGAAGCTGTAAGTGCATGGTGTCTGAACTGAAAGAAACAGCGATCTTTCATCTATTCCTTAAAACTGAAAGACATTCGTTACGTTGCAACAAAGAGAAACTGCAAATGAAAATATTAAGAGTTATGTTTTATATGCAGAATATATCTATATATATCGGAAAAACTTTATGCCCGAGTTATGCTTGTACGGCGAAGTGGTAATACGTAGGAGAAAGTGTAGCTAATTTAGTGAGATGTGGCTGATGATTTGTTTTTATAGGTCTAGCTAGCCAACGCTAGGTGGGAACACTCTTAGCAGTGTCATTATCAAGTTACTGTTTGTGCCCATAATTGGAACCTCACCAAGGTACCTTATTCCATTGACCATTCTCATCAAGTAGCAGATTATGTTAATCAGATGTGGGCTTCCCCGATTATGATTTAACAAGAACATATATACTATTATTATATGTAATATTGCGATAGCTGCTCACTCCTGTTATTGACATGATCTCCATAAATAAAGCTGCCTTCGAATCCCATTCTGCATAACAAAGTTTATAGTGGAGGGAATATCCTAATCCTGCTTTCCCCTTCCCTACAATTTTTAATTGAATCACCATACAATTTCCTCATTATTTTACCCAGGGGATATTATTAGATTCCAAAACATACAACAATAAATAATACTATAAAGAAAACATAAAAAATGAAAAAGTTAAAAGCAAAAATATATTAAAAGATAAGGTGTATTTATTTATAGCAAGATGATCATATAAAGTGATGTTCTTAAGATATGTTAATATACTTTTGCAGTACGTGGTTGTAAAAGACACATGTATTTGGTGTTGCAAATGCAGAAGAGGAAGAGGAGTAGGGTGTAAAAGAGTAAGTTTTGAAAAGGGTTTTTTGAAGGGAAGAGTAATTTAGGAAGGAGGGGGCATGAAACTGGAGATTCCACGTTTCCCTTTGGTGGGCAGCGAGAGACCCAATCATGCATTGAATAGGAGGAGCATGGCCCATAAAATGAAGGGTCCCGATTGATGGAATGGTGGGGCATATCTCAGTAGGGTCATTAAGACTCACCATGGATCTTTCTGTGATGCCAGCAACTGCTCCATTAAAAGAGCGAAAAGAAAATTAAAAAAGAAAACAGAAGATGGAGAATGATCCACCTGTTTGTCAGTGACATTGTACATTGGTTTGGGCAATAACCAGCAGCCGGACCCCACCACCTGAGCCAACACCTGGAACCGATAAGGTTTTGACCCCACAGTCCTATTACCCCCATCTCTCTGAAAAATCTTAATCATTGATGCAGTAAACCTCGAGATTCATGGCAGAGATTTACAATCAGAATGATCAAAAAGCAATGTAAATTTTAATACTACCGCTTCATTTTTTTCACATTCATCTCTCTCTTTCTTACTCACTCCAGCGGTAACACTGTTTCATCCCTTTTACCACACGACCTCTGCGCTGTGCTGTGGCCCAGAAAGAGAGACGGAGAGAAAGAAAACAACCCAAATGCCTGTTAGGTGGGAAACTTTGCAAAGCTCATGGAATGGAATCCAACTCAGTCCTTTTCTTCTCTTTAGCATAAAAAGCATAAAATTACAAACCAATTAATTAAAACCCTATTCAGGAGCATAAATAAATAAAGGAAACAAAAATTGCACAAACAATGATGATAAGATATCGTGTAGTGAAATAACTCAATCAAAGAAGACATTTTTTTACCAGCAAAAAAAAGGAGAAAAAGAAAAGAAGAAGCAGGCAGCGAAATACCCAATTGTTAAATACTGTCATCTGCCAAACCCTAAAAAACCCTCCTCCTCCTCCTTTCTCCCTCCGTCCCCTCCAAAATATTAATCACACCAAAAAATTAATTTTGGGAATAAATAAAACTGAATTTCGAAGATCATCAACCAAACCTCACGTGTGTTAAACACATCCATCTATCCATCATGCATCCGCCAGCATCAATCAAACTAGACCACAAGTAAGAAGAAGAATTTACGGTGATCACACCACATCACATGATATGATATGGTACCCTCTAGGAGTGGTGACTGGTGGTATCATGGCGATCATCTGCCGCACCTCCACGATGCGATTGCGAGCCGCTCGCCTGAGATTCAGAAACGCCGATAACAGGACGATAAGGACTGAGCCCCGCAAGCATACTCAAATGCCCTTCGTTCATATTATTATTGCCGTTGTTATTACTATTATTATTACTGCTTCCCCCAACAGCACCAATCCCAGAAGACCCCAGTTGCTGACTCGGCAAAAGTGCCATGGGCGTGGGGAAGTTCATGAAATGCAACCCACTAGACATGGTGCCTCGATACAAGGCACTGTTGTTAACCGGAGGGAAGGTCCATATGGGATCGCCACTCATGACTTGATTAGTGTTTGAATTGGCCACCATCCATATGTTGGCGGCGTGGCTCGCAGGAATCGTGCCTGCACTCGACTGGAGGAGATAACTTCCCATTTGGTGCTGCGAGGAGGAGGATAGGTCTTGTTCCGTCGGTCTTCTTTTCCGGCCTAGGGTTGATTCCTCCGCGCTTGTGTCGGACAAATCTAAGGTGGAGGGAGCTTCGGGCTTCGCCTGGAGCATGGAGGTGTTCAGGTTGTTGGATTGGAAATTGAGAAGTGTGGAGGTGTTGGTTGGGTTGGTGTCGGAGGATAAGGCGATGCCGGGGAACAAGGTGCGCCGTTGTTGGAGGGAGAAGTTGGGGTTGAAGTAGGAAGACCGGAGCTGGGAGGGGACGGACATGGAGGAGCCAGAGCTGCGGAGGGAGATGTTGAGAGAGGTGAAGTTAGCGGGGATGGTTCCGGTCCCGGTGGCGGCGATGACGGCAGGCTCCGCCTGCTGGAGGAGCCACTCGATGGTTTCGCCATCGGACTTGTGACCGAGTTCGCGCGTGAGTTGGAAGACGCGAGCGGCGCAGAGAGCGGGCATTCGGATGCGGCGGCCACGACCGTCCACCTTCGTGTGCCGGTCCTTGGTCGACGTGCGTTTGGGTGGGGGCTTTTGTCTGTTTGGAGGGTCCGACGCCGCCGCGAGCTGGTTGGATCGGGTGGAGTTGGACGTGGTGGGTTCCGCGGAGATTGCTAGGGAAGGGTAGGGGGAGGAGGTGGAGCACGAGGCCGCTTCTTGGTCTTCTTTCTTCTCCAGGAGCTGGAATGGGAAGTTCTGACGGTGGTGGTGGTGGTGATGATGGTGGAGATCGTCGCCTCCTTCCATGATCGCATGGAGAGGAAATAAAGTTGTTGGTGCGTTGAGTGTGAGTGAGTGAGTGAGTGTGTGTGTTTGTGTATGATGGTGTTTGTGTGGGTGATCCTTTTTTCTTATGAGAGAGGTTGTGATCAGTGAGTTTGTAGTTTAATATGTGTGGTGGGTCTTTCTGGTTTTTAAGAGGAGGGGATGTGTGTGTAGTTATTTGTTTTGTGTAAGGGAAGGAATTTGTTTTGAAATCGATGGGGTTTAGGGGAGAGAGAGAGGGAGAGGGGATAAGGGAGAGGTGGGAGGGGAAGAGCTTTAAGCAACAAAGATAATGAGTGGGAATTATGTGGGTGAGCTTTAAAAAGCATGATTTTTTTGAGAAAAGAAGTTGCTTTGTTGTTATGTTGATGAGGTTTTTAATTATATATATAATAAGTGGGTTTAGCTATGGTTGTGTAGTAGAAGGAGTAAATGAAGGGTTTTGGTAAGTTAGGAAGTGGAGGAAATGAGAGAGATTTGAGAGGGTGTTAAACTAAACTAAACTAATGGAAGGGAGAGGAGGTGGCTTTTTATTGTGGTTGGACAGAGTCTTTGGTTCAGAGTCCACGTGAGGTGATCTTTTTATGATTCAATCCATAAAGACAATGGTGGCCGAAGTGGGACCCGATCCCAAGTCAAAAAATTGAAAGACCTGGAAAGGAAAGATTATCGAGCGGGTCCAGTCTCATTCAAGTAATCATTTCGTTTTGCCTTTCGCCTTTGCCTTTTCTTCTGCACCTTTGCTGGGGAACTTTGGGATTCCTCAATCCACCCTTTACATTTTTCTTATCATTCTAATTTCATTTAACTGCTAATCCAACCAAACACACCATTTTACATAACATCTTTGAAGGATTTCTGAGAAAAGGACAATATATATACATGAGGAATTTTGTAGTCACTCAACATATATGCTATTGCGGGTTATCATGTTTAGCCTAAGGACCACAAGTGGCACATGGAAATGGATCTAAATCCTTGTAAAGTTTCAGAGAGAACAAGCAGTGGCTATGTTTGTTCATATGGAAGGTCGATTTCATCATTTCTATTCGTTAGCTAATGGGGTTTCCTTCCCTTCAAGTTGAGGCTGACACTGTTCCTTTTACGCCAACGTGACCCAGCTCCATTCAACCCAATTTCCTTTTCTTTGCATTTATGAACACCCTTTAGTTTCTTCTTATAGGAACATGCCCGCCATTCATCCCTAAACCAGCTCCGCAAACCCATAAATTAAATGAAAGTCACAACTTCACTCTGTCACATATGCTATATGATTGAAACAAATGAGGTTAACACGTATTGAACACGACAGTGAATCTTGAACTCTCGGCTCTTCGGGAATATGGCCAAGCTTTTCCTTTTTCCATTTTCGTTTCTTCGCGCTTTTTCTTCTACATATATTTACATCCAATCAAACAGTTTTTCTTTTAACCTTTAACCTTCAACTTTCAAGTCGGTAAAACTTCAACTGTACTTTGGTTAGTCTCAAATAGTGAGGTTGTTTGATCAGTTATTGTCACATGCAAGCCCACCGATAGGACAACGACAAAATACCCCTTCCCTTCCTGGAAAAAGAAATACGAAAACTTTTGTTCATTTCATTAACTAATCACCAAGCAATTTAATTCTGATGCATGTAAATTCAACGCAAAATCCAATTAACCTGTGTCGCCATTTACTTTTCCTTACTGTATTTTGACATCCACCCATATCTTAACCATTTAAATATTGCCAGAGTTGAAGCACTGTAACAAAAGGTTCACTGATATTCTCTCCCTGGTTCCCTCTCTCTGTATATATATTATACTAAGATTAAGAGATTATTGCGGCACTTTACAACTTTGTACTTAACAAAAACTATAATAACGTGCTTATTTCAAATTACTGAAACTCGACCTCTCACCTACTTTCTCTCCCACACCTTCTTTTATTTTTTTTCAAGAAACTGAAAATACAAATAAATGCGCAACTTAATTCCTAAAATTTTAGGACACAATATAAAGCACCCACGTGAGATTCCTCAGCTTTTTACACCACACATGTAAAAGCTCTTGTCGCCAAATTACATGCCAAGAAAGGCAAAGACTAACGTACCGACAAGTTGACAAATTTTTAAACGCTCCCTTCAATCCCTGATAACGACTCTAAACTCAATAGTAAAATCCATAGTCAAAATCAAACTCATAACATGTTTTTAACTCCTATCAAACAATATGCATGCCCCTACATATATATATATATATATAATACACACTCACTCTACAATTTTTTCTGTCTCAAAACAGCAATTTCATGTCTTATTCTGCATAATACTGTATGCAAAAGTATGTTTAAAAATCTCAAACTTCTCAGCACACATGAAACAAACAGTTAAGTATCATTCTTGACACGCATGAAACTGTTAACTGTATTAACCATACACATATATGATCATTTAGTTAATCCTATTAATCTTGGTTGAAAAATATTAGATTTTGATGAAGGTAATGAGATAATCCAGATGGAAGGGTAAACGAATACTCCTGTTTTGAAATTGAAAAGGATAGTGTCATTACGTAAAACAATGACTGAAATGTACGTGCTGTGTCTTATCCACGAGGGTTTGGCAGAGCTGCGTTGTAAGCAAGTGGACCAGAGAGATATTAAAACTGTTGCTGCCCTAATTACCACATACATGCCTTGCTACTTATGTATGTCATGTTGAAAATGACATCTTACCCTCCACAAAATCAACATATATCTTCTAACAATGAGCCATATTAAGCTAAAAGACTCCAAGATAAAGCAGAAAGGACGTAACGATAATCTTTTGGTTTCCCACAAAAATATCCAAATTATTTTTATTTAAACATAATCTAAGCATGAAACGATATGATGAGTGTTTAGTTTTAGCACGTTTGAAACTGCTGGCACCAAACAGTAACTTGCTGATAAATCGGACAAAATAGCTTGCGACCGAACAAGAACAATCTCAGAACCGGGCGGTCAAAGCATGTTTGGTCCCACTCTGGCATTTAAATTTTGAAAAGATTTTAACCTAAAGTTTAAGTATTAAATGAGTATGCTATATTGATTTATATAGATAGGGGAGATTAATAGCGATTCATGTGAAGGGATATAGGATAGTGACACTGGGTAGGGCAATTAATTGGTATTCTGTGTTTGGTGGTTGCTGTCATTCACACTTCACAGAGGACTCGGATTCCACTATCCGCTTCTTCTTTCGTTTCACCGTAATTCACACCTACAAATAAAAATAAGAAAATATCATTCTAACAATTTTTTTTTAACAATTTTTTATAACAACTTACATGATAGTTTATAATTGAATAGTTTCAAATATACAAATCAATAACACAGTGATACATAATCTGTTATCAAAAAATTGTTAAAATATCATGGTCATTAAAAATATCTATTCTCATACAACTCACAAACCATGCTTTCCACTGCATTAATTAATTGTAAGTAATTAATAATTTTTCTGTGGTAAATCATGCCCTGAATCACCTCATTTATCTAACTACATTTTCACTCTTCTCATTCTCCCTTATTCTGCTTAATATTGATAAAATAGTATTATATTGAGAAATTTAGTAAACATTTGTATTATTATTTCTAATTACTTTAACAACAACTAGTTAATTAAATTATTCATGATAAAATTATAAACAAAAGACATTTTTATATTCATATTACATCAAGGATATTTTTATAATTCGTTGTATTATCTAATTAATTTCTTTTACTGTCATATCAATAAGATTAATTACAATTTTTTTTTAATTTAAATATCTTCATCTTCCATTTTTTTTATTGTTACTTCAATCAAATAAATCATAAACCCTACTTATTACGAAAAAGGTTTACTAACCAAACTAATAGTAATAATACATAATGATAAAAAAATGCTAATATATTGTCATTTAGATAGCCTCCATTAAGATTGACCTTAAATTGTTAGATAACTATTATGAGTTTACACTAACGATATATAATGTATACTAACATAGTTATTTATAGCTAAACTATATCCCATTGTGTGTTAATAAAGATTTTAAAATTTTATAGTAAGAATTTAATGCTTTTTTATAATTGTACGACAATCATTGATTGGACAAACTTAACGACAAATCGTTACAAGTGATGGTGCATAAAAGTTAGGAAGAATTAAACAAATTTTTCAAGTGAAACTTTTAAGCAAAGGCATAATTAATGAGAGAAATAGCTATAAAAGTAACATTATTATAATAAAGAGATTATTTTATGTATGCTATTTTCAGTTTTATATATCAATTTTAACGTCAGACAATATCAATATTTTGACGTAAAGAAGTTGTCACTCTCTAAATAAGAAAGAAAAAACACAATTTGTATGAAGACTTAATGTAAAAGCCGTTGATTTATTTATACAAATAACAGCGTATGCTTTTCTATGTGTATTATTTATGAGTGAAAAGTATAAATTAAATTATGTAAATAGTTAGTTTTGTGTGGGTCTAAAGACACTCTGATGAGGATTGTTTTATTAAAAGAATTATAGAATATGTGGTAGATATATATTTGGGTAATTTAACGAAGAGAATAATTGGATATGAATTACTTAAAATAATTAGGTGCATAGATATAGGTATTTCTAGGATCCAATTATTAATGTACAGTAAGAAGATAATGGAATTGTGAGATGCATAAAATATATATATATATATATATATATGCATCTTAGTTGGCAGTGACGTTTGACAAGAATTTGGTGAGCATCTGAAGGCTTACGTCCTGGAATTGCCCAAGTGCCTCTTTAGTTTAGACAGTTGGAATCTTCGCCTCCATCCACCTAAATTCATCACTCATTTTGGCTG
Organism: Vigna umbellata; assembly: GCF_029865625.1. NCBI lineage: Eukaryota > Viridiplantae > Streptophyta > Magnoliopsida > Fabales > Fabaceae > Vigna > Vigna umbellata. The sequence continues at coordinate 98,434,313 of NC_142165.1, forward strand.
TATTTACTTGGAAAGAAGAACTGGGATAAGTGAGTGAATCAATTTGATAAAAATTGAGAGTAAATTTGTTGTTGTTTATTTGAGTGGATTTGAACGCGAATGAGAGTAAATTTATAAGTAAAATTTATAAAAATTAGTGTAAAATTTGACCAATGTGATAAATAAAAAAATTATTTAAATAGTAGAATTTAAAGATTATTAAAATACTTTTAATTTTAAAAGTAATTTAAAATAATAATTGTTAATGTTATATTTAATTGTAAAAATGTCTATAAAAAGAAAAAATATGAATATTAATTATTAAAATGTAAAAAGTAATAATTTAGTAAATTGAAATAATAATAATAATAATAATAATAATAATAATAAGAATTATTATTATTATTTATTATTATTATTATTAATTATTATTAATAATTCATGTTGTTAATCCTTTACACTCTCGTGTACATAACTTTTTATGGGTAAAAATATGTAACTGGAAAATAAAAAATGGTAGTATATATTTTGTATGCATTTAGAATGATTGCGATTATTTTTTACTGTGAAGTATATTCATGGTTTTGTGATACAGGCTAGCCAACTCAGTGAGCGTTTCATAAACTTACTGCAAAGCTCAAGCCAATTGCTTGTCAGGGCAAAAATGAGAATTTATCTCAAATCCCTTCAAATCAGAGCACTTCCGCAATGAATCAAAAATCAAATAATCCCGCAATTACTCGTTCTTCTTTCTTCTTAAATCTATACAAATCTATACAAGTGAACGTAATTTTGATTGACAATCTGTCTGCACCATTCTCTTCAAGCAATAAATTATGCACAAGCGAACATACACTTTCTCTGGAATATTACCCTTTATATTGAAAGGGTTGTTTAGACTCTGCACTCGATTTGAGAAGGAAAAGGTAAATACAAATTAGAGAGTGAAAATTTAATTTATTTAGATTAAAAAAATGAGAGTGAAAAATAAAGGAAAACGAATTTAAATAATATGAGTGGTCTAATAGATTAAAATCATTTTTTAAGTAAAAGTTCTGTAAATTCGCCTTGTTGTCCTTATTTTTAATTTTATTAATTAGAAAAGAAGTTTTCTAAATTGGTTTTATTATCTTTCTTTTTAATTTTATTAATAACAAAAAAAATTATAAATATAATATTTCAAAGTTTTGAATTAAAGATAATATCAATCTTAAATTGAACTTTATGTCACATTTATATAATTAATATTTTAAAAAATAAATTTATCATTAGTATCAAAATCAATGATCTTTCTTAAGTTTTTTTACAACAATAACAATATGATAACCATAATAATAACAATAAAAATAATAGCAATAGAAATGACAAAATTAAATACTATATAAAAAAAATTATAAACCTAATAAATTTGTTCTTATTATAATTATATAATTTCTTTCTAATAAATATCTTAAAAATAACTCATTAAAATACAAAAATGTTAAATTACATTAAATATTTTTAGAGATGTCAAAACGGACCACTCGGCCTGATCCGATCCGGTCCACCACGGGTTGGTCACTTAGTGAGCCAACCCAACCCAACTCATTTATTAGCGAGTCAGAAAAATTCGAACCCGGCCTGACCCACCACGGGTTGGTGGGTAAACGGATTGGCTTATTGGCTCACTTAATTACTATTTTTTTTAAATAAAAAAAATTTACAACTTTCTATAATTCAAATCTAAACAAATTTCACTCTCAAATTTCACTCACAACATGGGTCTTTAATTAATTTTGAAAAAAAGAATTTAAATAATTTTTTCAAGAAAAAAAAATAATAAATATTTTTTATAGGACTAAAATTAAATTTTAATAAAATAAAATTAGGTAGGTGGGTTGGTGGGCCAACCCAACCATCACGGGTTCAACCCGCATGAGTCGGGTTTAAATGAGTCGGGCTCGAACCCATGGTAAGCCGAATTGGCTCAAAGGTTGTGATCCATTTTGACAGCTCTATCTTTTATAATTGTCATTTATTGTTTAAAGTTGTATTTGATTCATCTTATAGAACACCACTAAAATAATTAAGTTGCAAAAAAAATAAATGTCCACCAAGACACTATGTATTATTGATCTATTCACTAATTTCTTAATAAAGATTAACAAAAAAAAATATATCTATTATTCAAGGACCAATTTATCAATTACTAAAAAAAAAAATCTGCATGTTAGTGAGAGAGTTAAATTTCATAACTTGTTTGCCATATTACTTTTAACATATGAATTATGAATGCATAGTTTCGTCCTGCGCTACAAGAAAATGGGTGAGATTAACAAGTTAATTAGTTTCACATTAGATTAGCATCACACACAGCAAACTCTAAACTTTAAAACTATGAAGGTATTAAGCTAACACTATTATTTACTAAGTTTTAAATTAATTTTTAATTAGAATAACTTAATTAGTATTAACTTAACCAATGTTAATATGTTTTATTTTAATGTTTATTTAAATTAGTGTTACAAGGTGATGCTAATGAATTTCAGTTTTAATGTGAATTTAATTTTTTTTATAAGCGTGACCAACATTAATAATGATAATATTTAAAAAATATTTCATAATTCTTAATAAAAAAGTTCCCATTCACCTCCACCTTCATTTCAATACAAAAATAATAGATAAAGTGAAACATGACAACAATTTATAAAAATGTATTTGATGTTTTGAACCTAATTGCTAGCAAAAAGGTTAAGGTGTAAAATTAAATGCTTAAAAAGCCCCAAAAGATAAAAAAAAAACAACACAATTAGAAGAGAAAATAAGCATAAATTAATACATTACATTGTTGTTGCTGTGCGTACCATTTGCTTACAGTGAGGCTTTGTGGAGATTTTATCCAAAAAAAAATGTGTAGAGAGGATTATAATTCAAGTATGTATTGAAAATGAAAACAATATAAAATATATAATAGCAAGTAAAATATTGTTGCTGTATAAATTATCAATTAAATACATTATGAGAAAATAGCTAACTATCAATGGATGATAAAAAAATCTATCACATAATTCAAGTTTATCAATGGTAAAAAAGAAAATCATATGTGAAATGCTTGTGAATAAATTTTATTGATAGATAGAAAATTTTATTAGTAATTATTAATGTTCAAAAATTTGTTGGTAAATATTTATTGATAGTTAGAGACAACCTAAAATGATTTAATAAATATCTTTTGATAAATGTTATGATCGGATCTTCTTTTTTCTCCTTTCTTCTACTTTTCTTTTTCTTTTTTCTCCTTTTTTCCTCCTCCTTCATAGTTACTATTGTCACGATAGTTGCCTCGAGCATGACTTCTTTCTCTTTCTCTTCTTCTTCCAACATTGTTCCGTTGTTGCATCATCATTGAGTCACTGTTGCTCCTTTGCTATCAAGTCGGCATAGACTTCTCCTCCTCATATTCCTTCCTTCCTTTTCATTGTTTTCATCTTCTCACTCATCCCACTTAATTTATAAAAGTATGTATATATATGAAACTTAATAAGAAATTTATTGTTCTATTTACCAACAAAAAAATTGTTTATAATAAGATATATAAATTACCAACGAATTTTACTGACAAATTTTATAATAATTGATCAAAACTCAAAGCGAGAAGTGTATCACACTTTGTATTGAAATAGGTCCCTTTATTTTTTGGCGTCTCAATTGGGTCCTTATTTTTGTTAATTTGATGCAAATAAATCCTTTCCGTCAATTTCATCAAACGGCGTTAATGAATGTGTGACGTGGCCTTACACGTGTCAATATTGTCCTCAGGCCACGTCACACATTCATTAACGCCGTTTGATGAAATTGACGGAAAGGATTTATTTGCATCAAATTAACAAAAATAAGGACCCAATTGAGACGCCAAAAAATAAAGGGACCTATTTCAAATTCTGAACAAAAATATAGACCTATTGAGATATTAAACCTAAAATTTTTAATTTACTTACAAAGATATTTACGCAGATTAATGTTTTCATCTTATAAATTTGATTCTATTAACAAATTTATTTATGTTGGTTAAAAATTGTGGATAATTACAAAAAATCTCTTGTAAAGATATATGATAGGTTTTGATTTAATGATTCTTTACTTTTTCAAGAAAAATAAACATGACCAAAGAAAAATGAATATAAGAATCAAAATATAAAGCTGGAAAAAGCAAAGAACATAAGAATAAAAACAAAATAATAATAAAAAAGGTAAATGTAGAAAAGACTTAGAAATAGAACAACGACTATAAGTCACGAATTTTAATGTTTAATATAAGAGTGATAAAGAGGTAAGATTTAACAAGCAAGAGGTTTGAAGAGTATCAACACATAAAAGATCTACAAAAGGTTTACATATAAGGAAGTTTTAGTGATTTGCATTACAAAAAATGGTATTTATAGCAACTTTCCAAATCAATAGTTATATAAGCTGTTTTGGTAATTATTTAGTTAAACAGATAAGTGATCGAATCAAAACTGTTTCTAAATGTATATTCCTTCTTTTGATTAGTGGGCAATTGTGGAGGACTATCTTTTTAGCCACACTATTTTTCAATCAAAACTCTCTCTAAAGGACATATTCCTTCGTTAGAATATTGGTCGTTTGGTTCGCAACATCAATTTTTTTCAATTGAAATATGTGGTTGCAATTTCGATTACAATATTTTTATTTTTCAATCGGTCACAAATTTTGTCACAATATTAAAAAAATTGCATAAATTCTATTCACTAATTTCATTTTTTTAGCTTTTTTTTTTCTTTTTAAATAGTTGTAAATTTCATCACACTATTAAAAAAAAGTATAATTCTTTTGTTGCTATATGGTAAAAAATTTAATTTTTTTATATTTTATTTAAAATCAACAAAAGTTTTAGTCGTTAATTCAATTGTTTATCAAGTCGCAACCTATTTGTCAAATTAACATAATTTTATATTTGTTAATAATTGCTAAGTTAACATGGGTACCTGAACAATAACATTTTTATCCCTTATTAACATCCATAAATTTGAGCGATTGAGTATTCTTTAGATGCGGTAGGAAGGGATTTTCTAGGCATAGGGTAGTTTGGACTTAGGTAGTAAAGTAGTTGATAAGATGTGTGGAGATGGTAGAATGTACCACAAAGAATAGGGCGGTTTATTTTTCATTCTAAGATAAATTCTTTATAATGAAATCATGTGTATGTGATTATGTAAAATGTGTATTGATAGTAAATGTTTTAATTTATTTGGATAGTTACAATGTTTAATTAAACAGTTTTATTTTGAAAATATTATTTCGGAACAAAATTGAATAATATATCAAAAGAATAAGATATTTATGTAGAATATAAGGATGTATATTGTATTCACAATCTCTGTTCGTGAGAGATATTTGAGAAAAGACCATGTAAGATTACAAAATCTGAAAATAGTGAATGTTTTACATGGTAAAGCTTCTGCAAAAATAAAATAAAATAATACTTTTTCTTTCTAGTTCTCTATATATTTATGGAGATTAAATAATATTTATATTATATATCAAGTTTCAAAGTTTATTGTGATCGATACAAAATTTATTAATAGTTAGATTTATTGAAAAATGTTAGAAAATGATAATTGTAATTCTGTAATGGCAATGATTAATGTATGTAAATAATTTTTTTAAAAAGTACACAGTTAAAGCAAAAAGCAATTAGTACAATTAATACACCTGGTAATTAATATGATAATTTAAAAGGTAATTTCCTGTAATTAATATAGCGTCCACAGATTTTCCTTTTCAACATTTTAAAAGAATATTTATTCTTTTTTAAAATTTAAAATACGCCAATACCAAATAAGTAATAAATTAATAAAAGAATACACTATATCAAAATAGTATTAAAAATATGTGTCAAAATATTGTTAGTCAAAATATGACTATTTTGTATATTTTCGACTTCAGCAATTATTGGATTGCAAATTATTTTGTATGTTTTCGATTATTTTGTATAGTTTTAATGTATGTAAATAATTTTCTTAGGAAGACCTACATAATTAAAGCAAAAAGCAATTAATACAGTTAATACGCCTAGTAATTAATATGATTATTTAAAAGGCAATTGTCTGTAATTAATGTAGAGTCTATTCTTTGTAATAAAGAAAATAAGGTAATATGATTATTTTGTATATTTAGGTTTTCAGAGCTCTTTAGATCGCAAATTGTAAAGCTGAATTAATCGTGATTATAATTAATACAACGTGTAACCTTTGAGGTAATTCATCCGTATCAAAGTTAACACCAGAAAAGAAAAAAAAATCTAAAACACAACTTTTAAAAAATTGTAAGTGATATGATGATTCGAATATCAATTAGTATATTTCTTATAATATTATTATTATTATTATTGAAGATGTTACCTTAATTAAAGGATTTAATTTAAATAAGAAGTCATAAAAATATTAAAAAGTAAAAAATTATTCTTAAATACATAAATTGACATACACATATGAATACATGAAGTATATATATATATATATATATATATATATATATGTTTACCATACTTTGTAAGCAAGAAAGTCATAAAGTTTACAGTAAAAGAATGATGTCGAAAATTAAAGCAGTAGATTGTTTGTTTTTAGTAATTTTTGTTGGAGTGCAATTGAAGTGTGGAGAGTGTTATTCCTATTCTTTCGATCGAAGTAACCGTTTAAATAATGAATCGCTTAACCATGAGATATTTGGTTGTTTAGTGCAAAGACAAGAAGAGTGATATTGGGATGCAACAACTCAATGTTGGTGAAACATATAGCTTTAAGTTCTATCCTAGAGTTATTTTTCCTATGACATTGTACTTTTGTCATTTTGTTTGGTTGGAAGGAGATCATTATTTTGATATATATGTCCAAAACAGAGATGAATACCGCAGTGGTAATGGTAATATTTGTACTTGGGACATATTTCTCACTGGACTATGTCGCACCAATAAAGATTCTCGATAGTGCTATGGATGGAATCCACCCTCTGTAGCCCAACAAAGTAACAACACTTTACTTGTATGACCTTTTATGGAGAAGATTCAACAATAATCCTTCTCTCTACTCTAGTTAATATGATTTTTTCTTATGAACAAATAAATAATATACTTTTACACATATCATGGTCTCTTTTCCATCTTTTGTCCATTTTATGATTTAGTTTAATTGCTTTTGATAAGTCGTTGAGTAGCTTAATCACACAAATTGGTTTTTGTAAAATTGAGTTATGCTTAAAATTTTATTTTGTAAAATGGTATTAAAATAATGATTTATAGTTAGTCATAGAAAAATTTGTTGTTTATTATGGAAACATCCATTAATATCAATCATATGTTAAATATATGTTTTGGGAGTGTGTTAAAAATCTCATGTCAACTTCTTAACACGATAGGTATAAAATTAAAATATCTATTATTCAAGGACCAATTTATTAATTATTGCAAAAAAAAAATGCATGTTAGTGAGAGAGTTAAATTTCATAACCTATTTGCTTTATTACTTTTAACATATGAATTATGAATGAATAGTCTCGTTCTACGATACAAGAAAATGCATGAGATTAACAAGTTAATTAGTTTCGCATTAGATTTGCATCACACACATCAAACTCTAAACTTTAACTATGAAGGTTAATTCATTAATGTTAGCTTTTGAAAAACAATTAAGCAGTGTTGATTAAGCTAACTCTATTTTTTGAAATTTAAATTAATTTTTTATTAGAATAACTTAATTAGTATTAACTTAACCAATGTTAATATGTTTTATTTTACTGTTTATTTAATTAGTGTTACAAGTTGATGCTAACGAATTTCAGTTTTAATGTGAATTTAAATTTGTTATAAGCGTGACAAACATTAATAATAATAATATTAAAAAAATCATAATTCTAAATAAACAAATCACAATCACCTCCACCTTCATTTCAACACAAAAATAATAGATAAAGTGAAAGACGACAACAATTTATTAAAATATATTTGATCTTTTGAACCTAATTGCTAGCAAAAAGGTTAAGGTGTAAAACTAAATGCTTAAAAAGCCCCAAAAGATTAAAAAAAAACAACACATTAGAAGAGAGAATAAGCATACGTTAATAAATTAATACGTTACATTGTTGTTTCAGTGCATACCATTTGCTGGGCTGTGGAGATTTTACCCCAAAAAAAAATGTGTAGAGCTGATTATAATTCAAGTATGTATTGAAAACGAAAACAATATAAAATATATAATAGCAAGTAAAATATATTGTAAGTAAAATTTGGTTGTTGTATAAATTATCAATTAAATACATAATGAGAGAGTAGCTAACTACTGATAAAAAAAAAATCTATCAATAATTCAAAGTTTATCATCAGTTTATTAATGGTAAAAAAATTGTATAAGAAATGCTAGTCAGTAAATTTTATAAATAGAATTAAAAATTTATTAATAATTATTGACGTTTAAAAAACTTTGTTAGTAAATATCTATTCATAGTTAAAGAGAGTATAAAATTTATTAATATATATCTTTTGGTAAATGTTATGGTTGGATTTTCTTTTCTTTCTTTTCTTCTATTTTCTTTTTCTTCTTCTTCCTTTCATCCACCTTCTTCATAGTCATGGTTGCCACGTCAATTGTCTTCCATATGATTTCTTGCTCTTCCAATGTTGCTTCGTTGTTGCATCATCATCATGTTATCGTTGCTTCTCAGGTTGGTATTGACTTCTTTTCCTATTGTTTCTCTTATTCTTCTCACTCGTCTCACTCAATTTACAAAAAAATATATCAAACTTAATAAAAAATTTGTTACATTTTTTTATCGAAAAAAAATACTTTTATAATAGAATATAGAAATTACTAACCAATTTTACTAACAAATTTTATAATAATTGATAAAAACTTAAAGCAATAAGTTTGACAGACTTTGTATTGATGAAATTTAATAATGGACAAGTCTGTTGATAACAAAATAATAATTTTTATCAACGAAATTTAGAAGTTGTATTTATTGATGGATTTTTACAAGAAAAATGTTTGTAAGTAATATAAATTCAAATTCTAATTTACTGTGAAATATTTACGCAAATGGATGTTTTCATCATTAATTGAATTTCTAATTAAAATTTATCGATAAATTTGATTTTATTGATAAATTTATTTATGTTGGTTAAAATTCGTGGAAAATTATAAAATTTCTTATAATGATATAGAATAGATTTTGATTTAATGTTTTTTTACTTTTTAAGAACAATAAACATGACCAAAGAATGAATTAAGAATCAAAATATAACGCTGGAAAAAGCAAAGAACATACGAATAAAAATAAAATAATAAAAAAAAAAGGTAAATGTAGAAAAGACTTAGAAATAGAAGAACAACTATCACAAATCTTAATGTTTAATATAGTTAAGAGTGATAAAGGGGTAAGATTTAAGAAGCAAGAGGTTTGAAGAGTATCAACACATGAAAGATCTACAAAAGGTTTACATCTAAGGAAGCTTTAGTGATTTGCATTACAAAAAATGGTGTTTATAGTAACTTTCCAAATCAATAGTATGTAAGCTGTTTTGGTTGTTATTTAGTTAAACAAATAAGTGTCGAATCAAAACTGTTTCTAAATGTATATTCCTTCTTTTGATCAGTGTTTTGGTTTGGGTTGGTTACGGGTTCAATATTACCCGAATCCAAATGTTTAACTTATCGGGTAGGTCGGATTCGAATGATTCGAGTTTGGGTAAATATGGGTGGTTTCAGGTTTACAAAATCATATAATTTACTAAAAAAAATTGTGAAAAAAAAATGCTCTCATAAATTAATGGATGTGGTTAGATGGGAGAGAGAGCTGTTGAGGTTGACGGAGGGTTGAAAAAAAAAACGGTTATTTATTAAGATAAATTCTTTATAATGAACTCATGTGTATGTGATTATGTAAAATGTGTATTGATTGTAAATGTTTGAATTTATTTGGATAGTTACAATGTTTAATTAAACAGTTTTATTTTGAAAATATTATTTCGGAACAAAATTGAATAATATATCAAAAGAATAAGACAGTGGAAGTAGAGTGACGAGTGATTGAGTGAAAAATGAAATGAGATTGACATCCAAATTATTTGTAACGAATTTTTTAGCAGCATGCGAAGGATATGCCTTAATAATAATATGAGAGTGCATGCCACGTGGCTTGATGCTATGAGATACTATATGAACTTATTTACTAATTTACCCTTTTTTTATTGGATTCACTGGGCACTACTTTTCATGAAAGTGTCCGATAGTGGCAGGCAAAATGCAAATAAAAGTAATAAATTTTAAAACCAATTGGGACTGTCATTCTATACCATATTTTGTACCCTTAACAACTTCTTTTCAAAGAAAATATGTATATAAAAATAAGATAACGATATTTTAACAATAATTTTTTTACAATATTTTAACATCATTTACTTATTATTATTATTGATTGTGAAGTAATTTTGAATCAATAACAGAATGACACGTAGATGATGTTAAAATGCTGTTAAAAAAATGTTGTCAAAGTATCATTATCCATAAAAATAAGGACAATAATACTTTTTGAAAACATTTTAATATTATCTATGTGTGTGATTGATCCAAAATTATTCAATAATTAATATTGTCAAAAAAATATTATCAAAATATTATTATCTTAAAAATAACGTTAGTAATTTTTTTAAACGGTGAAAAGCTATAAAAATAGGTTAATAACAGTTTTGTTAAAAAAAATGTATTTTTTTATCTTTTTCACAATATTTATTTAAATTGGGAACGGGGTGTGAACATTCAAGAGGAATTATTTTAAAATTACCACTGCATTTTAAATTAAATCAATTCAATATAACTAATCTTATATCTAGATCATTTTACACTAATAAAAGTTTACTATTTAGTTGATTGACAACTCCCGCTTCCATCAGTTTCACAACGATAGCTACAAACCTCTTTCTCTGTAATGAAAATAGTTTAAACCTCAATACAGCGCTTTTATTGAAAGTAACTTTATATTTCTAATGATCAACTTCATGTTACTGCCTATAAAATTTATATAAAATAATGTTACATATTAATATTAATTGTTTTAAAGCCAACTTATTAATAATGATTTGATTTGGATGACTCTTTCACGACGCAATTTCGAACAATATTAGAATAATACTTTGAATCTTGTAGAAGGTAAATTGTTTTGGTATCCATCATATCAGGTAACTACTTCTTTTGAGGTTCATTACCATATATGGTTATTTTGACTAGAGGAAATAATAAATTTTTTTATTCTTATTTAATTAAAAGAAAATAATATTACATAAAAAATTTAAATTGCGTCCCGAAATATGTGTTGAAGTAATAACATAATTGGTGAGATATTCCTTATTCCTTAAACTAAAAAACACTTGACCTGATGGTTCTTATGATTTTTTTAAGTTCTCAGACATTATAAAATTTGAGAGAACAACAATTAAATTTCTAAAACCCCATGTAATATCATAGGAGGAAAATGATAACTTAATAACTATTTGAGAAGAATTTAAAACTAAATTATCATTTTTTTACAAGATTTAATTAAAAGATAAATTATTAATAAATGTTGGTTAGTCATTCATATTTCTATTTCACTTGAAGGAGAAGAAATTTATGGATTCAATCTCCAAAATCATGATAATATTTTGTTTGTTGTTTGTTGTTCTGCAATTGAAAGGTAGCGTCACTGCAGTTCCATTTTTACCTAAAAAAGTTTCAGTTGAAATAACAAACAAATTAAGTATGAAGGATTTGCATGTTCACTGCAAAGACAAGCATGATCTGGGTACTATTGAACTAAAGGTTAATAAAACATATCGTTTTCGATTTTACCCTCAGTTCTTTTTTCCTACAACCTTGTACTTTTGTCACTTTACATGGTTGCATGGTGATCAGGGATGTTTATTGTATCGACAATCTCTGTTCGTGGGAGATATTTGAGAGAAGACCATGTAAGATTACAAAATATGGAAATCGTGAATGTTTTACATGGTAAAACTTATGCAAAAATAAAAAAAAAATAATACTTTTTCTTTCTAGTTCCCTATACATTTATGGAGATTAAATAATATTTATATTATATATCAAGTTTCAAAGTTTATTTTCATCGATACAAAATCTATTAATGGTTAGATTTATTGAAAAATGTTAGAAAATGATAATTGTAATTCTGTAATGGTGTATGTAAATAATTTTTTTTAAAAGACACAATTAAAGCAAAGAGCAATTGATACAATTAATACACCTCGTAATTAATACGATAATTTAAAAGACAATTGCCTGTAATTAATGTAGCTTCCACATATTTTCTTTTTCAACATTTTAAAAGAATGTTTATTCTTTTTAAAATTTTAAATACGTTAATATCAAAAATAAGTAATAAATTAATAAAAAAAATACACTATATCAAAATAGTATTAAAAAATATGTGTAAAAATATTGTTAGTCAAAATATAATTATTTTGTACATTTTCGATTATTTTGTATAATTTTAATATATGTAAATAATTTTCTTAAGAAGACCTGTACAATTAAAACAAAAAGCAATTAATACAGTGAATACGCCTAGTAATTAATATGATTATTTAAAACGCAATTGCCTGTAATTAATGTAGAGTCTATTCTTTGTAATAAAGAAAATAATAGTTAATACAAATTTTCTTTTTCAACATTTTAAAAGAGTATATTTATTTATTTTATTAAATTTAAACTACGCCAATACCAAATAAGTAATAAATTAATAAAAAAATAACAAATATACTATATCAAAATATTATTAAAAAATTATGTATCAAAATATTGTTAGTAAATAAGGTAATATGATTATTTTGTATATTTAGGCTTTCAGAGCTCATTGGATCGCAGATTGTAAAGTTGAATTAATCGTGATTATAATTAATACAATGTGCAACCTTTGGTGTAATTCATTCGTATCAGAGTTAACACGAGAAAAAAAAATCTAAAAAATAACTTTTAAAAAATTTAAGTGATACGATGATTCAAATATCAATTAGTACATTTCTTATAATATTATTATTATTATTGAAGATGTTATCTTAATTAAGGAATTTAATTTAAACAAGAAGTCGTAAAAATATTAAAAGAGTAATAAATTATTCTTAAATACATAAATTGACATGTGACATAAATTGACATATACATGTGTACACATGCAGTATATATATATATATATATATATATATATATATATATATATATATATATATATATATATATATATATACCATACTTTGTAAACAAGAAAGTTGTAATAAAGTTTATAGATGTCGAAAATTATAGCAGTAGGTTGTTTGTTTTTAACAATTTTTGTTGGAGTGCATTTGAAGTGTGGTGAGAGTGTTATTCCTATTCTTCCTATCGAAGTAACCGTTCAAATAACGAATCGTTTAAGCATGAGATATTTGGCTGTTCAGTGCAAAGACAAGGAGAGTGATCTTGGGGTGCAACAACTCAATGTCGGCGAAACATATAGCTTTAAGTTCTATCCTAGGGTTATTTTTCCTACGACATTGTACTTTTGTCATTTTGTTTGGTTGGAAGGAGATCATTATTTTGACATATATGTCCAAAAACGAGATGGATACTGCAGTGGTAATGGTCATACTTGTACTTGGGACATATTTTCCACTAGACCATGTCGCACCAATAAAGATCCTCAACAATGCTTTGGATGGAATCCACCCCTCTCTGCAGCCCAACAAAGTAACAACACTTTACTTGTATGACCTTTTATGGAGAAGATTTAACAATAATTCTTCTCTCAACTCTAGGTAATATGATTTTTCTTATGAATAAATAATATACTTTTACACATATTAGTTTCTCTTTTCCATCTTTTGTCCATTTTATGATTTATTTCAATTGCTTTTGATAAGTCGTTGAGTAGCTTAATCACACAAATTGATTTTTGTAAAATTGAGTTAAGCTTAAAAAATTATTTTTTAAAATGGTATTAAAATAATGATTTATCGTTAGTCATAGAAAAAATTGTTTATTATTATGGAAACATCCATTAATATCAATCATACGGTAAATATATGTTTTGGGATTGTGTTAGAAATATCATGTCAACTTCTTAACACGATAGGTATCAAAACTAGATACCATAATTATTAATAGTCGGATTTCTTTAAAAATTTTAGAAAATGAGTTTTAAATTTATCAAATACCATAATACTACTTTATAGGGTAAAATTTGGATGTAATTATAGTAGATATAAAATTTACCATATTTAATTAAATTATCTTTAAAATGTTGTTAATGAAATTAGAGTTTATTTTTCAAAATCTTTTTTCCTAAAGAAAGACATTTTTAGAAAATCGTTTACATTTTTAAAGATTTAACTAATCGAAATAAAAGATGAATTGTCTCATGATGATAAACACTATCTTCAACAGATAACAAAATGAAAAAAAATTGAATCATCCGATGATATTAAACAATGTTTTTAAAAGATGATTAGACATAGAAAAATTTGTTGTTTATTATCAAAACATCCATTTATGTCAATCATACGTTAAAGCTATGTTTTTAGAGTATGTTAGAAATCTCATGTCAACTTCTTAACGTGATAGGTATCAAAATTATGAATTAGAGTTTATTCTTGCGAAATTTGTTGTTTTTTGATCTTTTGTTTGATTATCGAACTATCCATTAATGTTTAATCTCACATTTGATGTGTATATGTCTCAAGAAAAAAAAGTTTTGAAATTCTTATACCGACTAAAAGTCAAATCAATTTACAATCATACGTATATAAGTGAATGCAAATCTAATCGTACAAACTGTACCAGTGATCTATGAGAGTTATTTTTTTTTATAAAGAAATCATAAACACATGTTTTATTAGATTTAGAAGTGAATTCAAATATTTATATTTAAATTTGTCTAACCAGTTTGCTAGTGTTGTAAACAAGAATTTTTAAACTTGCTTTTGATAGAACCTGTTATTAAAAAAGAATTGAATGTAACTCCGATACAGTAAACTAGTGTAAAAAGTGTCAATTATTATAATTTTTTTCAAATAATGTTTACTATTTAAACACTTTCTTCGATTAGCTAATATACATACCGTCACTTCTAAGTAACTTAATAACTATTTGAAAAAAAATTAAAACATCACGTTAAGAAAAGTAAGATTTTATAATTTATATAAAATGATAAATATTTTATCACTCATTATCATTTTATATTAACTATAAAACAATTGACCTGATACTTTTTATGAGATGCCATGCAAAATTGACTGATGGACAGTAGCATGATATAACACGCAAAGGAAGTGATTGTAGTTTTGGTAAAATAGGAAGAGTAACATAGTATTTATTCCCACTGAGAGTGGAAAAAAAGATTCATGAAAATCTGTGCTTTCTACGTGCCACTTTTTCAGTGCAGAAATATGTGATTTTGTCATGGCTTGTCACTTTATTCTCCAAAAGATGAATTCTGAATTGACCTTTTACTGTTTGTGTTCCAGAATAATTTTCAGCACAGCACAGGGCACTGGGACACTCGTTCACTCACACATTCAACATCACCCTAATATCTCTCTCTCTCTCTGTAATTTTTTTTAATCAGAAAACAATTATGTGCGTTTTTGCATTATAATAGTTTTGCTGTCTCCAACAATAATTTGAAGCCATGCATGTTGTGTGCTCTCGTGTGCCACAAAATTAAATGCCAAAACCCTCTGTTACAATTTTGTTTGTGCTGTCTGAAAAAGCTGCCTCAGTTTCTAAATCCTCAAGGCTGAAAATAACACGTCATTCAAAATATTTCTCTCTTTTTTGGACAACAATGCTTCATCCACCTATATAGGGAACTCCAACACATGCTACAAATTTTGTAGGGTCCTCTGGATATTACAACTACAGAGAGAGAAGAATGAAACCACTGGATGCCTATTAGCCTCACAAATCTCACATTATTCTCTTGTCTTTGCTAAGATTTTATTTTACAACATTGTCTTGTGAAAGTAGATGTTACATGCTGTAAATGTTATATCAGATTCTACCATCATTGTTGTGATTACTTTATACATAATTATTGAATTTTTGCTCAAGTGTCATCATCATCATGTTTCTTCACAATTTCAATCACATTTTACATATATTTACAGTTCAAAAAGAGATATTTTTCCTGGGTACAAGAAGAAAGTCGTGAAGAGTAGTTGTAAATTATAATATTTACATTAAATTAATGCCAGCCATATAAAAAGTGAAGAATTTGTATAGATATGATATGTTTTAAAATAAAGAGCATTGAATTAATCTCCTTTATATATATATATATATAGATAAGCATCTTCCGAAAAAGGCTATACAGTTTTAATTTTATTCAATTCGATTAATTCTTTGATCTTAATATTCATTAAAATGGACTAATTTTCTGAAAAGGAAAAAAAATGTTATACTTTTTTTTTTCTCTGTTTCATAAATGAACATTTGAACAGGTCATACTTTTTTGTCTCATTATTTCACGATGAAATCAAAACATAAGTGAATGGTATATTAATGAAAACTGGATCTAGCACAAGTGGCAAAAGTTCAAATTTTCGCTCCAAAAGATTTTACATTTAATGTCCAAGAGTGTATTATCATCATCATCTTTCGTACAAGAAATTTGCAGAACTTTGTTTCCAAAAAAAGATGTTATTTTATTTTTCTCTTCAACAAGGGAAAAAGACTTAGGAATCAAATGGAAAGTTACCGAATCAGGGAATAAAAAAAAAGAAGAAAAATGTGGCCAAGTTGGCAACACTGATGTTGACTTGAAGTTTAACCCATTATATATACTTTTACCTTACATACAACGTCGTGGTCAATTCTTAAATGACACCAACAAAAGTCCAGCATTTGATTTGATGTGTGGAATTTTGCGGTCCATATTACTATCCCAGCAAAGAACACGTGGGTCTTCAGTGTTGGAATCCTCTGAATTATGTCTCCATGCTTCAATGTGTCTTCCATGATGATATCTACAATCAAAGTGTAGCGATTTTACTGGAAGCAACATTGCTGAATATCTCATCTGATCTAACAGACTGAAGAGCGAATATCTCATCTTGTTCCATCGGGCATTGCATCACGAATAGCAAACATTCTTCTAAAGCACCCACCAACAAAAAAGGTTAAAAGTTCTTTGATTATTTTGTTATGGTGTGCAGTACAATTGAGGTGGTGACTTCACTCAACCTTGTAAAAAGAATTGGTGAGCAAGTACAGTGTATAAATCTGGGGCCACTGTGTCAATCTTCTGAGTTTGTCATCACATAACCACACATCTCTTTTTTATTATGTTCATAACATACCACATTTTCATCTTACCTTGGATCTACTTAAACAACATCTATCTACAATTCACATTCAGACTAAAACTACTTTTAAGACCAAACACATATGTGTGTCCCAGAATTCATTGCTGCTCTTGTAAAGTTGCAACTTCAGTTTAAAATTGAATGAATGTTTTCATCTTTGGTCCAAGATATAAATGGGGCTTTGTACAGCATGGTTCGGCCCAATTAGATGTTTTGTTTGGATTGGACCTTGCTAGTATTTTAGTATATCGTCTGGGGTATATTTTAGAATACTTATTTAAAGAACAAAAGCGATGCCAAATTTTTTGCATAGGATGCAGAGAGTTGGACCAAAATCTCTATTACTTTAATAAACATTAAATTACTATCGATCCAAAAAGAGAGCGATTCTGTTACTCGTGTGAGTTTTGATGAATAGAATCTAAACAAAAATGTGAGGAACTAAAACAAAAGTAAAGAGCTGATTTTTAAAAAAAGTGAGAAGTCAAAATAGTTAAGACAAAGAACAGAGAATAGGGTAAAATTCTGCTAGTAAATTATTGAAAATGAATTTTGCTTGGATGTATATTTAAAATTATGTTAAGCTTGTTGTTTACTTCAGTTTTCCACCTTAAAATATGGGTTCAATTTTACAAGAATCTAAAATTATATCCAAATCAGAGCAAGAAAATAAATAGGATATATTTAATATTTTATAAATTTTAACCAAAATGAGAGTACTTGGTTTACAGAAAAAGTAGCTGAACTTCTTAAAAATAAAAGCAACGTGTTCTGTTGTGAACAATGTTTAGGTTCCATCCTTATTTTTCATTTCTTGGCTCTGATAGCAATGATCATTAAATTTCTATACTTTGGATTAACATCTCCAGCTAGTAAAACGGCATCCCTGCTTCCATTCAGCATTGAATTAATTTTGAAATTTTAAAAAAATGAAAAACTTCAGATGTTTTGAATTAATTTTTAATTTTTGAATATTTTGTTTGATTTTTAATTTTAGTAGAATAATTAACTTTTCACTAAATAAAAAACAATATATATAATTAAAGGCCAAATTATCATTATTAAGTTTTTTGAAATTAGTATAAATAATGTTTAATAATTTGAAATGATAAGTTTTACATTAACATTAGTAAACATAAGAGAGAGAAAAAAAGATCAGGACAGATAAAAAAGAAAAAGAACTAAGCTATAGATGCAGACAAATAGAAAATAGAAAGAAAATTAGAGGTGAGATTAACAAAAAAAAAAGAGAAAAAAATAATAAAAAGATAAAAAATATGAGATGATAAAAAAAGTTAAAATAATAAGATAGAAAAACAAACTGAAGTAAAGTAGGGAGAAGAGATAGTATAGACATAAGGGAGAAAATGAGATGAAAGAGACAAGAGAGGGACAAAAACATAAGAAGGAAAGGGACAGATATATACCAAGGAGAGAAACAGATGTAAGAAACAAAAAGAAAAAAATAAATACAGAAGAAAAGAAAGCAAAAAGAAAATAAAAGAGAGATAAAAGAAAAACTGACTAGAAAGAAGAGTTAAATATGCTTTTAAGTATCACTGATTTTTTGTTTTAGTCCACACTCAAAATATTGATGGCATTTAGTCCTTGTAGTATTAAAACATGTAAAAATAGTCTTTAAAAATAGACAGCGTCAACTTTTGGTTGATCTGGCAAACGACAATGCCACATCCTTTGCCAGGTTCATTGTTCTCTGTCTGCCAAATCAAGACACAAATGACGTTGTTCGAACCCGATTGGAGGTGTTGCCGGAGATACGGGTCTCCACCGCATGGACGTTACCGCCTCAGCCACCACTCGAACAACCACCACGCTGCTGTCCACGGTGTTGCCGGTACTTGCGCCGAAAAAGCCACCGCCCTTGACGGTGGACCACCACCACTTTGCCCCTTCTCCTTCGTGCGAGAGGAAGACGCATTCACCCTCTGCAGCGCATCCAAGCCATTCACGCCGCACCCAGTCGCCGCCTCTCGGACCATGAGTCAAGGTCGCACCGGTGATGCGGCTTGCTGCCGGAGCCGTCGCCACCCGATCCAAGGCGTCGCCGACGAAACCCATCATCAACAGGACCCGTATGCGCGTGAGAGAGGAGAATCGTTGCTTCTCTGTGACGAGTCTCCACCACCACGAATGAAACCAGCCACTGTCGACAAAGTTGGCTACCGCTGTTCTCGCCGGAATCGCTCCCTCACCAGCGCCACGAGCGCTGCTCTCCTCCCTCTTAATGCGAGGGTTTTTTTCTCAAACGCCAAACATCCCCAACAACACTCACTACTAGACGAAAGCGCATTCTTTGTTTTTGTTTTTGTTTATCATGCCCTTTGTTGGTTAATTCTTCTATCTCATTGTTCACTGGGATTGGAAACGCAGTGTGTTTATGGTTTTCGTTCTATATCTATTGCTTAGAGGATTAACCCCTTTGTTGGTGGCTTGAGGTGAATAGAGGCAAAGATTGGGTTAGGCATTTCTCTCGCAAGAAGATGGCCATAGGGGTTTTCACGATATAAGCAACGTGGCAGATAGAGAACAGTGAAGCTGACACAAGACGTAAAACATTGTCGTTTGCCAGATCAATTAAAAGTTGACACCGTCCACTTTTAAGGAGTATTTTTACATGTTTTAATATTACGAGGACTAAATGTCATCAATGTTTTGAGTAAGGACTAAAATAAAAAATCAGTGATACTTAAGGAACGAAAAACATATTTAACCCTAGAAAGAAAATTGTTTAAATTATTACTTTTCATAATAAATTTTATAATTTTAAATAATCAAAATATTTTCAGAATTTTTCGTAATTTCAATTTTTTAAAATGTGTTGCCCAAATAATATATTTCTTAAAAAAATTGTAACAGAAACAAATTATTCTTTTAAAAGTTTTCATTATTTATTTAGAAATCCTTCTCCAACCTTATTATAACTTATTGATTTGTCTTAAAATAATTCCCAACCCTATTATAATATGTTAACATTTAAATTATCATAATTTTATATATATGTTCAGTTGTGAGAATGGTATTAATGTGAATTTTATATAGATATGATCAGCTGTGACACCAAATTGTGTGGGTTGATAATAATTGGTTAATAATATATTATCAATAAATAGAAAAGGGAAAGAAAGACCATTCCAACTTAGGAAAACAGATGGCAAACCATTTGAAATGGTGGAATAATATCTTGGCAAAATTCCTGAATAGTAATTTTATGATAGATAACAGATCCAAATATACAATAAATACTGTAACTTTACTATGTAATTCCACAACAAAGAACAGTTGAGACAACTAGTATACCAGTAGTAACAACCCAAAAAAGTGCGCAAGGGATGAAACCGGCAAAACAACTTCACAGAATAATTAATAAATTATGGTCAGAACTACTAACTTTCTAGATAGCTCCACCTAATAAAAACCTTGAAAAAATGGCAATGGCCACCATGCCCAAAACCTACATATTCAACCAGGGAAAAATAAATAGGAAAAATAAACACCACCATAAGGCATTTTTCAAATGTCATTGCTTTCCTCGTCGTCATCATCCTCTTGGTCATCCTCATCCTTTTCCTGTCAATGATAATTATACTTTCTAAGAAAATATTTCTATCCACTATATTTTGGAAGTCCTAATGACATTAAGAATTTAAAACACGTCTTAAAATGCTATTATTAAGTAAAATAGCAATAACTCGTATCAAACATCTTAAAATGCATTCATATTCTTTGTTGTTTACAGATCATGAATGATTACAACTTTCAGCATTTTTATGTATCTTCACAAAAACTTTTTTTGTTATTGTTCAAATCATACTGTTCCAGATATATTAAGCAGTAATAAAGAAAAAAGAGGATGAAACACTGAATTGATATTAACTTAGATGTATATAAAAGTATGTTGATACTAACCCATCTTTATAATCGAATCCTAACTAACTCAGGAACTAAAGCATGGTAAAATAAATCCTAATGAATAAGAAAAAAATACTAACCCTAAAGAAATTATGATATGATAAAATATTTTCCATATACTCAAACAATTATTAAATAGAATTCACATCACATTGGTGTTTCTCGTATTCGTTTTCTTTATGTTAACATCTATATAACCAAAAATTAAAGCATTCAGCTAAACCTGAGTTCAAAATATGACTGCTATAAGTGACTCGTACATGTTCAGCATTAAACTTTGAATCAATGCTGATTTAGGTTTAGTATCCATTGACTGAATTTTGGACGAATTAAAGCATGGATCCAGCAAGATTCCATAAAACATAAACAACAATACTCCAATCATATTTGCCAATCATATATTCTTTTTCAAAGTAAATTAGAACTTCAATTACCTCATCATCACCTTCATCATCAAAATCCTCTTCATCAAACTCCTGTTCCCAAGTCAATTAACATTAGAAACACCATGGGAGAAATTAGCAAAGTAGAATGAGTAATTAAGTGTGAGATTTGAAAATACAATACACAGAAGACAAAAAGGTTAAAATTTTAACTTACATTGTTGAAATAGGTAAGTGGATTTGGCCATAAATCATCTTTGATCAATTCTGCAACCTGCATTTATGTGATTAATGTTTTGGCACAAAGCGAAAAAGAAAACAGAAAATCACTAAAGAACTTCCATCTGGAAAGAATTTTACAAGGCTAGAGAAAAATATACCTCATCATGAATTTCATCCGCATCGTCTTTCTGTTCAGAGTCACTAAACCAAGTAAAGAAACTGCATTTATTGGCACAAGAAAATTTAAATATTGGCCACTGAGTCCATGAACCATTCACGAAAGGAGATTTAGTAACATTTCCTTCAAATATATTAACTAACAATGAAGAACACGAAAAGCTTTAGCTGACACAAGGGAAAGAAGTTTTCTTAAAAACAGTTATTCTCACTTGCTCAAAATTACCCAGTTAAAACATTTGGTCAGGGCATCAAATATTTGCATGCTATCATCCTTGTTCAGATTTCAAAACAAAACTGGAGAATTCTAACTAGTACGAATAGATTCTTTCTACCAACTCTGCACAGGTCAATGCTCTTCGCATTCTAATCTTTTAAATATTTATTCTAGTATAGAAAAGTATACTACTACGTAGAAAAGTGCCACTAATATTTCAAATAGTTATTCTAGTATAGAAAAGTATAATACAACATAGAAAAAGTGTCACAGGGAAACACATAGAAAAATACAGCCATGTCTTCTGAATCAAAGTGGAATATGACATAACAAAAGCAGACATCACAAACTACGTATATTTTCTTGATCTGCCAATTGATCAATTTGAATGCCAGAAAACTCCAGCCTTCAACAGTAGTTTCTGTTTTTTCTTTTTCCAAAAGAAAAGGCCTGGCCAAGAAAACGAGTGGTCTAGTATACAAAAACGAAAATGGGTGCATAACCATGGCTATCTTTGTTTATAATATTACTGTGCTCAGAACAGAAACTAAAAAAAAAAAGCATAAAAACAAAAGGTTAGGTATCAACCTGATATCAATACGACCCCGCTTCCCATTCTTGTCAAGATTGACTCCATTGGGTAATCCCTGTATAATTAAGGATTATGTTTCAAAGTGAAAACTGTAGGTGCTGATGGGGTGGTGAGAATAAATGAATTTATAGCCTTACCTTGCCCTCTTTCCATTTAATGGGGTTAGCAGTTATCTTTGTTGATCCTTCTTCAAAGAAGGTAAAAGTCTTCGTAAGCTTTGTATTCTCAAAATAGGGATTGGGATTGAAATTCTGGACAAAAAATAATTAAAAACTAGTCAATTTTTGTCTGTAGAGAATTAACATCGGGCTAGTCTTCAAAGGTGATTAACAACTGGTCATTTTTGTCTGTAGACACTTTTAAATCACTGCTATAAAGGATAGCACCACTTCAGTAAATACAAGGTGTTTTTTTGGGCGACAGAGGGTGAGAAAAAGAGCAAGAATAACTTACAAAGGTGATTGAGTACCCAGATTTGACATCTTTATTATCTTCAACCTCGAGAGAACCCAAATACTTAAATATCTACAAACAAAGGGTGCCAGCAATGATTAAAACTTCATCAACAGGTTTATCAGTAACCAACGGAACAAAGCATTGAAAGCACTCTCATGTAAACCTCACAAAGTGGCAAAACACCCCAAGTAAATAAATAGACCGAATCTAACACGAAGGACAATTAACATAGCTGCAAAACTTCTCCACGTATGAGGATAGAAGTCAAACCTTTTGATCCTCTAAATTCAGAAGTTCACAAAGAGCAGGGTGACTCATAAACTGCACAAGCCAAACAAAGATAAATTTAAAAAAATATTTCAAATTCGTATCCTGTCATAACAATAATCAAATTAAAAAAATGAAACTCACAGCAGTAAACCAGAAATCAGGAATAGATTTGACGATGATCTCATTTCGCTTATCGTAAACTGGCTTCCTTATCTCGTTAAACTTCTGCTCTACTTCGAGGACCTTATCACTCGCCTCCTCATTGATCTACAACGACATCAAAATTGAAATTGAAATTGAAATTGAAATTCAAAATCAATGCACAATAGCACAATTTTCAAATTCATCGTCAATGCACTAATAGCATAATTAACATTCACAATTCATAAAATACAATTTCGTCATGTTAATTAGAGGAATCGATAAATTTGGCGACAGTTTAAAACGGAGAATGAAAACCTAAAAAACTGGAAAATATGAATTCAATCGATGAGTGAGCACTTAGCGTAGAAAGATGAGGTGGAATGGGAAATTATGAAACCTTATCGAGTTCGTCTTGGACCTCTTGCAACTTCTCAATGGAGAGGATGAGTTTTTCGTCGATGGTATCTTCCAAATTCTCAGCGATTTTCAACTTCTTCGTCTTGTCGCCAACCATCTTCGCCTGAAACGCGCGTTTTCAAAAGCGAGGGGTTGTTTGGTGTGGCAGAGGAAGCCAAGTGAAAAGTGTGGGAAATATGGTTAGGGTTTTGCGGGTTTAGGCTCGAAATACTCGCTGACGAATATAAATAGGCTATCCCATATCCCAGGACAAGTGTACATGGAATGTGTTTTGACATTTTGCCCAAGGTGACGTGGACACGTGAATTATCAACATTCAACTATAAATGCATCTTTAGAGTTCCCCTTCTTGTACAAGGAAGAATTGGAATAGACAAATTCTAGAATGATAGGATATGGATACAAGTATCAAAATTAATTTATGTTTAAAATTGGATATAGATAATTACTTATATTTTAAGTTAGGAATGTGTAATGGTTTATGATTTAAATTTGGCATAGTAATGAGAAGGATACGTGGATATCAATATCTTTTTTAGTCATCCGCACTTTTCTGTTAAAAAATATTACAACGTTCTTAATTTATTAGATAATTTAAGAAATCTTATGTCAGTATTTGTTTGGATCTTTACTTTCTTTTTAACTGAATACGCATTTAATTATTTTTACTATTCTTTATAATTATTTGACTTTTGTTTAAATGGTGTCATTTGTTTTTATTGAGAAAAATATCAATTTAGTCTCTCTCTTTTTTCTATCTTGATTTAGTTTTTATTTTGAAAAATTTGATATAATCAAGTTCTTTTATAATAATATACTAACAACAATAAAGAGATGTCATGTGTCAATTTGTATATCACATGTTAAGCTGACATAGTTTAGTGTGATATGATAATAGCGGTATCACATGTCAGTTTTACATGTCATTGATTTAGTTTCAATTTAGTTTTCGTATTTTTACTTTGTTTCACTTTAGTTCTAATTATTTTTAAAATTAAACAATTTCATATCTATCTAAAAATTGAAACCAAATTTAATTTTTATATAAATGTTATACAAATACTTTTATTAAAATTGATATTTTTATTACTTTTTCTTAATAAGATTAAGTTTATTTAAATTTATATTTTATATTGAATTTTATTTGAAATTATTTTATTAAATATTTTTAACAAGATTAAGTTTTAAATGACTCTCTCATTTCTTCCTTTAGCTCCCAAGTGAGATCTCCCGATCTAGCATTTCGTAAAACCTTAACTGAATTAATTGTATCTTCTCTAAGTTGTTTGATTTACAAATCCTCTATTCTTACTTGTTGAGCTTCCACTATCAAATCATCGTTCTAACAAATACTTCCTTGATCGTGGAACATAAAACACATTATATAATCTTGATAATTAAGGTGGTAAAGCAATCTCATAAGTTACTATCCTATCTTCCATAAGATCTTATAAGGTCTAATAAACTTAGGAGAAAACTTTTTAGGTCGAACCCTTTCCACACAATAGTTAGGGGCACTCTCAAGAAAACATGATCTTCAGCTTCAAACTCTAACAGACGCATCTCTAATCCACATATGAATTTTGCCTACTCTGTGAGGCTTTCATTCTATCTTATATTTTCTTAACCTTCTTTGTTGTCTGCCTTAGCAACTCTAACCCAACCAACACAACTTCCCATCTTGATACCAACAAAATGGTGTCCTGTATCTCATTCCATACAATGCCCGCAATTTCAATACTTGCGTGATGATTGTTTTTATAGGTGAACTCTACTAATGCTAGCATTGATTAAATTAGTCTAGCAATATATATTAGACGTGTTTGTCCATACACTTATTAGATAATCTAATAATATATTTATTAGACGATTACGTTCATACAATAATTAGACAAATATAGCAAAAAGCATTAGATAAGTTTGTCTATAAACTCATTAGACGAGTTTAAGCATATTTGACAATATTTTTGCATGATCTAAGTTGTTTACATGTATTGTATTTGTTGAAGTTTAAAAACATGGTTATATGTTTCATATCATCTTTATTGATTGTTAAAGAAAGTGTATCCAATTCATTGGTATTGTCGAAGATAATTTGTCCATAAATAATTACACGAGTCTAACAATAAATATTTAACGAGTTTGTCTAAGACAGGTTATACAAGTTAAATAACAAGAAATACAGGAGTTTGTGTATACACTGATTAGACAAGTGTAGCAAAATATATTAGACGAGTCATTCAATATGCTAATTAGACGAATATAGGAAAACACATTACACAATTATGTATATACATTTATCATACAAGTCTTTCAACACACATTAGACAAGTGTATTCATATACTAAGTACATGAGTCTATCAATTATATTAGATGAGTCATTTCATACACTGACTAGGCAATTATATGAATATGCATTCGATGAGTGTGTCCAAATATTGATTAACCGAGTCTACCAACACACATTAGAAGAGTCTACTCATACACAAATTGGACTAATCTATCAATAAATTACTTCATATAATAATTAGATGAGTTTAGTAATATACATTATTCTAGTTTATCTAATCATTAACATTTTTTTCATAGTCTATCTTATGTATTATTAAATCATATACTTTTTTTTTGCATAGTCTAACTTTTATATTTTTAGAGTACATTTAAATTTCTTTACATCGACTAATATTATATTTTTAGATTTTTCTACTTTTTATATTTTTGTTTTAATTCTATATTTTTTAGATTATTCACTCCTTACTTTTTTTTATATGATTTTGTAATAACTTAATTTTATAATAACTTAAAAATAGTCAAATACTTCATTTACTATTATGAATAAAACTCGATTTCGTATTACCAACATTTCATATATAATTATGCAATTTGTCAGATGATTCTTGAAAAACAGAAAGAAATACGAAATAAATAATAAGCTAAAACTAAAATAAGTAAATAATGAACAAGATACAAGTTATAATGAGAAAATAAACCATGATGATAATTGAAGATACAAGAAGAAATAAAAGATGGAGAACCTAAATGGTGAGGAAGGTAATGACAAATAAGATAACTGACTGAAGACATAAATGGCAAGGAATTAGCACAAAGGATTTTAAGGTGAAAAGTAGATTTCGATAACCAAAACCATTTTCCTAATTTCATGTTGTAGTGCTTTCAATAAAGTATTATCGGAGTTTACAATATGAGAATTACAAGGAAAGATATAACTTCTTAATAGAAGTGTATTGATTTTCAGTATATTAGAAATTCTAGAAGTAATACACATCACATTGCATTCGATTTTCATATTCTTGAGAGAACAAGTAAACTATTATTCCAATTTCATATTACTGACACAACAAACAATCAACAGTAGTATTTGACGTTGAAATATATAGTTTTAAACATAATCAGCACCAGAAAATTGTAATTTTTTATTTATTTCTTGAGTTAAATATGTTTATGATTTTTAAATTATTATTTAGTTTTTTTTTTCAAACTTGTTTTTTTTGTCTCTCCCATTTTAAAAAGTCATGTATGACTAATGTCATAGCTTTGTTTCTACAAGACAAACGGTGTATAAAGTCCCTAATCCGTTTAAAACACGTGTATTGTATTTTAGGTCGACAAAATAGTTCGGTGGCAAGTTGTGCCACGTCCCCAACCTAATAAGATCAGCAAGACACGTATATTTTTTCTAAGGTCGACAAGGTATTTGAATAACTCAGTAAGACATTAGGATAGTCCGTTAAGGTGCATGAAGAATTCATATTGTTTAGTTGGAAGTCTAAAAAGAGCTTAGTAATGTGTTATCCAAGCTATGTGAACTACCCATTGAACTATCAGAGTTTTCCATACACCTTACCAAACTATATGAGTTCCCCCATTCACCCTACCAGACTATATGTACTTGTCCACCAAACTATTCAGATGTCTTGCCGACCCGGAGACATAATACACTTGTCTTGTTGACCTTATCGGACTGGAAATGTAGCATATTGTTTGCTACTAAACTATCTTGCCGACTTAAAGACATAATACACGTGTGTCTTAGACGATTACACACTATTTGTCATGTCAGAATAAAAACTAACGGCGTTAGTTATAAAAAACTAAATTTATGATTTTCTAAAGGAGATAAACCTAAATTTAGAAAAGAAAAAAAAAACAAAATAGATAATAACGAATTTATAAAAGCAGAAAAACCTAAATAAAACAAAATTTAGAAAAGAAAAGAAACCAAAAATAGATAATAATTTAGAAACCAATGCAATATTTAACCTTTTTTTTAAACCTCTTCTTATAGCTTCCTATTTAAAATCAATCTACTTCTTTAGTTTCAATAAAGAAGACTCTCAATATGTCTTTCATACTAAATTTGAAAAGATTTTCTTAAGTATTTTATTTCCAAATAAAGATTGGAGTTATGTTTCATTTTGCGGAGTTTAGGTGTCAATTATTGTCTTTGTTTCATTTTTACCCACTATTGAACTCTTTTTATGAACAATGAACCCCCAAACTTTACTTGTTTCAACTTTAAAAGCGTATTTTAAATGATTTATTTTTAATCCATATGCTTTCTTTTTTTTTTCCAACACAGACTTTTAATTATTAACAATCTTTCAAGTTTTAATTCGATTTTTCATAAATTTCAAGTACAAGCAATGAATTTATTTTACTAGCTTCTTTTCTTTATTTGTACCAAATAGATTATTAAAAGAAGTTTAATGGTCATTATAAAGTATTATTCATGAAAGTCTATTTCATTGTGGGCCAATAAAAAAATCGTTGATATAATTTCTAAAATATTTATAACAAAATCTATAACTATAATTATATATGAAATATAAAATGATACACTTATTTAATGTCCTATTTTTTTTTCTAATTTTATCTTTTTAATTATTATTTTTTAAATTTAAATAATTATTTACAATAAAAAAACTAATTTTAAGTTTTATTATTTTAGTAACTATTTTTCTGAATTCAAATAATTATTCATTATAAAAAAACTATTAATCTTTTTATTATTTTAGTAACTATTTTTTCAACTTAAATAATTGCTCATAATATTATTTAAACAATATTATTTATACTATTTTTTATTTTAATAACTAAAGTTTATTTTATCTATAGTTATATTTATATATACTTTTTATTTTAGTAACTATTTTTTCAACTTAAATAATTGCTCATAATATTATTTAAACAATATTATTTATACTATTTTTTATTTTAATAACTAAAATTTTATTTTATCTATAGTTATTATTTTAGTAACTATTTTTTTGAATTCAAATAATTATTCATTATAAAAAAAACTATTTATCTTTTTATTATTTTAGTAACTATTTTTTCAACTTAAATAATTGTTCATAATATTATGTAAACAATATTATTTATAATATTTTTTATTTTAATAACTAAATTTTATTTTATCTATAGTTATATTTATATGTACTTTTTATTTTTTATAGTTATATATACTTTTTATTTTTTTAAGTTTACTCTTTTGATTCTTACTTTTAAACTACCTATAGACAACAGTTTATAATAGTATAAAAAGTATAAACCTATTTTAGGTTGTTGATACATGGAATATTTTCAGCTTTCTTAAAATTCGTGAAAAGAAAAAATTAAACAAAAGAGTGGATTGCAAAGCTTGTAACAAAGCGTATAAATATAGCATTATGTTCATTAGAAGTAAATTGTATAAAAATTTGTTCTTAAATTGTAATTTAAAAAAGTACATTATTATATTTTATATATCTTTTTCTATGACGATTAA
The DNA here is from genome assembly GCF_029865625.1 of Vigna umbellata. Lineage (NCBI taxonomy): Eukaryota > Viridiplantae > Streptophyta > Magnoliopsida > Fabales > Fabaceae > Vigna > Vigna umbellata. The sequence continues at coordinate 98,464,269 of NC_142165.1, forward strand.
ATTAAATTAGAAAGAGATATTAGTTTATTTTAGTCATACAGAAAAAAAAAAACAAATTAATTTAAAAAATCGTTTCATTCTTGATATTTTAAATTTAGTACTAAATTCCCAGCAACAAAATTACATCAACAATGGCACAAATACAAAACCGTGATAAAAACTAAAGAAGATAGGTTTAGTTGAAAAGTTGTTCATCACTGAAGGATACTATTATCAGACTTTGACATTTCTTTATTTCGGAACATCTTTTTCTAAATATAAAGAGATGTTTAAATAAGTTATTAGTTGCCAAGACTTTGTAACCACTTCTGCCTAAAAAATGACGAGTTCTTAACACACTGATTCATTTGCTAAGTCCAATCTCACTGATTATAATGGTTCTCTCCAACAAGGCATCTCTAAAATATCAGACACCATCCCTTTATCAATAGTTCGTTTTAGAGAGGTACTGTCTAGCCAGTCAAGGGGAAACATGAAGATACACTAAGACATTGTACAAACAAAAATAACGTTGCCTAAAATTCTTCTTTCTGAAAAAGGTAATTGGGACCATTAATTTCATGGGTTATACGAGCAAATAAAAAAGAAAATGGAAGAAAACAAATGAAAGTGTACCTATAATCAGTAAAAGCTGGACAAGGCACTTTATTTATTATAGTTCGGTAAACATTCACCATCATCTTCCATGTGCACTCCATTTCCCGAAGATGCATGCCAAACATTTTCATTTGAAGCTGTTGCCAATTGGTTTTCCATCATAAAATACTTCTGGTCATTACTATCATGCTGCACTCTTCCAGTAATCTCTAAGCACAAGCCCTTGCTTATACCTTTATGTGATTGCTTATCTTTAGCAGACTTCCTACTAAAGCCCAGGTCCACAAAAACCGGTTGAAACTTAAGAGTTGGGTTTGGTTTGATACGGTTGACTTCCCTTTCATCCCGTGGACGTAATATTCTATTTTCAGACTGTAATTCTGAAACTTCGTCTTTATTCACAAGGACCTGCAAGACATAAATCAGAGTCAAAAATGAAAAACAGGCAATCCGCGTAATAGAAGGATTAAAAAGCATACGAAGACTAATTATTATACATACAAGCATAAACAATGGGAAAAAGGGTGAAGGCATGTAAGACAATGGATAAACATATCACTGAAAGGACTTTTGCATGACACATCCAAGTTTTCTATTCTACACAAACCATAACATGCAATATGCAATACCATCAAAATAATGAATGGAACAAGCATGATAACTTGATACACATCTGTAGATACCATGAAATAATCACACAAGAAAAAGACGTTTGTTTCAAATTCTACACACTAATGCTGCAGCAAATCCAACTAGTAAATTTAGGCAAAACCATATGGTTAAAACATAAACCTTGCGGCCGACAAGATCAAAAGTCACTACAACTCTATTCCGTTTGGCTCGCTCAGCTTCTTCCATCTCCTCTTGCTTCTTCTTCAATAGTTCCTTTTCCTAAAGAACGAAGACAGAAAAGAAATTCTCTAATGCATCATAACTCATTATAAAACTATCACATGTGAGCAACAATTACAAGTCGTAATCAGAGTAGAATACCTCCTTTGACAACCAACTGTTTCCATCAATCTCGTAGTAGTCACTTTGGTCATCAATGACTGTTGTACGAGCTGCAGAGTTCCGGTCATATTCTACAAGCCTTTTTGCATAAGCTTCAGCAGCAGCCTCGGCATCTGACAAGGGAGGCAAACCTTCTTCCAGACCGGCATAGGAACTTCCCTCTCTCAACACAAGTGCACCACAAAACTGACAAGGCCCTTCTCCTTCTTGCTCACAAACTATTTTGCCACAGGACAAGCAATTGCTGACCAGCCTGTGTCGACGTGCTTGACAAGAGCATGGCCTTCCCTGCTGGAACACAATTGACCCTTTGGCAGCCTCAGCAAGTGAAACAACTTTCCCAGCTTTCTTCTTTTTGGAATTCACTTGGTTTCCCTTTTGTGACGATCTCGATTCACTTCCAACAGTTGGAGTTTGATTTTCCTGATTGCTGCTAAGCACATTTTTGCTGGGTTCTGCTTGATGGCTGCGGCCAGAGCCTTTTGATGCTCTAACTGATTTCTTTGTTCCACCAGCTGATGACTCAACAGATGGCGGTTTGACATACGCATGTAATTTGGTAGTTGGAACATCTGTGTTAGCACTGAACTCGGAATAACCTCTTCGCCGTAAATACTCTGCAATCACGGTTTTCCCTGCTTCCTGACCAATTATATTCTGCAAAGGAATAAGATTAAGATAAACCTAATCAGAAATACAAATGAATGCATTGTAAGATATTCAGAACAATTAATCCTTAAACTTCAATTATAAGTGATTAATCTAATAATAGTTACCATACTAGCACATTGAACCCTAATATCCCAAATTTCCAGAGAGTGAAAAGATCTGTGATTTGGATTACTTGCAGAATACATTTTGAAATAACAAATGAAATAATTACGGATTGGAAGCAATAGGAATCAAAATTTCATAAAATAAAATAAAAATAGTTATCGTTGGCAAAGTATAATAAAATTACGTCAAGGTACTCTTTGGCATCTTGTGGCTGGGCAAGGTCGCAATAAGAAACAAGGCCTTTGATGATCTCTTCATCCAAACCTAAACCCAAACCAGTTTCAATCTTGGAGCACAACTCGACCAGCGCCTTCTCCAGCCACTCCCCCGCCGACTCCATCTCCTCTCTCCACCGCTACTCCTGTACGGTACCGGATTGATCTTTATTATTAGGTGCCGTTTTTTCTTCCAAATCTTCACTCCGTGACTACTCCCAAATTTTAGAACAGAGAAAAACAAATATCATATATTCGCATTCTTTTTAGGCATACACTAGACACCTATTGTTTTATATATAAAAAAAGTAACATTAAAATTACATAAAGAAAAGGGGTGATGTTAAATATGTATTATGGTACTCATATTTGCGAATATGTCCTCGTTTTTTTTTTTTTATTGAATCCAAATACTTATTAATTTGAGGTAAAATAATTTTTTTTTGTTAATTTTTGATTAACGCCGTCTAATTTTGATGAGTTGAATGCAGACATTAATAGCTCATTTATAGTGATTCAATTACGTGAAAATTTGATTTTAAAAAATTAGTTTTTGACATGGATATTTGTATTTAGGGATTTTTTTACTAAAGTTGCATTAGAGGATTAGGGATTGCTACCTGGTAAGTTAGGGATTTTACTTGGGGAGTGAGTGAAAATTAGGGATTTCATTTCGCAAGAAGAAGAAGTAGACGAAGACAATCACGTGGAGGTGGAGGAACCGAAGTGAAAGTTTACGCTAGTTAAGGTTAGTATGATGTGTGCTATGTTTATGCGTTGTGGATATGTGGAGTGCAACAACAACCACATATCCACAACTATGGGAGTCCGAAATGAGGAAAATTAAAGAGGTCAATGTAGATGCATTTAAATACTTGATTGCAATTCCACCTAGGTATGTATTCACTGTTCCTCATACTTTATATTTACTGTTATATTTAGTTTGAATGAATATATTTACTGAGATCTTCATCTCGCAGGTTTTGGTCAAGATCTAGATTCACCCCTACATCACATTGTGACACTCTTGTCAACAACATGTGTGAGGGCTTCAACAGTGTGCTACTTCATACTAGGTCTAAGCCAATTATATCCATGTTAGAAGACATTAAGGTTTAATTATGAAGAAATGGGCTACCAACAGGAATAAAATGACATTATATCAAGGTTTTGTCTGCCCTAAGGTTCTCAACAGATTTCAAAAGCAGTCATGGTTAACAAGATATTGGTTACCAAGGTAACTATAATCATACAATTAACTTGGTCTTCACTTTATGTCTACTTTGTTGGTAACTGTGTTGTCATTTTGTACTGATGGCAGGTGGTCATCAGACTATTTATTTGAAGTCATACACATTTCACAATTTGGAGAGAAATTTGTTGTCAATCTTGACAACAAAGACTGTAGTTGTAGAAAATGGTTAACCAGTGGCATTCCTTGCACTCACACCATCACTGCAATGAAGTTCTTGAATTTAAATGCAGAAGACTACATTGGGCATTGGTTTAGGAAGTCTACTTATGAAGAGACCTACAACACCATCATTTATCCTATCAATGGTCAACATGTGTGAGAGATTACACCATATCTAGATGTATTACCCCCAAAGAAAAGGGCAATGCCAGGAAGGCCCAAGAAAAAATGAAGACTACAGGCTTGGGAGTTGAAGAAGAATGACAATGAATTAAGAAAGGGTGAGAGTAAAAAACCATGTGGTCTCTGCAAAGAAATGGGACACAACAAAAGATCTTGTCCACAACGACCTACAACAACAGAAGTGCCTCCTGACCAACCTAGTCAACCAACAGAAGTGACAATACCTTCAACACATGTCCCTGCTGACCAACCAACTCAGGAGTCTAATGTGCTTCCTTCTCATCAATGAATTCTTATTTACTTCCATTTTGAAGACACTCTTTTAAATATCATGTAATCTGTATTGATGAAGGAACAATGTTTTATGAGTTATCTTTTGGTGTAATTTCATTAGGTTGTTATCTTTTGGTGTAATTTCATCAGGTTTGTTATGAGGTTTTGTCATTGTAAGACAATGTTTGTTTTGTTATAAGATATTATAAGACAAAGTTTATTGACCATTACGTATTGATGTGGTGATCATTCTTGTATGATAGTGATTGACCATTACGTATGATGTTACTTGTGCACTTCCTTTAACTTATTGCCTCAAATTAACAAGTATTTGGATTAGCAAAGAAAATATAACAAATAAGACGACAATATTAAACAGTAACAAGTCACCTTTATAAATAAAACAGACAATAACATTCCAAATATCAAATTATATTGCATAACCTTCCACTAACAAATCAACCTAGTTTCATCAACATTAATATCACAATTACATTACAAACACATATAATAACCTCCATCCCCATTAACACCTTCAACCACTTTTCCAGACTAACAACACTAGGCTATTTTCAGCTTTTCAACATCTTTCTCTTTCATCTTCATCAGCATTTGTTCCATCTTCATCAAACTTCCACCCACTTTATTTCTTCCACTTTCTTCTACAGTGACCACATTTCCTTCATGAATTACATCTTCACTGCACCACTGAAAGAAGTTGCATCCAGAAGAACAATCTTCATTCCCACCCTATCCAAGAAGAAAACACACTCTGTGAACGCAATCTTGACTCCCACCCTCTGGAAGAAGAAGAAAACCACATTAAAAGTCAGATTATTGCATCCATTAAACTTACCTTGAACTTGGGGCATCCCCAAAATCTTTTGCCCTTGTTTTTAGGGGTTCTTGCAATGCGAAAGACTGCATTCTGACCACAGAAGCAAGTGGGTTTTACACCCAACCTGCTGACACTGTCACAACTCTGTTGAAAACCCGAACCCAAGCATTTGCAAGAAGAGGATGAAGCAGACATTTGATGAGCTAAATTATAAACATTGCTTTCACAACTCTACTTCCAGCACTCTTCCTCCCCAGCATGAACAAGTATAAACTTTCGATGTCGGGTTGATTTAAATATTAGGGCTTAGGGCTATCAACATAAAAAATTTAGTTGTCCACGTGGAATGTTTCATTATACAAAAGAACCACCCATTCAACTTAATACATATTGCCACGCATATAAAAATATTTACAGCTCACCATGTGCAGACGACGTCAGTCAAAAATTAACGGATAGGGCTTTATTGCCTCAAATTAACAAGTATTTGGATTCAATTGGGACAAAAAGAAAACGAATACCTAGTTGAGATTTGCTATGACCCAAATACATATTTAACCTACAAATTATTATGATATTTTCAATGCTATGTTAATATATATTTTTTACAATATCTTGATATTAGCATGTTATTATTTATTGGATTTAGATTATATTAATATAATAATAAATAAATAATAAAATATGTATATCAAGTTAAAATGTTGTAACCAATTTTATGCTAACTTTTTCTAAGTGCACTTTTGCTGTCAGCTCTATTACGTATTTTCTAAATTTCATGCTAAATTTTCTAAGACACATTCTCCTAAATGAATGGAAGATTTTGTTATTTATTAGAATTGTTTTGGGTTTTTCTATTTGAATTATAAGGAGTTGCTTGCTGGATTTTTTTCTTGTAATTTTTATTTTTTAGGTGCACACGCTTATTTTTTCTATAAAAAAACATTAAAATTACAAAAAGAAATGGGGTAGTCTTACAAATTATTATGACATTTTCTTATAAATCTATAAAAAATTTAAACTAATGAAAAAAATTACACTAGAAAAATATGCAATCCGAATTTTCTCACATAAATATTTTTAGCGATTCTATTTAATAAATGTTTGGTTATTGTTTTTAAAAAATAATTTATTTATATACACTGTATATTGTTTTATCCTCGTACAAGAGTGTAATGTTATCAAATTTTTTATATTTATCTTTGTTAGAGAATTTAGTTAATAGTATTATAGGAACTCTCTTTTAATTACTTATTTTAAGTATACATGTTATCTATCAAGTTTATACAGACTATAATCAATGTTTATTTATAATTTTATCTTAAATTAATAATGAAGAAAGTATTTTCACTTATTACTTTTATATTTTTCATATATTTTATGAATTATTACTTAAATAATATAATTTAATAATACATAAATATATAATTTTATTAAAATGAAGCATGATTAAACGATTCAGATAACCTATTTTACTTTGTTAAAAATATATTCAGAACGAATTGAGAGTTTTACTGCTCCTACAACAGAATGAGTCAATGTTAAGAAAAATTATCATTTCGCATCCATTTTTTTTCTTTTACCTTTACTTTGCAATATTTTTCAATAATAAAATATTATATTTAATTAATAAACTTTTATTCAAATTGGATAGATAAAGAAAACAACATCACAAAAGTCATAATGAAAATGTGAAACATCCAAGATTGAAAAATAGACGTGGCTAAAAAAATGAAGGAAAGATGTTCTGATATGATATTAAATTTACTTTGGGGTTGCTGAAGATCACACTGATGTTCAAGAATATACAGAGTTAAGTTTTAGCGGCTTGAATGTTGGGGGAGGGAATGGAAGAAGGATGGGTTGTTCGTCTGCTTAGCAAGTGCAGAAACCTGAAATCCACGAAGCAAATCCACTGTCACATCGTGAAAACCGGTCTTCACGCAGACCCCTTTGTGTTTGGCAAACTCCTCCTTCACTGTGCCGTTTCCATCTCCGATGCTCTCCATTACTCTCTCAGGCTCTTCCACCACTTCCCCAATCCTGACACCTTCATGCACAATACCCTCATTCGCGGACTCTCTTTCTCCCAAACCCCTCTCCTTTCCCTCCACCCATTCATCCAACTGCGTCGCCAACCCACCCTCTCCCCCGACAGCTTCTCTTTCGCCTTCGTCCTCAAAGGGGTCGCCGACTCTCGCCAACTTAGGCCCGGCATTCAGCTGCATTCTCAAGCTTTTCACCACGGCTTTGACACCCATATCTTCGTTGGGACAACGTTGATCAGCATGTACGCTGAATGCGGGGACTCCCTCTCCGCGCGACGAGTGTTCGATGAAATGTATGAACCAAACGTCGTCGCATGGAACGCTGCTATCACTGCGGCTTTCAGGTGTGGTGACGTGGAAGGCGCAGGGGACGTGTTTGGGCGAATGCCTGTTCGGAATTTGACCTCGTGGAATGCCATGCTTGCTGGTTATGCCAAGGCAGGTGAGCTTGGGTTGGCGAGGAGAGTTTTTTGTGATATGCCTCTTAGAGATGAGGTTTCTTGGAGCACTATGATTATTGGGTTTTCTCATAATGGTTGTTTTGACGAGGCTTTTGGGTTTTTCAGGGAGTTGCTGGGCGAGGGAATTGGGACAAATGAAGTGAGCCTCACTGGGGTGCTGTCTGCTTGTGCACAGGCTGGGGCGTTTGAGTTTGGTAAGATTTTACATGGGTTTCTGGAGAAAGCTGGGTTTCTTTATGTTGGTTCTGTGAATAATGCTCTCATAGATACCTACTCCAAGTGTGGGAATGTAGCTATGGCTAGGTTGGTTTTTCAGAATATGCCAGTGGCAAGGAGCATTGTTTCTTGGACATCGATAATAGCAGGGCTTGCTATGCATGGTTATGGAGAAGAGGCAATACAGCTTTTCCATGAGATGGAAGAGACTGGAGTTAGGCCAGATGGTATTACTTTTATATCACTACTATATGCTTGTAGCCATAGTGGCTTGGTTGAGGAAGGGTATGGTTTTTTTTCTAAGATGAAGAATGTGTACGGTATTGAACCTGCCATTGAGCATTATGGTTGCATGGTTGATCTGTACGGTCGAGCTGCTAGGTTGCATAAGGCCTATGAATTTATATGTGAAATGCCAGTTTCTCCTAATGCTATCATTTGGAGGACACTCCTTGGGGCTTGTAGCATTCATGGTAATATTGAATTGGCAGAGCTTGTGAAAGCAAGGCTGGCTGAAATGGACCCAGACAACTCTGGTGACCATGTACTACTCTCAAATGTTTATGCCGTTGCAGGGAAATGGAAGGATGTTGCCAGCATCAGAAGAACCATGACTGAGCATAGCATGAAAAAAGCTCCTGGTTGGAGCATGATAGAAATTGACAAGGTCATCTATTGTTTTGTGGCAGGTGAAAAACCTAATGAGGTCACAAAAGAGGCTCATGAAAAACTGAGGGAAATAATGTTGAGACTCAGAGTAGAAGCAGGTTATGCGCCACAGCTAAGGATTGTTCTGCATGACATTGAAGAGGAAGAAAAAGAAGATTCAGTTTCTAAGCACAGTGAGAAGCTTGCTGCAGCTTTTGGAATAGCAAAACTTCCCAAAGGAAGGATTTTAAGAATTGTGAAGAATCTTAGGGTTTGTGGGGACTGCCATACCGTGATGAAGCTGATTTCTAAAATTTATGGAGTAGAAATCGTAGTGAGAGATAGAAGCCGCTTCCACTCGTTCAAAGATGGATTCTGTTCTTGCAGAGATTACTGGTGACAGGTGATTGATCAAGTAGCTTATCTTGACTGGCTTTGTTTATGAGGAAAATACACAATTTCTTGATTTTCTCCAAATTGGCTGATCTAGATAGCTCAATGCTGATGACATGACAGCAATTTGGCGTACATGATGTGTGAGGCATGTTGGTCTAATATAATGGCTACTAGAGAAGCATCTAGCTATTCTGTCTAGTGGTTTTTCCTCCCTTACTGGAGAAGTATGGTGAAATGGTTAATGCCCATTAAATGAGAAGAAAGCCAATAACTACTGTTTTTTCTACCATCATTCCTCTAGAGTACAAGACACCTGTTGGAAGACAAAAAGAGACAAGTGAAAAGGATGAATCAACAAAAGCCATACAAACTAGTGAGGAGCAGCGCTTAATTGAGTTATTCAGAATACAACGATTACGGTAACAACAAAACCCTCACGGAGACAAATAAACATGGAATGTTTCAATCCGTTGATGAACAAGCTGCTTAGGGCCTCCCAAATAGCATGCCACTTGGATTTTCCGGAAACATCAATTCTTTATTATGATAATGATAGCCATACACTTGCTCCTTGTTCCCGTGCACCTACCTCAAACCAAAATTTGACGGGAACATCAAATGGTCTCTCCAACAGGTCATGGGAATTGGAGTTCAGTGGCAATGATTGTGGATAGAATATAACAGAGAACATTGCCAGGTCCATTATCAATGACAATTCTTTGCTGAAGTAGCTAGGCAGTTGTTGTAGTAGCAGAACTTGGTCTCTTGGTGACTATGGCGGATCGAACGGTCTCTTGTTGGGAGAGACTAGTTGTAGCTTTGGTAGTAACATTTTAAATGGAAAGATGTTGGCTCAGTTCATTGCATCGGCTTTGTGAATATAGTCCCATGGCACCCTTAATGCATCAAATGCAAGAAGACGAGATAATAAGAGTGTTCCTCTCCATATGAATTTGGTAAAATTCTTTTTAATGGCTGGTGATTATGCTTAATATCTTTTTTTTTCCCTTTGGTTGGCGCTTATGGTTGTATTGACATAATCGAATCATCCATTACCGACAAAGTTTGACACAGTTGGTAAATAGTTAGGTTTTTAAGAATGCTGATTGGGTTTAATTAGTCCTCTGTATGAAAAATCTTTTGTTGCAAGAAGAAAAAACCTGTTTTGACTATCTTTATACTATATGGTTATTAGCTGTAAGTGTTCGTTGATGGAAGCAAAAATAAAGCCATCGACTAATTAATATTTTGTTTTTGTTCTTTAAAAGAAATTGTGGATAAGAAAGGGCCCAACACAATATATATCATTACTTCACTCACGAGTTATGGAAGTAGCCTTGCATTCTACATTTACAAACCAATGAGCCAGACGGAGCAAATATAATGCTAATATGCTTCATTAAGAGTCTTTCTTTTTTCTTCATAACTCACATTTTTTTCTACCTATTTTATTTTCTTCTTAGTATTTCGTGATTTCAAATATGGTGCAGGAGACATAGACTAGCATAAACTGAAAAACTGCAAATAATAAGGGAGTTTCTTCCTGCATCCCCAACTTTTCTTGTCCTTTCCATTTTGCTCCTACAAATTATATATTATTTGTATTCTCTTCTTCGTGCAAGCCAAACCCTTGGTGTGGGGTGGGTGGTTGAGATAAATCAAAACAAGCACCAAATTATGTAATCCGATGTTTTTTTTTTTTTTTTAATTTTGAAACCCATTTTGTGTGTTCGGATTTGATGGTGTTAATGGTAAGAAAAACTAAGTATGAGTCTAAGTTTCACATTTAATAAAAATGAAAAAGTAAAACATTATTAATTTTTTATGTGATTGAATTTATATATTATTAGTGTTGTATCTTTTTAATGAATTCCTTCTCGATAAACTTAATATTAACTAGATTTCATAATTCGAAGTTGTTAACAAGATCTTTTAATAACACACCTAATATCAAAAAGCTAATATCAAAAGCTAGTTCCATGATCCAATTGAATTTCAAAATCCAGTACACATGATTTGAACCAACTGGATTTAGCAGACACATTAGTTTTCACAATTTTGGTTCACACAACGGATTTCATAATTCGGTTCACTGGTTCATCACTAATTCTATAACCTTCGAACCTACTCTCTAGTAATGGTGGTTTTCCACAGTTCGAGTGAGCTCTACAGCCACACTTCCTCCACCAACATCTTAACATTATATGCTTGCTCAGCAGCTAGTGGCCACCCAATCATTGGCACAGCATGGCTAAGGCTCTCCAACATAGAGTTCCATCCACAATGGCTCAGAAACACTCTTGTGGATTTGGGCGACAAAATCTCCAACTGGGGTCCCATTTGTGAACCAACAAGTTCCATTTCACATACACACAAATACTTCAGTCAAATGATGTTTACTAACTTTCGTTTGTATAAGATTATCTAGGAATTTTTTTTTACTTAAAATAGAAAATTCAATATTTCAAGTAATACTCACCAAGAAATCACTTCACCGCATAACTGTACGCTAATTCTTTTCAAATTGTTCCCAAATAGTTCACTCATTGAATCATACTTATTATTAAAATAAATTAGATTTCACATGCATGGATTGTGAGCATGATATTGTGAGCTAATTCTTTTCAAATTCTTTTCAAGTCTTCAATTTTTCTTTGGGTGATAGGGGGTTTGCTGTCATGGTATTCCCATAATGGTGGGGTTTGTGAGCATGATATTGTTGAGTTCTATGTTAATGAGGATCCTGGAAGAAGACATTTATGCTTACTCGAATTACAGGATTCGGGTAAGGACCATTGTGCTGCACTCATACGCAATTTATCCAAACTGAATTGCTCATTTCTCATATTACATGTAACACTTAATTCGGTAAACATTAAACCATAAAAACTAACATCGAATTTCATAATTTGATTTTAATCACGAATGGAACACGAAGTCCGGTTCAAATCTCCAGTAAACTAACACTGGATTTCATAATCCGAAACACACAAAAATCAAAGGCTAATTTTGCAATTTAAAAAAATGGGGTGCAGGAAGAAAATAATTAGTGCATAAATAAGCACCCAATACTAATGGTCTAGTTTGGGTGAATAATTTAGATAAGAGGTTACTCCCTACACCACTCCTGTATCATCACATTTTTTTTAAATTTTAAAATTATCCTTTATATTTTAAAATATCCTACACCTTCACATTTTTTCTTCAACGGATGTCACATCCCATGTCGTTACATCCGTTCAAGTTTTTTGTTTTAATTTTTCGTTTATTAATTTAATATTTTTTATACAATTAGTTAAACGAATGTGTCACATCCTGTTAAGATTTTTTTTAGTTTATTAATTTATTATATTTAAAATTAATATATAAATATTATTTAATTTTCTTTTAAATTTATTACATAGTCATATATAAATTAATTTTATTTTATTTAATAAAATTATTATTATTAATTTAATTTATATATTATTATTTAGTTAATTATTATAATATTTTCACATTATTAATTAAACGGAAGCCACAGGTTTTTTTTTAAGTTTATTTATTTATTATATTTTAAATTAACATATAAATATTATTTTATTTTATTTTAAATTTATTACATAATTATATATAAATTAACAATTTTTTTAAATAATAATAATTATTAATTTAATTTATATATTATTTAATTAATTATTATAATATTTTTATATAATTAGTTAAACAGAGTTAATTCTTTATTTATTTTTTTAAGTTTTTAGTTTACGGATGTGTCACATCCGTTGATGGATATCAAAGGTGAAACGGATGTTAACATTTGTTGTTGAAGGTGAAATGGATGTCGACATTTATTTTATTAGAAGAGCAAATTAAATATGAGGTGATGCAGAAAGCATTTGGTGGTGGAGGGAATTACACTTCCTAAATAAGTCTTTTAAAAACTTATGTCTGAGTTTTCTTCTGCACCTCTTTACTTTTCTCTCTATACTTTAAGATTCCAAAAATACTTTTTTTTAACGAATTTTAAAATTCTATGAAAAGAGTTTAAAATTCGTTAAGAAAACAAAGATAGTTTTAGAATTTTTAGAAAACGTGTAATACAGCAAAACCTTGGAATGGTATAGATAGAAACAGTTATGTTATCCTTTTCCACATACACTAAACTTTATTTATTTATTTATTAAAGTACCTTATGATGTCCATAAGCATTTTTAGTTCATCTTAATTACCCCGTAATATAAGATATTGACTTATTGAACTACTTAAATGTATTATTTATCCAAATACAATATAATCTAATAAAACAAATAAGTTTACTTACATGTTTGCGTGCAAATTTATTAAAATAAGTTGAAATATATTTTAATAAGTTTTTCCATAAAATGTATTTGCTTATTATAATCTATCCGAAAACATTCAGTTTCATTGACACGAACTCTCTAATAAGTTAAACTTTTTTATGAAAAAATTATTCTACCAATAAATTAGTTAATTTGACTTTTATTCAAAGTTTGATATTTTATTTTAATATATTTATTTAATTTTTTTTCACAGATATAATTTATTTATGTTTTTTGAAATATAATTTTTATAATAAATTTAATGTGATTTTTCGTATTCTTTTATTTTTTTTATTTTAATAAAATTTTATGTCAAAAATGAGTTTATTTAGAAAGCAATTATTATATACACACATCGATCTTGGAAGAATAATATTGAGATAAATTAAAAAATATAAAAGTCATGCCATTTTTTAATAGTTTAAATGTTATAATGGACTACTTTAATAAAGTTTTTTATTTTTAAAAATATACTGTAACAATATTATAATTTTACAAATGTGTGGAGATTGATTTTTATTTTTGACGTATTTTCCTTACAATTATGGACAACTATTGGATACAACTCCTGTAAGCAGAGTTTTGATTTCTGATTTTACCATCACCAACCAAAAATCTCAACGACTCCATGGTCAGCATTTTCTGCTGGGTCCTTAAACTTTAGGTCTTCAATTTTTCAGGTTAAGCTTTCACCACTGTCCATCGAAGCTCTGCTGCATTCTCCAATGGCTCTCCACGCAACATTTATGCCTCCCTCATCTCCAAAATTTAAACTTTACGCCAAAATTCGTGCACCCTTTTACCCTCACTCTGTCAGATTCCTTAGCCCCTTAAAAATTCGGGCTTCAACTACTCTCGATTATTCTAATGTCTCTGCCAACGACAAATCCTCCCCTTTGAAGGTCAGAATAACTTCCCCCTCTAACTGTTAATGGCTGTATTTCATTTTACTACTTGTGCTTTCCAAATTACTTTCTCGGTTTTGTTAAATTATTGTACTGAATTCGTGGAAGACAATTTTCACCCATTTAACAACACACACTTTCACTATTTAGAAGGTTAAAGTAAGAAACTCTAGTGATAGATATTACTTTAAATGTTGTTTAGTCTAGTGTTTTAATAAGATTTCAAGACTTACGTTTATCTGAAATTCAGAAGTCCGTTATGTCGTTAACGTAATAAACATTCTATTGATTTGTCTTCATTGGCTTATAGAAGCAATTATCTTTTCATTGGATATTTAACAATTGAAACTCGGAATTTGGATGCTTTTTTAATTGAGAGAAAATATCAAAGCCATGTCAGAATTTGCAATCATTTCTGTTGCCTCACTCATATTGGTTTTTTCTTTTTTCCATCAGACTAGTAATTGGCAATGGAAATTCAAGGACAATCTTATAAACATTTATTATGAGGAGCTTGTAAAGGAGAGCCCGGAGCCTTCGCAAAATATCTTGATGATGCCAACCATTTCTGATGTTAGCACTGTTGAGGAATGGAGATTAGTGGCTGGAGACATTGTTCAGCGTAATGGCAATGCCAATTGGCGGGCAACTATTGTTGATTGGCCGGGCCTGGGTTATTCTGATCGGCCAAAGATGGATTACAATGCTGATGTCTTGGAAAAATTTCTGGTTGATTTTATCAATTCACCAAATAGTCCCATAAAACAACCAGGTACTTGTTGAGGGGCATTCTATTTTGTAATAATTTTCATTTAATAGTTAACGTTAGATTAATCTTTCTATTTATGAAATCTGGGCTTGCAGTTATCATTCATCTCTTTTTGATAATATTTACTTATTATTAATTTTTTGATTTACTTTGTTTTGGGCAGTTTCAGTTTGTTATTTACGCATAAGTTTTTAGTTTAGTGTACAGAATAAATTTAATTATCAAATTTACTGCATTGGATTACGTTTATGAGAAACTTTGCTAAGCTATTCTTCTATTTTTTAGTTTTTAAGATGTAATTTCTGACCTACTTACTAGGCTTTGGTTCCCCCCTGTAATTGTTGGATATGAGAAATCTACTGTTAAGTTATTCTTTATGTTGATTTTTGAAGATATAATTCCTAACCAAGGCTTTTGGCGTTGTTATTATTTTTTTATTGGCAAATTTGGATGATTAAGGCTGTTGAGAGAGTATTTGTTTCACTCTTTTATGCTTTATGAGAACAAGCTTTTTTCTCTGGAGCT
Organism: Vigna umbellata; assembly: GCF_029865625.1. Classification (NCBI taxonomy): domain Eukaryota; kingdom Viridiplantae; phylum Streptophyta; class Magnoliopsida; order Fabales; family Fabaceae; genus Vigna; species Vigna umbellata. The sequence goes on from NC_142165.1 coordinate 98,479,870, forward strand.
AGGAAATATTTTTTTCATTGAGTAGATGTTCTCGTGGTACCATGCTTCTTCTTTTATTATCTGTATCTCCTATGATGCATTTGTGAATTGTGGGGTCAAATATATCTCTGTTTACCTATTAATTGTCTTCTGTTGAAATGATTTTTTCTAGATTGTGTATCTGTTTGTATGAGCAGTTGAATATGACCTGCCTTTGTATTATTGATTAATGTTCTTCACTAACATAATTCATGTTAAACTAGAAAATGATCTGATAATTTTTGGGGGAGGGCATGCTGCATCTATAGTGGCCCGTGCTGCAAAAAAGGGCCTGGTGAAGCCCAAAGCAATAGCTGCTGTTGCACCAACTTGGGCTGGTCCCCTTCCTATTGTGTTTGGTCGAGATTCCAGCATGGAAACAAGGTACTTTGATGCTCTCTTTTTGAGTGTACATACTTTTTCCTTGCTGCTGATTTTAACATTTCTTTCTGGTTTCTAGAGAGGTAAACAAATTTAAGTCACCAAACTTAAACATTTTTTACTGGAATGTAATATAATTAACTTCAGGCAAATTTTCTTGCAATTGTTGAGGCAGTAGAAGGATACAGTGCTGGTTTTGATTATATCTGTTTGTATCAAATTTAGTTTGTGAATTGTCAAGCTAATTTTTGAACCTTGAGTTCTAAATTGTATTGGAATGTATGATTCATCAACATATTAAGAATAGCTTGAAATGTAGTGTAAATGATGTATGGTGCATTGGTGCTCAGTGTAATAATCTTAAAATGGGAATTGAGTAAACAATTTGTATGGTATAATTTGTATTATAACCATGGATCTCACAAGTCATAACCAAGTCCCACTATCAACTGATATAGAAACTAATACATAATAATATCCAACACATTGCTATAGTAATGTACCCAATTACACTCACAAGTTTCTTGTCATTCTTTGTATGTTCTTTCTAAACGGTAGCTCTTCCCAAGAACAGTAGCCCACGTTGTTTATAAGAGACATTCAACTTATTAATGTGGTGTGTCTTTTGAAAAAAACATACAATGTTCTTCCCCGTCTTTGCCTTAGTAACCACAGCCAATATTTGGGAACAATGAAAACAAAACAACGATATAAGGTTTATATAGAATAAGTGACTCTGAGGCCTCTGTTTTAAAGAACAGAAATTGAGCAATGGAGGGAAGGAGTGAGTGCTGCGAAACCCCTTTTCACAGAAAAAGTAATGGAATAATCAAATAAGGTGTATTCCTTTAGTTCTTTTTGGTACGATAACTTATGCTTATACAACTTCTCACATTTATTTCTTGTTGAGAATCGGAGAAAACATAAGCAGCAGTAATAAATACCTGTAGAATCGTATGATTCATATGGGTGATAATATGAAATCACACAGGTTCGTGCATATATTTTAAGATTCAAACCTTAACATCACCATATGAACTGTTAGGCTTTAGAATCTTTTGGATTTCGGTTATTAAAATTGTAAATCCTGCGACTCTAACAACTGTGGTGAAAATAACTCCACGCTCTTGGTAACAATGTAATATACCGTGGCTCTTAAAAGATCTTCCACCAATTTCGTTTGATTTCTGTATAATTCTCGTTGATATATATTCAAAGAGCTATTCATGCCATGGCCCCCTTACCTTGTCTTATAGCATAACTGATGTATATCTTTTGTCTCTTCCTCGTGAACCTGACAGGTATGGTTTTCTAAGGGGCACCTTAAAGGCTCCTGCAGTTGGGTGGATGATGTATAACATGCTGGTGAGCAACGAGAATGCAATCCAATCACAGTACAAATCCCATGTATATGCCAATCCTGAAAATGTGACTCCAGGCATTGTGGAAAGCAGATATGCACTGACAAAACGAAAAGGAGCGAGATACTTGCCGGCGGCATTTCTGACCGGTGAGTTAGATCCGGTTACATCCCGGGAGGAGTTCCTGGAACTCTTTGCAGCTCTGGAGGGAAAGACACCGGTTCTGGTTGTATCAACCAAAGGATCTCCTAAGAGATCAAAGGCTGAGATGGAAGCTCTTAAGGGAGCTAAAGGGGTGAGCAAGTTTGTGGAAGTAGCAGGTGCTCTTCTTCCACAAGAGGAGTATCCTGCTTTGGTCGCAGAAGAGCTTTATCAGTTCTTGCAAGAATATTTTGGTTCTGTTGCTTAGACTTGATAGATATTTAATTTCTTTTGATGATTTATGTATCAACAGGAGAATATTAACATCATTGATGTTCTGCAACTCTTGCCCTTCATCAATGTTGGTGCATCTTTTGGAGGCACAAATATTAATTGTTGAGGGTGTATACAACTATACATGGTTTATGTAGTGTGTTTTTTGTTTGATTTATAAAGAAATCCTCCTGAATAAGAAGCTTACACTTATCATTTGTTTTTAGCAATGCTTTTTTTTGGACATTTCACATATTATGGGATTAAAGTTAATATTGTTTTATCTGGTTAAAGTTGATACTGCTTTATCTAGTTTCTTGATTAGGAACACTACGTTTAACTCCTTTCAGGAATTTTAAATTCTTAAAATTTTCAATAATGAAACTCATTATAACAAGAATCTTAACTTCTGAAACTCATTATACCAAATGCGATATTAATTGGTCTTATAAAATATTTGGACCGTATAAAAACAAGCTATTCTCGTTTCATAAAATCTCATGAACACTGTTGTATTTTATATAAGAACTACTGTGTCATGTAAAGTGGCTATGATTAAAATGCTTTAGGCATGATGATGGATAATTAATATGAATTTACTTTCGACACCACAATTTTCACCTGAAAAATATGATTAATTAGATATAACTATCAAAACAACAAAGATTTTCATTTAACGTAACACAATATTCAAATATGCTAAAGTGAAACAATTATTTGTTAATTGATTCACATGTTCAATAGTCAATATATTTAAGTCTTTAATAATAAATCAAACAGGTATCTAAATTAGTTTAATTAAAATTCTACACTAGAAGATGTAATAACAGTATAAAACCAGTGATTATAATTGGATTAATAACAAGGGACACGATTAAAAGTTTGTATCAATTGTCATGTACCTAAACTTCATTGTTACAATTATTTCAAAAAATAAAAACTATTGAATATTGTTTACTAATTACCTTAAGAAATGTGCTGTAAACTGGGTATACTTCATTTACATTAAAACACATATAGTTTAAAAGTGTCTTTGACAAATCATATTGTTATCCTATAAGTTGGTTTCATTAGTTTCCTTTGACTAAAATGTTCTGTTTTACAAACTTATTTCAATATTTTTCAACTAAATTTCGGAAAATTTATCTCAGTAAGTTTATAGTTTTTTTTTTAAAATCTCATTAATTTAATTGAAACCTTCTTTTAGTTTTTTTTAAGCTATTTTCCCTATGTGTCAGCTAAAGTATTGAAGAAAACATGAAACATAGAAACAGAAATGGCGAAACCAAATATGCAAACATAAATTGGTGTTATTATTGTTTCACTATTTTGCATTATATGTAAACCAAAATACATGATGACATAATATTTACATATGTTCTACAAAAATCAAGATTACGTAGTCAAACATGACCTTAAAGTTACAATTATAGACAGTGACAGACATGTAAATTTGCAAGAGAGACACTACAAAAAATAGGGCATTACCGAAGGCCAGAAGCCCTCAGAAAATACCAAAAGCCGTCGATAATGGGTGTTTACCGAAGGCCTATCGGCGGCCAAAAATCCTTCGGTAAATCCCCTGTCGCTAACCATTACCGAGGGCTTTCGCCCTTCGGTAATTACCGAGGGCCAGAAGCCTTCGGTAATTACCGAAGGGCAAAAGCCCTCGCTAATTACCGAAGGGCAAAAGCCTTCGGTAATTACCGAAGGGCGAAAGCCCTCGGTAAGTTCCGAAGGGCAGGAGCCCTCGGTAATGAGCATACGATGGTATTTACCGAAGGGCGAAAGCCTTCGGTAATGGCCATACGAGGGCATTTACCGAAGGGCAAAAGCCTTCGGTAAAATGCAGGGCAGGTTTCAGCAAAATGGTTTTTCTTGTGCAACCCAGACCTGTATAACAAATTTCAATTACAAACAGACCTGCATAACAGTTTTCAAACACATACAAACATGCGTAATGTGCATCTCAAAGATCCAATCAATGATCAATATCCAATGCACATCAAATAATCCACAAGACATCCATTAATGTATAAATAATGTATGGGGTAGTTCAAACATAAAACAATGTAACACAAGGATGTTGTAACATCCAAAGTTTGTAAGTACATCTAACATTGAAATGATATCAACTGAAAATGTTCTAATATCCAAATGTTTGTCTAACAAGTAATAAGAAAATGAAACCTAATAATGTACATAACTATCATCAGAATGATTTTCATCATCCTGCTCCTCTATTGATGGCTGGACTGGTGTGGGTTGGACTGATGAAGGTTGGACTGATGAGGGTTGGACTGAAGTGGGCTGCTGAGTGGCAGCAGGTGATGAGGAGGCTCGTGGCTGGGTCAGAGGGATATTTTGTACTTCCTGTGAGGTTTCAGGCAAGACTCTCATGATCAGGGCCTTGAAGTTCGTAAACTCTGTTCTGAGATCAGTGATCTCCTGGTCACGTTGATGGAGTTCCTGCCTCAGGCGAACAACCTCGTCAGGAGTACTGGTGGAAGAAGAAGGCTGGTGCTTCAGAGTACCTCCTCTGGATGCTGTATAGTTTGCAGCAAGCTGTCCCGCACCATATACTCGTTCCTTTTTCTTCCCACCAACGATGTCGATCCAGCACTGTGTCCTACGGATGTCATCATCTGCATTACTGGCATCATCCGGTGTAGGAGCTGACTCATGTTCAGATCTAACCTGTGAAAGTCTCGTAGAAAAGTCTTCCTGTTGAAACATTAAAAGCAATGTCAGAGAACGATAGTATAACAGAAATAAAAAATTAGTAATAGTGTTATTTGCTTACATGAGTCTTCCGAGATCTTTCATCAACAAATTGATTAGTTCCCTTCCGAACATGAGTCTGTGCAAAGACCTCATCAACATGGATCGCCCGTCCTAGAGCCTGTGCCTGTAACATAATTAAGAATTACAAGCGTACATATGAAATACAATATACATAACTTGTGTATGAAAGAAAAAGTTATGTAATGAGATTATACCATACGAATGGCATGCTCATGAATGGTGATCGACCCACCAGTATGCAGGGTGCCACCCCTTTCAGACGCTCTGTTCCGCTGGGCTTTGGCACACTTATTGCGGAACTCTACTGTATTCCAATGGGCCAGTAAAGAGTTCCAAATGTGCTCACCCAGCCAGTTAGGGCGCTGTGCTGCATTCCGGGCATCCCTAAACATCTCTGACAGCCGATGAGATGCTTTCATGTGGAAATTTCTGTGTATCTGAGTTTCATGTTCAGGTTTCCACTGCACCTTCATCTGTAACATTAAAGAGAACAAACATTGATTACAGAACATACTAAAATAAGAGGGACAATTAGTTTAGTGGATTGTTCACCTGAAAACGCTCCCAGAATGCCTTTCTGTCGTCGTGAGGTATTGCTCCCCAAGTAGGCCATGGACTTAAAAACTGTTGCTTTATTGAACGTGTGATGGCCTGGGAAGCAACCCTAGATGGAATAAACCTGCATAACAAAACTCATTTCAATTACAATATGGTTTAAACATCAAATGATATCAACAGATTATAAACTTACCCTTTACCATAGGGCTCAATCCATGGTCGATCATGGAGGGGCGGGTCAACATCTTCAGCATCACCACTTGAATCTGGATCACCAAGTGGTGTGACAGTCTCAGTAGGAGGTACAGAAGATGAGGACGGTATAGAAGTAGGGTGAGGGAGAGGAGTGGGGGTAATAACAATAGGGGGGAGGAGTGGGGGTGGCAATAATAGGAGGAGGAAGAGGGTCTGCTGTAGGGGTTGTAGAAGGGTGTGCTGCAGGAGGAGGAGAAGGGTCTACTGCAGTGGTAGTAGAAGGGTGTACTGCAGGAGGAGGAGTAGGATCTACTGCAGGTGTAGGAGTCTGTATACTAGGGGTGTAGGAGTCTGTATACAATATATATATATATATATATTACAAACTATTGCATCTCATCAATAAAATTTCCTCATCTTCTCTTAAAAGTTTATACCTCAGTTAACTTACATGATCTCTATGATGATGAAGATTGAAGCTTTTAACTATTATCATAAGCATATGACATAAATTCACAAGCCAAAATAGATTTTTCTTGTCATCACCTTCCAAAACACGTTAATTACTCTCCAAATTTCCTAGATCTACATCACGTCCCAATCCATGGTATGATTACAAAATTTTGTTATTATATAAATTTTTATTTTAAATAATTCAATACTTTTTATCAAAATTAAGTTATAATAACAAGAGGAAATTTATATTACTATTTATCAGCTAAAAAAAAGCATAAAAAATACAAAATACATTTTTTTATAATAAGCATACTGGACTAATAAATAAATTATAAAATTATACCAATAAAGTAAATCTTAATTAGTTTTCATTTCAAGAAACTACAAAATTAAAAAGGCGTTCTAAGATTTAAAAACATCCTTAAAAATAACATTAGGTGTATATAATAAAGTTATTATTTTTTGTAAGTGTATTGAGATTTTTAATGTTTTACAGAATAATTCATTGTCGGATTTAAAAATTTTAAGATCTAAATTCAAGTCTACTATTACAAGAGAGGATGAAGTAGTAATGAATAAAATCATTTACTGAGAAAAGTAAATCAACCTTTAATAGATAAACCATTTCAAATCATTATAACATTGTTCAAAATGTATCAAGCAAATCACTATACCATTCTCAAAATTATACCATAATTTTGATCCTGTAAATTCAAACAGAAATTTTTACTCTCCAATAATTATTTTTTGAACCAAAGTAATATAATAGTTACAAAATAAAATATCAAATATCACAATCAAAAATCTTTTGTATGGTCGCTATATTCTTTTACATTTTCATTACAATGTAGAGATGATCAAAGTGGACGGAAAGATACAACTTATCTTAAATGCTGCATTACACTTAGTACGTGTTTTATATTATTTATCAATTGTTTTCTCATTTATATTTTTTCACTAATATAAAAAACTTTTATTTATCAATTAAAAAATATTTTTTTATATTGGTTCAAGAATTCGTATATATAAAAAATATCGAACCTTTTATAATTGGTATAAAAATTTACTTGGGAAGGAAAATTCTGACTTTTTATATTAATTCATGATGGTATAAAAAGTTATTTTTTAAATTGATTGACGCATAAATTAGTATAAGAAGTTTGTTTTTTTTATGGCAGATTTGTTTGTGCTCCTATCACGTACAAACATACATACAATACGATTCAAAATAGCTAAATAGTGTATAAATGTCGAAAACAGAAAATTAATATATATATATTTATTCAAAATTCTAATATTTATAAAAAAAATATAATACAATCCTAATCACATAAAAATATTATTGATTTAATAATCATTGTAGATCCTAATCCAATTAAATAATGACCATAGATATGTAACATTTACATAAGAACTCATACAATATACCTAACATTATCTTCAATAAATAAATAAATAAGCAGAGAAAGTGATGTCTGTCATGGATAAAAAACAAGCCTTAATATATTATGAAAAGCAACGCAAGACATACAAGGAAGCTAAAGACATGATTACCTTAATCTTGCTGTTTTCCATCTCTTTCTTTACCAACTCCAGTGTAAGTTTTAATCGTTTATGCACTTGTTCAGGGACACAATATAAATTCATCTCAAAATTATAAATTTCCAGTCTTCCATATGTTCATCTTTATATACTTTGGAGTTGAATAGAAAAGAAATGCCAAGAATCTATAAATCCCGCAAGAATCATCTTATAAGAGAATTGCAAGAAACTTTTTTTAAGTAAAGAAAAACTTCATCAAACTAAGATTCGTTGTTATCTATCAAGATGTGTGACAATTCATTATCAAGATATCTACAGCATGGCGTTAGAAATTAAAAAAAAACATTACTCCCTCTTTACCTGATATTAACTGTTCTTGATAATTCTTTTATATTTCTTGTTTCCCACCAGTGACCAATCAGGATCACCTGATCCCCATGGATACTTGAAATCTGTAATTGAAAAGGGGAATAGTAAAAAAATGGGGTACTTAATAAAGTTATACAAGCAATCTACTGAAAGCATAAAAAAACTAAGACAGGTACTTTTGACTTGCGACAATGGTTAACCAGCAGCTTTTCACATACTTCACAAATTACAAAAACGTGCTATAGGCCTGTTTAGATTTTTTTTATAAGCAGTTCTAGAAGTTAAAAATAAGCACTTCTAGAAGTTGCAAATAAGAAAGAAAAGATATACAAACTTCTTTATAAGCTAATAAAACTAGTTTATGTATAAGTAAAAAAAAAAGAAATTTATATCACTAGGTTTCTAACAGCAACCTTAATCTGAAATTGTTGACATTCACGAATCCAAATTCCCTGTCGACTTAGGTAGCTTATGAAAGATATATGAAAATTGATTTTGATTAATTATTTTAAAAAAACTAGTATTTATAGTTATCACGTGATCTCACTTTCACAATTATAAGATATTCTTAGTATGGAGAGCAACTTCTCAATATTGCTATTGACAGTGCCAACAGCAGTGTTGACAGTTGCTTCTGTCGTCATCTCTTCACAAAATATGCAATTGCTTACTGCTCATTGCTCATAACTCAGGAACCATTTCATTTTATGCATAATCCGTTGAAATGTCACCCATTGATGCATTTGGACCACTTTTGAATTCACATTTTCTCGTAATTATATCTTGTAGGATACTATAAAGTAGATGAATTGTTGGATTTGCATAAACCAATGGTTTTTGGTTGATAAAAAGAATGATGTGATAGAGAAAAGGCAATGAATACACAATTAATTAAAACCAACGTGGGGATTAGGTTAAGGTTGTTAAGAAGTGAATTTGAAGCCTAACTCAACTCCATGAAACCGGTTTATAAGATAAGGTTTGCATCTATTTATATATTATAAATTGACTTTATTTCTAGTCGATACGAGACTTCCAACAAAAATATAGTATGACATATGTAAGAGAGACAAAGAGTTCATGAGCTGTGTGGCAGTATCATTCTCTTAAAATCGGTCCCCAACACTAACTATCATATTATAAATGTTCCATGAAAGATTTATATGGAATAAAAGTTGAAGTTTCTACCTCAATTCATTCTTACCATTGAAAGAGCTGTTTCGTTAATGGTGGCTTATCGAAAAGGAAAGGAAGCTTTGAATCAAACTCACCCGTTGGCCCTCCCAATATCTTAATTAACTTTTATATGTTAGTTTAAAGTTAATCCAACAAAGCTAACTAATGTTTTTCGGCATTATCCTTATTCAGTTTCCATCACAAATTTAGTTTTCTTAGTCAGCTATCATAGCAATTAATGGAAGGTGGTCAGTTTTTTCAACCATCACAATTATAACTTTCCACATGTACATTTCTAACTATTGTTTTTATCTAATATCTTATTTGGATCAAATAATTAACAGAATTGGAAACAAATGAGTTGTATTGCATATTTTACTTAATTTTTCTTTATTTAGAGTGATATTTTCTAAATCGTTAACTTTTCATTCATTTAATATTTTATTTTTCACATAAAAAAGTTCTTTGACACTTTGACAACTCATATAAAAGTAAAATAGTTTAAAAAAAAGAGAGTAAACTTTTATCATTGTAAAGAAAAAAGGAAAAAAAATGAAATAGATGTAAAAAAAATTTAGATATCAAAATATCGTTATCCTTTTCCATAACATCATTTTATTCTTGATATCAAATGTTAAAAGAAAAGATAATTAATAAAGTATATTTTAAACATGAAATTAGCAGTAATTAATAAAATATATTTTTAAAATGAAATTAATATAATTAAAAACTGTTAATTAACTTTATTTATTTAGCGCGAAAATTTGTTTTTCTTTTTCTTATATAATGTTTTCACGAGACACGTTTATTAAAAAGGTACTCATTAAATATTTTAAAAATTTTACTGTAGAAAGTTAATAAGAGAAAAAAAAAAGAAAAAAAAATAGTAATAATTTTATCATTTTTATTCTTAAACTTTTATTGTTTATTTTCTTTTAACACGATTTTGCTTGCAAAGATAATTTAAAAAAAAAAACATTAAGTTTCAAAGCAGGTTATATTTTTGAATGGGTATTTTAGTGGATTATTATATGCAGAAATTAAAAAAAGAGTGTTACACACGAATCCTATCTCTGAGGGATTATTCTTAATATATTTTAAAATATTAAATTACTTAAAAGGTTAATAATAGTTTACACATATTACTCTTCCCCTCTTTTAACCAGTTAAAGTTCTTTTGAAAGGTAAATTTAACTTTAGCGGATTGAAACAAAACTAGTGACAAAAATAATATAAATTATTGTCATAAATATAAATATAATTTATATATTCAAAAGTGTTTATACAAAATTTAATTTATATAATTAAAGTATTTATTATTATGACTAATTATTTATATCAAATAAATACTTATTTTATAGAATATAAAAGCTCAAGTGAACAGTGATTTTCAAAATCAGTTATAGGTAATTTATTTTCACGTAATTGACTATTTGCCCCGAAATGACTTTCGAGCCGCATCATTATCAATCATACGTCGCGAGGTCAATCGTTAATTTACATTGAAAGCTACTCTTTCTATATTATACCAGAATATTAGATACCATGGATCGATTGGTCTATTTTAAGGGGAAAATTATAAAAGGAAAAAAAAAATGGTTATGAATTAATTGACATTGGTTCTCCGAGGAAATTTATTGTTGTTTTTTTATACATACATACATATATATATATATATATATATATATATATATATATATATATATATATATATTAATACATGTATACATATTTAGTAGATAAAAATATCTTCATCATGGATTCTAAGTTTTAACGTCAATGATATTTGAATAATTTTCATTCTCAAAACAAAAGAAAAAAACAAGAAACCTAATAATTTTCTCTGTTGATAACTCTCTTCAATAATTTTTTCTTGTTAAATCATTTAATATAATGTGGAGGAGCTTTACTTTTTTTTTCTCTGTTTTAAAGTTGGTTATATGCACGAAGGTGAAAATTATATTCCGAAATACGATTTTAAGTGGAAAATATGTTTTTAGAATTATTTCCATTTTTTGGAGAATGACTTATCGCTTCCAGAATTCCCTTTCCACTTAACAGTTTTTCTCTTCTTGAAAATATTCCGGGACAACTTAATAGTCAAAATATCAAATTAAAGATCAACTACTAATTCTAAAATTTAATAACAATCACAAGGGAAAAGATATAACAGAACCCTCCAATCAAAAATCAACATCAACATCATCAATTATTTTGTTATTAGAGTGAAAAACAAATGAACGAACAAAGCATGAACAACAAATTATGGTGTAGTGAGTTACTGTGTGTGGGGGTGAGAGAGAGTATGGAGATGAGCAAGAAACACATTGGATATGTGAGGAAGGTGAATTAGAGTTAGACAAGTGTTTCTGATTTTTTTCAGAATGAAAGAGAAAAAGTTTAGAAGAACGATGGATGTGAGTAAGGGTTGCTTGTTTTTAGTTTTGAGAATGAAAATTATTTAAATATCATTAACTTTAAAACTTAGAATCTATAATATATGAGAGTATTTTTGTCTACTAAAACTCGATACACATTACTACACATTACTAAAATATATCAACTAAAAAAAGAAGTATGCAAGTTAGCAAACTCATATATGTATATATATATATATATATATATATATATATATATATATATATATATATATATAAAAGAGAATCAAATCGGAAAATACAATAATGAAATATTTCTACTTTTTTCTTTGTGCCAAAGGTGTGCTTCCACACTCTTACCATTTAATACAGCAGCATGTACTAATTAAGAGAGAGATGGAAAAGTATAGAAATTCTTACTCAAGTCAATATATTTGTTACATTAAAGTTTTTAAAATTTTAACCGCAGACAATTTCGTCGTACAAAAATGGGTATATTCTACATGTACGTAGAGAAGTTATACATAAATATATATATACGTCGGTTATGGAGAAAAATATGTAGTATACAAATATTTTGTACCTACATATATATTAAGCATTAGTATACATTGATTATACCGTACTAGTATATCTTAAGCACTATAATTTGAATGGTTACCCAGTTCTTAAGAAATTTGGCAGCCATTGATATAGCTGGCTTTCTCGTCCCTCTCTATATATACGTATACCTGTCAAGGCAATCCCAGTTTGCGTACTAACTCTTGTTTCGCATTCACTTCTAAGGAGGAATTGAACAAGACTGTATATAAAGCATACACTTTCTCTTAGATCAATCTTTGGATTTCATGAACAAGAAAAATCCAGAGAAATCAGGGTTATTAGATAGCTAGATAGATTAATTTGCTTTCTTTGATTCATATATATATATATATATATGAACATGGGGAGGCCACCTTGTTGTGACAAAATTGGAATTAAGAAAGGACCTTGGACTCCAGAGGAAGATATCATGTTGGTGTCTTACATTCAAGAACATGGACCAGGAAATTGGAGATCAGTTCCCACTAACACAGGTAATTTTCAGTATCAACTCATTTCTGTTCATTTATTTTCTCTACTTTATATCCTTTTTCAAACCCCGTTTACACACTTACAAATTTTTACTCTATTAAAATCATTCATCATTTTTTAAGGTTTGACGAGATGCAGCAAGAGCTGCAGGCTTAGATGGACTAATTATCTTCGACCTGGTATCAAACGAGGCAATTTCACCGAGCATGAGGAGAAGATCATAATCCACCTTCAAGCTCTTTTGGGCAACAGGTATAGTAGTAGTACTATACCCAGTTGTAACCCTCATCTTCCTACCTACTTTATATTAACTTTGTTTTGCTTTCATCAATTAATGTTTTTCCTCTTTAATTAAGCGAGAATCACGAGGTTCGAAAATTCCAACAATATGATCAAGAAACGAAGATAAAAGAAAAGAAAAACGATCGTGAATATATTTATCTGGATCTTTCCTTAAATAAATTAATTTTGTTTAATATATGATGGTTTCAGATGGGCTGCCATAGCTTCGTATCTTCCAGAAAGGACAGACAATGACATAAAAAATTATTGGAATACCAATTTGAAGAAGAAGATGAAAGCAAGTGATCAAAACGAAGAGCAAGAGGGACATTCTTCTTCTTCTTCTTCACATCCAAAGGGTCAGTGGGAGAGAAGATTACAAACAGATATACAAACAGCCAAACAAGCCCTGTGTGATGCTTTGTCCCTTCACACGACACCAGCAACACATGCTGTGCCTGAGACCACCAAGCCTTCTTCAACTTCTCATCAACCCTACAGCCACGCCTCATCTTCATACGCATCTAGCTATGAAAACATTTCCCGGTTGATGGAAAACTGGATGAAAACTCCAAACTCACTAGGGGATTATTCCTTCAATAACATGGTCAATATTAATACACCAAGATCCAGTTCTAGTGAGGGAGCACATAGCACCACTAATACCACGTGTGCACAAGATCATGTTTTTGACTTGTTCACCTTCAACTCCTCCACAAACTATGGTTCTGCCTCTCAGACTCAAGTGCCTCTTACCATGATAGAGAATTGGCTTTTCGAGGATTGGGCTTCTCAGTCTCATGAAGATCTGATGAGCATGTCGCTGGAAGAAAGTACTTCAGGTTTGTGTTAGAATTTGTTACCTTTTTCTTTATTAGGTAAGTCCTTTTCCAAAGTCTCGAGTTCTTCAAAATGGAATTTTTTTTCTAAAGCTGTTTTCGTACGAGAAGGTAATCAATACCCTCTCTCTCCACAAACAAGAATTGTACATTACTATAGTACGTCTGTATCCTTTCTCAATTTGCTACGTGCGTACCAATTTATGAGAGTTTTATAATGTCTGTATTTTGGACCTTCGTTTACTGTCTCGAATATTCATCTAGGGTTACAAATGAATTTCAGCATTATCACCTATCATTATCTATCAATGAAAACCACCGATTTATCCAATTCAATGCTTCAGTACGAATCTCAGTCCAGATTTAAAAGGTTAGGTGTGCTTTGACTAGCTTATTTTTGTAAAAAAAAAAACATCTTTACGTGAGTTTCGCTGAAGAATAACAAGTTATTTCACCCTAAAAATCAGCACTGCGTTGTGAGTTTACCAAGCAAAATGAATAAACTGAACTTATATATATATATATATATCTGATGTAATACATGATTTAGATATATGTACTAAAACATGATGTTGGATTATTGATAAATTTTCATTTAATTTTTCAAAAATAAAAGTTAAGTAGTATTAGTACTTTAAAAAAATGATGTACTTTTGTAATCTTCATCTTTTAAATATAATTTGACAGTCTATCTATATTCATAATTTTAGTTCTGCTAACAAGTCTACAAGGTGTAGTTAAAAATTAATAAATGAACTTTCTTTTAATTGTTGAAGATTATCTTAGGATCGCATTGGAAAGTAAACTGTTCCTCTTTATTTCTCATAAAAAAAATGTTTGCAATGATGTAATTTTCGCACGTTGAGTTTGTGATACGTGGTTGGTGAGAGGCTAGCAGAGTGTTAATGAGGACGACTGAAGTTTTTTATTCATCACATGCATAAATTTTATCCATGTATTTTTCTTCTGATGTATGCATTAAAGAGTTAAAGAGCATGGCAGAGAGAGATACTTTTCTGTTGATTAACTATTCTCCTTATATTTTATAAAATTTAATGTTTTTTTAGATAAAAAATACAAATAAACGGTTTTCCGGTGATTGATGTTACATTTTTGTATACTGATGTGAAAGTAAATTAACTCGACTTATACAGATTCAATTAAAAATGATTCCGTTTATTTTGGTATATTCATCTATTTCATCAAATATTATTAAAAAAATAATAACAAAAGATTAAAGTGTCAAAATTAATAATTTTGTAAACAAACAAATTAAATATCAAAATTGTTTCTAACATTTAAAATTAAATTGTCAATTTATATAATTAAAACTAATAAATAATTATAATAAAAAACTTACATAAAAAATTATTCAAAACTAATAAAAGGTTATGGATCAAACCCTTGATGAGTAAATTGGCTCACAAGTTGAAATTTATTTTAACATTTGTATTATATATACTTTTAAATTTATCAAATTATGCTATCTATTATTTTTTTTATGTTGAGAAATCAAATATTTTAAAATATGAAAAAAGAAAAATATATAGCAGGCGACCATAAAACAAACACTTTTTTACAACTAATAATATTTAGGCTAAATTTTTTTGTCCTCTAATTTATTTAAAATATTCAATTTGGTCCCTAACTTTTATTTCGTTCCTAACTTTTATTTGGTTGCAATAAGTCATTTAGTTTTTAAAAATATTAAATTTGATCCTAATAAATGATAACATTAAAATCATTAACGTGTGAAAAGGACTGCATAAAAGACAGGTTTGTTCAACGTGGATTGGTGATGTCGATTTTTTTTCACCATCTTCGGCTTTTCCATTTTGAATTCAATTTTCATCCTCTCCATTTCTAGCATCACTCACATCATCTACACAAAACCCATCCACACCGTTGTAACCTCCATCCAACAACCTCTATTTTTACTCTAACTACACTTCGTTATCACCATCTTCAACAAATCCCCTTACACACAAGAATCTCTTGTCCAAATTTCAGCACCCCATTTTCCAGTCCATCTTCGCTAATACCTTAACTAAAGAGACCCAATTCCCGACCCATATACAAATCCATCATTAAAACAAAATTACAATTAATGACAAAATTGAGAATTAATGACAAAATTTAACGGATAAAAAAATTTGTTAGTAAATAAATTTTTTTGACCAATTTTGCTGACAGATTTATTCTATAGATAGCATTTATCGATAGCATTTATCTGTAAATATCTCACTAATATATTATTCATCTATTGAAAGATTTTTTTTATTACCAAAATCTATTGATAATTATAAATTTTATGATCTGTTATAAAATTTGTTGATAATTTAAAATATTAATATGAACAAATTTGCCTGTAAGTAAATCCATTGATATAAAGTATGAATTTTTTTTGCCTAAATAGCTTAGAAATAATTTCATGTGAAAGTAGATATTTTTTTTCTTCGTATCAAAACATAAGAGAGCTTTCTTCGTCTTTTCCATGCACACAATACAAAAAATTTATTATTATTAACGTCTAAAATTTTTTGGTAATTTTTAAAATCTATCAATAAATCTAAATGACTGATATTTTTGGACAAATTTTTTATCATCAATAAAATCTTTATTAGTAAATATTAATAGGAATATCTGTCAATAATAAATTTGTCAATAAAATTTATAGATAATTGAAAGTTTAAATTAGTCAATAAAACTTATTGATAATTCAAATTTTCTTAAAGATATATTTTTATCGATAAATTTGTAAGAAATTCGGTGAATTTATGCAGTGACAATCCACCGCTAATGGAACCTAAGGCTTTGTCGTCGTTACCCTCCATTATCGACCAAGCTCATAACATAAGATATTAGACATGACACTAAAATCACTGCCATTAAATTAGTTTTGGGACCAAATCTCCTGAGGATTTAACTCAAGCTATTTTCTACACTGCAAACGGTTCTTTTAGATAAAAAGTATGTAGACTGAGTTCATGAGTAGGTTGATCTTATCGTTGCATCGATGTGCTCGCTTAAGTATTTATGGCTCTGTGCACTGGGTGGAGGTGTTGTGCTCGTTGATCAAGTCCATTAGATCCTTTATGGTGGACGAGATCGAATCGAACGACGATATTCCAAAAGTGATAGCACTGGGTGATGTGCTATGCTAGCTGACAAAGTACATTTAAGTCCATTAGAATGTGTGTTTTTTAGACTTGTCAAGCTTAAAACATCATTCATTTAAGCCCGACTCTGTCTATTTTAAGATACCATTTTTTATCACTCTGAAAGAGGAGTCTTCCATCCCTTTACCCTCATAGAGAAATAGAAGTAAAGGAGAAAATATATGGTGTTGGCGGCAACTGTCGGATCCCATTTTGAGGTTTTTGGATACCGAGATTGTCTTGTGACTTGCATGTTTGTGGAGGTGAAGAGCGGAGGGTTTGGAATGTGCAGTAGTGAAGGATTTGCCCTAATAAAGAAACCCCTTTTAATTTTCAATTTTTATCCTAATAATTATAAAACAAAAATGCACAGTCAAAAAACAAACACTCTACCACTTATGCAATCATTTTCACTTTATCCATCACGATTTTAATGTAGTCATCAATTAGCATTAAATTGAATCGTTTTTAAAGATTAAAGAACTTAACTGAATTAAATAAAAATTAGAAATGTAATTGACTTTTCCAAACGAATTAGAAAAAAAAAAGATTTTAGTCCAATATTTTTATGACTTATAATTTTTCATATCATTCATACACGTATAAGGAGGGACAATCACTTAGTTAATTTTATTTATTTATTTATTATATTAATAAATGTGATAAAAAAAAATTATTGGAAAAGGTAGGCAAGAAAATAAAAGAGAGTGTGGTTATAAGATGGGGTATTAAATGATGAGATGAAAGGAGGCGTGTTATCACAAAAAACATTTAACCCTTCTCTTTGTACTTTGGAGGCCACGCTGTTCTCTCTCCCACCACTCTTGAGAATAGTTAGAGAAGCAGCAACAATACCTTTCAACTTCATTCTTCTACCCTTCCCACCTCAGCCCTACCACCACTACCGACAACTCACTATCTTCTTCACTTCACGCTGCTTCCCACTGAGTTTCCGAGTTAACTCACTATTCTTCCACAATTTAGAATCTGATACAGCCCGTGAACCAAAATCATGGCGAGAAAGCGCCATGCCTACTCTCTCGGACGCCCTTCCATCCATATTTTCCGTCTTCGCGTGTTTTTCAAATGACGCATTAGTTCAATACTCTTGATGTTAAGATATTTCACTCTATATCAAAAAAGTTATAAACGATTCAGTATTGGTTCATACAACTTATCAAAATTCAGTCTCACTTTTTAAGGTTAAATGTTTCTTGGTAATGGTTTTGTACAATCTATCAAAGTCTACCCTCCTATTTATGAACTTACAATACATTCAATCTTGATTTGCATATCATGACGTGTAGGTGCAAATTTACTAAGATCATTTTTATTTCAAGAATTATAATATGCTATCTTAATTTACTTTATTGGTTTTTTTTTCTCATATTATATTATTTTTAAGATCACCTTGTAACTTCTATTAGAATGAAAATATTCTATAGCACTCACTTATTAATGTTTTATTTAGTGGTTGATGATTTCAAGGCAAATAACTATTTTTCTATATTATAATTTAAGGTCTTATTTAAGATTCCGTGTATTAAATTTTATATTAATATGTCAGCATATCTTCGTGAAGAGGTCTTATAAAAGTCATATCTTAAACTTATATTCTATGTATGATCCTATACCCTTAATTGTTTAACAGTCCCGACTTTATGCTTAATTGTTAGAGAATGGTATAAGATTAATGAAAAGTGCTACAAACATTTTTGAAACACTAATTAACTCATTAACCAAATTATACATAAAAAAAAATAATTAAGAGAAAAGCCACTTCTTTGATTCGGCTATCAAAGACACAAATCTCTTCTTCATGTTCGGGCATATATGAAAATGATGAAGGAATAATGTAGGCACCAAAGTTAAAACCAGAATTGAACACAAAAATTGAAACTCTTGAATGCACGTTCAATTGTTTGGATCAGGTTCAATTCATATTCCACCCTCATCTTAAACTCGTCAAATTGTATCCTCACAAACAAATCACTAAACATACATATAAAAGAAGTCTAAGGTGGGACCTTCTTTACCATGACACACTCACTCGATCCCTTTGTAAGCTCACAAATTGAGAACCTGTCTGTCAATGCTAAACACATACGACCATTTGGTCCAATCACATAATTTTCTAGGATAATGATACTTTAACAACATTTTTTTGACAATATTTTAACATCATCTATATGTCATTATGCGATTGGTCCAAAATTACTCCACAATCAACAATAATCATAATCATTATCTTAAGCAAGAAAACAACGGTGAAAGAAAAATAATTAGACAAAAGTAATTGAAAATGACAGCCCAACTTCATCCTTAGAAAAGTGAAAAAAGAAACTCAAATCATATTTTAGTTTAACACCTAAAGTAAGAGAAGGAAAATTTTCTAATAAATATAACATTAGTTTTTATCACTAGTAAGTGTAACACATTCTTTTGATGACTTCATCTTTATATACATATACAAGTTTTTATATATAACATTTTATGAAAAAATTTCTTTTATATTTATTATTTCTGTTCATGTTTAAAAATATAAAAGTGATGAGTATGAAAACAACTCAGATATATACATGCACATTTTTGTCTCCAAATCCAATTAAAAAAAATCAAATATTATTCATATTTGCTTTAAATCAATACAAAAATTTTCTGAAATGAAAATAAATCTGAAAAATACATAAAAAAATAAATTTATTTGCGATTATATATATATATATATATATATATATATATATATATATATATATATATATATATATATAAGCTACGTAAGCTCTTTTTTCATACATTTTAGCAAAGTATATTGAATTTTAGTAAACAAAAATATCTTCATATATTATGAATTCTAAGTTTTAAGGTCAAAGGTATTTGAATAATTTTCATTCTCAAAACTAAGAAAAAATAAGAAACATTGACCCTTACTCACCTCTCTCTCTCATCCCTCATTCCTCTCAATCATTTCTCTTTCATCTCTCTCACTCCAACATTTTCTCTCACATTCCTACAATAGTTCCAATTGAAAAAATCAGAAACACTCACCTGACCCTAATCCACATTCCTCACTTATCAAATTTGTTTCTCTCTCATCTTCATCTTCTCTCACATCCACACACAACAACCTGCGACACCGCAATTTGTTGTTTTTGCTTTGTTCGTTCATTTGTTTTCCACTTTAATAACAAAATAATTGATGATGTTGATGTTTTTTTATTGGAGGGCTGTGTTATATTTTTTCCCTTTTGATTGTTATTAAATTTGTAAAAAATTAGAGTCTACAATAATTTCAAACTAAAAAAAAAAGGAAACCCTCCACGAAAAGAGGTTAGCATCAATCCATAATAGTTACAAAGCATTTAGTTCTTAATACCAATTTTGATAAAATCATATAAATGAAAGGAGTAGTAGTTAAACTATGAGCGTGATGTAACAAATTTATTAAGTTTAAAACTCAATTTGAAATTCAGTTTTGTTTTTTTTTTAATTTCACTTTCGCGGTAAATGATAAATCAGAATGACAACATCATGTTTATAATTTTGATAAAATCATAAAAATGATAGGAGTAGAAGTTAAACTATGAGCGTGATGGTAACAAATTTATTAAGTTTAAATTCTAATTTTAAATTCAACGCGTTTTGTTTTTCTTAATTTCACTTCTGCAACAAATAAGTTGGAGAGTGAAAATTTTAAAACAAACTTATATGATGTGATTCACTTTAGAAAGTAATTTTCTGGTCCAACTGAGAGCTAACAGGTTCATTATGACTAGTTTACTAATTTTTGGTTGATTTTAATTAGTTAGTATATCAATGCAATTTTTCTTGAGAACTACTCGATATTCTACAATCTGCTAAAGTATAGAAAACGTGTAATTTGTTAGAATATTTTTTTTACAAAAATGAAATGAAAATATGTTTATCAATATGAAACATTCGAAAGGGAACGAGCAGTGGTCTCTTCTCTGAGTAAGAGGTCACAGTCAACAACAATTTTCTCTTTTCATAACTCTCTTCAATAATTTGTTCCTTTTAAATCATTTAGTACGATGTGCAGGAACTTCATTTTTTTTATTGTGTTTTGGTGTTGGTTATATACAGGAAGGTGAAAAGTATAATCTGAAATATTTTTTAGCGGAAAATATGTTTTTAGAATGATTTACCCCTTCCGGAATCCCCTTTTCACTTAACGATTTTTCTCTTCTGAAAAATATTTACGGACAACTATTCAAAATATCAAATCTCTCTGAAGATAAACTAAAATTTAATAACAATCAGAAGGGAAAAAAAATACAATATAACCCTCAAATCAAAAATCAACATCAATATCATCAATTATTTTGTTATTAAAATAGAAAACAAATGAACGAACTAAGCAAGAACAACGAATTGCGGTGTTGCGGGTTGATGTGTATGAGTGAAAGAGAGCATGGAGATGAGAGAAAAACAAATTAGATAAATGAAGAAGGTGGATTAAAGTTAGAAGAATATTTTTTATTTTTCAGTTAGGACTAGTGTAAGGATGACGGAGAGAATGCTAGATTTCCAAAGAAATGGGTGAGAGGAATGAGAGATGAGAGAGAAGTGAATAACAATTTTGGGGTTTCTTTGTTTTTTTTAGTTTTGAGAATAAAAATTATTCAAATACAGTTGACTTTAAAACTTAGAACGCATATACGAGAATATTTTTGTTTACTAAAACTCACTACAACTTAACAACTCACATATATATATATATATATATATATATATATATATATATATATGTGTGTGTGTGTGTACATATATATATATATATATGTGTATATATATATATACACACATATATATATATATATATATATACATATGTATGTGTATATATACATATGTATGTGTATATATACATATGTATGTGTATATATACATATGTATGTGTATATATACATATGTATGTGTATATATACATATGTATGTGTATATATACATTATATATATATATATATATATATATATATATATATATGGGGTTTGCTAACGCGCGTACGCCTGTTTTTCAATTGGTACATTTTAGCAATGTGTACCGGATTTTAGTAGACAAAAATACCCTTATATATCATGGATTCTAAGTTTTAAGGTTAAGGGTATTTTAATAATTTTTATTCTCAAAACTTAAAAAAAAAAAAAAAAGAAACCCCCCAAACCCTTACTCATCTCTCTCATTCCTCTCAATCCTTTCTCTTTCATCTTTCTCACTCCAACCTTTTCTCTGTCATCCCTACTGTAGTTCCAATTGAAAAAATCAGAAACACTTGCCTTTAAACAATTTGCCTTTGTAAAGAGTTAAGTCATTGACATATTCACCTTCAGGCAAAGGTTCATTCAAGATCTCTTCAATTTCACCATCTTCACTAACCTCTCTAATTTCATCATTTGCATAGGTTGAATGAACATCTCTAAAAAAAACCCTCCGGACCAATTACCAATTCTTTTGGATGTCATTATGCTTGTGAAAATCAGATAGAATTATATACGACAAAAATTATAAAATGAAAACTCATTATAAAGTCATTTTTTGTAAGAAATTGTTTAACAAAGAGTGTTTCTGATTTTTCCCAGGCCAATTACCAATTCTTTTGATGTCATTATGCTTGTGAAAATTAGATAAAATTAGATAAAGACAACAATTATAAAATAAAAACTCATTGTAAAATTATTTTCGTCAATTACCAATTCCTATGCTTGTGAAAATTGGATAAAATTAGATAAGACAAAAATTATAAGATGAAAACTCATTATAAAATATTTTTTTTGTAAGATTGTTTAACTACAAGTGTTTTTGATTTTTTCAATTGGGGCTATAGTAGGGATGACAGAGAAAAGATTGGAGTGAGAAAGATGAAAGAGAAAGGGTTGAGAGGAGAGGTGAGTAAGGGTTTGGGGGTTTCTTTTTTTTTTTTAGTTTTGAGAATGAAAATTATTAAAATACCCTTAACCTTAAAACATAGAATCCATGATATATAAAGATATTTTTGTCTACTAAAATCCAGTACACTGCTAAATATATATATATATATAAAGTATGTACGGAGGAAGGGAGAAAGCGGTGCACACATTTATTCATTCACATTCAAGTCAGATATATAGATTATATAAACAGCTTTAAAATAATTACATTTTCTATACAGTTAAGCAAGTTAAATACTTTACTTGAATTGATTTGATTATTTTTCATACATATGGCTTATTGTATATGTTTATTTTAAGTAGAGAAATATTTTAAAGTTGTAATTTATTAATCTATTGGTCTATTATAGTTTATAAACTATTACCATTAAGTATTCCTTTTTCTTATCAATGTCCTATTAAATCACACGCGAAAACTTAATTATCTAAGTAGTATCATTATATCAGTAACATATAATTAGTGGTATAAAAATATAAAATAATTAATTATATTTATTATAATTTACAATTCTTTAAGTGGACACCGCGATTATTATTTTATAAAATGCTTATTGAGCTTAAATTATTTTAATACACACACACATATATATATATATATATATATAAAATTTAAAACAAACTTATATCATGTGATTCACTTTAGAAAGTAATTTTCTGGTCCAATTGAGAGCTAACAGGTTCATTATGACTAGTTTACTAATTTTTGGTTGATTTTAATCGGCTCACCACGAGTTTGAGTCGGGTTGGGTTGGAAAAAAATGTGAAAATTTTGATGTGAGCCAATTTTGATCCGGCTCGCTAAGAACCCGGCTCACCCGGGTTGAACCCGTGGTGAGTCGGGTTGGCTCACCAACCCACCTATTTTTTTTATTTTTTTATTGAAATCAAATTAATTATTCGAATTCTATTTTTTTTTATTGAAATCAAATTAATTAAATTAATTATTCAAAATGCACAACCTTTACTTCGCAGTAGAGCTTTTCGTGCTGAGTTGTGCTCTTGTCTATCCAAAAGTTTCCCTCTGCTATATATTTTTGTTAACAACTATATGTAGTTTCTTGATCAAACGGTTGTGTATGTCTCAATTGGCAAAATATGCTTTGATAGCTTAGAATATATAACAATAGAATTCTTTTGTTTTATTTTCTTTTATATCAATTGGTTTAATTATTAGTGTTTCAATTTGATCGATCAAAATAACATGTTATAAGAATATTAGAAGAAGAGGGTGAAAAAAAAGTTAAGTGAGCCAATGAGGCAATCCGTTTAACCCACAACCCGTGATGGGTCGGGTCAGGTTCAAATTTTTTCGGCTCGCTAATAAATGAGTCGGGTTGGGTTGGCTCACTAAGTGACCAACCCGCAGTGAATTGGATTGGGTCGGATGGGGTTACTCGTTTTGACAGCTCTAATGTATGGTTATTGTAAAATTAGTAAATTAATTATAAGTGACATCTTATAATTAAATTCACATTTAGTAATTGTTGATTCACTGTTCCATATAGGACAAGTTTGAGAAGAAAAAGAGCGAAATTCTTTCGGACCACATGACTTTTATATATGTATGGTGTTCAGCTGGATTCACATGGGAATAGAAGATGCATTAACTACTCTTAATAAATGTCAACCAGCCTTTGAGGAGCTCATTTAAAATAAACGTTTTAATTAAACATTTAATATTATTTTCTTAACCAATATCTGATTAGCTCTCGGTAATTATAACTTTTCACGTAAATTAAGGGTTAGTAAATAATAGCCTTGAATAAGTATTATTTTGTAAGAGTTTTAAAATAGGGAATAATAAAAATATAAAAAGAAATAAGAAGGTGTAAAGAATAAAATTAATATTAGATACATCTTTTCTTGCATCGATATAGAGTTGTCCTGAAAGAGCAATATCTCAGCTACCAATTGAAGTGAGACCAAGCTTTAAATGGAAAATTATTATAAGGAAAGGAAGTGAAGGTACAAATGTATGTGATATATGATTGAGGTATTAAAGAAGTAAAGCTGTGTGAGAAAAATGACACTGTATTAAGTAAATCATGTGGTGCAAAATAAAGGATGGCCTTGTGCAGAGGGGAGGGGGACCCTAAGGACCCTAAACTTTTTAAGTTCTGGTTCCCTTACTCCCAATTTTCACAACCTTTAATTTATATTTTTAGCAATAAATTTAAATAAATGGTCTGCATTGCATTTCTCATTCATGGTTCATTATCTATCACCCAAGTCTAAGAGAAGAGATGAACAATAACTATAAAGTGGTCACGGATTAGTTTTTTAAAATTCCAATCCAAATTTAATATAAGTTTAAATTAAATTTATGTTTTTATTTAAAAACAAATTGATTTAAATTTTTAGGTTTAAGGACTTGGTTAGGTTTTTCTATAAGGTTTTGTGTAAATTTTTATTTTAATAAATTTTATATATTTATTGAGATACAACAAAAAAAAGTATATAATAAAAATATGAAATATTTTTTTTATTCTAGCACTAAATAAATAAAAAAGTTTAACAAGTGATATTATGCACAAAAAGTGAGAAAAATTGAATTATATAAAATTGCAATTTTATTGAATCACGGATTAATGATGAGTATTTTGAACAAGAATCATTTGAAAAATATAATACTAATTAGATATGAGTTTAACACATACATAAAGATTTGACATTACCTCTGTTCAAAATCATAAGACGGAGTTTAAAATATTTTATTTTTATATAATATTTAATTTTATAATTTTTATTTAATATGAGATTTAAATTCACACTTAACAATTCTCCTCGTAACAGAAAATGCTTGTATGATTCTTTATTAGTAGTTGTATGATTCTTTATTAGTACACATGACTCGTTTAAATTAGTTATCAAGACAAACTTTCAATTAAATTTGGATATTTTTAATTATCTTTTCCAAAGATGGTCACCAGGGGGAGATGTGAGTGTAGACGTTAAAGAAGCTTTTGCTTTAACACAAGTTGAAGTAAGGGTCTGAACCATAAATAAGTATTTAAGAGCAACTCTTTTGTTTTTTGACCAGTTTATATACCTAGCTGAGTGTGTACAATTATTGTGCATATAGATATATAGGTTATTGAGTTAAGATATGGTAGAAGATAGTATTTGAAAGTTGAGAGAATAAAATAGATAATATAACGAAGTTTGTGGGAAAATATGACATTATCGTTAACTTTTTAGAGTTTAAAGAGCCCTTGAGATGTCTTGGGGGTTTCTTTGCTCAATTAATGATTTTATTCTGGAAAATGTGTTTTTGTCCAATTCTATGTTCCTTTGTTTGATTTTTAGAGGTTCTGTATAAGTAGAGTTTTTTATTTTGTTTTATTTTATTACAACTTTTGTATGTAGGTTGAGAGAATCTAATTGTCCCATTTGATTAAATTAATTTCCTTTTATTTATAAAAAAAATATTTATATATTATAATTTGATCTTATTTATTTTTAATTAGTGTAGAATACTTTTAAACCTTCTCACGTGTATAAACATTTAGGATTCAATATTTGTGAATAGTCTGACAAGAACGTGACCTTTGCAAGTAATCTAACAAGAACATGATATTTGTAATAAGGTTAAGTTAAACTCACATTTAACATGCTTAATATCAAAAGTCATTCATAATTTACTATTATGATTGTTGTGTCACTTGTATTGAAACACCTACAATTTTGTTTGATTTTTCGTTATTTCCTTTGTTACATGACTTTTTATATATAAAACACTTTTCTGTGTGAGCAATAATATAGAAGTTGACGAGGTATTATCAATATACGTCGCTGCTGTAATATCAGTGCAGAGTTTGTTACAGTTTTAACATGGTATCTAGAGTAAGTACGATCCTGTGATAATTGTTTTCTGTCTTACGTGATATTATTGCTTCCTTTCTGTTTGCTGAAATGTGTCTGTGATTGGAGTGACTTAGTTCGTGTGTGTGAGAGGATCTTGATAACCCAAGAAAGTGTGTAGAGGTGTCAGGATTTTAGAGGCGGACCCAGGTTGCGTTGAAGATACATTGGTGCAAGAAAAATGGTAAGAAAATGGCAGCATGATACAGAGCACCACCTGTGTTCCATGCCAAATTCTTTGATGACTGGAAGACAAAAGATGCTTGCTATCTTTGGCTTCCAAGATGTAATGGCATTACAGATCCTGGACACAAGCCTTCTAAAGATAAGAAGAAAGAGTTGGAATTACAACAATAGTTGGATAAGAAAGCCAAATTTCTTATTTACCAATGCGTGAACACCAAGATTTTCAAAACAAGATTTCAAAAGCTTCTACTACTAAAGAGTTGTGAGTAGAAAACCAACTGCATTAAAAGTGTACTGCTTGCATGTAACAAGTAATAGTTTCCTCTCAGAATTTTGTATGATTTGACAACTTTTGTCTTCAACAACTCAATTAGATGATAAATTTCACAAAAACAGAAAAGAAAATGTTTTTTTAACCACTTCTTTTTACAACTTTCTACATGTTAATTTGTGATTAGTCCGTTTCAAATATATGAACCAATAAAATTGTGACACATAGTCTATTATCAAAAAGTTGTTAAAAAAAAGTTACCATATCATAGTCCAAACACAAAACACTTTTTTTTTATATACTTTTATCAAGTGTACAACAAGAAATTTAATATAAATTATTCATAATTGTCAATATTAAATTTCATTTACTTCATTCTCATTCACAAACATTTTAATTCTATAGTCAAAATCACCTTACCAACATACTCAAATCCTATTCTTGGAGCATTTAAACCTATGATCACTCATCAAGTTTCAATCTCTTAAATTCTCAACAAGTAAAATTATGCATTAAGTTCAAGAGTCTTACTATTACTAATGAATCATGTCCAATTTCAATTCTAGGTTCAAAAGATATTTTCAATCACCTCAACAACCAACAAATGGATGATCGAGTTATAAGTATTAAGCATATAAATCAAATACTAACTTTGAAATGGAAAAATATATGTATTAATCTCACAAAATACATAAGATTCAGTTTATTACATCTAATATCAACAAACAAGATGACCTCTGTATGGTACAAAACTTAGGACCTACAAATTTAAAAAATAAAGAAAAAATTGAAACCAAAGAAAAATACACTTCTTTTCCCAAGATTCTTTGTCATTATCCCATGCTTTCAATCATGCTTCCTCTTTGTATTTTTATCTTTAATTTGTGACTCATATTCCTCTTCAACCTAAAAGGGTAAAACCACTAAAAATTAAAACCAAAGGAAAAGGAAAAACTTTCCAACACTCAATCAACCTCTAAGGACCTCTCCCAATCATTTTAGACGAAAAATGAAATATAAAAAAAAGAATATCTTAGAAAAAACATAAATAAATAACTTATTTTAACATTTCACCGACGTCTCGCTCAACTGCTGACCTTAAAAGGCAAAAAAGTCTCTACCAAACAATCGTTTACCTCATTTTACATGGCTCAACATAAATTCTTTCACATGAAAGCTGTAAAAAGGATATATATATATATATATATATATATATATATATATATATATATATATATATAAATCAAAATCTATTAACTCACTTGCGGTCCACAAATGACGCACTTTCAAGCTTTCATTCTACCTACGTCTCTGTGAACCAGGGTGCGGCTTAAATATTGTTTTGTTCAAAATTTATATTAAGAGGATATACACTAATATTTCTCAATGCAATGAATTAAGAGTCCATTTTTTTATTGAGAAAAGTTTTTATACCCGGTGTTTAACCCAGAAAAACTACGTTTAAAAGATGTTAAAATATGCAAAATATTTTGTAAGGTTTACTGCAAATATAGTGGTCATTTACGAATTTTGTGACCTTTTAATAAGGATATAATCCTTACCCCTTCCAACAAAAAATATAATCCCATCCGTGTCATCTACATTTTTAAATTGATTTCTAAAATAAACTTAGAAATAAGAAGAAGAGAATATTGACTAATAAACTGAAAATAATAAAAGATTCAAAGGGACGTGCGAAAGAATTCCCGTAAATTAATTATGGGCCTTGGTGTTTATACCTCAAAAAGAGAGCCCATGGTCAAAAGTATAATGTTGGTCTGCATCTACGCACAAAGGCACATAGATATTACATTCACACCCTCCTTTTATGTTCTTCACTTCCTTTCTTCTAGCTACTCTTTTACATTTTTTAAATCCCCTATTTTCTCTCAGGGATGACAAATAATTTTGAACGTTCATGTATCATAATTGACAGTGACATTCATTTCACACACAGTATCAGAATAAAATGGTTATAAAAAAATAAATTTTTATATTTTTTAAGAAAGAAAAAAATAAAAAATAAAAAAAGATAATATTAAATGAATATAAAAAATTTATGTTATCATTTTTCATCATAATACCTATCTTAAAGGCAGGTACTTACAATCTTCTCTTTCTTTCGATCACCTTCATCCCCCTCTTATTCATTTTTTTTCACAAAAATGTATTTCTCGTAAAGTATATTTTATATTACAAAAATTAGTTCTCATATTGTGTTTATTTTATACATTACAGAAGTTAATTTGCGTAATGAAAAAATTATATTACACAAATTAATTTTCATGATTTTTAATAACGTTGAGTTACTCTTTTCAAAATTAGCTTACAAAATACTATTTCCTTATTGAAATTTGAATATTCTGGGTCAATTGATGAATGAGGATAGACCTCTACGTTCTATGAGTTAAGTTGTAGATTTTAATGAGAAAAAGTCATAGTCATAATGCTTTTAATGCATGCCCCTAGTGAAAATGTTTTCTCATAAGTACACATATTCCTGTACTTACAAAAGATAATCGAATGATTAAGCTTTATTTAAAACAATTATCTACTAATTTTAGTATCAATTAATTCTTAACAATCATATACTGAGTTGATTATGCTACCGTTGTAATAAAATAGCATATAGAATGATATTATATATTCATAAACACTGATACAATACATTCTGCGAGTTTTTTTTTTCCTTTTCTATATTTTATTGAATTTTGTCATTTTGATTTAACAAGAGAGTCAACTTCATATTTGAATTTGTAATACATAGTTAATCGATAGAAGATTATATATATTATTAAAAAATTTGAATATTTGATCATGGGTATGTTTTGCATATATATATATATATATATATATATATATATATATATATATATATATATATATATATATATATATATATGCATGTCTTGATTAAGAAGTTAACATGGAGAAAGAGACGCCCTAACTCAGAGAAAGGGACTTTGACTTAAATATGGATGCTGATGGAACGAAAGTTGCTTTAATATGCCGGGTGGTTCACCATTCTTATTGATTGGTACACTTCCATCCTTCATCAATAATCTTCTACATCTATGATTGAATAAGATATTTCAAAGGATTCATCGTCTTTGTTCTTCGCAATCATGAGGTTTGGTTATATGCGCTATATGAAAAATTTGCAGACATGGAGTTTGATTAGGGATTATAGTGCCCAACAATTTTTCGTTTAAAACAACGTTGTGCTTTTAATAATATCTTGATCTGTCATAAAACATGTTTACAATTTATAAACGTTGAAATAATTTATTGATTTCGTATGGTATGAAGGTGTGGATTTTTGAGGATAATTCTGACATAAAGGTATATCAGAAGAATATATGACATAGCTTTCCTCCAGAAAATGGGTACGGTTGTTAAGAAGCAAAGGACATCACCAGGTAGTACTGTTTATCTCTTGTGACAATCATTAGTTCTGTGCAATTATTAGTATATATCTTCTTCTTCTTCTTTTATCTCAAAATCTGATTTTTAGTATCATATAAGAATATTCATTAAGAGTATGTGTGATTAAAGTTTGTAAACTTACTTTTGAATGAAATTCAAACTTCTCTATTTTTGAAGGGTTAGGATGTGTTGTGTGCATGTATAAAAAGAAGTGTTTTACGAGAGATAAGTGTGAAATTATTCTGAGCTAAGAAAATATTGTTTTGACGAACAACTTTTAATTACCTAAGCACGACAGAAGAAATGACATACAACTCAAAATTTGAAACATCAAGCTCAACTGACTATTCACCTGATTCAATATATTCACTCTAATTAAAGTGTTCAAATTGTAAAACTTAATTTATATTATTATGTGATTATAGATTATTTCATATAAATTAGTTTATAAATCTTTGATTTTTTTTAAAATTATATAACAGATTCTCAGTTAAAAAAAGTTTTTGCACTCATTATACAAAATTTAAACTCTTATATTAATCAATTGTTAATTAATCATAGCATGGTGATTTGATTTCAAATATTTATTAAGATATTTTTTTCCTATTTATTATTATTCGATGACTTGTGGAATAAAATTCCCTAAGAAAAATCAAAGGAGATTTTTATTTTGTTAATTTTAGAAATTGAGTTTTAAAATTAACTTAAAAGCTATTAGCTCGTAAATACTATGAGAGATGTCGCCACTTTTATTTATAATATATATATATATATATATGTATATATATAATTTTAGCATTATTTTCAATTAATATAAGTATTGAATATCAAGTATTTTGAATGTGAAATTAAATATTTGTATGTGAATGGTTTAGTGAGTGATAAAATAAGATTTACAATAATAATTAGAATAAGTTTTAATATTATTATTTTAAATATATTTAGATATAATTTCATTATACAAAACTAAATTATAAAGTGAAAATTTTATCTTATTTGTACTTTTTTCAAGTTTTATTTCAATTTTATGAGGTTTAAACCCTTTTTTTGCAATAAATCTTATCTAGTCTACATGGATGGACTAATCAAGGTGAGTAGCCATAAATTGATCAATAATATATAATATTAGGAATACGTTTTAAACTTATTTATTAAACTTAAAAAGCTAACTCATTTAAGAATAACTTTACCACATTTATATGCTATATGTTTTTACATGATATTTTGAAAGTTTAGAACAACTTTATATATATATATATATATATATATATATATATATATATATATATAATTCTAGACCTTTTGACTAAAATCTATTTTTAATAAAAACAAAAATAATTTGATTATAGATGTTTTCTGGTTTTGAATTTTTCGATTACGTGAATTAACTCATTCCTGTTTTCATACGGCATTACGTGATACTTTTTTTTATCTCATACTTTTATAATTTCATATCAATTAATTATTATGTTTATATACTTTTCTTTCTAGTGATCTTATCTAGTTTGAAGACTGTTGCTTTTCATAGAAAACATTTGTGATTTATATAAAGAAAATATAATTTTCTTTCTTTCTCTATCTAAATGTCAATTAACATTAAAGTGACCACCAATCTTTTTCTTTATCACATATCTTTATCTCTCCAGCTAAATAATATGCTCAACTGAAAAGGATCTATGTTGACACACTTTTAGTACATTCATTTATCCCCCACTCCTAAAAAGCTTTTCGACTCTTTCCTTCAGTTTATATACCGTTACTAAACCGACACTATAGTTAATCTATAGATATATGTAACAATTATACTATTACACAAATTAATCACAATGCCCCGTATACAAGTCTGCCCAGATGCAAGGCGATATCATCACAACAATTTTCTTTTAAAGTAATTCATCACATTATTATGGAAAAAAGAAAAAAAAACAGTCTTTCCTTTGTAGTTCAAAACAGTCTACAATATGATAACGGTTAAAAACCACTATATAAAGTAATATACGTAATCTATATCGAGTAATGATTTTGACTCATTGTAATTAATAGGTCGTTTTCCACATACTAATAATACTTAATCTCTTTAGTAATGTATTTAAAATCATGAAAAAATACAGGTCAAAAAGCTAAATAAGTGTTTATCATTTAGAAAAAAGATAACTCATGAGTATGGTTAGACTTGTAAACTTAGTCCCAGAAATTTCACTGTAGAATAATTTTAAAAGCAAAGTATTTTCTATTTTAAATTTGCTTTAAAATGACATTTGACCTCATGTTTGCCATTTGAAACGAAGGGCAAAAGTTTTTACTTCCAAACGTGATCTGAAATAGTAAAATGCCATCGAATGTTTCAAACGGAAGTTTGTGTGTGGCAAAAGCAGCACCAAACATATATACACTAAAAAAATTGAATTTTGCATAAAAATAAGACTCCTTTATCGGTAAATTAGAGGGAAATTTGAATATTTTGAGCAGTTAGTTATATAATTATATGTATTGATCCGGGTGACATTGGTAGGTACTGGAATGGTTTATTGGTAGGATAACGAAAGTTTGGCTTCTGCAGGAACATGAAGATATGGGTAATGGTTAATGTGTGAGTGAGAAGAAAACGGTAGAAGTGCCCCCTACACGCATAGTCTTCAATGGAACTAAACAGCCACACACACTTCCATCAGTACTTGACGTTAGCCAAAAGGACAGATTACTATACAGCCAGGCATCACAGCACATTGTTTCAACGCCTTCATAAATATTTGACACGATTCACATCTCAACGCTGGCAAACTTATGCCATTGTCTTCAAAACCCTTTTCCTTTCCTTTCCCCTTATATGTAATGCTGTTTTTCTCATAACCATAAACACAATGGTTCAAGCTTATCTCTTACATTTCATACTGGTTTTACTTTTAACGAACGATGGCATGGACTTCGTAGTCCAAATATATGATTAATTAGGGGGTTATTGTTTAAAGAGAAGAAGGAAATTGAGATGAATTTTGAATTCGTGATGTTTTATTTGGGTGTGTTTTCGAATTGTAGTCTAATTAATGTAAACGAGTTATGTCGATGTCTGATTGACAAGCACGAGTCCTTGTCCTTTGTCATGTTCTCAAATGTGCACATGTTACTGACCCATTGTGGGCTTGTCCTTTCTAGTTCTTTACTTTGAAATGGTGTTGGTGGAGGCTCCTCATGCCTGCTTGAACATGTATTACTAATGGATTAATTGAAGAATCCATACCTTTCAACGTCAAACATGTCTATGGTTTCGTATTCTTCCATATCCAATCCTAGCACAATAAGAATATTTCAAAATCCTCATTACGCAGATCTTGTGGAAGCGGCCGGTTGGTCACTTCTGTTTTCTTTCCCTTCTTCTACTTTCTACATATTCTACTTCCTCCTATATTTGCAAACCCATGCAGTGAAAACTAAAAATACAGGACACTTCAATCATCTCATGTTTTCTGGTTAAATTAATAAGCAATAACAACAACAACACAAACATGAAATAAATCGGTTTAACCAAAACTAGGTTTGATGATGGCAGATAGGTATTGTAGGAAGCATATAAAAGTGAAATTTAGAAAAATCATGACGTTGTCCTTGATTTGATCCAAAGGGGAGAAGATAAGGGTCCACACTGGGTATATGAGAGTGTGGGGGAATGGTCTTATAATTATTAGAATCTTACAAGAGTTGTTGTCACAGTAGCAAGGGCCAGCAATCTACCTTTTTAGTATCAAATCGGACCCACTGCAGATATAAAATTAGCGGCTGAGTCTAGTTAAGTGGTTTAATCTCTGAGGTTTGGGCGAAAACCAGTTTACTCTCATCTCATGGTATGATGATATTCATAAATTGGTGACAAATTCTGCCATGTATATAAAGGTAGGCATGCAGCTAAATGTGTTGTGTTTTGGTTTTTGTTGTTTTGGAAGAGTGATAGGTGAGCCATCAATTGTGGAAGACAAGTCCAGGGTTGTATGGGTAGTGTGAGGACAAGCATTCCCTCATTGAGCTCCCATTTTAAGTTTTGTCCTCTTCTGAATCAGAGGGCGCCACCTCCAAAACAAACAGCTGATCTTCGTGCAATAAACATAAACACTTGAACCTTTCTCTTGCTTTGTAGCCAATTAAAACAACCACCGCTCCCTCTTCATGATGTGTTCTTCCTTCATTGGCTCATACACCAATAATCATTAATGCTTTCACTACTCCTTTTTTGCCTGTCCTCTTCAAAATTTATTTTATTTAGACCATCAAAAACTTTCTGCTCTATTTATCATCACTTATGATCACATTTTCCATCTCTTCATCCTACCTATAGCCCCCTCGCCCCTACTTCTCTGCCATTTATAAATCTACACGCTAGGGTTAGGGTTACCCACCAACTATATATTAATTGTATATAGACACAGCTACCTAGGGCGCTATATTATTATATTATATATACACATCTATCTCTATATCAATCCCGTTTTCTCTTGTGTCGATCCCCTACTTACTTTTCTGCTCTGTGGTGTGCGGAATCAAGCGGCGGTTAGGGTTTTGCCAGGATGAAAAAGAGGCAGGTGGTGGTGAAGAGAGAATACGCCGCTTCTTCTGCGGTGGGGAATATTCGATACGGGGAGTGCCAGAAGAATCATGCAGCCAACACCGGAGGTTACGCAGTGGATGGTTGCAGGGAATTCATGGCTAGTGCCGGTGAGGGAACGACTGCTTCGCTTACATGTGCGGCTTGTGGCTGCCACAGGAACTTTCACAAGAAGGAAGTACTGCACGGAGTCAACTGAACCAGACCAACCTGTGTCTCGCTCTGTGATTCATGAGTGAGTTCTTTCTCGTTCTTCTCCTCCATTCCTACCACCCACAGTCAGAAACCAAAAAAATAGAGAAACACAATATATATAGATATATATATTGAAGAGTTTGTGTATCAAATTACCTTTTCTTCTTGCTTCTTGCTTCCATTGGTGCTTGCAATTAAGTCTTGATTGCTGATACAATAGACATTGATTCCTGTGAAAGAAAATATTGAACTTATGAACTTCTGTTATTGGAATATTACTCTATTGTTCTCTTCTCCATCTTTTGCTCTTCCTCTGGTCTTCCTCCTCCTTTGTTTACAAGGATTAATCTTGCAAGGAAGAGACGATAAGATGGAGAGAAGATAAAGCGATCCACCCTGCTTTGAAATTTACTTTTAACCATGTTAGCACAATCATTTATTAAGCTAATTAGGCTCCTTTGTCATCTTCTTATTAACCTTTTCTCAATCACCAA
Source organism: Vigna umbellata (assembly GCF_029865625.1). Taxonomy (NCBI): domain Eukaryota; kingdom Viridiplantae; phylum Streptophyta; class Magnoliopsida; order Fabales; family Fabaceae; genus Vigna; species Vigna umbellata. The sequence goes on from NC_142165.1 coordinate 98,515,852, forward strand.
AAAATAGATGGAATCTTGGAGAATGAATTTAGTGGAGATTACCTGTTAACGACTACATCTGTTTAAGAATAAAGAAGAACATCGCTTCAATATTTTATCATATATATTTCTATGCTTATATTTTCTTATTAACAAAGTATAATTAGTTGGTGTTTAATATAAATAACTAAAATTAAATGTTAGTTTTTTTCTATTGAAAATTAACACAAAACATCTTTATAATATTTACTTGAATTTTGTCCAAATTAGCATAAAATTATGAATCCATAGAATTAAAATTCTTAATACATTGGAATTCTTTTTTTTTTATTTAATGAATTTCATTTAATACTTTATGGGCATTAACTATTGCTCTTTTAGTTTTTTGTTGTTGTCTTTTTGTACTAAAAAGAACAAAATCTAACTATTATATGTGCAAGCTCTAAAATATTCTTTAATTTATAATCATCATTGTCCCTACCTTTTAAAATAAAGTTTAACGTTTATGTATGGTTACGGACATATATAATGAAATGTAAGAAAAGAAATATTAAGTTGACAACATGCTGACTATTTATTATCTACTTTTAATATTAATGTTAATATATATATATATATACAGAATAAATATCGACATTTACTTACAGATGAAAATTTATTGATATAAAAATATTTGTTTTGCTCTTTTTTAAATATTGGGTTGTTTTTAATTTGATGTGGAATTTCTGCAGCAATTGTTCTTGAAAGTGTACTTAAATTTGTGAAAATACTGTAACTAGTATAACTTGTTTTAAACTTATTTCAATACTTTTGTGTTCAAACTTTCATGTATAAATTCTTGGAAACTTATTTACTAAGAAGTGATTTAGATAAAAACCTATTCATTTCATCTTATTTTACCAAAAAAACTATGTTCTTTTAAAACTAAATTCAATATTAACCTTTTATTTAAGTTTCTTATTAAAATTTCAAAAAAAAAAGACAATTAATTATTAAAAAGCTACTTTTTTTTGTGTGTTATAGGTGTATTAATGAGGTATTTACTTTCAACTACTTATGTATAAGATTCCGCCGAGCTCTAACTGTACCAATGATTTGTTTGTAAAACTATGAACAGCTTATAAATGAAGTTAACATTACAAGGCAATCTTCAATGCACGCCTTAACACCAATTAATTTATAATTTATTTTATATGTCTTCAATTAGTTATACTATTTAATTGTAATTATTACGTGTTAATATAAAAGTATTGATTATTATATTTAATGTTTTTTACAAAAGATTTTTTTTTAATACAAAAAGAGTTATATATATTTATTAAAATTTTCATAGACCAAGGTTTTGAACATATAATCTGGGTTTGACCAGGAGATGCTCTGATTGTCTTTCAAAATAAAATTATAATTGTAATTAAATGAAAATAAATTTTATTAAAAAATATTTTCACAATTAAGTAATACTTAGACTCTTACATAAATGTTCAAATTCTATAAACTATTTAAGTAATCCTTCAGATTTTATGTTTGTTCAAATTTAAGTAATCTTCCAAATTTTAAGTGATATAAATAAAAATGTTATTAAAATATTAAAATATTTATAAAAAATCCCAATAAAAATAAATGTTCGTGAAATAAATTAGTATAAAAGAGACAAATCATCAATAATAAAAATGGAAGAATATTTGGTGTTTATATTGTATTAAAAAAAAAGACACATCCTCAGTTATTTACTTAAATAAATTCTTTAACTTAAATATTTGACTTGCGACCACCTAATTATAATTATACAATTAGGTTCAAATCTCAAACCATTTACTTTTAATTTTTTGTTCACTTTAATAGCACATTATAGAAAAAGTATTTCAAAATAATAATATAATAAGTAATAAAATATTTTTTTTTAAAATTGAGAAGCTCTAATGAAAATAGACATAGCAAGAAAATAAAAAAATAATAATTAAATAAAACATAAATATTTATAATGTGAAAAATACATTAATGTAAGAATTAAAATTACAAGTCGTAAATAACAAATAAATACATACAATCACATTGATCAGTATATAATAATAAGGTATCACTTTTTTTGAACTATCTAACAAATAATATAATAAAAAAAGATGAAAATTTTCAAAATAAAATTGTTATTGTGAATAATTTTTTCCTTCTTCATATTTTTCAATCGACAAGTCAGTGAAAAGAAATATTATAATTCTGTTGTTAAAAAATAAGTTCCAATGGATATTTAAAATTTAGAATATATAGTTCTTTCTCGTCTCTTAGTTTGCTGCCATATTTTTGAGTCACACACAACTCTAGTTTGATTACACTTAACCTTATAGGAACAGAGTACAATTATTCAACAGCAATATATATAAGTGATTTGTTGAGAGCAAGCACTTTAAATTAGGTTATATATATTATGGGCTCACCACTCTTTTTCCTCTTTTCCACAATAGACGGTCCCTACAATACCCATACAAATGTTTGCTCGTGTCTGCCATAGTTGTCTTCTGAATATATATTTTGAATATATATATATATATATATATATATATATATATATATATATATATATATATATATATATTATATATATATATATATATATATATATATATATTTATATTTATATTTATGTTTATGTTTATGTTCATGTTTATGTTTATGTGGGTATGCTGTGTCCATGCTTTGTCTCTCTCCATTATTTTCAACTTTTCTTTTTTATTTTCTCAATACTCTTCAACATATTCAAAAACTTATAAAGCATTCCTTTCATCCTGTCCTACCATCTCCACTATATATTTTCATAATAATATATTTACATCACAAAAATCAAATAAATTAAAAAAAGTAATGTAATTTCTACTTTTATAAATAGAATTGCACTGATATAATTAATTGAGATTTTTTTCTAAAGTTTTGGTAGCTTTTTATATATCTGCCTATATATATAATATAAAATTGTCTTATTTCTACTAAAATCAATATAACATTTTTAATATATTTTTTTCACATCCAGATATGATCAGACATGTAGCGATTTAATAACAAGTGAATCCATATATCCAACCAATAATAAATCTTATAAAGATTGGTTTTTAAACATGATTCTAATAGTAGGAAGGTTAAGAAATAAATATTATATCTAATGCAACTCTATAAAACAAACTTTTAAAATAAAATATGGACTCTTTATATATTATAAAATCATTTTATCTCTAATTAACCTATTTTAACATTAGTTTTTATTTAATTTTCTTACACAGTTGGTTATTTTTTAAACTATAGTACAACTTTTTATATGGCGTAAAGTTAATAATACATCCTTTGACTTATAGATAAGACAACACAAATTTTCTTTAGTTTTTCCAACTTGTGTTTGTTATCATTGACATCTTAGAATAACTTCCCACTTCCTTATGCTCTCAATTTTCTTTTTAAGAAAAAATAAAATTCCCAGAAAAAAAAAAGTGGTGGATATATTATTTTCTTTAGAGATAATAAATGTCTTTTAAAATTATTAACCCTGATACATATATATCTACATAAATAAAAGAGAATAAATTTATCACATAATGAATCATTAGTGCAGAAAGAATATTTAACATATGTTATTTTGGCCTTTTAACGTTAGATCCAGACCCAACGTCTTTGTGGGTGACGTTAATCAAACATCGGACTACACAGGTTCGACGTCTTTATAAACGTCGGACATGCATTAACCGACGTCTAAGGGTTCTATAGACATCGGACATGGCATTAACCGACATCTACTGCAGCTCGTGTCTTTGGATAGCATAGTAGCACCTTCTTCCTTTGCTCGTTTTGTCATAGAAAAGGTTTGTCCTTTGGACCTCTTATGGCATTTCAACCGAAAACCGAATCTGGGTCCTTGTCTAGTTCCATTCCAACCGGCAATGAAAACGAATACGGTGACTTGAGAACTAGGCAAGGACCCAGGTTCGGTTTTGGGTTGAAACGCTATAAGACATCCAAAAGACGCAAACTTTTCTTACGAGGAAACTAGCAAAGGGAGAATGTGCTACTACGCTACCCAAAGACACGAGAAAAACTGCACCAAAACACAACAAAACTCATTTTAATCGGTTCAAATGGAAGATAATCAATCAAAGACTAATTTAATCGGAGTAAAAGTATGTTTAAACTGTTCAAAAGAGACAAAAGCGCACCTGGAAATGCAATGTCGTGGAGAGAAAAGGCGAGAAGAAAGACGATGAAGTGCGCGTAACCGCGGGTTCGATTTCTGATTTAACAACAAACAAGACGTCGGACACCTAGGGAACCGACGTCTATTCTCGCCTAGACGTCGGGGCCCTCACTAATATGACGTCCAAAACAACTTTTCACCTACCTTGTCAAGCTATTTAGACGTCGGATGACGGTATCCGACGTCTATATAGCGGAAAAAATGAACTTTTCATCTACCTGTCAGACATATACACGTCTGTTAGGAGGGGCACCGACGTCCATAAGCGTATATAGACGTCGGGATGGCGGGATCAAACGTCTATAAGACGGAAAAAAAGAACTTTTCATCTACCTCGCAGACTTATAGACGTCTGTTAGAAGGGCCCCGACATCTATAATATTATAGACGTCGGAGTCCCTCCTAACAGATGTCTATATGTCCAACTTATTTATGAAAATGTCACCGATCAATAATTTACGTTAATTATTTTGTAATCCAACATCTAGTAGGTGATGTTAAAGGCCAATTCTGCACTAATGAATGATTAGGCTTCATAAAGAGTTGTATCACATCAACCATCCTAAACTTATTCAATTATTTAACTTATTCAATTATTCATTACAATATTCAAATTATGTTAATAATTATAACTAATTCAAGTTGCATCAGTATATTATTATGTATTTGTCAAACTCAAAGGTCTTATTCCTCTGAACGTGTTAACACTTCAACTAGTCAATATGCTACTTCAATCCACCCTTTGATGTGTTACCGATGTCCTTCTCCAGATAAGAATGATTTCTTTTAATTGATGAGACTTTTTTTTTTTTTAAATAGCTTAAGGAGTACTTTATCCCGAACTAGCAGCTCAGTACGTTATTTAATTTGAAAAAAAAAAAAAAAGCTCTTTGAGTTCAAATATGATTAAATTTATAAAAAACACTTCCTTTTGAATATTGAATTTGTATTCAAAATTAAGTTATTTTGTCCTAAAAAAAAATTCACGTTTGCACTTTCATGAATTATTTTGATCACATTTTGCAATAATTTGGATGTTCTTAAATTTAATTTGTAGGAATAAAATGGAATAAAAAAGGGACTGTATATATAAATATTAGGACACTTTGGGATATTTCAATCCGTATACAAAAATTATGTGCAATGTTTTTTAAGAGTTAGATTTCTGAGTTGTATGAGGTGTGTATACATATAATCAAAACATTCTCTTCTTATATTTTACTATATATTATACTTTAACAAATGTAATAGCCATTCAAAACAAAGTATTAGCATATATAAGATATACTTAATGACAAGTGGTGTTAGTTAGTTGTCTATTACTTCATTAGCTTTTTATTGGTTTATTCACTGTTGATATCTCCCTCATCCCGCTTCTTGTGATTCCTTTGTAGAGTTTGGATTTGTTTTACAGTAAGCTGTCTTGCACACTTCACCATCCACTAGTACATTTTTGTGTGGCCGAAGGATTATTTTGCACAATCTTGTCTTTCCCTATAATAAGATTTTATGATTGTTATGTATTACAGTATGATATGATTGTATTGATATGTCATGTTCCTTCTCATCTTCTTGCAAAAACACATAAACCTCTAGATTGGACTATTTGAGTTTGTTAGCCATTTTCTTGCATTTGTGTCTATTTAGATAATTTTATGTTTTATTATTCAGTTTTATTTTCATGCTCTCTTACACATAGCTCATAATAATGTCTTAATGTGATAAACTAGGCATAAATATCAATTTGAGAGTTGCTTTTTGATATTTGTCAATTATCCATATTTATAATATTTTTGTCGATAAAAAAAGAAAGGGACTATGAATAGAAAATACCTAAAAGAAGAGTTATTAACAAGGACAAAAAAAAAGTATTTATTAACAAAGATATAAGGGATCAAAACATATTTTTATTATGATCGTTGAAAAAATCGTTCAAAATATGAGGATTCTATTATATATCAAGTTCTACTTACATGAATTTAAATAATGATCAACTAATAACATTTAAAAATATGTATTTCTAACAATGTAAGTTATTTGTAATAAGTAGGTGATCTTTTATAGTTATATATGAAAGCAATTCATATATAACAAAAAAATTCGTCTTTTTTATTACATCAATTACCGTATTAGAAAATATTACGAACGAAACCAGTCTGTGACTTGTTTGGATTAAAAAACATTACAAATAAAACGATAATAAATTAGTTTTAGACAAGTTAACACTTGTTTAGCATTTGTTTTCATAAATGACTTCCAACTTTGGAGAAACACTTCATACATGTTTTGTTTCCAACTACATATCAAAAACATTTTCTTCAACCTCATCTATCTTTACATACTATGAGTCCTAATTGGCCACTTTTATAATACAAATGTAGTTATTGTTCTCTCCTAAGGATTTATACAACGCTCAACAATTTTTTCACTCAATAATTCAATTAGACCATAAAGTCATAAAAATACAAAAAATTCTTTTTGGTATTTTCATAATACAATTGGTGTGCAAGGAAAATTAATATACATTATTTACAATTTGTCAAGATTAAATTTCATCCACTTCATTAGTATACATTCGAATCCTAGGATAACTCATTCAAGATTTCAATCCCTTGAATCCTAAACAAGTGAAATCATGTCATAACTTCAAGATTATAAGATTACTAATGAAACATATGTTCTACAAGCTCCATTAGGTATTAAATTTCAGTTTTAGGTTTAAAAGAGATTTTCTAACAACTCAAGAACCATTAAATCAAGCCATGGGTAATCAAACACAACAAACATTAAGCATAGAAATCAAATACTAACATAAATGAAAAAACATAGTCATTAACATCACAAAATACACAATGTTCAATTTATTACATCTAATCTCCACGAAAGATTTAACTCTTCATGGTGGAGAACTTAGGGTTTACAAAATGAAGAGATAAGAAAGAAATGGAAATCAAGGAGAAGAAGAAGGCCCTTTGTAGATATACATAGTAGTTGCTTCATGCTTCAATCATGCCTCTCATTTGTGTCAGCACCTCCAATTCGTAACTCATCTTCATCTTCTATCCCAAATGGGGAAAAACCACCATGGATAAAGGAGAAAACCCAAGGAGGTGAAGGATAAATTCTCAGCATCCCAAACAACCTCCAAGAGCCTCTCCCATGCACGGTAGGTGATTGTAATTATGTAAAAATGAGGAATGCCCAAAACCCTCGTGAAAATGTGATTAAATACTCACTTCCATGCATTAGCAGACTCACCCAATAGCTTCATTCTTCTTCAGCGAGGACTAAAAATCGATGTTCTTTAACTTGTAACTCGTTAGGTGAGCCATATACTCAACAACTCAAATATTGTAGGTTTGAGATGTCATTTTTGTCTAGCGAGCAACCAACTCGCCTAACGACTCAGCCTGTAACTCATGGTGGTTTTTTGGTCGTATGGATCTTGTCCATTGCAGAATAACCCTACAAATGAGTCATTTCTTCATGTTTACCGTGTTGGGTGTAATTTCAGTGCCCACGATGTAGGTATTTATATAAAAATCATTATTTCTTGTCCAAGCATGATTCGTTGAGTTGCAGCTTATTTTTCTCTACCATAATTGTTTCCTATTGACTTATTTACGCACTGAAAATAGATATTGGAAGTAAACAAACATAAAACAACTAAAATACAAAACAATTTTAAAACAAGATAAACTTGAGGATTAAACAAGATAATGGAGAAATTGATTTTATTCACAAAAACTAACATTAATAAAAGATAAAAAATAATGTTATCATACCTATGTGGTTACATGAGACAAGTTCAAACTTTACTAATACCCTAAGAATTCCGGGAAAGAAAAGAAAATGTAGAAGATTCCTCGTACATTAGTAAAAGGTAGTTAATGTATGCTCAAGTTAACAGGAATTGCATATGTTACAAAAATGTTAGGTAGATATTTGATATAGAAAAAAAAAATCATATGCTCACATATCATAGGATAGATAAGTTTTGAGATCATTAAGTGTATTGACTCTGATTTTTCTAAATGTCAACATAATATAAAATCTACCTGATCAGACTATGTATTTATAAAATCTACCTCAGACTATGTATTGACCTTTATAACTTTTTACAATGATAATTGAGTTCATAACATGTTATGAGACATCTAATCACGAAACTAACATTAAAAAAATATTTATAGTGATTGATATGGAAGACAAATTCCACTATTGTTATGTATTCTTATCATAAATCCAAACATGTTTTTGCTTTTATGTTTTATAATTAACATGATAGATCAATATTGATTTATAAGAGTATTTTATTAAAGGTAGTTTGAAATTGATTATAACATATTAAACATTAAAATGACACTTAATTTTAAGATACTATTTTGATCATCTTTTGTCAAAATTGTTATACATGTTTGTATAATAAAGAGTAAATGTTAAAGTGTTGAAAAAGGGTAATGTGGTAGGAAGTAGAAAGTTTATGAATTATACAGAGGACCTACATTCTCATTGCGAAGGTGTCTCTTTCAATTAATACAATGTAGAAAGCAAACTCGTTGAATCATTCTCTCATCATCCACTGCCCAAAAATGGTAGGAACAAATGGCCAAATCCAACTCACACGAAGGCCTGCAACATCCAATTAGTGTACCTAAAAATAGCAAAGCTACAACATCACTCCTATCATGCACCTGTCACTATATATCGCAGTCAAAAAATCATATCAACTACTTCTTATATTAACCCTATTCAAATACATATCTTCTTTGCAATACCAGAACCCATTTTAAAACAAAAAAACATTCCTCATCATTCATGTCAAACAACTCAAGAAGAAACAAAAACTTACTCTTACACAACCTGCCTATTTAATACCAAACACATTAGTACCACTAGTTCCTACTTTCTTAGCCCACATAATTCCTCATTTTCAGCAATTCGATCACCTTTTTTTTTTGTCTTCACAATTATATTTTAATATCCTAACGTATTTCTATCATTAACATATTTTTATTTTATTTTTTGTTTTATATTATTTGTAATTTGTTTTGTGTTCTTTATATTTATAGATAGTACTACATGAGTCACCTTTTTGTTTTTTTTTTCTTTCTATTTGTTAAATTTCCCAACTCATGGACACCCGCAAATGAGCCGTATGTTGTCTTTTTTTTTCACATTTATACGTGTTGTTCAAAAGAAATTTAAAATTAGTTAATAAAGAATAAAAATATAGAAATATTTATAATTACAATTTAGAGATCTAGCTATACTAGGTGTTGTGCAGACCAGTTTATGAATACACTTGGGTAGTGGGAGCGGTTTCTTTCGAAAGGCGACAATGGAGAAAAGTTTTTAGTATGATTATAATAATATTTTTTATAATTATGACTTATAAAAACTTTGACGTTGACGTGAACAAAAAAAAAGACAATTAATTTATCAAATATATCGTTTTTCTTATATTATTTTTTAAATATATATAATTAATTCAAGTCAAGCTTGTGATTTTATCCTCGTTTAGGCAAACAAAACCCAAATCCATGAACTTTTTTAGTTCCTCAAATCGAAGGTCTGACATTCCAAAATAAATAATTGTTGGATTAGGACAATTGGTCAAAAGATCATGATTAAAGAGATACACATATATAATATAGATAAATATTTAAAATAGAAGTATATAAATAAGTGATTGATACATGCACATGGGATTCTCTTGAAAGACCCAAAATACAAAATAATATAATGAAGTCTTTTTCTCATAATGTGACATTACACTCCTCATGAAAATGATTATATAAAATAATCATGCATATATTTGGTTAATTGAACAAAACATTAGAAGTTATAAAAAAACTAAAATTAAAATTTCTAAATGGAGGTCATTTTTAACCACCACTGTGATAGCTTTATTTCTTTGATGTATAGAAAATCATTATTTATAAAATAATAAGCCCATGGATGGCCAAGAGGTGGTGCATTTATACTTGGTGGTGTCCGAAGCAACGAATAGTGTAGCCTTGGTCCAAGGAAATCTTAAACAACGGCCCATATATTTCATAACCTGAGTTCTGCAGGACGTAGAGACCAATAAATGGATTCTCTTCGTTTACAAATCGTTCAATAAAAAGGGCAAAACCAACTCCTCATTGGTGGTAGGTCAAATCAAAGAAATATATCATGTCAAAGACAACTTGTTCCTCTGGTATTATCACAAGATGAACCAAATAATAAAAGATTTTGAAATCGTCAAAGTATATTGAGAACCAAATCACTCTATAGTTATTAGTACTCGCCATATCTGATAAATAAAAATAATTAATTTAAAATATTTAAACATTTTATTGAATGACAACTAGATGATTTGTGGAATATACATAAAAATAAATTATTAAAACAATTTATACTTGGACAACCATGTATATATCACTGTCATTTTAAATTGAATAGAGCAAGAAAACAACGCATGGCCATTGGTGTTTGACCTTTCCTTTTGGAGCACGTGGGTCTCTACTGTTGATGCAACCTCTCAATATCGCTATATCCATGCCTCTACTTCACACCTCACATCCCACGGGATCCTATCATACTCATTTCCGGAAATTTATTTACCATATATAAATAAATTAACATTGTTTCATTATATCATTATATTTCAGATTTTTCTTTCTTTTTCTTTAATCACATCTATTATATTTCTTACATCTTGAACAAATATTGTAAAAATAATTATTAAATATCTTATATTTATAACATGTTATAAAAATATACACATGCATAAAAAATTCATTTTTTTTTCAATAGGAAGGAAGACTTGTAATAGCTACAACATAGAGGTTACTCGGTCAACTTTATATAATCTAGTATGTCTCTTTGTCCCGTATTTTTCATCACTTTTTTTTATAACACCACACAATAACTAAAAAAAGTAACTTAAAAATTTAAGACTTCTATTTTCTTTTTCATTTTTAAACTTCCGCATCTTATCATTGCCATATGTGTCTTCAACCTTTATTTTCATGCGGTATTTTAGGGAACTAAATTATCTGCAGATATATATTTCTAACGTGATATTTAATTTAATATATTATTAGTATGATTATTGTAGAAAATTCACATAAATATATATAATGGTGGTGAACTAATTAAAAAAAATATCATGCAACATAACATATATAATACCACATATCAACTAATTAATTTATCAATAAATTATAATGAAATTTTTCTCAATCAAATAACTACAATATGACAATAAAATTGTTACACTCTTAATTTCTTAAAGACTTGTATCAACCATGTTTAGTCGACATTAATTTATTATGTTATAATTACTATTACTATTATCAACATTATCTGTGCTTATTATAACTATATGCTGGAGACTTATTTCGTAAAATTTGGAAGACTTGCTGAATTGATTTTATCTTTCCTTGCTTAAAAACTTACTATAGGCTTTTATAACATCTAAACAATAATAGTCGGATGACATAATTTTCATAAGCAAACTTATTGTTTCTTTAATGCTTGAGCGACATTGTTTAAGCATGTTGTTTTGCTGTTGAATGATTTCACATAATTTAGAAACTCATGCACCACCAAGACTCAACACCTAACAATTATGTTTTTTCTTATGTATCATTTGTTCTAAAGAATATAGAGTTATTTCAGTTTCTTTTGTCAAGTTTTAAGTCTTACTTAAACTATACATCTAATTACTAGAATGATTACTAGAACAATAAGCAATACATGTGTTGAAAATCTATCTTAAATAGAGATAAGGTTAAAATACAACATTTAAGTGGAAGAAAATATTGTCTTACTAAGTTGGTTTAGTAAATATAAGTTATACTTAAATCTACTTTAACCACACGATATCTCGTTATTAAAAAATATATTGAATATTGGATTAAAGGTAAAAGATCAATTAGGATTTTGTACAGAAAAGTTAAGTTTATTTATTTTCTAATATGGTTTCGAAGTTAATAAAAGTCTATCATAGTCAATATTTAGATATATTAAGTCATCAACTATTAAGTCTCTCTAATTTCTATGTTTGATATCCTTAGTGTGATGAGTCGATTTTGTAAAACTAAATTAAATTTAAACTTACTCTATCACCATTTAAACAATATCATCCTAAAAAACAAAATTTACTGACAAAATACAACACTAAACCATCTTCTAAATTTAGTATATTTTAAATTTACCAAATTCAATCTCTATTATGAAAATTCTTACTTTCAATTACCCATTAATTATTATACACATAAAGCATAATTATATCTTAACATGTATAATTTCATAAATTTATTCCATACTTATACTAACAAAATATGATAATTAATTTTCCAGATAACTAAGAAAAATCTTTGTTTTATTCACATCTAGAAATTCTATATGATAAGTTTCAAGGATCAAATTACATGTTTACAACAATTATTTTTTACAAAACACACTAACGAAAACAAAAATAAATAAAATAAAATGTCTTTAGTAGAATAAAATTGAAGAAGAAAAAAGAGAGAGAAAATAAATAGTGTAGAAAAATAAAAATGTAAGTAAAAAAACAAAGTGTGAGGTCATCGATTCACTCTTGACTTTTTGAATACCTTTTTGTAAAGATTTTGAGATGATTGGGGAAAAGTTTTTATTTTACTTTCATTCTTTAAGCTCTGTTTGTTTGGATAAATATCTTTGTTCGCGTGTAAGAGAAAAGATTATTTAAAGATGGATTTGAGATTTTATTAGTATTCACATAAACGGATTGGGAAGGAATCATAAGGATGATTTGGAAGGGAGACGGATTTTCTCTCTAGATGAAAGGATTATAAGGAAAACATAAATAGCAAATATTATAAGGAAAGCATCAACCAGCAATATTGCTTACACATCTGCACATGCTGCATTTAAGAAGGCATTTATGATTATTATTTAGCTGCCACATTAATGATGCCAAATAATTGTATTATATGGTGCAATTGAATTTAGCTCAACTTTACTGTCTGTGGCCTATGAGTTGAACAAAATTAATTTTAAATTATTGAATTATGTCTTTCAACTTAAATTTACTAAAAAAAAATAGCACATCCAATGGAACAGTTCCTTTTGTTTTTAGGTATACCTCCAGATTTATAATAAGGTAACAAAATTAATAACAAACATAATGAGTGTCCATTGTTTTTTATCTCTACAAAAATTCAACAAATTATAATTACAGACATAGTCTGTATTTACATCATAAGGTTGTTAAACCAAGTACAAAATAAAGCTTCCGTCACTTTTTGTTTGTTACTATGATCAAACATAAACGAACTGCAGAAGCGTGTGTTTGAATGATTAGTACAAACAAACATAGTTACAGAATTAGTGTGTCCGGTATAAGAAAGCATGGGGCTGAAGTTGTGGTGAAATGGTGATCACAGTAGAGACATGTTTTTGATGACAAAAATACTGTCATTTTTTATGACCTAAAAAGTGTGCACAGCCTGGTAGGTGGTAGGGGTGACAAATAGCACAACGGCAGTGTCTAACAAGAGTAGGCGTGGAGCGTGGAGCCAAGTAGCCACTATACATCAGACGTAGCCTTTTGCTAAGCTGAATAAGTCTAAAAGAACAGTTTTGTATGAACTAAAGACTCAAAAAGCTGTTAGACCAAAAGCTGTTTACAGTACATGCAAGCTCAGCCTCCTGCTCAATCACTGGCCAAATTGATCAGATGGATTCAACTCATCCAAAATTCTATCAAATCTATCAAAGTACAACTTTTTATATTTTTTTTTTCACAGTTTGCTTGTGCATGCCGGGGATTTGAGTGATGTTATCCATTTTTTTTTTTACTTCATGATCATATTTTCCTTTAAAAATAATTAAGATATTATATCATTTCAAATATTTATATAAAAAGTTGACAGCACACCGGAGTGGAAGAAATTATTTAAGAAAATTATTTAAAAAGAATTAAAATAAATAAATATAAAATAGAATTATAAATCCATAATTAATTATTTAATTTTTTTATATTATCAAATTATTTATTAAATATTATTTATAGGTAATTATAACATTTAAATATAATTATGTAAATAAATTATTTATTTAAATATAATAATAATTATATTATTTTTTAATACAATTTAAAAAAATTCCATGCTAGTCTCAAACTATTTAAACAAAAACCTGATGCCTAAAAGACGAAAGAATCAGAATCAATAGATTAACCAAAACAAAGCCCAGTAGAAGGAAAGAATGAAGGCCCATTGTTTCTTGGTGTCCAATCTTTGTTCCGCTTTTTCCAACGATGATGAAATATTATTGTTTACATTTTTATTATAAATTAAAATATTAATATTATTACTTTTTCGAGTAATAACTTTTAATATTTCTTTTCTTGTTTTATTCGGTTCACTAGTTACATTTTCACACACTACCCACTTAATTAATAAAAATAATTTTCTTAACAAGGTCAAAATGCGTTTTTTTTTAATATATTTTTAGTTATAATTGACCATCTTACATGTCTATCTCTTATAATCTCGTCTTTTACTTTTATTAATAATTTATTTTCAGTTTTTTTTTTCTTAAAAAAATAGTTATAGTTTAATTAATAATGTAAATTTGAACATAATTTACATAGTAAAAAAGTCACATGCTTTTTCGTTATTTTAAATTCTATAAATAGGAAACTGAGAACATTTCAACTGAAGGAAAACTCAAATTTGTGCACACTGATTCTTCTAACCTAAAACTTTTCCCTGGGACTTCAGAATGGATGCCAATACTCATGTTAATCATACATATGGCTCTTATGAAGACTATTTTAATATATAATAATATACCATTAAATAATAATAATAATATAAAATTGTTTTGATATATTTCAATCAATATAAATCTCAAAAGGGGATGAATTAGAGAGGAAGAAGTGAACAATCTAGAAAAGATAATAAAAAGAAAAAAATTAAGTTTAGAAAGCAATAGAAGTAATACAAAGTTAATGATAAATTGGAAGGTTATTTAAGAAAATTATTTATAAATTAAGGAGGTATATTTATTGAATATAATTGTAATTAAAAAAATGGATTAAGAAGGATCCTGTGTCCCAAAATATTTCTTTATAAATAAATAAATAACTGTTAGAGCAGTTTTTAGATTGATGCTTCAGAATTTGAATGAAAGGTAACCATAAATGTGATTGGTGAATTTTCATCACAAGAAACTTGCTTCCACAAAAAACCTTCAGGTACTCTTTGTTGCCCAACCGAACCCCTACACATCACCTCATTGGCCACCAGTTTTGACCACCCACATTCCAATTTCAATTCTTTTTTCCATTTTTACTATTATCTTCTTATGCCCTTTCCTAGAGAGATTTCATCAGTGCATGCAAGATTACTAATAATAGTTATAACATACTCACTAGTATACTTTAGTCTTTAATGAGGAAAATCTGTTACCACATTATTCTGTCTGCCCTCTTGTTTTATTTGTTGATTTTCCTAAGACTTTCCATTCCTCTCACACTGTTCTTCAACAATGTCAGACAGGAACCTTGTTTTTCCAAGATTCTTTATGTTTTGTGTCGTGGTTATTGCTACGTTACTTCTGGTTCTATATTCCTCTTTCCTCCTCCACCTGAGCAACCGTTCATTCATTCCCAGATCAGTCTTGGAGTTTGTTCTTGACAACAATGCATCACTTGATTTCAAACCCAGTTTCAAGAGGGAACAAATTATACCCCCTCCCTTAAATTCTCAAGGTCTAAAAGTTCAACGACAAAGGTGTCAACTTTCTAATTCAAGCCAGAAATCAAATTCTCCAGCACAGATGGGGAAGATGGCCTGTGACACAACCCTTGCCCTCTTAAGGGTGTTCATGTATGACTTACCTCCAGAGTTTCACTTTGGGTTATTGGATTGGAAGGGGAGCGTGAACCAAACATGGCCTGATGTGAATAATCCAAAACATGTCCCTCCATATCCAGGTGGGCTTAACTTACAGCATAGTGTGGAGTACTGGCTCACTCTTGATCTTTTGTCATCAAACATTGCAAAAGTTTTTAGGCCTTGTTGTGCTATTAGGGTGCAGAATGCAAGTCAAGCAAATGTGATTTTTGTGCCATTTTTCTCATCTTTGAGTTACAACCAACATTCAAAAATCCATGGTAAGGAAAAAGTTAGTATTAACAAAATGCTGCAAGAGAGATTGGTACGGTTTCTAATGGGGCGAGAAGAATGGAAACGTTCTGGAGGGAGGGATCATGTGATTGTGGCCCACCATCCTAACAGTATGGTTCATGCAAGAAGAAAGTTGTGTTCTTCCATACTCGTGGTTGCAGATTTTGGTAGATACCCTTCTAAAATAGCAAATATTCAGAAGGATATAATAGCTCCATACAGGCATCTAGTAAACACTACACCAAGAGCTGAATCAGCTTCATACGAGGAACGTCCTACACTTCTATATTTCCAGGGGACAATATATAGGAAAGCTGTGAGTCTCTCCTACTCTGAAATTATCTATTTAATGCTTTATTGTGAAAAAAAAAAGTTTTAGCATTGACTTTATAGATTTTCTCCATGTTGGATGGTAGTTTATGAGCTGATTTGGAAATGGCCATGCACCTTGGTCCGTTACTTATTTGTTTTTCATTAAAATTCATAGAAAACCAATTAGAAAACAAATAACAGGGTTACTGAGTTGAATCATACTATTGTGAATATCGTTAAACATTCCCATTCATTTAGAAATTTCAGGCACAGGTAGGATGAAGAGGCTGCTTGTGTTAGGACCATTTTGTCAAAATATCAAAACTCATCTGCTACGTTAAGCTTTTCTCATAATCTTAGTAGCGAGTAATGATGTGATTTATACTAACTTTCATCATATTTGTAACTAATATAAATCTACCAGATGAGTGTTTATTTATTGTAATGCATTATCATGGTGAAACTCTTTAGGGAGGAGCTGTTCGCCATGAACTATATTACCTCCTCAAAGATGAGAAAGATGTGCATTTTACGTTTGGAAGCATAAGAAGAAATGGCATTCGGCAGGCAAGCCAAGGCATGGCCTTATCCAAATTTTGCCTAAACATTGCGGGAGATACCCCATCCTCTAATCGCCTCTTCGACGCCATTGTGAGCCACTGTGTACCTGTGATCATTAGTGATAAAATTGAGCTACCATTTGAAGATGTTTTGGACTACTCAGAATTTAGCTTATTTGTCCGTGCCTCGGATGCTGTGAGGAAAGGCTACCTGCTGAATCTTCTTCGTTCAATCAAGCCAGAGAAATGGACCAAGATGTGGGAAAGGTTAAAGAATATCACACAACACTTCGAGTATCAATATCCAAGCCAGCCTAGAGATGCAGTGAATATGATTTGGGAGGAAGTTGCACATAAGATACCTTCCTTACAGTTATATTTGCACAGGAAAAATAGATACCAGAGATCTTAGCTTCTTGTCAAGACGCTGAAATGTCAATCAAGGACTTAGTTTTGCTTATTTTCAACTAACAAGCTTAGCTCCCTCCCTTGTCCTTGTCACAAATTTTCACGGAATCATTTTTTATGTTCTTGAAGATGGTTGTTTTTCTTTTAAATTTCATGGGATAATCGAAACGAGATATACGGTATCATGCTTTTTCTTCCTTTAGATTTTGTAAGAAGATTCAGAAACAATGATCTAATGTCGTCGAACTACAACAGCAAAAAGAGGCAAGTTTTAACTTCATTCAGAGGTACTGTTTTTTGCTGAGTAGAACCGATACAAGATCATATTGACTAGCATCGTATTACCCCGTGGCATTTATATTGTTTATGGATTGGTATGCAAAAACTTTACATGGCAAAGCTTAATTTTCAAATGGGAACTTCTTAATTTTATGTATTTGGTGCAAGTATGTAATATGCATAGGTGAGCAATAGAATAATTAACCATATGCAGTAGCACCTGATTATGCAGGACCGTCTCCAAATTAAGATATATTCTCATGTACTTTGAAAACAATAACATAATTAAATGTTTAGATTGATTGTGCATATAATGATGTCTCCTAAATAAGTGGAAGAAAACAAAAAATAAACATGAGTAGAATGTAGGAAAACATATATATATTGTTCTTCACAAGGGGACAAAAACAAAGAGGCACTATATTCAGTATTTGAGGACTAACAAGATCATTAGCTATCAGCTATTGGTCAATTCCTACGATTGCTCTACTCTATTAGAAACAAAGCTGGCTCAGAGATTTGTTCAGCATTTCAGATGGGATGCAGACACAAGGTAGAACTGAGAACAAATATAAAAAGGAAACGTAGTAAACCAACCAACCTTTGTAGAAACGGTTAAGAACGCAAAGAAGATTGTTTTGTCTTGTCATTTCTAAAGATAGCTAAGGACAGAGCTGAAGCAGGTCAAGTTCTGTTGTGAATTGGGTCTGGTCCTTTTCTAACTGTTCTTTTGTTGGAGTGATTAGGATCAAAGGTGATGGAAGGGGCAGGTGCCAACTCCACCTTTGATTGCAAATCCTCTACAGCATAAACAGCCTTCAAGACACGAAAACTTGTAACAAATGGCAAAAGTCCGTCATCCCATCTGAGAGCAAGATGTTTGCTTGTGAAGGCAGAGACCTTAAATGGTTGAGAAGCTAAAATCCCAACACAAAGGAAAAGAAAGAAGGCTCTGAAAGTGAAAAGAGTCATGTATTTGATGTTAGTGATTGTTGTATGAGAGTTGGAAGAGTAAAAGCATAAAGCATGAGAAGGGTGGAATGATAAGTATGGTAATGGAAGGTAATATATAAGGGTGTTTAAGAAGACACTGACAGATTTTGAATGAAAGTTAAATGGACAATAGCCTTGGGAAGCCAAGAATCTTTTCCTTCAGTTTCCCTACATCCCTATCATTTGCCATTATCTTTTTTACCAAACTAAGACCCTCTTCAACACTCTACTTTATCAATCTACCTCGTCACCTCAACCTACTCATCTCTCCATCAAAACAAAACATTTCTTCTCCCATCAAAACTTCTCATAACCTTAACATTATTTTCTTTATTATAAAATTTAAAATACTCAACCTTAAATTCTAAAAATAAAACATTGAGAAAGGGACTATAATACCATAGTTTAACAATTTAACAATTTTAGACAATAACACACAAATCTTGTAATTTCAATGATAAGTTTTGTTGTTCTTAATGTTAGAAATGCTACAGAACATTGATAACATAATCCAAAGACTAACCACTTATACTCAATTATTTACTAAGCCTTTATTTGTTTTTGTGGATGTTTCTATTTACTGGATAAGTAAAGACGGATGTGCGAAGATTTAAGCTTGTTCGTTTGTGTTGATGGTAGAATGGATGAAAGTCCGAATTTGAGGGATGCGTAAGGTTTTACAATCCTTTAAAATGGTTGGAATTTGCATAGATTGATGAGAAAATTATGAAATGAACCTATTACTATTATCATATTTACTTAAGAAAATATTAGTTTAAATTGAATAATCGATTTCAATCCCAAGAGTTCATGTTGCAAATGAAATTAATTTCAACCGAGCTTTATTCGATTCTAAGTAAGTCATGTTGAAAAGGCATTTTCAGTTATTCAGTTCCATCGTCAATGTATTCAGTTCCAAGACGAGTGTATTGAGTTTCATTCTTTATATTCACAAAATATTATACTTTAAAAATAATTATTTTAATTTACTTAAATATAATTTTTTTTCATTTTAAAATTTAACTTTTATGTTTTTCTTCTCCTTATAATAATTTTTACAATTATATATATTATTAATAATTATTATTTTATATTACTTTTACTATTAAAGATATTTTGGTAATCTTTAATTTTTACCAATTAAACCATTTTTTTATCTGTCATATCTATTAAATCCTATACTAATTTTCACAAATTTTAATTCCAAATCTACTTTTACTCACCTCTAAATCTCTTTAAAAAAATACAATAATCAACTTATTTTTAAATCCCTTCAAATTCATCCATGCCTTCTCTTTCAAATTCACTTTTCAAAGTAAACATAGTCTAAATAGGCCGAACGATATCGTATTAAGAATTTGTATATCAAGTTAATCTAAATTTATTTAGGTAAAAGTTCATTAAATACTCTACATATAATATCATTTATAAAGTAGGTATTATTAAGTAATATAATATTATATATATATATATATATATATATATATATATATATATATATATATATATATATATATATATATATATATATATATATATATTTCTAACATAGTGTCTTTGCATATACTATCCATTTCGATAAAGACAATTCAATCTTATAAGGACTTCTGGATGTTAGTAAAAACACAAAGTAACTGGATAGGGTTCTTCAAAAATAAATTAGGCTTTGCTAAAAAATATAATTTCTTTTTGTGTATGTCAAAAGAGATTATAGTTCTTTTAATTTTTCGAAGAAAAAAAATAGAGTGATTATGCTTAGAAACTAAAAAAAAATCATCTGCCATTAAATATAGGATAAATGCGTGAGATTTTATAAAATCTTAATGGATTTAAATTTATTTTAATCCCATAAATATTTTTATATATACTTATGATGTTTACAAAATATTAGTTAGTCACAAATCACTCACATATCTTTAACTATTATTGTTTGATTTTTATCCTTAATTATGGCTAATTTAAAAACTAAAACTAAAAATACTAATTAATATAATTATGATAACAAAGAATATTTAAAATTAAGGCAATTAAACTTTTAGATAGATAATTTGAAATATATATTATTATCCAACCACTACCTCACTTTGAAAAAATATTCTTTCATTAAAAATCATTTATAACTTATTTATACGTTTATAATTTATTTTATACCTATTAATTATAATATTACAGTTTTGAATGATGGTATACTTTTTTTCAATATATCATAAATAGATATTTTATTTCTAAAGATAAAAATAGTAATATATTTTATATTCTTAATAATTAAAAATTATAGTATATTATAATACGTGTAAGATTATAAATTATTATTATTCTTTCCTTTTTCTTCTTTACTTAATTTAAAACTAATGTGATATAATTTTAGTAATAATATATTAATATATTTTTGTCAACAAATATTCATAACACGTAAAATGATAATTATATAATTATAAAATAAAATAAAATGGTTAATTTTTTAATAATTGTTATCAATAAAAAAACATTACCCGTAATATATGAAAATAAAAATTAAGTGATTATCTTATTTATATAAATATTAAATATATTTCTTATGGTAATGTTTTGTCCAGTACAACTCTATTAGATTTGATTATACAGAATCAAGACATTGACATTTCACTCTGGAGCTTAGAATTGACTCGATCATGGTCTTGAAAGTACACTATCCAAAAAGAATGCCCAACATTTAAAGTAACCAAAAAAATTACCAAGACTAAATTAGGACATAATATATGAATAGTTATTTATTTTATTAATATAATTTTAATATATTAAATTATTAATTATAAAAGTAAAAATATGTTTTATTATTTCATTTGTCTTTAGAGATGAGATTTCTATTTCTGATACTATAAGATATTTTTATAATAATTCAATATTATAATATCAAAATTAATTGATAAAAATAAATTATAATGAAGGAAAATGTAACATTAAGTAGTAAATTATAAAAAAATAAAAATATTTTAAATAATTTCTTCAATCATTAAACAATAAATACATTACTTAATTAAATTGTTTTCTAAAAGTATAATCATCTTAATTTGAAATATACTCTGTTTACTTAATTACTTTAATTTATTTTTACATCAAATCAACTATAATAAATAAAATAAATATTTGAAAATTTAAGAAATGAAGATATATTTATATGAAAAAAGATGCTTTGACCATTATCTACAAGCATTTTATAACATGCTTTTAAAGTTAATGTGGTCATTTAAAATGTAAATTTCTGTAGTTGTGAAAAAAGAAGGATAAAAGAGGATAAAACAGTGGGTGTTATAAATTTGTTAAATTGGCAAGATATTATTATCTGATTATGTGGAGAAATATTTATAGGAAGTATATTTAAACTACTTTAATGATTTTTTTTTCATTTATTCAAATGACCTTAAATTAGGAATAATCTAAATTGGAGAAATGATTTGTATTTGGTTTGTTTATGTTAAGAGAGGTGAATTACAGCATGATATGAGCACTAGAAATAGAAGGTGGAAGAAGGTGATCTAGAATGGTAATGCAACACAGACAAGAAAGACATTAAAAGTAGAGCATTTTGGGAACCATTCCAAAAAAAACATAACCAATAACTGTCTTTTGTGTTTCCACCACTCTCTTTATGCTAACTATCTTTAGAATTCCAAGCTCTTTTCTCCATGCAAAATTATATTTCAGCCTAATAGAATATTCCTTTATGCTTTTCTCACCAAAACCCTCCATTCATAGGGAGTTTTTATAAAACCTTTGTTAACTTCCAAATTTGACCAATCTTCCTTTATTTTTCTCCAAAATCTCTTCCAATCAATACCCTTTTTTTCTATTTATATTACACAAGTTTATGTTTCCAATAAACAGGATAATTCACATGTTTCACCACCCTAAGAAGAAAAAAGAATAATAGAATCTTGTTCTAAGAACATGGTCAATTACTTAGATACTCTTGTTGACCCACCACTTTAGAGCTATGTATAAAAGTAAAAGTAGTATCTGAACATTCTTTAAGGAAAAGAGAAAGAGAAATAAATGAATTTTTGCTTTACAAAACAATCCTTCACAGCTTTTCAGTTCCATCACTGCTAATATAATTGCCATACACCTTATGCTTATCTATGTTTGATCTTTTCATAGGTTCATTATACTATAGTTTATCTTAAGTGCTGAAGAGAATAGGCTGTAATCAGCACTTCTATTTTAAACCATTTTGAAAACCAGACATGCAGCTTTCTACATATCGACTGAAAATTGTATGAAAAAAATGCTTCTGTCAAGTCTTGGCTACAATGCAACAGACACGTGGCCCCAAAGGACTAAATGCACTGACCCAAAATAAGTAAATAACCAGAAACGAAAGCACAAAGTAGGCAAAAGCAAACTCAAATTGGTAAGGAAAAACAACCTATTAATGTTGTATAAATCTGTCAATAGTGGTCCCTGTCCCCGTTGTTGTCTCCTATTACTACAACATTGACTACAATATGCTTGATCAACAAAAGGATAAAGATCTTTCGCAGTGCTCCATTTGTACTAATTCTTGGATATATATATATCTTAAATGTTAAGGAATTGGTAAATACTCCAAAGCTAAACTGCAACACATAAAAGAAGATAGACCTTCTTCTGGGGCAGATGTCGATTGCCTAGCGGGCATGAGTGAACGGTCTTAAAGTATGATAAAGGAATAGAGTAGAAGTGCAGTCTAGGGACTTGTTTCAAAGAAACAAACATTATACCAACTGATATCTGAGACTCCAAAAGGGTACCCAGATGAAGATAAAACATGGAAAACTAACCGAAAGAGTAATGCAGAAAAAATAAATTCGACAGAAGCTACTGTTACAAAGATATTGAACTGTTAAATATGCCAAATATTTTATTAAAAGATATTAGACAATCAAATATTATGTTAGTTATAATTTAGATATTATTATAATTTGTGCACGTGTCATTTCTTTAATAGATGAAGAATTATAGGATCCTTGAATGTATATATATGGTACTTTACTCTTTGAAATAATACATCAGAATTATTCTTTAAACCTTTTATTATGGTATCAGAGCCAAATACTGATATCCTCTACAATATAGGAATCAATGTTTTTTTTCATTGAATATTTCTTATGGCTTCTTCCGATGACAATCAATCGGAGAAACATGATTCTGAAACTTCCGCTGCTTCCAAAAGTTATATTTATATTTCTACTGCTGTCGGATTTGTGATCAAGTCAGGTATATCTAACTCTGCCCTTAATCTTTCTGTTGTTACTAAGGGTAGTGATTGGATAATTGATTCAAGTGCTACTGAACATATGACTTGTGATCCTCATATATTTACTAATTTTTCCTCTAATTATTCTAAAACAATTATTATTAATGCTAATGGGGTCTCATCTCCTATTGAAGGTATAAGTACTATATCCCTCTCACCCTCCTTATCGATTCTTGATGTTTTATTTGTTCCTACATTAAACTGTAATCTTAACTCCGTCAGCAAGTTAACCAAATCACATTCTTGTGTTGCCTTGTTTTACCCAATCCATTGTCTTTTTCAGAACATCCGTTCCAAGGAGAAGATTGCTAGTGGTAGAGAGAGTGAAGGACTGTATTATCTTGAAAATGTCTCACAATCAAATCATAAAAGAGAGTTGGCTTGTCTTGCGAACGATCACATACAAGATAAAAACAAAAAAGAAATTTGGTTGTGGCATAGACGGTTGGGACATCCCTCTTTTGGTTATTTAAAAAAATTATTTCCATCACTATTTCATAAATGCGCAAAAAATAATCGTGTTGTGTTTCCTTTTAAGAAATAACAAAACTGATTTTCCTTTTTCAGTAATTCACACAGATGTTTGGGGTCCTGCCCCGCAATCTACACATAATGAAAACAAATGGTTTATCAGTTTTGCTGATGATTGTACTCGAGTAACCTGGGTATATTTATTTAAACATAAAAGTGATGTGTGTGATGTGGTTCGTTCCTTCTATCATCTGATTGTTACACAATTTAACACATCTATTAAGGTCATTCGATCAGACAATGGAGGAGAATATTTTAAAACTGAATTAATAGAGTTCATGAACTCTAAAGGCATCTTGCATCAAACTACATGTCCTTATTCACCACAACAAAATGGAGTGGCTGAAAGGAAAAATAGACATATATTAGAGGTGACAAGATCACTTTTGATAGATGGTAATGTCCCATCTCATTTATGGGGTGAGGCTGTGAGCTCTGTCGTTTATTTAATTAATCGAACCCCTTCTAGTGTGCTTAACTTTCGAAGGCCTTTTGATGTGTTGTCTGATCATTGTATCCTTCCTCATATTTTTGGATGTGTTATATATGTTTATTTACACCCACATCAACGTACAAAGCTTGAAGAACGAGCGATCAAATGTGTTTTTGTTGGGTATGGATCAACTCAAAAAGGTTATCATGCTTATCATCCACCGTCAAAGAAATTTTATATTTCTATGGATGTGACATTTAATGAGCATGAACTTTTTTTATGTTGATTCTCCACTTCAGGGAGGCAATGAAAGTGAAATGCATAATTATGATGTTGGTATGTTTGATTGTGAAGATAAATTATCGTGTGAGGATCATTCTGTAGGAAGTGAGTCAATGCTAAATATGGACCCCTCTTTTCTGGATAATACAGTGTCTTCTGATCATAACAAATTGGCTCAATCTTCTCCACAGGTTCAGCTTGACTCTTCAGAGGTACCTTATGATCCTATCTCTAATAATACTAATTTAGATGAAATTGATTCTTGTCTGCGTGAGACCACCAGTACACCAAACACTGAGTCTACTACTGTTCAATATATTATTCCACCTCGTTCTAACCGTGGTCAACCTCCAGTTAAATATGAACCAAACCTCCAAACCAAAGTTAAATATTCCATTAGTAAATATGTGTCATCTCACAGGTTATCTCAGTCATATGCATCATTTATACCTCAATTATCTTCAATTTCTATTCCTAGTAATATACATGAAGCTTTGGCAGATCCTAGATGGACCGAAGCAATGGTTGAGGAGATGACAACTTTAGAAAAAAAAATAACACTTGGGATCTTGTGTCCTTACCAAGAGGGAAGAAAATTGTGGGCTACAAATGGGTCTTTACAATTAAGCATAAAGCTGATGGAACTATTGAGAGGTATAAAGCACGACTTGTGGCTAAAGGTTACACTCAGTCTTATGGTGGAGATTACCAAGAGACGTTCGCACCGGTAGCCAAGCTCAATACTGTGAGAATACTTTTGCCGCTAGCTGCAAACCAAGATTGGCCTCTTCTACAATTTGATGTGAAAAATGATTTCCTACACGGAGAAATTTCAGAAGAAATTTATATGGATTCTCCACCAGGCATGACTGATTCAATTGGAATGAAGGTTTGCAAATTAAAGAAGGCTCTATATGGATTAAAACAATCCCCAAGAGCATGGTTTGGAAGGTTTACCAAGTCTACGAAGGCTTTTGGCTACAGAGCAAGTAACTCTGATGACACCTTATTTTTTAAGAGAGGAAAAGGAAAAATTACAATTTTGATTATATATGTAGATGACATGATTGTTACAGGAAATGACCAAGATGAGATTTCTAGTTTACAATAATACCTTGCATCTGAATTTGAGATGAAACAACTTGGAAACCTCAATAAACTCTTTCAATGCTCAAATTCAGCAAGCATAGATAGAGGAAGATACCAAAGGCTGGTAGGAAAATTAATTTATTTGTGACATACACGTCCAGATATCACCTATGTAGTGAATGTTGTTAGTCAATTTATGCATGACCCACGAAAGCTTTATATGGATGTTGTTGAAAGGATTTTGAGATATTTGAAGTCCGCTCCTGGAAAAGGAATTTTGTTCTCAAATCATGAAAACTTAAAGGTAGAAGGGTACACTGATGCAGATTGGGCAGGTTCAAAAGATGATAGAAGATCTACCTCTTGATACTTTACTTTTGTAGGAGGGAATCTTGTAACTTGGAGGAGTAAAAAACAACCTGTAGTGCTGAAGCAAAATTCAGAGGCATGACACTAGGTGTATGTGAACTTTTATGGATTAAAAATGTTCTATCAGATTTGGGCTTTAAACAAAATGAAGCTATGAGTTTGTACTGTGACAATACTTCGGCTATAGCAATTGCTCACAATCCTGTGCAACATGATAGAACAAAGCATGTGAAGATTGATAGACATTTCATCAAAGAGAAGCTTGAAGTTGGAATAATTTCATTTCCTTTCAGTTGGTTGATGTTCTCACCAAAGGAGTGTCAAGAAGATTATTTAATGAGTCTTTATTCAAGTTGGGAATGTGTGATATCCATGCACCAACTTAAGTGAAGAAATTAAGATACGTCAAATATTTTATTAAAGAATATTAGACAATCAAATATTATATTAGTTATAATTTAGATATTATTTTATAGAATCTTTGAATATATATATATATATATATATATATATATATATATATGATATTCTACTCTTTAAAATAATATATCAGAATTATTTTTTTGAACGCTTTTATTATGAACACCATCGGCTACCTACACCGTGTTGTTTTCTTCGTTATGAAGACTTGAGAACTTTGATTGAAGATTTAAATAATTTTCTTAAAAGATGGTAAATGGAAAGTGTCAGAGTATTACTTAATTTCCCTTGGCTGCTTTGAGACCAGAGGTTGTTCGCAGTAGACAAAAGACATTGATATTTAATGCCAACGGAAGGAGAGTAAAATAATGCTCGCATTGCAATCGAACCAAATTTGACATGATTGTTGCGTAATAGCTATAAACAAACTTAGTATAGAAGCTTCTATACCACACAACAGTAGAGAATGCGCAAAGAACACAAACTATAAATAAAAATAGAAAATTGACAGAGGAAACAGATAAAAGATAAAGGAAGAAAGATGGAAATGCTAGATTACATTTACACTCATAAATAAGATGAAAATGCTAATAAACTTCAGATTACATTTACAACTCCCTATGAGATAGTCTAACTGGTTATTTTGTAGGAACCATGATGTTTCTTTTATGCTAGATTCCACCTTAATGCTTTCTCATCTTCATGACTACACCTTGACTCAGATTTTGAAACTTTTGCTCATCTTGCTCATTGGTATTCATATCCCAAACGTTTCACTAGCAAGAACCCATCAATAATTAGAAAATACTTATCACTTGTTTTTCAAACAAAACTTAAAATATAACTATCTCATAGTCTTAAGTTTGATAAACAAAATGTTTAAAATAATGTGATTGATGTTTGAATATTTTTATTAAAAAATATGTTAATAAAATGAAATGTATTTGGATAATACAAGACAAATACTTTTGATTAATGTTGTTGAATAAATATTTTGACAGAAACCTTGGTTGATCATTATTCAAACTCAATTTTGGTGAAAAGGCTAAAAAAATGGAATTTAACGTGATAAAAATAATTGTTTAGTGATGAAAAAAAAAAGTTCAAGGTGCCCATTATCCTAAATAGCTGAGACTTTGATTATACACGAGAGAAATAAATGTTGAAAGAGATAAAAACTATTTTCATGGTCACTAAGTTTGTCATTGTATTGTTACCTAACTTGGTACAAATCAATAAAAGATGTTAACATTATTTCTTCCAAATTTTTTTTACCGTGAATCATATTTTACGAATATCAAGAGCTATTATTATTCTTAAGTTGTGGATTAAAGCAGCAGAGAGAATTTTACAGGAATAAATTTTGGGTAGAAATATGAAAAAAAAGAGGGTGTATATAATAATTTATTTTTGTTGAATGGCCAGAGGACCAAATTTAAACAACTTTTGGCCCAGAAAACAACACTGAGGCCCAATTAATTGGCCTGTGAACAAAGAAAAATTAGGTCATTCCGCCCGCTCCCAGTTTTGCTTTTAATGAACTTTTCAAACTAACAAGACCAACAGCCACGTACGCACACCATGGCGGAACCCACCGCACCGGAACCAGGAGCTGTCGACCACGTCGCCACTGACGCCGCCGTAGATATGGCTGTCGAGAGTTCTGAACAAGCCGTCGTTGACTCAGCATCGAATGGTGAGCCCAACCAGAAGCGGAGTAGAGAGAACCACGATGACGAAGTAGACGGTGTTTCGAAGAAGCAGAAGGTGGAGCCGGAAGAGAAAAGGGAACATTTGAACGGTGAGGATGAAGAAGAGAAGAAACCCTCTGTTCCCGTGAAATTGGGTTATATAAGTTTCGCCTCTTCCGTGGAAATGTTCGATTACTTCAACAATCTCCTTCATACTTGGCCCCCTTATCTCAATCTTAACCAGGTAATCCAACACTCGTGACACAATTCGCTTTTTTATGTTTCCTATTTTACTTAGATAAAAAAAAAATCGAATTTTTAATTTTGCAGCGACTACTGCATTTCCAACATACTGATTCTCTTACTTTGTCTTATATGGGTTTTGATTGATATGACTCAATATAATTTGAGTGAGCGCTCTGTACTTTGCTTTCTACTAAAGATGTGGCTTCATACATTTTAGTCTCTTAAACTTCAAATGGCCAATATATTTGGATTGAATTGGAGTGTGCTGCATTGTGAAAATACAATAATCAATCCATTTAGAATCTATTGAAGTTATCCAAACCATCAGATATTTATCCTAATACCTTTTAATGAAAAGGTTGGATGTTTATATATGAAATATCTTTATGTTAAGAAGGATGTGTGGTCACACAAAAAGTTACTATACCAAGTGATCGCGCACAAAGAAATCTAGTGACACCGATTGTCAAAAAAGATGAACAAAATTAAATTACGTTATGTTGGACATTTACAAAGAAATATATTGGATGATCTTAGCTATGTGAAAAGGGAGAAAGAGATTAAGCAAGACATTGTTTCTTCAGATTTGATTTTAAAGCTTTTGTTCTGTTTATTTATCGTGTTTGGCTGCTTGGAGTCAAACATGATAAATAGTTTCAGCAGCAATGTGTAAATTTGAAATCAGCTCAGTCTTAGAATGTTGCCTTAGTAATGTTTCTTGATAAGCAGTGGAAACAACCTGAATACTAGTTGAATAAACTATGGTTTTTTTTTGGCAGTATGAACATACAATGTTACTGGAATTGCTCAAGAACGGCCATACAGAACCCGACGAAAAGATTGGTGGGCGAATCCGAGTTTTCCAGGTCCGCAACCATTCTAGGTGGAAAAGTAGGTGCTTCTTCCTCATAAGGGATGATGAATCTGTTGATGATTTTAGCTTCCGCAAATGTGTAGATCATATTCTTCCTTTGCCAGTAGAGATGCAAGTGAAACCTGATGCAAACAGGGCATTAGGAGGAGGAGCAAAAGTTCACAGAGGAAAGAGTGGTGGGCGTGGACATGGGAAAAAGGGTGGATCGAAACATTGAGTGCAATGTGAATGCTGCTGGTCTTTGTTGTATTTTAGGATCTAAATGTTCTTTGTATCCTTGACCAGCTTATTTCATGATTCCTATAGTAACTTTATACTTCAGAATTCATATAAATTACCAGCTTATTTAATGATTCTTAGTTATATTTTGCATAATGCAAAATTAAGCTAACAATCCAAGTCCTACGTATATTCTTAGGTCATTTATATTTGCAGTAAAAGTGAAAGGAAAAGACAAGGAAAGAAGGAAATAAAAGGAAAATCCTTGTCCATAATGGACTAAAGATATTTGTCCCATGATATTCTAAATATTGTCTGTATATCTTAGATGAGCCCATTTCACTTCTTGATTATATATTATACATATTCATTAAATTTAAAATGTAATTCGATCTTTATATGTATGTTTTACACATTTAATTACTATTTTTTTCCAAGTCAATGGTAACTTCATGTATATTTTAAAAATCGTGTTATTTGATAAAGAAATAAAATAATGATTTTACATAAAGTACACCATTTTATGAAATTTTATTCTTTTATGTACTTTTTACATTACCATACTATGAAAAGTTTCACTCTCTTTTGTTTTTATCATTTTTTTTCCTTCACCAACTACACTAATCATTTTAAATGTAAAACATAAAAGAGATAGATACTATTTGACCAGTTTGCACTATCGTAATATTTCGTAAAGGAACAAATAAAAAAGAATAATACATGTATTTCTTAAACATATAAAAAATATTTAATATTTTTCATCAAATAAGCATGAAAAAAAATTATAAGATTGATATGAGTGAATAAAATAACAGTAATAAATTTATTTGATCGACCCTATAAAGTTGAACCCCTCTCTCTCTCACAAATAATACTTTCTTAAGATTTTTATCAGTTGACTATGTCAGTTTTTTTAATGCTAATCATAAACATTTTTCATTTATATAGATAAACTATTACAGTATGGTTTTTTTAAGAATTAGTTGAAATTTATTTAATAATGTAATCACTTCTAATAAATTCATCCATGAAATTAATATATAACGTGTTAATATTTAAAGACAGCTAAATACTAATTTGCATTTGCATTTAATTTCACGATAATTTGATATTGAAATATAATTTTAATTTGAGGAACTTTTTCTATCCACTTTTTTCGTGAAAAATATTATAGTAATAAATTAGTTTAATTAATTAACTATATAATAAATTTGATGTATTAAAATTCAAGCTTCTATTTAAGTTAGAATTTAAACATGCATAGTGAAAATATTTTTTACATGTCAATCAAACAATACTTGTGTTCGATACCATTGTCAAGATAATTAATATGAAAATAATTTTATTTACTGTATATGATAAATGTGGCTGAACGTAAAAAAAAATGTATTGTAAATTCGAAGTTTTTACACCTAAATATAAATATGATTAATTTATTTACAAATGATTAAAAACAAATAAACATGATACAATACAATTATCCATACAAATGGTTAACAGTGTTGTTATAAAACTATTGGCTATCACATGTAATTAAATACAAATATACATATATATAAAAAAAAGGAATTACATGAGCAGCAGCTATATATACAAGGGCAAAGAACTTCTCTTGGTAACAGTTGGGGAAAATAATTAGTGTTTTTTTTTCTGTCGGTTACACCTCCATGAATATGATAACTGGTGAGTTAAATTCGTTAGCCATCAGTTAGAAGTTAATTAAAACTGTAGAATAAATTAATGAATTAGGGCATTCAAAAGGTAAAAATAGATAAGCAGCCGTGTGTCATTAATTATCGCCCCCAAATCTAATATTATCAGTAATGATTATTGGTAGATGAAGTTGCAGAGAGGCAAATGATTATGATTATTGCTTCATAGTAATTTGTTAAACATTCAGGTATTTCCATTGCTTGGAAGAAAACGGGAAAACGTGCAGCATGCAACCATGAACGTGGCCCAATCAGCATCATATTGATGATTTAATTCAGCATCATATCAATTACTGCAAACTTAGCATGCCTAATCGCTCATTCCCAACCAAATTTTTGAAAGTGACTGCGAATTGATAATTGATAGAAACATTTTCTCAACTTGATTAAGTCTATGATAAAAAACACATCATGAAGCCACCATCTACTATATATAGCTATACTATACCCTCTATTCAGTATATCTTTTCAACTTCTGTATAGATTAAACTCTGGTAGAGAACAACCAATTCATGTATATT
The DNA here is from genome assembly GCF_029865625.1 of Vigna umbellata. Lineage (NCBI taxonomy): Eukaryota > Viridiplantae > Streptophyta > Magnoliopsida > Fabales > Fabaceae > Vigna > Vigna umbellata. Next base: position 98,548,452 of record NC_142165.1, read on the forward strand.
TGCTAAAACAGAAAAAAGAAGGCAAACAAATTAATTTTTCATCCGATCCAAAGGTTGAGATATTGAGCATTTAGAACCCTTGGATATTTCTACTGATAATTAAATTGATCTTGTAACTCTCACAAGCATACTCTTCACCATTAAAATGCATTCATGCACACAAGACGGCGCACATTCTCCAAGCAATTAATTGCTTCCATTTGTTACAAATGATACACTATCATCATCATTATCATCGTCATCAACGATGCAGTAAATTCATATCCATATTTCGTGTATGTATGTATATATATATATAGCCAACTTCCTTTCATATTCCCACACTGTTATATCCTTTGGTTACTTCACCATGATCATGGACTCTCACCCTCTTATGAGTTGGAGCTCTTATTATCAGATAGAAGAAAACCCATTGCCATTTACGTGCCAGTTTTCTTACAGGTAAACCGTTCTCCTCTACGCCTTCCCACCATGACGAAATGTTAGTACGTTCGTTTAGGTTTTGAATTGTAATTATTGGAATGCCTTTTTCTCAGCGAAAACAGTGAAGTGTATCCTCCTCCACTACAAGATTTACCCATACAAGAATACCACCATGATGCTGTTCCTCTTACGGAGTATTACCCTTCTGATCCTTTATACGAAACGCTCGCCATCGAACCATCACCGACCCTGCGAGGTTATACACACGTCAACATCAAGAACATGAGTTTTCAAAGTCTTTATATTTTACGATGATGCTACTACTATGTTAGTTGTCCTTATTTAGATGTTGATTGTCTTGTTACAGCAGACTGTGATTTTTATGATATATCTAAGGGGCTTCCTGTGTGGAACGAAGTGAATGCTGTGTTTGATTCGGAAGTCGATTTTTTATTTCGTAACAAGGAAGAAAGTTTGAAGGAGATGGTGGATGATAGAAAGGTTAACGAGGGGAGAGAAGAAATAACGAACCCTAGAAATAGCAGAAAGTTATCAAGGAAGACGATATCTGAGTACTTTTACATGCCAATAACACAAGCTGCCAGAGAAATGAATGTGGGGCTGACACTTTTGAAGAAAAGGTGCAGAGAGTTGGGTATCAGAAGGTGGCCCCACAGAAAGCTGATGAGCTTGCAAACTCTGATAAATAATGTACAGGTACGTACGTTGTGTTTCTGATATGTACGTTGTGTTTGATTATTTACTACACTTTATTGTGATAAAATGAGGGTAGCTATTTCCTAATTTTGGGCAATGGGGTTTGAGGTGCAGGAGCTGCTGAAAGAGGAGGGGCCGGAGAGTGAAGAGAAGTTAAGATTTGCCATTGAGACATTGGAAAATGAAAAGAAGCTTTTGGAGGAAATGCCAGACATTGAACTGGAAGACAATACAAAAAGACTTAGACAGGCATGTTTCAAGGCCAACTACAAGAAAAGGAAGCTAGGACAAAGGGAACCAGAGTGTTCTTCTTGGAGTGGCGCGATGTCAGAATATAATAACGAAAGTGAAGAAGAACTGGATATGAAGTATCTCATTTCTCAGTTAGCTTAAATATATGTAAGATTCAACAATATTAGCAATGGAGTTTTTTTGTTTGTCATACAACTCATTGCAAACCAATATTTAAAACTGTGATGAGAATGTTTAGATGTTTCTGTATGGTGTCTGTGGGTAACGTTTTGTGGTGGCATTGTCGAATTCATGGTATTTTTGTGTAGTCTTAATTTGGAATTGCTTAAGTTAAGAAAGGCACAGAGCAACATAAAGATAGATATGTTGTTTTCTATGTTCACCAGCACCTACAGTGGATGAATCTTTTCATTTATTTATCAATGTGTGGATATTCTAATTTGAAGTTTACGAGAAAGAGAGAAATGGAATTATAATAAATGGTATGTGATTTATTACCCAATACAATAATAAGAGTTGGAAAAATGTGTCAATAAATAATAAACCACCACAAATTACCGTTATAGTAGTATATGCTTGGTTATTTTCGAGGGAGTTATTTTCACAGTGCTGTGCATTTACTCGCATTAATATACTCCTTTCCAAGTATATGACAGGTTTCTTTAAAATAGAATAAAAATAAAATAAATTATGGTTATGCCAAAAACTTAGACATAATTTTTATATAAAAAAAATTCATTCAATTATATTGCCTATATAATTTGATTTTAATTAATGATAAAGCTCCATTTTTTTTACATATTTTCTCGTGAGTATTTATAAGCGAATTTGTTCAACCATCAACTAAGTAAACGGAAGTAAGATTTTTCCGTGAAAAATAAGTAAATAGAAATAGGAAGTGTGGGACATGAAGGTATAAAATTCTTTTTCTTTTTCCTTTTTCCTGAAATCGTGATAAAATATCATACTATAAATTGTATCCGCTTCTATACATATAATATGTTCTTATCCTTTAGTTTTAAATTTACATAAGGTTAAAATATATCATTTTCTTATATTTCTTTTATAAATGATGTTGTCTTTTATTAAGAGAATAGGAAAAGAGACAAATAGTTGCTAATATTTCAATACGTGGAACCAATTATTGAGATCCTTCAAAATAAACTTAATATCATTACATTTAAAATATTGATTTATATAAAATTATTAAATTTATAATAAACGAAAATATAAAAAATATAATGATAATTATAGGTACATTACATCTTTTAAAACAATATTATCAGTGAGAGGTGGTATGATCCGTATAAGAAACAATCAGAACATAGTGATGTCTCGACGATAGGCATGTTTTCTCTTATAATCAATAGAATTGTCAATACTGAACACTATGACCTTCTAAGTAAGGTTAAGGTGTCATTACAATTAGGCATTTCAAAAGGTAAAAATCCACTAAAAACACTGAATTATATATAAAGTATTTAATACTTTTAGATTATGTACATTTATTATATTCTTGGAAACCAAATACTTAGGCTCTATTTGCTTGGATGGATATCTCTATTCACGTGTATTGGAAAAGATGGATTTGAGATTTTAATGATGTTCGTATGAAGGAATTCAGAAGGAATAAGAGGCTATGATTCGCAGGATTCAATATTTAGTCCATCTGCGGTGATAGCAAGAGATTTGAGGTAATTTTTTATAAGAAATCGTTTTTACCCCTAAAACAAATTCATTCTAAACCATTTGCATTGTGTGGGACCAAAACCATTCTGATATGAAATATATCATTCCTTTGAAACCATTTTATCATAATTTCTGCAACAATTTTTTTTTTTGTTTCTATTTCATTTTTTTTAAGTCTTCAGGATTTTTAGTCTTCAATAATTTCAATAATAATAACATTAATAATAAATAAATCTTTTATTACTAATGTTTTTATACATAATTATTTGACTTTACTTAAATACAAATTTATTTTACTTTAAAAAATAATTTTGATTTTTTTCTTTTTATAATATTTTTTCCAATAAATATATTATTAATAAATAGCATTTTATATTATTTTTATCACTAAGGATATTTTGGTAATTTTTAAATTTTATCAACTAAAATAACTTTTCTTATAAGTGACATCCATTAAATTTTACATTAATTTTTACAAACTTTTTTTCTAAGTCCACTTTCACTCACCTTAAATCTCTTAAAAAAACAATATTTAATTAATTAAGCTCAAATTCATTCCCTCTCTCAAATCATTCCTTCAAATGAACATATCTTTAAGTATGAATGTTTTTTTAGGTATATCGACCGAGCAGTGCATAAAAAAAATATAAAAAACAGAAAGAATTATAGAATTAAAAATATATTCCACCTTACAATAACATTATATTAATTATTGTTTTAAACTATTACGTATAAACATATCACCACTACATCACACTTCTTAATGTCACTAGTTTAATTCAACAAGGAAATAACACTCTTTTGAAATATTTTTTATTAGATATATTTTTATATGTAAACTAAGCATTTTTTATATATAATTTGTTGTATCATTCTCGTAAAAGGATAGAAATGAAGCAAATCACTTTAAAAGAAACTTTAAAAATATGAATTAACCATGATGGCTGCAAGAGTAATAAAGTCTTTACAAGTGACTCTCTCTTCTTCTTTCAAGATCACTCCAATATTGAAATCCTTTTAGAATTCCATTGTCCTTCTAATTCATAGTAAAAATAAAGATGAGGAACCAAATCAAATCAAGTGCAACAAAAAGACTGTATATTCAATAATGATATAATTTCTACAGGATAAACCAGATTCTAAATGTATTTAATTGACCATTAACAACAAAAGACTATAATACAATTAGTCAATATTTTGACAAAATAATTTAGATGTTAACCAATGATTTTTTTCCATACTCAAATGAAAGTCTATTTATAACATTGTGACAATTAAATGATAAGGTTTAAAATATATTCAAAATAGTCATTTTAATAGAAGAAAAAATATTGATCTTCGCCCTTTATGATTTTAATAATATTTTCCACAGTCATGGCCTGTTTCACTCTTCCACCCTGGAATTTCTTTTGAAAATCGTTTCCCTTGGGCATTAGCAGTTCTTTTGGTTGTGGTGTTGTAGTTTGTTGGTTATCACTGAAACTATCTCACATCCATGTGATCGGAGGCCACTATTGATTCACCGCAAAACTCAAACGTTGAGTATGAAATGGCTCTAGAACCCGTGATTTCTGCCATAAAATCTGTTTCCCAAAAGATCCAGTTGCTCCAAATCCACGCTCACATTATACGCACAAACCTCATTCAATACCCCCCAGTTTCTATTCAGTTCTTGTCCCGTATAGCTCTCTCTGGTCCATTGCAAGATGCCAACTATTCCCACCGTTTTTTTGAGCAACTCACCCACCCCTTGATTTTTCATTACAACACAATGATCAGAGCCTGTTCCACGAGTGATTCCCCGCGAAAGGGTCTCCTTTTATATCGAGATATGAGAAGAAGAGGCATTGCTGCAGACCCTTTATCGGCTTCCTTTGCTGTTAAGTCTTGTATTAGGCTTCTGTATCTTCTTGGAGGGATTCAGGTTCATTGCAACATATTCAAAGATGGGCACCAATGGGATACCCTTTTGCTCACCGCTGTCATGGACCTGTATTCGCAATGCCGGAGTGGTGGTGATGCGTGCAAGGTGTTCGATGAGATGCCTCAAAGGGACACTGTTGCTTGGAATGTGATGATCTCTTGCTGTGTTCGAAATAATAGGACTCGGGACGCTTTGAGTTTGTTTGATGTTATGCAGGGTTCGAGCGATAAATGTGAGCCTGATGATGTTACTTGTTTGCTTCTTCTTCAGGCTTGTGCTCATTTGAATGCCTTGGAATTTGGTGAACGAATTCATGGCTATATAATAGAGCGTGGTTATGGTGATGCTCCCAATTTATCAAATGCACTCATCTCTATGTATTCACGTTGTGGTTGTCTAGAGAAGGCTTATGAGATTTTTAAGAGAACAGGAAATAAAAGTGTGGTTTCGTGGAGTGCTATGATCTCTGGTTTGGCAATGAATGGATATGGAAGGGAAGCTATTGAGGCATTTGAAGAGATGCTGAGAATTGGCATTCAGCCGGATGATCAGACATTCACGGGTGTCCTTTCTGCTTGCAGTCATTCTGGAATGGTTGATGAGGGAATGTCAGTTTTTGACCGTATGAACACAGAGTTTGGAATAACTCCCAACGTTCATCACTATGGGTGCATGGTTGATCTCTTGGGCCGTGTTGGCCTGCTTGATAAGGCTTATCAGCTTATTATGTCAATGGTAGTGAAGCCAGATTCCAAAATATGGAGGACTTTGCTTGGGGCTTGTAGGATTCATGGCCATGTTACACTTGGTGAACAAGTAATTGGGCATTTGATTGAATTGAAAGCTCAAGAAGCTGGGGATTACGTTTTACTTTTGAATATTTATTCTTCAGCTGGACACTGGGAAAAGGTAGCAGAAGTGAGGAAATTGATGAAAGATAAAGCAATCCGAACAACCCCAGGTTGCAGCACAATCGAATTGAAAGGAGTAGTACACGAGTTTGTTGTGGACGACATTTCACATTCAAAAAATCGTTTGATTTATGAGAAGCTAGATGAGATTAATCATCAGCTGAGGATTGCAGGTTATGTTGTTGAACTTTCATCTGAGTTACATAAGATGAATGACAAAGAAAAGGGGTATGTGCTCTCACATCACAGTGAAAAATTGGCTGTTGCTTTCGGGGTTCTTGCAACTCCACCTGGCACAACACTAAGAGTGGCCAGTAATATCCGTATATGTGTTGACTGCCACAATTTTCTAAAACTTTTTTCTGGGGTTTACAACCGTGATGTATTTCTTAGGGACCATAATCGATTTCACCACTTTAGGGGAGGGCACTGCTCATGTAACGATTATTGGTAGGGAAATTATTTGCAGATGATAAATGTGTCATGTCGAGCGCCGAGTGTTACTGTACTGAAATTATTCCCAAGGGAAACTAAATGTAGAATTGCTAATTTTACGGCTGGTTATTTGTAGAAACTTGGTGAAATATTGGCTTAATTGAAATGCAACCATAAATACAAACTACCCAACAGGCATTAACTGCATTGCTAGTGTGGATCAGTTAAGGTTCAGATAACCATTGCCTTTATTCCAGTATCATTTCATGGCACCGCAGCACCTGTTAGTACCACGGTCTCAGCTGATTGTTTCTGAAGCTTATGGATAGACTATTCGAGGACGATCCTGCTGGACACGATATCAGACACCTAACAAACACCGGTGACCTGCAAAACATCAAATCTGCTACCCGGCAAATTTGTTGTTGGGATGAGATTTTTTGTTTTTAAGCTTTTGGAGAACTTTTTCTTATATTGAAGATCAATTGAAACAGTACACTGAGCTATAGTCATTTGACCTAAGAGAGGGTAGGTTCGTCCTGTATAATACGTCGATTTTGCTTGACATTGGCATTCCTCGAAGTGCTGACAAGGTTACAATCCCTGCTAACTGGATCAACTCTGACCATACAGCTTTTGTCCATTCAAAATATATTAAGGAGCCATATTAAAGCGCTCTGATAATGCCAAATGATAATTTTATATGCATTCCATTTAGATAACAGCATCAGACAGTTTTTTTCTCTTATTTTTTGTACTTAAAATTGCTCTTACGTCTGGCTAGTGACTTAAAGTAAGAATATCGTAAAAAATCTAATTGATTCTAACCAGGTAAGATAAACTATCTGCGGACAATCTTGATCATGAAAAATATTTTAATAAAAAGAAATTACAAATACAACTTAAAATCCACGAGTAGTAGGGTTAATTAAAACACCTCGTCATGCAGTTATTTTCAAACTGCAATCTTCTATAAGCAGACTATTTATATCCATCAATTAAAGGGCCCATTTATCTGGCATTGATGACCGAAAAGTCCACTGCATGTTCAACTACGCCAGAGCTTGCCTGGATTATAAATGATTCAACCAAAAAACATTTATTGGATTCAACGAAGAAACAAAAAGCTGGTCCATTGCCGTATTATTCAAACATTTATATTTCTCCGGTTCTAAATTATAATGGTGACATCTTGGGAGATTTTATCAAAACCTAAGCTTGGTATAGAGAACAGAGATGGAAGCTCCCTCACGTTCTACTAACAAAACTGGAAATACAATTGATACTACGGAAAATTTGAATCCTAGGTTCCGGAAGCAGAAAAGATGCTACAACAAACTCGCAACCTAATTTCTCGTTATATTTATGCTCAAATAAATTCATAACCCAAGAAATCACCGTTGACAAAATGAAGTTAAGCAGCAACAGTTTGCTTCTGAGCGAAAGCAATCCCCTTCTCTATGCTGGCCTTGAGTTCTGGCTTAAGTGCTTCCAAAGCCTTCTGCTCGTAGTCAGTCAACCCTTGGAGGTCAGATGGAATTAAAGCCTCGATACCTTTCCTACCAAGCTTCACCCTTGAAGCAAAGAATGGAAGGTCAGTCAAATCTGATTGCACAAATGAGCACTCATACACATCTCCGTCTCCATCAAGTGCACGCAAAGACGACTCAACAAATCTAGCAGCTGCATATGCCATTGACAAGGTAGCAGACCCAGCCCCTGCCTTTGCTTCCACAACTTCAGTACCAGCGTTTTGAATCCTGACCGTCAACTCCTCAACCTCTTCATCAGTGAAACTCGCTGAGGGTCTTGTCTTTGACAAGAGAGGAAGAATGGTAATCCCGGCATGGCCCCCAACAACAGGGACATCAACATCAATCAGCTTCAGGTTCTTCCTCTGAGCAACAAATGTGTTTGCCCTCACAACATCCAGTGTGGTAACACCAAAGAGCTTTTTAGGATCATAGACACCCTTTTGTTTCAAAACTTCTGCAGCAATAGGCACAGTAGAGTTCACAGGGTTACTGATAATTTGAATAAAAGCACCTGGGCAATTATCCGCAACAGCCGAAACTAAGTCCCTGACTATTCCAGCATTGATGTTGAAAAGGTCATCACGAGTCATGCCGGGCTTCCTCGGAACACCGGCAGGAATGACAACAACATCCACACCATTCAAACAATTTGCCAACTCAGAAGCTCCAGTGAAATCCCTCACTTGTGAGGGTGTGTTGCAGTGACTAATATCAGCAGCCACTCCCTTGACATTCGCAATATCATAGAGATGCAGGTCGGAAACTAAAGGGGACATTTTGATAAGAAGCGCGAGCGGCTGTCCAATCCCTCCAGCAGCCCCAAGAACTGCAACTTTGAACGAAGCCTGAGGCTGCAACTTGTGGTTGAAGTTCTGGTTGTTTTCCTTCTGAGCCTTGGATGAAAAAGATGCCCGCAGAGCAGAACCACTTTTGTTAGCTAAGAAAGATAATTCTGACTCACATCTCACAGATGACATAGCCTTGAGGCCACAGAAACTCTTCAAAGGATTTTGGGTGTTGAATTTTAACCCAAAAGTCCTTAATTGAGGAGAAGAGCTTCCTCTTTGACCAAGGGTACCGGTGGATCCAATAGTGAAAGTAGCTGCAGGTGCCGCTGCCATCTCAACCTGTGATACAAAAAAACGGCATGAGGTCTGTTCCATTAACCCACAGAAACCTGTTTGAAACAAACAAAACACCAAAGAAATAATAAAGCACAAGGCTTATATTCCAACAGATTTATGTAAGCTAAACCCTAGCCCAACAAATTATTCAATATAAGCAAAGAAACAGGTTGGAAAAGCTCAATGAAATGACATGCAGCACGGAAAGAGCTGAAAAATAGCATGCATGGTCGAGATTAGTTAATGAGAGGCATAATTTGGAATCGAAATTCCACATTGATAATTGAAGCGAGAAATGAAAAGCAGAAAAAGGGGAAATAGAAGAGAATCACGCATGAACAGATCTGGGGTGAGGGAAAGGATTGAGATCTGGCGGCGAGAAAGAGAAAAACGTACCTGGGAGTGAACGGTGATGAGAAAGACAAAGAGCTTTAAGAAGCAAAGATGGGTTTGAAATCTCCGCCTGAGAGATTGGATTGGTATGGATGGTGGAGGAATGCAAACACCAGCCGAATGCCGAATATATATACACACTCACTCTACCCTTTACCTCACCAAACGCTAAAGAAAAAATTAATCTTCTTCACTCTCCTGCCACGTCCTTGCATCACTCTTCTTATTTTACCTTTTTTTTTATTTTCTTTTATATCAATTATTTATGTCTTAATTATGATTTTAATCTTATCAGTTCAGTTATTAGATTTAAAAATTAAAATGTGTTTTTAAAACTATTTTTAGTTTAACAGATTTTCTCAAGCATTCAAATTGTATTTTTAATTTAAAAAAACAAAAATATTTCATTTTTTAAGAAATCAGTACTGGATTCGTTTTGATAAATAATTGTTTATATTTTTTCATGGTATCACCTAATTTTGTAGGGTAATTTTTTATTCTTTTTACCTATTATTCAAACAAAACATTGATAAATCCCACTCAGTTGATTTCGTGCTAGGAAATGGCAGTTTCCATTTAAGAGCTGATAGATATTATCGTATGCATAATGGGTAAATTCATAACTCTCCTTAACTTTAAACAATTTATACTTAAAAGTTATATTAAAATGATACTTTAATTCATAAATACTTTTGAAATTAATTTCTACTAAAGATATTTTAAGGTACTAACTTTTTGAATTTGAGAAATTGTTTTAAAAGGTCATGTAATTAATTAAATTCATAAATAGAATTTATATATAAGTTGTGGGTATAAAACTCTTACCAGAGTAAATTAATTACAGAACTAAATCCAAAGCTGGTAAGAGAAAAACAAGGTTCAATTATATTTTTATACTATATTTATTTGTTTTATATTATTTAATCCCGTTATAAATAAAAGTTTAAAAAATGCATTGCTTGGTGATTGGTATAAAATACAGGAAATATTATTATGTAATAGAGTACCAACTTCGACCCTTGAAAACAACCAAGAGGTAAAGGCCACACATTGTTAAAAGTATATAAAATCAAGATAAGAAAAATTGAGACAAGTTGCGCTTATCATTACATCATTAGCATGGACATATCATTAAATTTAGCGTGAAATCATTTTCCTAGGAATCAAAGTAAGTCACATTGCTTGATAATCACAACGCTTCTTTGGATTTCTTCTATTTTGGATTATCAATTAGGTGCAAAAGTTGTGTTATGGGAATTGCGTGAAAGTTCAACCCTTTTGCTTAAACGTAGATATATAGTTATGATATGAAAGGAGATGGTGTCCAGTAGGAAATACATAATGCAAAAAAGAATTAAAAATGTATGAGAGATATAGAGAGATGATGACTATTGTCATATCATACATTAAGTTTGTTCATCTCCCTCCTTATGGCACTGGCCCTAACTAAGCTCCCAATGGTGTTAATGGCCAATTTCAGATCCTCCAGAGGATTTCCAGGCACCACTGTCTTGTACAAATAGCTATCAAATGTCATCTTCTGCACATACTCATCGGCACACATCTCCACAAACGCTTCCCTAGCTGGGTTCGACCTGTAAAACACCTTCTGAAGCACATCCAACACCTTGTAAGTCGGCCAATAAGTCTTATCCCACTTCTCCAAGTACTTCCTCAAGTCCCCTTCTTCCACCATCCTCTTCCCATTCTCCGAACCTTCAACAATTGCCTCTGCACACATTCTACCACTCTTCGCCGCAAAATAGATTCCCTCTCCGGAGCATTTCGTTACATACCCAGCAGCATCGCCCACCAGAGCCACTCTACCCAACAACCTTCGCGGCCGCGGATGTTCCGGGATAGGGTGAGCCTCCACTCTGATGATCTTGCCTCCCAAAATTTTGTCTTCTGCTCTCTTCCTTGTTGCTAGTTGGAACTTCTTGATGTCCCCCTTGTGTGTCACGGTACCAGTTCCAACAGCCACATGGTCACATTTTGGAAATACCCACCCGTAGAAATCCGGAGAAACATCATCCCCCACGTACATCTCCGCTAGGTCCTCGTAATACGCCATCTTATCATCCGGAATTTTTACCCTCTCCTGAGAATCCATTCAATCAAAACCACACATACCATTAATTTGAAAGTTTCAACACACATACAATGCATAAATCAGAAGCCCTGCATTCTTTTTCTGCTGTTCTTTCACAGCAAGTAAACATCTATTTAGTTTCTTGACTTGTTCTTTCGTAACGACTTAATCCATTACTTTGGCATCTACTAGACAACTCCATAAGTAGCTTTGGCGTGGTTCAACAAGATCTTTAGCATTGGAGAGCTGATTTACTATGCTTATGGACAAAATTGATTGACTCGACAGTGTCAAGACCAAATTGACTAATGGTGCCAAATTTAGAAACCAATTGACAGTTTAGAATATGAGATTCTCTTTGGTAATGACAAGAACCAAGCAACAGTTATAAATTCATCCCAAGAAAACATGAAATGAAGAAGAAATGTTTCCCTTATAATTCAACAGTTATACCTCTTTGTTAGTTTCAACTTATAAAATCTGTAAAACATGAAGAAGAAATATGGTAGTACCTGAAAGGCGATGGCGTACTCGTATTCACCGGCATCAATAGACTTGGCGACTTTAGAATTAGCGCCATCAGCACCAATGACAGCGTCAACTTCCAAGGTACGCTTCTCACCGGCCCCACCGATTTTGTTATCGTAGGAAGAGTAATGAAGAACGTAGGGGCTGGTGTTATCCTTCGGAATATCCATTTTCATGAACAGCCCGTTGATGACACTAGCCCCATTCTCTTTCGCCCGCTCTCTCAGGTAAGCATCCAGCACCTCGCGCCGGACCATACCTATGTACTCGTGCGGCTTAAGCGTTCTCCCGATGTCCACCGCCACGTTCGACGGCGATATCATCTTCATCTTCGTTACGCGCCGGTCAATGATGTCCAGCGGCAGGTCGAACTCCCCCACCATGCACAGCGGAATCGCTCCCCCGCACGGCTTGCAGTTGTCCAGCTTCCGCTCGAAAAGGAAAGTCTCCACGCCACCCTTCGCCAGCGCCTCCGCCGCCGCGCCGCCGGCGGGACCACCACCCACTACTGCCACTCGTAGGTTCCGCCCCTGCAGCTTCGGGCTGAATTTGCCGGCCACAATTCTAAACTTTCGGTGAGATGGGGGGAGTCTTGGCTGGGCAGCGAAATGCGGCGCATCCGGCGAGGTTTGCCGGAGGCCGACAAAGGTTTTGAGAGCAATAGAATTCATGGTGAAAGAGTGGGGAGTGAGAGTGAGACAGTGAGAGGGGTTTGATTTTTTTTTATGTAGGTGTGTTTGTTTGAGGAGATACGTTTGGATTTGAGGTGATTTGTGAGCGTTGGATGGATGAAATTGAGGGTGGCGATTTGGTGTGGATAGATTTTGAGATGATGGTTTGTGGGAAGTGTTCTTGTCCTTGGTGTTGGATATTGGTTTTTATTTTGAGTGGCTGTCACGGTGCCACGTTGTATGAGAGAGTGGTTGATCTTTAATGCTCTATTAAAACACTTCGTACTCTGCTTCGCACTTCATTAATTCGCTCAAGTTTTGCCACGTCATCATCACCTCACTGTTCAGCCTTCAAAGCTAGCTGAACGTGTCACGTGCGAGAAGCAGAGTTTGTGTGTTCAAAAATACACTTTATTATTTATAATAAAAGAAACTTCTTTCCCATTTCTTTTTCTCTTACCATTTTTTCCTAATTTAACAAATGTGCTGTGATCTATGAAATGCAAAGGAACTTTTATACTCTTCTTCTCTCTTACCTCTTTCCCTCATACCCCATTTTTGCCTGGTTAAGCAACACAACAACCTAATTTGGGTACCCTTTGCATTTTCTTTTCTTTTTTTCTGATTTTCATTTTCTATTTCTAACTCACAATATCTTGTGGGAAATGGTTTTGGTTTGTCTTGCTTTACTCTTTGATGTTCTCTTGCGCTAATTTTTCTATTTCCCCCAATTTTTTAGGGTATTTCTTTGGTTTTCACAATTCTTTTTGGAGTTTATATGAAGTGCGAGTATAACACTATTTTCACCGTCAAGTTTTATTTTCTATTATTTGTTTATTTACTGTTGGTCTTTTTCTCTTCATATCTTTTATTTTAAAATCATGTTTTTTTATCATAACTCAGCAATTAATTTTTGTGGGGAATTTATACTAGTTGTGGCCAACTACTTGGAGTTTTATGAGGTGCCTTTGAGTATTAGTAGAAAGGTTGCGTTTTTGGTTCTTTTACCTCTTTATTTTCATCTTTTTTCATCATGACAAAAAAATTCTACTTTTTATTATTTTATTTTTAAAAAAATCATATATTTTAAAATAATGAGAGAATTTATTTTATGCTCTTTAATTGCATGTTCATTCCGGCTCCTGTCAAATCATAATGAATTTTCTTAGTTGTATTCAATTTCATACTCTTTAGTGCATCGACAAACGTGTTTGTATATAAAGGTATGTTTGTGTTTGATAATTGTCTCGCAATCTAAACTCTGTTTTATATTTTACTATCGATATTTCACTCTGTTTTACTTATGTTTATTTCTTGATGCATTCGATTATGTTAATGGATAGAGCAACTTATATTTGTTAGATAGTTATGTCTCGTGTGTTAATTAATTTGTTTGTTCTATTGATGACCTATTGGGAGAAAAAGTTGCTTCAGTGAAGAACTTTGACAGATAAAAAATGGACTGTTTAACTGATAAGAGATCAAGAAATGAAAATTACGTGACAGACATGAAAATTATATGATTTCACACAGTTTAATGCTATTAATTGGTAAGAATTTAATCTCCCATATGTGACAAATGCAGAAAATTTTCGTTAATTCTTGCATCTCTGTCATCTTTTCACCAATGTGTTTAAATAATGATAATTATTATTATTATTATTTTTTTTTTTACAATAATATTTATTATAATAATTTTTGTTGTATTATTATTAGTCAAAATAATTTCATCAATTCAAATTATTAGTTAATTTTATTTAAACTAATCACAACTATTTTATTTCAACTTAATTTCTACCAATTTAATTTAACATAATTCATCTATTTTTATTTTTTATTTTAAATAATAACTCATATTTCATTTACACTAATTATATTTTATTTTAAATTACTTTTATGACCAAGAATAAAATTGTAGTCTTTCATTTTTATCAATTAAATCATTTTTTTAATTTATCAAACTCATTAATCACTCACTACTTTTTATAAATTTTTATTTCAAATCCCCTCATTTTTTATAATCTTTTCCTTAATTCAATCAACCTAATTTTCACCTTTATTTTTCCTCAAATCCACTCTTTCAAATTTATCTTTTTAAAACAAATACACCTTAAGTTTTGTTTCAATTTGTAGGATGTTTGGACGTAAACATATCACATGAACAAAGAAAAGAGGGTGAAAAGATCCTTTGCAGATTTGATGTAGCAGTTTGAGTAGAAAGGATGATAAAGAAAGAAAAAAAAATAGGAGTGCTCTTTTAAAAAAGTGAAGAAAAATAAATATTGTTGGCTATTAATATTTTACCTTTTTACCTCTCTAATTTATCTATTTTTATTCTGTATATGTGGAAGAAGACAAAGTTTAGGATATTCTCCATCAAATTTGACAAGTGGTGGATGCAAGTAGTATTGAGGGCATTTTAAGGAAGGTGTTAAAAATAGTTACAACTAATATATTTAGCTAGGAACGAGTGAATTGGTTCTTTCGTAAAATTTGGTTATTTTTTTTAATATTTGTAATTAATTAACAATATATATATGTGATAAATTCACAGATAACATTGGTTTTAGTAAGGAAAATTGAATATCTGTTTATGCAAATAGAATTTGCACATGAATTTAGTATAACAAGGTAAGTTTCCACGAATCACATCACTTGAGAGTGAGTGAGTTTATGAGTGAGAACGTAAGTTTGAGATATGGGAGGGAAGAAACTATTAAAAAGTGGGCTTTTAAGCCTAACTCATCCCTATAAACCGGCTTGTAGGGTGAGATTTGTACCCACTTATAAACTATTAATTGGTTTTATCTCTAGTCGATGTGGGACTTTCAACACACTACTCTCACACCGAGTATATACATCTCGAGCGTGAGATTAGAAATTTTTAATGGGTGGTCCGATAGCAGGTGGAACAATATGCCCAGCAAACAACAAATATCACAAGGATAGGCTTTAACCATGGCTCTGATACCATAATAAAAGATTTAAAGAATAATTCTGATGTATATTTCAAAGAGTAGAGTACCATATATATACATTAAGGATCCTATAATTCTTCATCTATTAAAGCAATGACAAGTGTCTGCACAAATTATAATAATATCTAAATTATAACTAACACAATATTTGATTGTCTAATATCCTTTAATAGAATATTTGACATATCTTAACAGAAATGAGTTACATAACGGATTCTTTGGATTTATATATATATATATATATATATATATATATATATATATATGTAAAATAATATATTAACTTTTACCATAAAGATAAAATAATAATTTTATATTTTAATTTATTAAAACTTTTTTATCTATCATATCAAACAAATCACTCACAAACTTTTACAAATTTTATTCCAAATTCACTTACTTTCACTCTAAATCCCTCAAAAAACACACTACAAATTCATCAATTTAAAGTTACCTAAATTCATCCACAAATTCTCTCTCAAATTCATCTTTTTAAAAAATTACATCATAAAAATGAAAATTTTGGGATTTAAGAATATGTTCATGTCGCCTTTTTCCATGAATCGAACAAAGTAGAAAAGACTTCAGGTTTGAGTATCATATATTGAAACCTTCATCAAGATCTCAAAAATGTCCATAGAAAAATCACTAGTAAAAGATTTGTTTACTAACGCGCTATATAGGTTTCGGTTTTATCAAAACCGAAGCATATAAAAACACAGTGACTCGTTTGTAATAATAGCGAATATTTATGCTTCGGTTCCAGGACACCCGAAGCAGAAAGGGTCTTTTACCTCGGTTATAAAAGAAACCGAAGCATAAAAGTCTACCATTTCCACCTACTTTCTGCAGGTCAGACCTTTTGTCCGACACACCTTTTCTAGAAACGCCTATTGCCTCGGTTGAGAAGAAATCGAGACATAAAAACTTGTCAAATCTACTTTTCTGAATAGTTTAAAGAACCACTATTGTCAGGGTCCTTGGAAGCTGGTGTCAAAAGGTTCATAGGCATCGGGTGGGCTTATAACCGAGGTACTATCACTTGGTTAACTTAAGAAATTTTAACCATTCTCTTCTTCGCAGCCTCGCGTTGCTTCCTCTGTCATTCTTCTTCTTCTTTCTTGCGTTCTCCTTCTTCTTCCTTTGTGCAAGAGCCATTCTTCATCTTCCTTGAGGCCATTGTTGCTTCGTCTTCCTTGCAGGCCATTGCCATTGTCGCGCGGGCCATTTTCATCACCTCGCGGGCCATTGTTGTCGCCTCTCGCCTCTGCCCCATCGCTGCTGCCAACATCTTCGTCGCTGTGCAATCGCCTCCGCCTCTGCCTAACTTGTAGCGCCTCTGCCTCTGTCATCGCGCCTCTGTTGTCGCGCCTTTGTCGTCGCGCCTCCGCCTAGGGTTATAATCCAGATCTCCTTCCCCAATTTTAGTGTTTTTATCCCCTTTCTCAGATCTACATTGCTTTAGCTGTTATCCCCTTTCTCTCCCTTTTTTTTGAGTTTCTCAGATCATATGTTGTTGTTCGTAGACAGCCTGGTGCAGCCCGTGCCAGTGGTGGAGCCGCTGGCCTAGCACCCGGTCCAGCCTGCTCCCAAGCCCTCAACCCCCGTGAATGAAGCTGCGGAGGGACCGTCCGACACGCTGTTATTGCCCTTGGGCGGCGAGTTTCCTACTGCAGCAACACCATCTCTGAGGTCGCCATAAGGGACTCCGGCGTTATCAACGCCCGTACCGATTTGAGGGTTTTTTGGATTTCTCTTCTATAGGTTTCGATCACCAGCTGTTTGCTTAAAGGGCTCAAAGAACCGGATCTCGGCTCAAAGATTTCTCTATTCTCTGTTCTACACCTATGACCTCAAGTTGCTAAGGGTTATTGTTGTACTTTGTTGCTCAAAGATTTCTCTATTGCTAAAAAATTTTGCTAGTTATGAACTCGGTCTGCATTTTTCTTGAATTTTATCTTGTTTGTTTTGTGAGGAGAGAGTGGAAGGCAAGGGGCTGATTGTGAGGGATTGGGCACCCCAATTGGAAATTCTGAGCCACCCTTCAACAGGAGGGTTTATGAGTTATTGTGGATGGAACTCGTGCTTAGAGAGCATATCCCTGGGGGTGCCAATGGCAACATGGCCAATGCACTCGGACCAGCTGAGAAACGCAATTATGGTGACAGAGGTTCTGAAGGTTGGATTGGTTGTAAAGGATTGGTCGTAGAGGAAGTCATTGGTGAGTGCTTCAATTGTGGAGAATAGTGTGAGAAGGTTGATGCAAAGAAGGGAAGGTGATGAGATGAGAGAGAGAGCAATGAATTTGAGAAAGGCCTTCCTGAGTAAAATTAAAAAAATGCCTCGGTTCAACTTTAAACTAGGGCATAAGACTCCCTCTACTGTCTGGTAAAGAACTCGATTGCATTTGAAACGAGGCAAAAGCATACACTTTTTTGCCTCGGTTCAAACCCGAGGCAAAAGGTGATAGACTTTTACCTCGCCTGTATATGCCTCGGTTGTAGAACCGGTGTAGATAGATAAAAGTAATCACTGTCGTTTCCCTTTACTGCACTAGTAAATTGATGCATTTGAAGACATGATCTAAGAACTTGCGGACAACATGGAATAATCATACACTATCTTATTTTTTTTTTCTTTCAAAAACTTAATGTACTTTTATCTTCATGCTTGTAATAAACCTTAATAATTTTTATCATTAATTAAATTTATTGTTGTTATACTAAATTCATGTGCAAATTCTATTTGCATAAACAGATATTCAATTTTCCTTACTAAAACCAATGTTATCTGTGAATTTATCATATAAATAAATAAATAATATATATATATATATATATATATTTATTTATTTTCAAATTTTTAAGTAATTATGGAAGCTTACATAATATTAAATTAATTTTTGCATCTCTGTCACTTATAAGTGAGTTAGTTATCTTGATTGTGAGAAAAAGAAATAATTAATGTTGTCTTAAAAATGACTCACTAACTTGTAAGAAAAAGTTGTTTTTTTGCCTTAAAATAGACGGGACGGATTCAGTAATTTCTCTTAAAAAAAGTTATCATAATTTTAATTAATTTCCATGTGTTAAATGATCAATTTTAATTTTCTTTTAGAAAAAGATACAAAAGAAATCAATTAAAAATTAAATAAAATTAACTAAAATTATAATAATTTTTCTCACAGAATTCGTTCTAAATTGTAAAATTTTTAAATATTTTCCATTATTTTCTATGAATATTTATTTTTTATTACATGAAATTTATCAATTATTTAGAAACATTTTTCCGCAAAATTATATATGTATATAACTTCATGTTATTCAATAATATATTCGTTGGTAACTTTGTACTTAGCATATTATTTTGTTAAATTATTAATTTTAGTAATTCGTGCATAAGACTAAAATATTGAGTATCGCATCTCTTAATAAATGTAAAATGAAAGATAATTTATAAATCCTCTATATGATAGATAATTTATAACTCATACATTTTAAATAATGTATAAGTCACAATGGTAAAGAAAGTCTTCGTAAGTATTCTTTTCATAAATAATTGTTATATCATCTAAAGCTCGCTTCTAATGTTACATTCTTCTCGTAAATAAGATCAAATTACAAGTTTGATTTTATTTATTTTTTTATGAAATCTTCGATTATGAAAAATATTATTAATACCTGAGAAAATTATCCCTACTCGGATATAAATGAATTCTCTATATGATAAAATTAATTACATGAATTAGTGAATATATTTTTATTGGAAAGGAATATGATTTATTAAAAGCAGGTGATGTGGGAAATATATGTTGAGAATGTTTTTTTGGGAATTGATAGATGGATTTGGAAGTGATGACGATGGAAGTAGTAAAAGTTGTGATGTAGTTAATAGAATTTTGGGATGAGAGGTAAATTATTGAGTCTCAGATGTGCATAGCTATGTAACAAACCAATATGCCTCATTGCAATTTGATTCTAATTTTGTCATGTTCCCACGTGAGAAGGTTATAAGGATGATGACACAAGGACTCACTTGCACGTGGAAGCTGACGATCTTAATCGCTCTTTCTTGCTAAGATTTCCTCTATAAACGTTGCTGTAATGATATAAAATTTAAATTAATTCAATTCTTCAGAAATAATTTAATAAAATTAAAAATATATATTTATAAATTATAGTTAGGTCATATTTTTATAGGATAATAGGTTTTCATTACAAAATGAAGGTATATCTTTGAAAGCATCTTTTGGTGTAAAACGTTCCCCAGTGAGATTATGTTGTATTGGGTGAGGAATGATGACACCTACAATCAGGCCATGTGAGAAGGTTGTGGTAGATTAGTGGTCACCTTTCCACAAAGGTTTATATCAATCCTTTATTGGCCATCTTATAATTTATGTTGTATATCAACAACTCAAAATTAAGTATCACAACCTTAATTTGTTAATAAGGGGTCCCAAGTTTAATTTCGATCATGAGAGATCAACTTTAGTTTCCTTCTATCCTAACAAAAAAAATATACTTGTTTGCATTCCAAATTACAAATCACAAAATGTATTAGTTTATTGAAAAACATTTCAAATTATATAATTTAAAATTCATCCCGATCGAAAAATTTGTTTTGGATTACATAATTTATAATGTAGATAAGTTTTGAAAAAGTATTTTGAATTTTATAATGTAAAAGGTTTTCAAAATACCCATTCCTAAATAAATAGACACAAGAAGTGAAAACGAAAAAAAATTACAAAAATCCAAGATGGTTCCTCATGGGTTCCGATAATAACTCTAAAATAAAAATTTAAAGAAGAGTAGAGGGAGGGGATGCATGACGATTGATATGGAAGAAGAATAGGATGAACTGGAAAAATGACGAATTTATGTTTATATTATATTTTTCATTTAGGGCAAGCGGGTCATTTCACCACCAACGAAGGTGCATATTAAAATTAGAGAAGTGTAGGAAGAAATAGCCCTACATGCTTTTGGTAATTTTATATGTTGCTATAAACATGATTATTTATTTATTTATGATGAATGGTTAGTAAAAAAGTGATTTACTGATTGTAATGAAATCAAGACAGTAACACATAAAATTTGATTTCATTTCAAAATTGAAATTTAATAGAAATTAGATAGAAAAATATATATCAAAAGCACTAAAAATAATCTCCAAATAAAATAAGATATAATTTTTTTTAATTCATTAAAATATCTTTTTAACTCCTAACCAAACATTTTCTGTGAAAGGAATTTAAATTTAAAATCTGAAAACTAAAGTTATCGCTCAACTAGCCTTAATTTTTAGGATAAAATATTCTTTTATTTTTTAAAGTGGAAAACATTATTGTATCAATCTCTGAAATTAAAAAAAAAAACACGGAATACAAAATAAGTTAATTTTTTTTATCGTTGGTTTATCTCTTGAATACATGCCTTGTTATAAATTTAAAATAATAGTGTTTATATGTAGCCGTAGATGTACATAAGTGAATTGCGAATTATGTGAGTATGTTTGGTGAAACCTTCGCTCATTCTTTTTACGTTGGTGTAGGAATTAGCGTTCCTGCTTGTGTTATGGGACAATTTGTTCTCCGGTTCGGTGAACTTACCATTACAAGTTACAACACCGTGTTTGTTGAGAATTCAATTTGAAATCTCACTCCATATTCCCTCATTCTTAATTCCTATTTCTTCTAAAGTGATTTCAGGTTCCAACATTAACAAACTCTTGACTTCACCATTCGTTTCTGATTTTACTCTAAAATCATATGGGTAGTTGTAATTGCTTTGAATCAATAAAAAAGTTGGTGTATCAAACCATCTACTCTTGCCTTTTGCATGCCCATGACATTTTCTCTATGTTACTGCCAAACTTTTGAACAATCTCATCGCTCCAAATTAAAATTTCAAAATTCCCATATATAAAAAACCAACCCAAATGCTTAATGGCCATAGAAAGCATAGCGAGGCATAACTTGCTACACAGACATGGACTTCAATCTTGCATTAGTTATTGTGGTAATGACCATTTTGGGAATTGGTCTTGATGGATGCCATAGCAAGGTTGTGCAGTTCATTTTTGGAGACTCACTCTCTGATGTGGGTAATAACATGCATCTCTCTAGAAGCCTTGCTCAAGCAAGCTTGCCTTGGTATGGCATAGACATGGGAAATGGGTTACCTAATGGAAGGTTCACTAATGGTCGCACAGTAGCTGACATAATTGGTAAACCTTATACTTTTAGCATGCATGCACTTCGCAATCAGTGACATACAAGAATCTAACTCAATTGATATCAGCATTTGATTGTTGAATTCTCAAAAGCCTCGTGGCATGATTTTTTTTAGTATTTTTACAAAATTGAAAGGTTGCTTCCTTACATTTTCTGTATGTGTATTTCAAACCTTACTAAATGCAGCAAAGTTTCTATTGTTTAGAAATGGTAGCACTTTTCTATTGTTTCTGGCTGTATACTAATACTGATGTTATACATTTCAGGTGACCGTACTGGCCTCCCTAGGCCTCCTGCATTCCTGGACCCATCTGTGAGTGGAGAAGTTATACTAGAAAATGGTGTGAACTATGCTTCTGGTGGTGGCGGCATTTTGAATGAAACCGGTGCCTATTTTGTGAGTGCCACGATTCATACACTATGTATCTTGTAGCCTTTATGCAAGTATATTTGGATGAAAATTGTGCTTCTTGCAGATCCAAAAGTTTTCCCTGGACAAACAAATTGAGCTATTTCAGGGGACACAGGAGTTGATCAGAGGTAAAATTGGAAAAAGGGCCGCTGACAAGTTTTTCAAAGAAGGTCGTTATGTTGTTGCTTTGGGGAGCAATGATTTCATCAACAACTACTTGATGCCAGTTTACAGAGATTCATGGACATACAATGATGAGACATTCATGGACTACTTAATGGGAACACTGGAAAAACAGCTAAAGGTTTACTTAGTTTTTATCCAACCACAACTTTTTTCTCTTTGTCTTCTGCATCTAATAATCAAAATCTTTTCAATTATGGTATGTTTGTGTTTAGTTACTTCATAGTTTAGGAGCAAGACAGCTGGTGGTTTTCGGGTTGGGTCCAATGGGCTGCATTCCCCTTCAAAGGGTGCTCAGTACAACTGGGAATTGTCGAGAAAAGGCGAACAAGCTGGCTCTTACCTTCAACAAAGCTGTAAGCGAGTTAGTAGATGACTTTGGGAATCATTTTCCTGATTCAACCTATAGATTTGGAGATGCATATGATGTTGTCTATGATGTGATTAGCAATCCAAATAAGTATGGTAAGTAAATATGTTACTTTTCTAATAAACAGGATTCATACTCCATTGCCCATTATCTAAAAGAACCTGACACATTAAAACAATGAAAACAAAGCAGAGTGCATAAATCATTGGGATTCCGAACGTCTAAAGTTTTCACAATGTTGTTATTTGCTAAAGAATTTTCAACATATCACATATGATCAAATAATTAAAAATTGAGCTATGGCTTGTGTGCTGACTGCTGAGAGTTATTTACATCATAGCTACGTTTGCTTTGTAGGATTTCAAAACTCAGACTCACCATGCTGTTCCTTCTGGAATATTCGACCCGCCCTTACATGTGTACCTGCATCAAGTCTGTGCAAAGATAGAAGTAAATATGTCTTTTGGGATGAATACCATCCCACAGACAGTGCTAATGAGCTTATTGCAGATGAACTCATCAAGAAATTTGGACTTCTGAATTCTGATCAAGGGGGTGCACCTTCACCAGCTCCTGACGCTGCTCCATCTCCTGATGTTGCTCCATCTCCAGAAGACCAGTGAATACCAGTGTCCCTGTCAGTTATACATAATAGTGCGTCTTAATAATCACACATAATTTCTTGTTAGAACATAAGAACGAAACTTCGGATTTCTCCTTTCATTTTGCATCACACATGTAACCCACCAGTTAAGTGTGTAATTCTGTCTTTCTCTTTTAAGTCCAGCCTTATAGTATCTTGTTCAAGTTCAGAAAATCGGTTTAGCTGAACTGGATCATTTGCAGCCAATTAAGTTTTTTTATTATCATAAAAAGGTTTCATATCTCTTAACCTCAAGAACCAATGGGTTGCAGACCGGGTCAACTCTATCTCAAACATAATCAAAGAATGTTCAGCAGCTCACTGCAATTGCTACATTTCAGTATGAAAGCAATTGCACGGTGCTGGTTGTAACACCCCGATTTACGGGTCTTACACTGGTAGACATATATTAATACACAAAGAGATAAAGTACCATATATCACGAACCTGACATCAAGAGGGTTCTCAGATAATTCTCAACTACTGTTATGAGTGAAAAACCCCAAATGACTGAAAAGCATTAGCAGTAAGGTATGCATTTACGATAAAAACTTGCTAGCAGCTTCACGTATGTTAATCTCTCTGACTCTAAAAGAGTTGACATTACTCAAAAGTTAAGTACTAATCATGATTAGCTAATTGCATCCCCAAATTAAGCTTTAGCTTGCAAATATTGTGTGTGTCTGTGACTTTATTTACTGTCTATTCAGACTGCTCATGCTTAGCCTAGTGAGCCATTCTTACCTATTGAAAAATGAGCAAAGAAATATGAAGCTGAAAGAATTGAGCTAAATATTATCAGAGAAAATCTAGAATCACAAGTTTAAATTAGTGGGAAAAAAAATCCCAATTGTCAAAGATGTACTAGGTAAGAAATAGTGAAGAACACCAAAATCTTACAGATATTGTTTTGGAAAACTGACACTGACTTGGTCAGTAACAAGGAAACATCCACTGTTAATATGTTGCCTCTATGTCATTAGTTTAGTATCCTTTGGTGCATCTCAGACGTTTATGCAGACGATAGAATTTATATATTAACTCAGATTAACCAAAGTGCCAAACATATTCTGAGACCGAGATGATTTTTCATTGCCTCCTATTCCATTTCTCGTTCTTCACATGGCACGGCAAACAACTGAACAACGTCATAAAACTCCCACGTTTGCAAGCATGCAAATTAAGAGCACCACTTTGGATGACAGAAGATTCTGTAGATTTGGGAACTTTTAGAGTGGAAATTATTCTTGTAGCTTTTGCTTTAGATGAAAAACCTATCTGGATTATAAAAAATACAGCACTCAGTTTATAATTCTAGAAATCATACACAACATTAACGTGGACCTGTTTCACATACTAATGTCTGTGATATTTTATTGCAGAGAGATTATGTATCTTCATTAGAATATGGTCTCTGTGAAACATCCTGTTAAAGGCTTACACCTGAACTCTACGTCCAAGACTTGTAATTTTTTGCTAGCATTACTTTATGCACATCAAGTATATTAAAATCAAATCTCCATACTTACGTGCAATGTACAGATACGAGTCTCTGATCTTATGTGCTTCTACTTAATTCTTCCACTAACTTCATATGTCACAATGAATATTATTTATATTGGCCTTAAACTTTTATAGGATATGCTCGAGAAAAGGCGTATAGGGGAGTGGTAGACAAAACTATGTCCCTGTCAACATTATTCATCGCTTTCTACGCTGTTCAAGTGTACTTAGTGCCCAACTAACTTGATTACTAAAATTAAATAATCATTTTGGATTAGTTCTGATTTCACTTTCCAAGAACATGGTTATGCAATCCCTATCAACTTGCTCTCGGTGGACAAAATGGTTCTTCACTTTTAAATCGCCATATTTCTATGGTGGACAAAAGAAGGGCCAAAAAGAAAGCTTATACGTCTGTTTAATGCTTAATGCATCACTGATTCGTGAGCAACTATTCACATGAAACATTTTTTATTTGGCGACTTAATATTGGGGTGGAGGGTTTTGGCACCATGAACGATCCGTTGCGATGCGTCCGAGACTTACTTTAATTGCATGCATGTAGTGTGGTATTACCAAAATAAGAAAATAAAATCTATGTACGTTTTATTTCTGCGTAGATTTATTAGTGGTTGGTTTTTGCTTCCACACGAATTCTTTGGGTGAGAAGCCTTTAGAATACTAGCCATGATTTTGAAGATAAAACCTGTGAAATACAAATTTTGTAATTGTACTGCTCTTATCAGTTGAATAACATAAATCTGAAATCCTTATACATGGATAAAAAAGCAGAATTTAATCAGTTTAACAGACACGCGAGTATAAAAGTCTTCATATTCTCAGTTAATCAGAAATCAGCTTTGTCATGACTTTTAACATGATTAGCATAAAAACATAAAAATTACTACATATATATGATCATTTGTGATTAGATAGCAATATAAATGACTTGTGCATAGTGAGTGCATGTATTATTTATTCTTGTCAAACATGAGTGAGTTCACATGTAATCATACAAAAGAGTGGGGATGAAACTCTAGTTAATCCAATATTCTCTCATCGTAGTAACATAATTGCCTCTAGCATTGACCAATTATGGCCACTTATATAAGATTATGCTATACAGACAGCTACCTACAGCATTTAACACGCTATGGTGCTTTTGGTGTGTGACGACCATTAGGCCCTGATGGGGAATAATCGAGGAGTTCCAACTCCATCCTCTCAGTAATGGTTGGTTCCTCCAAGTGCCAGTATTTCTCAGTGATAACCTGTGTTTAAATAAAAGGAACATAAATTCATTGACATGATGTCTGGTTAAAAAACAATGCTTTACGTGTCTTAAACAACATGGGAATGAATAAGCATAAGGTATCAAAGTGCACACCACCTTGTGGCTGTTCTCCGGTGTAAGATGAACTTGGGGACCTTGCATAATGTTTTCAATTCCTGCTTATATAAACAAGCCATTCGTAAGATGAAGGAGAACTACAACTCTACTAGAACAAAATTAGAACTCGTGTGGTAGAATTTACTTGTAACTGGCACTGCTTTCAAGCACATAAGATGAGAAAGCCCGAGAAGAATCACGAATAAACGAAAGAAGGTGCCTGCCATCTTGTATTGCATTTCTCAACAACAAACTCTGGTTGTGGCTTCCCATATGCTAGTTCTCAATTTATACTAGTGCACGATGTTTTTTCTGGATGTTTTTTTAACATGGAAAATCCATCATGGAGGAGCAATCATGTTACCAAAGTCAAAAAGGTGACAGCAACCCATTATGGAGGAGCAATCACGTTCCACTCTTTGTAGAGCTTTTATCAGCTTGTGGCATTTTCGTATGTGAAAACCTAAAGTATCTTGAGGAATTGTTGAATGGTCCAGAATCATCATGTATCTATGATTCTGATCAATTCCTACATATTTAAGTTTTTCAATTTACAGTAAAAAAATTAATTATGTGTTAAGAAAATATTAAAATAAACCATAATGATCCTGAATCATCTTATAATTTTCAAGTATTGAGGTGCAGAGAATTGTTAGGCGGATGTGAAAGCTATATTTTAAGTCAAAATGGAGCACACTATGGAAGTGGAAAGATGACACAGAAACGTTGGAGAAGTAAAACCTGTAGATTAATCGAAGTCAAAGGGTAGTGGGATATGCAAAGGGCAGATTAATTGAACTGTATAGAGACAGAATAGGTAAACTCCCAATGGAAAACAGCACTTAAACATTTGAGCCTTGATTCCACTGGTATATCATTCAAGAATAATTCTCACGTTTCGCATCAGTAGCTAAAGCATTTATAAATATTTTTAGAGTCGCTTGAGCAGAAAAGCCTACTAATTTAAAGACACCCCACTCAGTAAAAGACAAGTGACATGTGATGTTCGAAACCCAGATAAAGCGGGTCTTAAACAAAGACAGACAAGTCACACAAGTTAAAGGACCCTGCTGTAACTCTTATTAGACATAGACAAGACTCAAATGAGTTCTTAGAAAGGTTGACCTTCTACCAGGTGCAAATTTTCTGAATGATAAATAATTTGTGTTTCTTCTAGAGTTAATTTAAGCTTTATTGCGCCTATTGTTTTTGTCTGGCCAAAGTGTAATATAAGAGTAAAAAACTAGTGGTTGCACATTGGCTGCTGTTGCTGGGAGTGGAAGTAATCATAATCAACAAGGAAAACAGCTGAAATGTTGTAGTCATATGTTATTGCTAGGGTAGTGGGAACAATTTTCTCCACTAATCTGTGAAGTGGCGAGCAACTTTGCTACCTGTAGACCACAGAAACTCTGTTGCTAGACAGAAAACTGGAAGCTATTAAAATTTCTATTTTCTTCAAAGAGAAAAGGCACAAGAATTAATAGGTAGAATTCTCATTATAATTAATGGTATGAATTATAGGAAACGGGTTGTTACAATGGGTAGTTTTAATTGTTATTATTACTATTACTATTAATTTCACAGTTATTATTCCTTTTGTCCAAAGTTGTTACTTTGAATAAAAGTATGAGCTTATTCATTTCATGGTATCAAAGATTTCAGCTAGAGTTTATTGCAGCGAAATTTGACAACCCGTAAATGTTCTATTAGAATTGTTGTATGCTTTGTAAGTTTATTAAGAAGAGAGACTTACAATGGAAAGAAGAAAATGCCCAATAGAGAAAGGGCAAAGAGTCTGGTTTTAGAAGTCTTAAAGGATGTTTCTTGTATCTTGCATTAACAAGTCTTGATCTTGATATTCACAACAAGAAGTCTTGAACAAGTCTTATTGGTTCATTTTTTTTCTCTCAACGTTCTACCATACTGTGAGACAATTGTACATCTTCACACAACTTAACATATGCTTAAATATAATAAAGGAACTTGATTATATGTTAAGTGATTTAGTTATAATTATTGAATAAAGTAAAAAACTATATATATGAAATTAATCTAGTAGAAAATATAAATAGAGTAATACAAACTGAAGAATAATAAAAAAGTGAGAGAAGATAAATAACTAAAGATAAAATATTAATTTAAGATATTTTACACTCCCTTCAACCTAGTGTATATAAACTATATGTACCAAACTTGTTACAAATATAATCAATTCTTGGTTTTCGTAAAGACTTAGTAAAAATATCTCTTAACTAATTACTTAAGTAAATGAACTCCATTTTGATATTTTCAGATACAATCTTTTCTCGAATGAAATGATTTAATGTATGTGGTCCTCTCATGAAATACATGATTATAATTAATATGTAAAGTAGTCTAATTGTCACGTATAAGTGTCATTTGAGTGACATCTTGAATTTGTAATTCTCTAAAGAATTACTTGAGTCAAATAAGTTCACAAGTGGTTGAGGTCATAACTTTATATTGTGGCATTAGATCTTGCCACAACACTTTTTTTCTTGTTTTTTCAAGAAATCAAGTTATCACCAATGGAAACACTATTTGGAAGTAGATCTTCTATAAGAAGGAGATCCTACCCAATCAGCACTTAAATAACAAACAACTCTTGTATGGTTATTTGAACTATATAACAACATTTTCCAAGAGACATAAGTCCAGTTCCAGAAATAGGAGGTCGAATCTAGCAACAATGATCGGAGTAGAAGAAGACGACAAATGTGCCGTCACGAGTGGTTGGAAAAGAGGGCATCTACAAACTTCAAACGACGTATGGGAGTGTGTTTGGACTTTGATGTCATCAATCTTGATGACGTTGGGGTCGTTGGTCAAAAGTAAGCTCTAGCGATGACAACTCTAACTATAGTAATAATTGTAGTGGACAACGATGATGACGATTATAGTGAACAACTATCATGAAAATTTTTCAAAAAGAATCTAGATTCTAAATATCATATTGAATATAATAAAAATATATATATTATTAATCTTCTTTAATACTTTATTTATAATAAAGAAAAGTTTCGATTAAATCCAAAATACAAATTAAAAAATAAAATAAAATAAGTAACTAAAATTAAAATATCTAATAATTTAATATACCTAATAATAATCAAGAATTTAGTCTCGATATAAGAAGATTTGACAAATAAGCTATTCTTTTTAATCTTATGGTTTGTTTTTAACAAAGAACAAATCAATTCTGATTTTTAATTAAAAATAAACATTCCAAAAATATATATGCTTCACGCTAATAGTATATATACATATAACAGTTATATTAATTGTTTGAATTAATTTAGCTAAAATTAATTTTAGTCAACTTTAAACAAATCAGAAACTCAATCTGTATATTATATCAATTAAAACAATGTTTATTGGCTAGATTTTTCTTTTGTCCACTCTGGCCAGCTTTCTCCAACAATGTCCAAAAATGTCAACCTTAATTCTTTGTCCTCGTATATGAATAAAATATCAAGAATATCTAGAGTTATATTCCGAAAAAAAAAATTATGTCTTGACATTTTACATTGAATGATAGCAAAAGAAATGTTTTACACTATCAGTGCTGAATACTAAGCTCTTCTTGGAGTGAGTAGCCAAATCAAAATTTTAATAAATTAATCTATCACGAGCCATAAATATTAAAGAGATAAAAGGAGTAAAAAAGAAACATTCCTTCTTTTATTTTTATTTTCCTTTTATTGCTCTCCCTTCCATCTTCACAATAGGATAGTGGTATGGGCCTTGGCCCAATGAAGTATTCAACCTTCATCTTTTACTCACTACACCCACAATTTCTTTGTGCACTCCTCTAAATATTCAAAATAACCATTTTACCTTTTGAAAATGTGACTTCCAGATTATATGTTTTGAAAACTTTCCGAAACAAACTTCCAGAATAAGATTTCCAAAACGATATTTCTGAAACAGTGTTTTTGAAATATATGTAATACATCTTGGAATAATATTTTCCAAACAAACTTTCAAAAAAATATATAATGACTTTCGAAATGAGTTTTCCTAAATTCTTCTACATAAAATATGTTTTAAAAGAATACTTTTTGAAACATATGAAATATATTCCGAAATAAGTTTTGTGGAATGAGTTTTCACTTTTTCTTTCTTTACGACGTTCTTTCTTCCTTCTTCCTCCTTTGCAGTGAAAGTGACAATGACTACGCTGATAATATAATGCAATCGTAGAGAGTATTCGAATATATTTATTATTATTATTATTATTATTATTATTATTGTTATTATTATTATTATAATAGGACTGCAGGAAACAGTAATCTTAATCTTTTAAAAACGGGCTTGTGTGTTTGTTTATTAGGTAATTGCTTCTTTCTTCATTATGCTAGAAATATTCCGAAATATATTTTAAATTTGTTTGAAACAGATATTTTATGAAGAATTTTTTTTATTATAAATAAATTTAAAATAGTTAAAAAATAATTTTATATTACACACTTGTTATGTTATCCGGAACCCTTATTTCAAAATTGATCTTTTTAACGCTTTTAGATTATACAATTGAAAAGCAGTTTAATTTATTTTTTTAAAGTACAACAATTTAAAAATATATGATCAGAGTGTGACAGGAAAGTGTGTTAAGCAAAATTGGGTTGCAGGAAGCAATAGTATTATTGTCATGACAGTTCAAAATTTATAAAATTGATTTAGTGTTCGGAAAGTAAAATCCAATGTAATCGAAATTTGTTGGGAAATTGGAACGAAGGGCGTTACGGACAATTCATACATGCAATCTTTACGAAAGAGCTTTTCGGCTTTTGTGATATTATTATAAGAGAGAATAGGAAAGATATTTGGTGCAAGTTCGATTATGATATAGTATGAAGTTAATAATAAAGTTATATATGTATATTAAATGTTGTGTTTAATCAAAGCTTTTGGCATTTTGTGTATACTTAAAGTGGGTTAAAACGACCTTAATCCTGAACCGACCACGCAGCCCATTGCATTATCAAAAGTATTAATTATTGTTAATTATCTATCTTTAATTCTTGTGCTCCTTAATTACGTGTATTACCACTGCAACTCACTTTCTATTAATATATTTAAATTCAGCACTTAGAGCGACACGCGTTCTCATCCATAAAAGTAAACCCAAAGGACATGCATGGAAAGTGATCCATACGTGCCAATACATCCGACACGTGTATCACCCACGTGCGAATTAATTGAATATTTTAAACCCCTGTATTGAAGAGAAAAATACATGGAGCTAACGTGTCTAAGGAGGCACGTCAATCTTTTTCCTTTGGCCCTTTATATTTATATAACTTCTTGAACTTTAGTTGAGCCCCAATATTCTCTTTCTTGTTTTTCAATGGATCATTAAAGTCTTTTTTTGCCACTATTTTTTAGCTTATGGTTAGACAACACTCATCCGTTTGCTTTCAAAACACTGTTCTGCAACTTATCCACAGTAATTTAGCTTTTAACCCACAGACAACTTTGCTTCAGATAACCGACTACTATATGCTCAGGCTTTTCCTTACCAATTAATGATAATAAACATATTTTAAAATAGAATTAAATATATTTTTTACTTTATTTTAAATGAAAATTAAAATTAGTCTATTTTTTTAACTAGGTTTTCAATTTTAGGAATATATAAATTTTTTAATTTTTTTAATTAAATTTTGTTAATTTTATTTAATATTTTTAACTCATGATAATGTTTGAGTGATTTATATTAATATATTTTTTAAAAAAATAAATTTTAAATTTTAAATAAATTTAATAAAATTTGGTTAAAAAGTAAATTGATCGTAGTTTTAAAAATAAGAAATTAAATTAATCTAAAATTTTAAAGCAAGACTAATTTTAATTTCTACTCAAAATTTATCTATTCCTTTAACATATTATTTACTTTTGATAAATATATTTTAACTTTATTCCCTAAGGTTTACTTATAGAGTAAAATATGTATTACTTATTATAATTTAGTTTTGTTTTTAGTTAAAGAGAATGATAACCAATAGTTCAAAACATAAAAATAAATTACAAGAATTAAAATATATATAATAAACAAATTTATTCACCTAAATTCATAATTCACAGTAAAACCAATTTCAAAAACATAACATTTTGTGGAATATTAAAATAAAAAAAAATGAAAAACATGATGATAAAATAGAATAGGAACAAATGAATTTCATGAAAATAAACTTTTATATCATTCAATTTTATAAAATAAAACAAGTTTTTAGGATAAACTTTGTAATAATTTAACTTTATTATTATTTAATTTGAAAATATTAATTAAATAAAATTATTTTAAATAAAAAATTCAAAGTTAACAATTAAATGTTATATATTGACCTTTTTATTTTATATTCCATCATTGATTACATTTATTTTAAATATATGAAATTTTAAAAGTGATATTTTATTATACATGATTTAAACGAAATATATACAGAGCAATTGTAATATTTTATTCTTGGAGTTGGTTCGTCCAGTATCCCGTTGTTTTATGTGAATTACATGGGTTCTACTTGCTTAAAATTTATTTCATGGTTTTGTGGTTGATGGTTTATATTTTACAACCTTGTTATTCATAAAGTAATTTTCATATATAATTCGTGTTGATGAAAATATATAACAAGGCTTATTTTTAAACACACATTGGATAGATTAATTAAAAGACGTAATTACATTAGTTTTTGCACAATTACTAGTTTTCTGTAAAATATGATCTTCATTGAATTATCATAATTATACATTTTTAATCATCTGTCTCAACATTTCCTAATCTTAACTGGAGTATTTACTATGTGGTCTTTTCAAGTGGCTTTGTCGTATTCATTTTTTTTAGATTAAAAAAAAAAGAAGTAATTCGTTATATTTTATTTAAATAACAAAGGACTCGAGGTAAAAGTAAATAAATTTTTATAAAAAGGAAAAAAGTAACTAATGTTAGGCTTTATTGTATAGTTAAAGTGGTCGAGAGAAGAAGAAAAAGTAGGACTTATCATTGGCTGAATTGTGTTACTTTTAAGTAAAACAAAAAAATTAATCATTAAATTTAGTTAGATATAGGTGAAGTTGATA
Organism: Vigna umbellata; assembly: GCF_029865625.1. Classification (NCBI taxonomy): domain Eukaryota; kingdom Viridiplantae; phylum Streptophyta; class Magnoliopsida; order Fabales; family Fabaceae; genus Vigna; species Vigna umbellata. The sequence goes on from NC_142165.1 coordinate 98,581,967, forward strand.
TAGTTCTCTTTTGTCAATTCAATACGATCGTTACTAATAAACAAAATATTTATATTTTGGTATTTTGTGAGATAACTTTGATTTGTATTTGAAATATAAAATACTTGAAACAGATAATAATATATTTTTATGCGATAAAAAATAAATACCAAATGAAGTATGAAAAAAAGGGGTAAAAATGATGAAACATATAACTTAAAAAAACAACTTAATTTGATAAAATTAAAATTTATATTTTCTAAAATAAACAAAATTGCATAAAAGAAAGTAAATAAAAATGTAATTGAGATTTTGAGAAGAAGAGAAGTAGCTTACATATCAGAGTATAATTTGTAAATATTGAATAATTCAAACAATTAAGATAAAAATCAAAGACAATATTAACAAATTATGGATATTTTGATAATTTAAAATGAAATCGATATATATATATATATATATATATATATATATATATATATAAAAGCGAATACTTCAATTTCTTACCGTGATTGATTTTTAATACAAAATTATTATGACAACCTTTTGGTGACAATAGTATGAAGCTTTTTAAGAGATCAAAAGGTAAATAATCAATAAAAACAAATATAACGATTAATGGATTGTTTTTGTGAAAATATATAATACTTTTAGTGTAGTGTTTGAACAATTTTTGCATTGAAGGGTAAGAATGTTCCCATCCTAAAATTGAAAAATCAGATTAAGCTCCTATATTTGACTGCCATGGAAGTAAGTATACATGAAAAGCAAAGAAAAAGGAAAAAGATGCCAAAGGGAACGTCTTTTTCACTATTTTCATCATTTTATAAACTACCGCTTCTCTTTGCCAGCTTTTCCCAAGTTGACGAAAAGTTCTCAAATCATAAAAATTAAAACATTTAAAAGCATTTCCTCAACTGTTATATTAGCCACAGTCTGACTTTTTTTAGTAATTTTATTTTAGATTATTAGTTAATTATTCATTAAAGTTACAGGTAATAATTCCTTTTATGTTGCTATAATAAGGGAGGATAAGAGAAGTATGGAGTTCAACTTTTTCTAATAATATTTTTTGAAAAATATAAAATTAATTTGAAGAATTCAAAATAAAAAAAAATTGTAAATTCAACTTTCTAATGATAAAAAACCAACAACTCCATAAAAACAGCCACAAAATAACAATAATAATATTGTGTGAGGTTAGGATAAAAACACAGAGTCAATTATTAGATACCTACTTTTATATAGGCTCATCAATTATCCGATCAAGACAATTGGTTAAGGGTTATGTCATTTGGTTTGGTTTCGTCTAATCTATATCAATAAACTATTCATCTAACATAATTAATTTAATTACTTTAAAAATATAAAAAAATATAATTTATGATTGAATAACAAAATTCACGAACAAAAAATAATAATAATAAAATTTTAAAAGAATTCTATGGTCTTAATATTTTTTAAGTTATTCAAAAAAAATTCAAGGGCATATTTATACATAGCATAATATTAAATTGAGACATTTTTCTATAAGACATAATATCTTACGCTTTTAGATCTTCAATCTATAAAAAAATTATGTGGTATAATACATTATTTTTTATCTAAAAAATATCATATCTAAATGCGTGTGTGGTTGAATATTTTTCAAAACATATTTTTAAATAATTTCGAATGTTAAACAAAGGTTGATTTGTAAAAATGGATTAAAATATAGAGAATGTAACTAAGGAAAACAATAAAGGAAGGTGGTTTTGTGGGGGGTACAGGGATGAAAAAAAATATGCGCAAATATCAGCAAATAAAATTTACGACAGATAGTTAATACTTGCGGATACTTGCGGAGTTGTGGATAACGTATATTTTAATATCCTCTTATAAACGGATAGTGTGTGGATATTATACTATAAGTACTCGCGGATATTCACTATGTGCAAAAAATAAATAAAAAAATTAATTTATATTTTATTAAGTTAAATTTAATTAAAATTAACATTAACTTATATTTATAAGATTAAATTTTAATTTTATTTTATATTTAATTTAATTTAATTTATATTATATATATTTTTGTAATTTTATTTAAATTTTATTTTAATAATTTATAAAATATTTTTTTTAAAAATATTTGTAGGTATCCGCAGATATCTACAGGTATTCGCGGGTTTTAAAATACCTGCGAGTATTTTTTAAGCGGATATCCGTGCGAGTAACGGGTTGGGTAATAGGTGGATTTTTTTTGTTCGATCAAGTTGCGAGTAGGCATTATCCGTGCTCGACCCGACCCGTTGCCATCAGGGGTTGAGTTAGACTTAAAAGTTTATTTTTTATCATTATATCAGAACAATTGATAAAGTCTATTGTAGTAATATTTTTGTGGGTTGAATTGAGTTTAAAGTAAAAAAAATAAAATAATATTTTAAAAACTTTATATGGTCTTAATATTTTTTAAGTTATTCCAAAAAATTTCAAGGGCATATTTATACATAGCAGAATATTAAATTGAGACCTTTTTCTATAAGACATAATATCTTACGCTTTTAGATCTTGAATCTATAAAAAATTAGATCTGGTATAATACATTATTCTTTTATCTAAAAAAATATCATATCTAAATGCGTGTGTGGTTCAATATTTTTCAAAACATATTTTTAAATAATTTGGACTGTTAAAAAAAAGGTTGATTTGTAAAAATGGATTAAAATATAATACTGAATGGAGAATGTAACTAAGGAAAACAATAAAGGAAAGTGGTCCGTCCATTTAGCAAGGCTGCTTCCAATGACATTAAGCCACGTGAAGGAGATTTTTTAGGCAAAAGTGCTGACATAGGAAAAGAGAGGGTGCACGCAAGGAGTGTGCTACCAGAATCGAACATGGCCAAAAGAAAATCTAATAGAAGCCACAAGAATTCGTGGCCAAGAATTGAAACCTAGTTCTGACGTGGCATCTCATTCTGCTTTAATCGGATCAAAATCCTATTCGTCGTGTTTCCACTGACACTTCGCAACACAATCACATCCCAAACCAAGTAACTAACTCGCTGCCATCTCTCACTTTTCGATTCGATCCCCAAAAAAAATGCACGAAATTAGAGATCCTGCAATTAGGCTCTTCGGCCAGAAGATCCCCTTCCCTGAAGATGTTGACATAGAAGAAGAAGAAGAGGAAGAAGACGAGAGTGGTGATGGAAAAGAGGAAGAGAAAGAAGAGGATAAGGTATGGTTTGTAGTGTGTCTCAGAAAATTGTTTTCAGAATCAAACCAACGTTTTTTGTGACGTACACACAACACCCTTTCCTTCTAATGCCAAAACCTCTCATGGGTCCGTTTTGTCTCTTCGTTTTTCCTTTATTTGCACACATCACAACAACCTACCTCCCTACTCGTCTGCTTTTTTTTAAAAAAAATTCGTTTCTACCTCAATTTTTACTCCTCATGTTGTTCTTCAATGGAAAACTTGTACCCTTCTGTTAATTTTTGTCAATTCCAATTGGAAATTGATTTAACGAAAGTTCCCAATTTGCGTAATTTTTTGCTAATTAGGTAGTTTCAATTCAATGTTCTCGAAGTAAATTGGTCGGATGTTAAAAGAAAAATCTGTTTTTTTTTCAATTCCAAAATTGGCTTATTTTTGTACAAAATAATAGGTTTAGTAACCTTGCTAAGAATTGAAGTAAAAATTGTATTCCAAACCGTTCGTAGACAGCAAACTTTCTCGTGTTCTGATTTTGCTGATTGTGATAAATTTTATGGAACATTTTGACGTTTGAGTGGTGATCTCAACAATCTACCCAACAATTTCAGTCAACTCTGTCTGCAGAACAGGAACATCACTGTTTTTTTTTTCTCATCCACTTGTTTTATTGTTTCAACTCTATGTACATGTTTACTTCATTGTCCTGCTTAAAACCAGTGTTTTCTGTCGGTACAATCCTACTCTCATCCAAATCTGTGCTAATAATCCGCTATGTGACTGTAAGGGGTTTCCTTTCTCTACCTTTCTTTGCCACTAAAAATTGATATTTTTTTTTCGCTTGGATCATTCAGCTAACACTTCACAGCTAAATTATCTATATAGTTCCTTGAGTTCCTGCATCAAGTATTTTTTTTAGACCGTGGAATTGTTGTATTGTGTATTCTGGAATGTTAAGAACAGGGAACTCTATACTGTATGTAAGAATGGTTCCAGTATAATTTTTCATTGGTCTTGCTTATATTTTTACACTGTCAAATTGCATAGATACTTCTATAAGATCGGCTTTTTGAGTTTTCTCCACTGAAAAATTGAACATATTTTCTGAGTATGGTCAGAGGTTTTCAAATTTTGGTTTTCTTTTATGCAATATTTCTTCAAAAAGACTGCTCTACCTTCCTTATTACCCAATACTATTGTTTTTCCTGTTATGACAATTGTGAACATGTATATCTTGGTTTTGTTTATGCAATTCAGAAGCATTCATTTTAGTGAGCAAAACATGTTTTATATTACTAGGATGCTGGAGTTGAAAATGTTACTGAGGAAGACCTAGAAGCTGATCCTTCTCCGAGTGCAGGAGAGACTAAAGATTCAGGTACATCCCCTGAGGCTATTGTGAACCCCAAAACACCTTCCATAGAAGAAGAAACGGCAAAATCAAAAGCTGACAAATCAGAGAAGGAGCAAGGCGATGCGGCTAACTCACAAGAGAAAACTCTGAAGAAACCAGATAAAGTGCTACCATGCCCCCGCTGCAAAAGTATGGACACTAAGTTTTGTTACTATAACAACTACAATGTCAACCAGCCACGTTATTTCTGCAAAGCTTGTCAAAGATACTGGACTGCAGGTGGCACCATGCGGAATGTTCCTGTGGGGGCAGGGCGGCGAAAGAACAAGAACTCTGCCTCGCACTATCGGCACATCAGTATCTCTGAGGCCCTTCAAGCAGCCAGAATTGATTCTCCCAATGGAACTCATCTTCCACCTTTGAAAGGCAATGGTAGAGTTCTCAGCTTTGGATTAGATGCACATGCACCGATTTGTGATTCCATGGCATCTGTCCTCAATCTTGGAGAGAAAAAGGTTCCCGATAGCACAACAAATGGGTTTCAGCATGGCTTTGAGGACCAAAGACTCCCTATTCCTCGCAAAAGCGGGGAAAATGGTGATGACTCTTCGAATACATCTTCCATTACAGTTTCCAATTCCATGGGAGAAAGTAGCAAAAGCACCTTCCAACCACAACCAGTGCTCCAACATCATGGTTTCCTTCCTCAACTTCCGTGTGTTCCTTGGCCCTATACATGGAATTCTCCCGTTCCCCCACCTGCTTTGTGTCCTTCCGGATATGCCTTATCATTCTATCCTCCTGCTACATTCTGGAACTGTGGAATGCCAGGGAATTGGAATGTTCCATGGTTTTCTTCACTTTCATCTGCTTCAAACCCGAACTCTCCGGGCTCCGCTCCAAACTCTCCGACTCTGGGGAAGCACTCGCGGGACGGAGACATGATCAAGCAAGACTCTTTGCACAAAGAAGAAGCTTCAAGGCCAAGAAACGGGGGTGTTTTGGTTCCAAAAACGTTGAGAATCGATGATCCAAATGAAGCTGCAAAGAGTTCTATATGGGCAACTCTAGGAATTAAGAATGAGTCAGTAAGTGGGGCAGGTATGTTTAAGGCCTTCCAATCAAAGAAGGAGGAAAAGAATCATGTTGAAGCCTCTCCAGTGTTGATGGCCAACCCTGCAGCTTTATCTAGATCCCTCAATTTTCATGAGAACTCATGAAATAATGGCACCTGTTAGAAGTCCTTTTTGCAAGGTTAGTCACTTATAGTGTATCCAGCAAGAGACGGTGACCATCTTTGAGTGAAGGATTATTGATTTGCTTCGTTGACCGTGTATAGAAGAACCGAAAGGGTGGTACTCTCTGATTTCCTCAGCAAGCATAAGTGGACGGGAGGACTAATTTTGTCTTTATTTTATTTGACATTATGAATAGAATATATAGGTTATTTTTAATGTGGTTAGTTTGAAAAGTTTGAGTTCATGTGCATGTATAAAAGTATATATGTGAAATACTGATCTTTTAGGCCAGAGATGGAAAAGATCTTTCACGTTGTATAAAAATCCAGATATTGTACATGTTTTCGGTACTCAGTAGAAAAGTTCTGACTTTCGGAGTATTGCCTCTCTCCCTCTGTCTGAACGAACAAAGACAGAGATATTTGCTATCCGTAAATTGGGGACCAAAAACTACAGAACTAGGAAGATAAGCACAGCCAATACCATCATAAAAGTAATGGATACCGCACTCTTGATTGTCTTGTCATACTTTCATATGCTGTCATATATTTTAAATCATTCAAAAAAATAACTGATATTACAATAACACGTTCCAGAAAAGAAAAAGTAGCTTTTACAATAAAAATAATCGATCATTTTATAAGATAAAATGATCTTCATTCTTATACTTGTTTATACTCTGTAAATTTGTTCCTGCAAATGAACGACCTGGCTATAAAAGGGTTGTGGAAAAACTTGCATACGACAGGCTTCTTTCTCTTCTTCTTCACATTAACATCTTTCTTTTATCTTTTCAATAAATATGCGTTCTGGTAATTATATCTGTTTTTAATTTAGAAACGGAGACTAAAAGTAATTTAAATGTATTTTTTTATTTATGTGTTATTTAAAAATAAAATCACAATTGAATTTTAAATTTTAAAATAAACAATATATCACCAATTTATAATTAAAAATTTAGTATAAGAAAATAAAAATACAAAAACTTTTTAAAGATGAATTCTTATTCTCTTAACCTTCAACTTAGAAGAATGAAAGTAATTTTAAAATTAAACACTCATGAACTTAAAAGAATAGAAAAGTAATTTCAAAATTAAACACTTGTTTTCTTTGATAAAAATATTAAACAATTGTATTCTTTTGGACACCAAAAGGATCTCCAAGTAACATTAAAACTGAACCACAATAATGATTTATCTAAAATTCTTTTGCTTGGTCTTTTAAACTTTCTAAAATTTGAAGTAAATACTAAAAGCTAATTTATTATCAAAGTTAACACTACCTCCATTCCACTAATAGAGTTCCCACCTATTACACCTATGAATAAAGTTCTTACATTGATTAGATAATATTTGTTTCGAATATAATTTATAAATGAATTTAAATGTTATTTTATAAATTAATTTTATAAAATTAAGTTAAAGTTAAAATGTATTTTAAAGTAGAAAATAGTATTGAAATGTTGAACAGGAGTTGTGTTGGGATGTGATGAGACCTAAAGCTAAAAGATGAAACCTTGAGTTGAGATCCTTTTGTTCTTGGCAATGGCAGCCAACTTTTTTTGACTTTTTTCTCTTTTTAATTCCCTTTTACCCTTTCCATCTGCAACACCAAGAAAGCAATGCCTCTTTTATTTTCCTCCATACGTTCTCACTGCCAAATTTCAATCATCAACCCAAACCCAAACACAATAAATACACTTCTTTCTTAACCATCCCTTTTCAATAACTACAGTTTTTATTTATTTTCCCTTTCTAAAAGTTTTTCTTTTTACTTTCAGAAAACAAAATAATTACATTTTTATTTTAAAAAGGTTAAATATTTCTTTATTTTTGATGTTTCTATCTCAAGTTCATTAACGAATGATAATGTTATGATTAATTATATATTTAAAGTAATGTCTGTTTAAGAATTTTATCGATCAAGATTTTATTTTTGAAAAAATAACAGAAAGAATATTTAAATAATACTTAATTTTAACTTTTAAATTATGTGACGTATTGAAGGTGATAGAAATACATCAATTTTTTTATTTTCAAATAATAGTTTATTGAAGAAAAATATTTATTTATTATTGTTACTTGGAGGTGGAAAGCTTTCAAAAGAAAATACTACGGAGATTAGAAGCTATTGGCTAACGAAACTGTGGGAAAGTAATTATCTTTTTGCAAAGAAAAGTACTATGATAATTTGTGGATCTGTGTTTGAAATTAAAAATTAAAGTTGAATTTGAATTATAATTTTTTATTTAACTAAATTTAAGATGAATTTATCTTTTAAATTAATTTTAAAAAATAAATATATTGATGCAGTGTTTACTGAAAAATAAAAATGAATTTAAATATTTCAACTAAAATTCAAGTATATGTAATCTTATTGCAACCAAACTCAATTCTTCATTCCAAACATTTTCATTTATTTTCTTTTAGGACTATTCATTTAACGAACACATGATGAGTTTTTTGAAAAGTTAAATTCAATTTTCAGGTTTCTAAACAAAATTTAAAAAAATGGTCTTTGGATTCTTACCATTTTTTTCTTATTAAGAATCGTTCTTAAGAACTATATGTTGTAGAAAATTTATTTAAAAATGCATGTCTTTGTTCTTAAAATTGCATGTTTCGCATTTTTTTATTTTAATTTATTTATAAAAAAATAAAAAAAAAAGTGCCAAAAGATATATTACTACTACTTATCAGTACCCAAGCAAGAGTTGGATTGTAATGTGAATTACATATTAAATCCTTTTATATTATCACTAAAACATTCCTCTTAAATGTTTTTGTCTTGAGTTATTTCCTATGATCATATTTTAGAATTTCACATGGGATATTATAAAATGTTTTTCAACATCTCTCACCTAACTTCTATGCTTATAGCTCAATTTAATATAAACAAACAAAGTCACTCAATAACAACTCACATTTTTAACATCAAACAATAACAAGAAGAATCATTGCAAGTTTTTCTTGCCTAACTCAGAAAAATGACACTGATAGTCATCAATTATATTAATTCATGAGAAACTACATAGGACCATTTTTATATTTAGTTTGATTAAAGCTTATTAACGTCACATTCAAAAAAAATATAAAAAAGGACAAGTTATGATATTGATTGCTATAGATTATTTGACAAAATCAAAACTATTTTTTATAACTTATAAATTCATAAAACTCTCAAAGATAAAAAAAAGTCAAAATTGGCATGTTTTCATTTAAGTGCATCATTTTTATAGGTAAAATTATGTCAATATCTTTAAATTTCACATAAATTCTTACTAACTAGTTTTTAATGTCCATTTATACTATCTTAATTCCTATTAAAGGCATAATTATTTTTCATCATGAGAACATTAAATGATTTTTCTTCTCTTAACCTTTTATATTATCATGTAACTATTCAATATTTTAATTAAAAATATATAAAGAAAATAAAAATTATATTGATCTCCTCAATATCATATCAATTTCATTAAAATAAAAGTTTTTTACTAACATTTCAAAAATGTTATTATATCTTCGCACAACATAACTATATATTCCAATTATAATTATCATTGTTTTGGTTACAATGATATTTGTCATAACAACCAACTTATTATACATTATCAACTTTTTTTTAAAAGAATAATGTCAACTTTTAACAATGAAAGTTATCAAAACTATAATCAAAGATGTTAAATAACCAAGTTCTTCTATCTTAATATTGTAATATTTACTATATTGTACTTTGTCTTTCACTCAATATATTATACTCGGAATACAAACTTAAAACAGAACTACATTGTTTAAAATATGACTAAGGTAACGTAACATATGTATAAAAATTGATTTTTGTTATTTACTACTTGTTTAAAGTATAAAATCTATCGAGGATTAGACATTTTCAAACTTAATACCAAAACACTTTACATATTAAGAAAAGTATTGAAAAATACTAAACACAATATCAATAATAACATATACATTTTTTAAAACTAACAACTATAAACAAGTCAAGCTAAGGAATATAATTTTGTAACATAATTACATAAACTTCATTTATTAAGTCTATATAGTGAAGAAAACAATAGTTGAGACGATAGAAACATAATAATTACATTCCCAAGCATTAAAACTTCTATTTTTTTTTCTTTTATAGTTGAGTATTCTCAATTCATGAAATTGATGATTTGTATTCAGTGTATCTTCTAATGTTTTCAATATCAATCACCAAAAGTTAGGTCAAATATTGGAAATCGATTTCGAATATACATAAAAAATATATCAAGTTATTCAAGAGAAGTTACTTCTTATTCTAATAATTCATTTTCTTTGAAACATAATAATTATAAAAACAAATAATGGTGAGAACTATTAGTAATTCTTAAAAAAGTTACTTTAGAAATAGCTTAATCCCTCCTGTTTTCACAATCCAAAAACAAACATACATAAAATAATATTATTTTACATTTTTAATATCAGTTGAGGATCTCCTTTAATTTAATATTTTCAACAAGTTAAAATAATGGTATATTGTAGACCACAATCTGTAAGAGTGAATCATTGTATCTCTTTTTAAGCCTTAGATGATTAAAATTAATGTAAACATTTAATAACTATAAAAATGATAATATGTGTAACATAATAAAATACAGATAGAATTAATTCTTCATTTTAAAATAATTTTAGACAAACTGTAAGTACATTGTTGTTGTAAAAATAAATTTATTTTAGATAAATATATTCGTGAAAATATAACCAAAAACTTTAGAAAATAAAAGAAAACTAAAACACCAATCATTTTACAACAAAGAGAATAATATATTTGAGTTTTTTTAACCTTTTACACATAATAATTTTAAAATAACAGAACCCATAAAGATTTTTCTTCGTTTTTCATCAAATGGTATTACAAGGAAAAAGTAATAATGGCTACACAGATTATAAGTACAGCTAAAATACACAAATCATATTACTCAATACAAAAAAAATATCCAAGAATTTGTAATTTTTATTTAATTTAAGTCAAAAGAAGAAAGTGTATTCAAAAGATACAATAAAAAGTATGTTAATGACATTTTTCTACTATACGATATTTCATTGCAATCAAAGTATACTTTCAAACAACAGAAATGTAATAAAGGATGGTAGCTATGCTACTGTCCAAGGTAATAAAGGTCGATGCAAGATTTGAACAAGACCTTATCATATTAAAAGTTTGAAATTCCCGTTGATGTGATATTGTAGGGTGAACAACAATAAAGGATATGGAAAAGAACGAATAAACGTGTAGATGTGAGTGCCACAAATGAAGCCCCAAAGATTTTGTCAGGATGAATAGCTACAAGGTCTTCATTTAAACTCATCTAGAAATCAATCACTGAGTAAATTAATATGGAGAAAAAAGTTCATTGGATTCTACATCCCCCAGTATCGGGTCCACGCCGGACATTACCATAGGCAGACAGTTCAAGAAGATCCATATCACGATCTGTGCAATGCATCCAGTACTCTAGTTAATAAATTTCGAATTACTACTAAAGTTAACGCAATCATTATAGTTGTACCTGAAACCCTGCAATAAGAACTCTTTTGAATAAGTTCAGCTTTGGAGATATCTGTTCGGTTACCCTTTGAACGATTAACTGTTGCCTGAAAGCCATGGATAGAAACTTTTAAGTGAATTAAGGGAACCAGATTAAATCCCTAAACTACAGCATGTTGGGTAGTTTTTTTTTCACTTGCAAACAAATAAAATTGGGACGGGGGAGTAAATTGTACTAGTAAAACTAAAACTCCATGAACAAACCAAATAAAAGAGGGAAATTATATAAACATCTAACAAAATTAATGGCATCCCTTTTAGGACTACCGAATAGAAACTGGAAATGTTGAAAATCATACAGATATCGGGTAATGGAAGCAACAGAAAGAAATGTAAAATTGGAGCGAAGGAGTCACGTTTTTGAGAAACAGGTCATTGGCTCTAGTAATGTCCCTGATTTACATTGGCTCTAGTAATGTCCCTGGTTAGTAGAATTTCCATAAATATCTTGACAGAGTATTTTTGACGCTACACTAAAAGGAAAATCCATTTCACAAAGAAATATGGATGATTTTTACGCACTAGTGTAAAAAGAAATGCCTATAGTTAAATCAAGTTTACCAGTATCACTGTAATGTAACTGGTAAGGATCAGAACAAATATGTTTAAATTAAAAAAAAAAATCACATTAACACATTTTTTTTCAAAGTAAATATTACAAGATTCCTTCAAAACCTCTGGCCATATTCTCCCTTCAAAAGGAAACAAAGAAATGGGAAAAAAAAAGAAAAATCTTACCTGTAATACTTGACAGTTTTCCAGAGTGCTTTCTCCCCCCTGTAGTTTCACAAAAACACCCAAATGAGGAATGAGCAAAACGAAAATTAAAACCAAAATGTATTGGCAAGCAACTTAATGATGGTACTGATATTTGGAGGGTCGCATAAAAATCCATCATTGTCTTCTCCTTACGTCACTAATAAAGCATATGGTTCAACTCAAAATTTCCTTTTCACTTTATTATAGTTCTTTATTTCCCCACCATGACGCTAATTAAATCCAGTGACATTTTCAGAAAAATCAAGTTCAGAAATTTCCATTGAAGAAACACAGCAAAGACTCGAAAAAGGACAACCCGTAACGGTAATTTCCATTGAAGTTGCTTTTCCTTAATCTACGTGGGAATATGCAATACACAAATTATGCAGAGCATATAGAAGTGCAGAGTAGGGTCTTCTCCTAAGACAATTTGGTACAATACCACGTAGGCATACGGCAACTCAAAGAAATCTAATTATTGAGACAAAAGAAAAACAATAGAAATTGAGTTAAGAAATGAAAATAAAGGGTAAGACCTTAGAGTAAGGGACAATGTGGTCGTAGTCATGACAGAGACAACCGGGGCAACCTACGAGCTTGCGAAAGACAGTATTGCCGAGGGCGTCCCTGCGCCAGCGGTCGGGGTCTCGTCCTTTGACCTTGTCTGCCTTTTCCCAGCATTTCTGCTTAACGCTGTGAGGGAAGCTCCGAGGGTTAGGGTTAGGATAATCGAGAGAGAGAGAGAATACGTCATGGTCAACGTCGAGGAGAGTGGCAGAGGGTGATGTGCTTCGTTTGGACGGAGAAGATAATTTAGACGAAGAGGTTTTGGATCTGTCCTTCAGTGGTGACGAAGACCTCGCCCTCCTTCTTCTTTCTTCTCTGCTACTCGACTCAGTAGCAATACTACCCTTCATTCTCTTGGCCCCTTTTTCTTCCTTATCCAATTTCACATTTTATAATTTAGGATTCTCTTAAAATTCATATACATAACTCTTTTTAGGAGCACATTTACATAACTTATAAATATACTTTTATCATTAAAAAATAAGCAATTAAGTGTTTTTTTTACTTTTTTAAAAATAAATCATTTGTCTTTTGTAGAAAATAAGTTTATACAAACAAAAAACCTTACATACTACTTAAAAAAAACTATGACACTTTTTTTGCATTAACATTTTATTGCCTAATTTTATTTGAGTTGTAATTAAAAATTATATATATATATATATATATATATATATATATATATATATAAATTTATATTTTAAAGATTATTTTTAAATAAATTTGTTTTTTTAAAAAAATAAATATAAAAGTAGTTACAGGTGTTTAACAAATTTCATAAATTATACTTTTACTTTTATTTTAAAAAAAAATTAATGAATACATAAAGTTATAAATTAGAAATTATTTGTATGATTTTATTCATAGAGAAAAAAAAGAAAAAAAAGAAAAAAAATATTTTTTTATTTGATAAAAATAATAAATGTGTTACAATAATGAGTATATGTCCGAGTAGACCTTTTCAAAAACATAAAAGAGACATAAAAACTAAGGAAATGGGTAAAAAAAAAAGATAAACAGAAAGAAACATGTGAGTTTGTTTTAAAACGTGGTATATGTGCATGAGGAGGAAGAGAGAGGAAAATGTGTTGGTTTTGTTGGTAGAGGAGGTGTTTGTTGCATGGTGCCAACGATTGGGGTCTCCCAAATCTCACCCTTCATATTCATGTTACGAGCTTGGTTGGTTCCCCAAACTCTACCCACCGAAATCACAGCTATACCTTTCATCTTTCAACAATTTGTTAGCTCCTAGATTTCATATCCAGCTTTCCTTCTTTCTCTCTACTCGCCATCTCCCATAAACAAATGCTGCTCTGATTCTTTAGTTACCTCACACCTTCACCACTTTTTTTTAACATTTCCATTCACTTCTCTCGATTCTTTTCCTACACGCTCTCTTCACTCTCTCAATAAGGTTCTTTTTTTTAACTCTATCACAATTTGGATTTCCTTCAAATATAGCATTGCCCCTTTCTCTTCAACTTCAATTCTTTCTCTTCATATTTGGCTTAAGTTTTTGTTTGTTTGTTGCATCCTTCAACCTCCTCGCTTTTTTAATGGCTTGGAAACTTTTTTTACCAGATGGGGAATTTAAGATCAATTACTATGTTACATCGAATCATTTATTGTCAAAATTTGGTTAAATTAATTATTTGTTTTCGGTTGTTTGTGGCAATATTGGGGGCGAGGGTATATAAGGCTAAATGTGTTCACTCTTAATCCTAAATTTGCAGGATGGGAAGGGTTAAATTGAAGATAAAGAAATTAGAGAGCATAAGCAATCGGCATGTGACTTATTCAAAGCGTAAAAGTGGAATTTTAAAGAAAGCAAAGGAATTATCAATACTGTGCGACATAGACATTCTCCTTCTCATGTTTTCTCCTACAGGAAAGCCTACATTACTACAAGGAGAGCGCAGGTAATAATAATGAAAAAATATTTAAGTTGCGTTGGGAATGACTGAATGATACTGTTTTGTGAGTGAGTTGAACATGTATGTCTGAATAGAACAACTAACCAAGAACCTTGATATGATATTTATGCCTTTCTATGAGGAAACAACCCTGCTTGCTGTAACAAACATTGTATGACATATGACACCCAATGGTTTTTTTGTATTTTGAAAGTATTTGTATGGTAAACTTTTATTGTTTCATTAAAACACACTATCTGTTGTAGGTGCAAATAATCTTCTAGGAGGATAATGAGATATTGTTAGTTTTATAGAGAATGCAATTTAATACTGTATATTATTTTATTGGGTGGATCTGTAATAAGAGATTACTCTCGCATTTGAAATTTGAAATCATTAAGTATATATTCTTTGGACTGTAATTGTTTATTGGATAAAAGAACTGGATTCCAAATTTTCTCGGTGTGACTAGAATTCTTTCCATTTGCTCCGGAGGTCTTGTTAAATTGAAAGCTGTAAATCAAAACATGAGTGTGTAAATTTATAAGTTTTTTTTTATAGTTTTGTAACATTTATTTATAAGCATAATATTATATACTTCAAACTATTAAATTGGTTGGTTTCGTGGTAACATAGAAAGAAATGATTCTAATCTATTTGCAAGTGTTTCAAGTATAACTAGTTCCTAGTCAATCCTTAACTTAAAACAGTACATTAAAATGTATATGCAATAATTGAACAGTTGAAAAGAAAAATAGCAATTCAACAACTCCAACACTATAATAATAACAACAAAAGTCTAATTATACTATGATTTGTGTTCAACATATTTGATGAGTATTATGTTGGTTTTCAAGTGTCCTAGAACCCTTTTCCTCTGACCAGACTGCATCCAGCTACTCAAGTATTATATATGAGATATATTTTTGTATGTAATACAGTTTAATATTCTAAATGGTATAAAGAGACAGAACGATAGTATTGTTAACTAGCTAGTCCTTGTTAACGCCCATATTTTCATATTTACTGTTCAAGTTTATGATTTGTTTTCTTTCAAGCTAGAACCAAGTCCAAATAGTTATGTTAATTTTTTTTTTTTTCACAACGTGAAAGAGACTAGATTCATGCAATATCACTAATAAAAAAAATGCACGTTTCAGGACTTAAAATGTAAAATAGTAAATTCATTATGATCTTTAATAATATTGAATATTGGTTATTATTTTCAGTAATATTGAGGAGGTTGTTGCAAAATTTGCTCAACTTAGCCCACAAGAAAGGGCCAAAAGGTTTGTCAACCGTTTTTGTGAACTTGAATCGTTTCTTAGTTTTCATTTGTTAGTCATAAGGAAGCTAATATATTTCCTTGTTTTATTGAGCAGGAAAATGGAAAGTCTTGAAGTAAGAATACTCTGTTTTTCTCAATTACGTTTTCTACATACATTGTTTTTGTTTTGTCAAATTCATCTTTCGTGTTGTCTCTACATTTGGTAATGTTTAGAATTCTGTTTTGGTTTTAAATGTAGGCTTTAAAGAAAACCTTCAAGAAATTGGATCATGACGTAAAAATACAGGATTTCTTAGGTTCAAGGTAAGTTTCTACGATCATCAATTTGTCAATGTCTTTTACATAAAGCTGTCTATAGTTTCTCACTTTTATCTTTTCTACCTTGCAGCAGCCAAACAGTGGAGGTACAATTTCTTCATAGACAACGCAATGTTTAATAATAATGTCAGAATCTTTAGTTAGAAGTTGAGCAACCAAAATGTTATGATCTGTGTGTAGGAATTATCTCATCAAGTGAGGGTTTTACAAGCTCAGCTCACAGAAGTACATCAGAGACTGAGGTGCAACTTTGGAGCTTTTGGTTGTTAAAGTATTTCTTTTTCTTTTTGGTTTTATAAGCTCTCCTGTTGAAATATTATTCATTTGACCTCTTCAGGTTTAGTGTTTTGCAATCAATTGGTTACTTCAATCCCTTATATATTATTTTCTTGTGCATTTGAACTTTGACATGTTTCTTTATGCTCATACCCACGTTCACATGTCAAAATTATTGCAGGTGATGTAACTTTTGATGTTTTTTAATCTATTTGAGATTTGGGTTTTCTGTATATAAAATGATTTATTATAACGTCAAGAGATCAAATATAACAAATTATAATTGAAAATACTATTCTATCCTCTTCCCATAAACAAAACACTAGCATAGTTATGATGTTGAGTTCTGATAATATTTGATTTGTTACTAGAATGTTATAAGTTTGTTTATAGTATTACAAAAGGAAGTAGTAATTGATACTAGTTTATATAT
Source organism: Vigna umbellata (assembly GCF_029865625.1). Classification (NCBI taxonomy): domain Eukaryota; kingdom Viridiplantae; phylum Streptophyta; class Magnoliopsida; order Fabales; family Fabaceae; genus Vigna; species Vigna umbellata. The sequence continues at coordinate 98,598,876 of NC_142165.1, forward strand.
TGCATTATTTATATTTTGGCAATGCGTAAGAAAATCCAATCAAATTTCACATTTTGTATGACATATTCTACCAGTTGTGAGTATGAAACACAACACCTTATCTTTGTTCATAACCTGTACTTTGTTTAGGTCAGAGAAGTGAAACCATTGTACTCGTTCACCTTTCTTAAATATCTAGTTTTTCATAGTTGCAGAAATTTTAGTAGTTGGATTTGAGCAATTCTTATCCGTTAACATTCATCGAACTTCTACTTGATTTTTCCTCTGCTAACATTAACACTCATAATACGAACATGATGCTATATGAAATTGATGTTGTCATACATGAGTTATGGGTCATGAAAGTTTAAGTAATAATCATTAATTAATATTGTGTTTAAATTTTCAACATTTTAGCTATTGGAATAATGTAGAGAAGATCAACAATTTAGAGCATCTGAGGCAAATGGAAGAGTCAATACGAGAATCAATCAATCGAGTCGGCCTGCAGAAGGTAAGTCTTTGTTTCATGTGTAGACTAGCCATATTGCCATGTCATCTTCAAATGACCACTACACCAATCCATAAATAACTAATGAAATTTAGGTTTGTATGTTAACATGTCAACATGCTTTCTGAAATTAACAGGAAAATTTAGGGAAGCACCAACTCATTTCACTTGAATGTGCTAACCAGGTAGTAAATGCTGTATTTTCTCTTTGTTAATATTTCTTGTTCCACTTTTCAATAATTTTATTTGGTATATTATTGCATCATAGTTACAGGAAGGGATGGCTTTACCCTTGATGATGGCAAGTCTACAAGAATCTCAACCACTGTCTTGGCTTTTGAATAATGATAATCATCAATTGTTGTTACCAAATGAACCAAAATTTCTACCATTCAGGTGGGTTAAATCATGTCTATTAATGGTTTATTAGATTTTCTTCCTGTGATTCATCTTTCAATGTAGTTACTGGTTTAATTGTGTAACATACAGTGATAATACTAATAGAGAAGTTGAGTGTTCCACTGACATTTCACTTCCAAGCTATTCAAATTATATTGGGAGCAACAAACTTGAAGTTGGTAGCTCTCCCCAAGTGACTTTGGGTCAAGGAGGTGGTGCAATGAACGAGCTAAATGGAACTACATATTTAAATGTACAACGTTGTGACCAATTTACGTTCCCTCCACAAGATATTGAGGAAGCAAAGCATTTACCTACATTGAACAATAAATCAAACACCGTGGATTACCAAGTTAACAACTTTGATCTTTCCGGTTCACTATTTGAAAATGGACATCAATTTTGGAATTCTGCTTCGGGGTCTTGTGGTATTGCCATGTATAATGAGAACGGCTACCACAGGGTAAGCAATCCTTTTATGTTTCAATGATTCATACTTTTGGGGATAGATTTTGAATTTGCTAATGTCGCTCAAATGGACATTAAGACAACTCGAACAAGACATAATATTTAGTGTGTTTCAATTCTTCATGTTGGACTTTACTCCTACTTTTCTTGTAGACAATTTGAGTTTAGGTTGTTTCTGATGTCCTATATATTTTGCAGTAAATCACTGAGTCAACTATGCATACTAGCCTTTTTGGAGTGACAAGTTATTAGCTGATAAAGTGATGACAAAATGGTTGCAAATTATGTCTACAAAAACCAAATTAGATTGTCTCTCCACCTATGAGGTCAACGTGGTTGGTGAGAGTGGACAATATTAGTTGTATATATTGTAAGACTTGTAGGATGCAGTTTTCTCACATACCAGTATTAAATTCACTAACTGTTTTACTAGTAGATTTTTGGAACTGATTAATCCAAGCTGTAAATTTGAATTTTGTACAAAATTTATTTTAATGGTCTTATAAATAGTTTCACAAAGTCAAAGTTTATTTGTTCCGGTGTCCCTTAGCACACATACAATCTTTTATCTAAGAACATATTATTCAGAAATCAAAGTTCCAAATTAGTCATTAATATTGTAATGTTATATGAAGAACTGTGCTCTAATATTTTTATTTAGATTTCATATTTGAGTCCGCGTAAAATATATTACAAACGAACAAAATATTAGAGATAGTGAGTTAAATTTCTCAATCAAGACTAATTGTCTTTTTTTGCACTTTTGAGATAAAAGAAAAGTTTTAAACCATGCAACTTCTAATTTTTTGCACTACATTTGGAATTTTAATTTATTACTAACCTAGGAGGAGATGCAAACACAAAAAAAGTATTCTGATTCATGGTTGATAAATTATAACATTAGTGACTTTGATGGAAAATAAATCAGTAGAGGTAATTTACAATAAATAAATATATATATATATATATATATATATATATATATATATATATATATATGGGGTTTGCTAACGCGCGTACGCCTGTTTTTCAGTTGGTACATTTTAGCAATGTGTACCGGATTTTAGTAGACAAAAATATCCTTATATATTATGGATTCCAAGTTTTAAGGTTAAGGGTATTTTAATAATTTTCATTCTCAAAACTTAAAAAAAAAAAAAAAAGAAACCCCCCAAACCCTTACTCACCTCTCTCATTCCTCTCAATCCTTTCTCTTTCATCTCTCTCACTCCAACCTTTTCTCTGTCATCTCTACTGTAGCCCATTGACATATTCACCTTCAAGGCAAAGGTTTATTCAAGATCTCTTCAATTTCATCATCTTCATTAACCTCTCTAATTTCATCATCTGTATTTGTTGAATCATCATCTCTAAAAAAAACCCTCCAGGCCAATTACTTATTCTTTCGGATGTCATTATGCTTGTGAAAATTAGATAAAATTATATACGACAAAAATTATAAAATGAAAACTCATTATAAAGTCATTTTTTGTAATAAATTGTTTAACAACTGAGTGTTTCTAATTTTTTTCCAGGCCAATTATCAATTCCTTTGATGTCATTATGCTTAGATAAAATTAGATTAGACAAAAATTATAAAATAAAAATTCATTATAAAATCATTTTTTGTAAGAAATTGTTTAACAGCGAGTATTTCTGATTTTTTTCCAGGTCAATTATCAATTCCTTTATGCTTGTGAAAATTGGATAAAATTAGATAAGACAAAAATTATAAGATGAAAACTCATTATAAAATCATTTTTTTGTAAGATTGTTTAACAGCAAGTGTTTCTGATTTTTTCAATTGGGGCTACAGTAGGGGGATGACAGAGAAAAGATTGGAGTGAAAAAGAGGAAAGAGAAAGAGTTGAGAGGAATGAGAGAGGTGAGTAAGGATTTGGGGGATTTCTTTTTTTCCTTTTTTTAGTTTTGAGAATGAAAATTATTAAAATACCCTTAACCTTAAAACTTAGAATCCATGATATACAAGGATATTTTTGTCTACTAAAACCCGGTACACATTGCTAAAATATACCAACTGAAAAACAGGCGTACGCGCGTTAGCAAACCCATATATATATATATATATATATATATATATATATATATATATATATATATATATATATATATAACCACGTCATTGCCAATTGATAAAATCCAATTTATATTCACCAAAAATAGCATTCAGACAGAAAACTCTAACTTATATTAAATGAAAAACTATAGTGGTATATAACAATAATAATAATAACTTCTATTAATATTAATAAAAAAACTCTAGTCAACATTGATTAACAAGTAAAGATACCAACATATTTAAGTTTTAGTCAAACTAACCATGTTTCAATAGGAATCAAATGAAATAAAAATCCTAATTTGAAAATGTAAAAATTTTAAAATTCTTACTTTCAACTAAAATTTGAAAATTTGTAATGATAAATAATTCAAACACTTTCATAAAATTATAAAATTCCGAAAAAAAATATATTAAAACAACATGTTTTTAATAAAGCATTTTTAATTGTTTATAAAAATAATAATTTAATTAAGTTGCAAGTCCTTCGTGTTGTTGTTGTTTAATTTTTCTTTAACCGGATTATTATCTTCATTTTATTTCTATAATTTAAAGAAATGTAAGAAAGATTATAATTATCATATAATATTAAAATAACAAAAAATACTTATCATTGTACAAGTCATACATGTCGTTTTACATTTTCAATATTATATTTCTGTCATAGATAAAATAAAATAAAATAAAGAAATAATATAATAAACACACCACCTAATCAAAGAAAAAACTGAGGACAATATTCAATTGAAAAATGTAAAAAAAATAATAATTAAAAATGTCTATATTAATAAAAAGCTTAATTTAATTAAGCCAAAAGTTAAATTCACCAGGTTTAAGATTATACACGAAAGATATATTTATAAAAACATAATGGAGATGCGGGGTATCGATCCCCGTACCTCTCGCATGCTAAGCGAGCGCTCTACCATCTGAGCTACATCCCCATATATATTATCTTTTCAGGGTTTATATATTTCATAGACAACTTGACAATAAATTAAAAATCAACCCAATTGTAAACTGTGCTTAAATTTAAATAGGTGCTATTTTTATATACTTAGATTTTATATTCGTTATGTTTAAATGTGTAAATTGTACTCTATATATATAATAGAGAAGTTTAATTTTAATATAAAGTTTTTTTTAGCTATTGATAATTTGTTTAGGTTGCTGAAATTTTATAGATATGAATAAAAAAATTTGGATACACGACTAAACAGTTTACTTAATAGAAAACAACTATTATTTTATTAAGATATGATAGAATAAAATAAGATAGGTATATTTATTTTACTCTCATTAATTAATTAATTTTTTTTTTGTGGTAAATTATTTTTTTATCCTATTAATTTTCCAGAGAAATATTGAATTAGAAAATACTTTAAAATGATAATTCATCTCCCGTATGTTTAATGTTACCATAATTTTCATCAAAAATTTCACCAACATTATTTATTATTATTATTATTATTATTATTGAAAATACATATTCATGTTTAAATAATAAAATTATTATTGTTGTTATTATTATAATTATAAAATAAAAATATTTTTTATAATTTTTATTTATTTTATAGGTGGTTTTATAATTAAAAATCGTTAAATTTTAAAAGGATATCAAATGAAAAAAATTAAATAAATAGTTATTAAAAAAAACTATTAAAATAGTTATTTTAATTTAAAAGGAAACATTCACGTTTATGTTTAAAACCTTTAAAAAAATTTAAAAAAAAACAAAAAAAGAAACTAGCATAAGAGCTTCTTTTTTTCATTTTTTTTCGTGTTTTCTCTTTTCAAACCTTCCCAACAATTACAACTACTTGTGCAACCACTACCTAAGGTAAGTTGTGGTTCATTTAAAGCAAATGCATGTTGTTTAGTTGTTTGCGATATATTTTTATACTTATTATTTTCATATGGAGTGTGTTTTGAACCTCTTCAAATATAAACACAAGTCCTTTTTTTCTTCATCACCAATGACAATTCCTCCACAACATCAACCAGAATTAAGGTTCTTGGTTCACCCTTTAACTTCGTTCAAGATTGGGATATGTACATAAAATATTGAATGAACCTTGAAGTTTGACTTGTCTTTATTCAAGTTTGGATATGACCTAATTTGCATGTGATTTTGGTTATGTTTCCAATTATTTTATTTATCTTGGCTAAATTTTGTTAAAAATACGAAGAACTTTGTTTGGATAAGCTTTTCTCACCATTTTTTTAATTGTCTTGTTAATATGTTTTTTCTAACTTTAAACGTTAATATTCATAAATAATGAAGTTGTGTTATTTTATCAATTGTTCAAAAATTAATCACCTACAACACATGATACAATAAAGAAGATAAGACACAAATTGACAACTTATTTATTAGAACAATAAAGTTAGGCCGGTTTAAAATTGAAGGATCAATATATTTCAATCAAGAAATTGGTGAATTGGTTTAAAACTGGTTTTAGGTAAATTAGGTGTATAAAATATGTTAAAGATGAACTTTTCAACCTTTTAAAGTATTAGCAGATTAATAAGTAAGAACAATAAAATAAACCACACAAAGATTTATACTCATTCAACTCTTTAAGCATTTACCTATAGTCTTCTTCTAACCATTTGAGTTGGAATGAAATTCACTAATAACAAGTATCAAGATTATAAAATACAAAATCCTAAAGGTGAGGCTACACACTAACACTAGGAATCAAAAATAAAATCATAAGGATGAGACTACACACACTAAGACTAGGAACCTTGCCAACACAACAAAGATAAACGCAACTCAAAGAATTACAAAATATAGAACTTTATACACTCCTAATGTAGATCTTACAAAGATTTCGGGATCTAGACAATTCCTTAATCTCCCATTTTGCTCTTAAAAGCTTGAACATTTGAATCTCTACCATTTATGTTGGCTATCTCCAAGAATATTCCAAAAATTTGCACAAAGTGTTATTGTTTCACAAATTACAGGTCAAAGAATGTTTATTGTTCCTACAAAAGGAATTACACATATACATACATACATACGTGTGTGTGTGTGTGTGTATATATATATATATATATATATATATATATATATATATATATATATATATAGCAAAAAAACACATTTTTGACAATTTTAATCGATTAAGTTATTTTCTTAATTGATTAAAATAAAGAGCTAAGCTTCCTCGATTAAAGCAAAGAGCTAGACATATTTTTGATAGTTTGTACCCCTAATTGTATATCATCAAATGATCCATTTAAGCACTTATTAAAAACAGTTAGAAACATTATTCAACATTATAAAAAACATCTAGAGACTTATCTTCAAATCAAGTTAAGAACATCTTGATCATTTTGAGTTGCTTGAATTGAATGACCAACCCTATCAACAAGGACTCACTATAACACTAGTTACTTTGCTTGAAAATTATCTACAAATATATTTTTTATTATAAAAATTTGAGTTTTGATATATAATACATGTTGATTTGTTTAGTTGTGTTGAATTTTTTTCTAATATTTTCAGTTTAGGTAAATTATTAATATAAATAAAATATTTTTAAAAATAAATAGTATTTGATGTTTGTTAATATATTATCAAATGTTACAAAATTTTAATTTTAAATGACATTAATTGAACATCGATATATTGTGGTAACCATCATTAAAAGATGGTTTAAACCCTTTAGTTGTCCATATTTTTGTGGGTTTTTCCCATTTTGATCCCTTTTTTTTGGAATCCCCGATTGAGTCCTTAAAAGTGCTAATTTGAATCAATTGAACCCCTGCCGTTAAATTTACTTAACGAGGTTAAATTTTTGCACAGGTGGGGGTTGATGTGTCAATTTTTTAAAAGAGTTGAAACGTGAAATTTGACAACTTTTTAAATTTTAATAAAATGAATTTCTGAAATGGGATTTAGGGTTGAATGAACTTAAATATGGGATTTCATTCGTGATTAAAAATTTGAGACGAATGTGGTTGTGAGAGGAATGTGGTTCTGAACCTTGCGCAAGCACGTGAAGTTTCCAAACCCTATTTGGTTAATTAGGGTTCGTTGTTGTTAAAGATTGACTAGCACGTGAAGTTTCGAAACAGGAAAGTGCGAAAGCAGAAGACGCAACATTGTCGATGGGTCATTCGTGTTCATCTTCCACTTACAATGAGTGTCGAAGAAAGCATTTGATGTCATTATAAGAAGTGTGTTCTTGAAATCCACGTTTCTTCTCTTACTATCGGTTAGTCTTCCATCTTTCAGGATCTGAAGCATCATGTTAAATACACCAGGATGGGCTTTCTCAATCTCATCAAATAGAACAACAGTGTAAGGACGACGTCGAACTGCCTCGGTCAACTAACTGCCCACCTTCAGTGTAACCAACATACCCAAGAGGTGAACCAATAAGTTTGGAAACTGTGTGTCTTTCCATAAACTCACTCATGTCAAGTCGTATCATAGCTTCTTCAGAGCCAAAGTAGTATGCAACCAATGCTTTGGCCAATTCATACTTCCCTACACCAGTTGGACCAAAAAAGATGAAGCTAGCAATTGGACGGTTAGGGTTCTTCAGTCCAACCCGAGCTCTACGAATAGCCTGACTAATGGCTTTCACTGCTTCATCCTGACCAATATATCACTTATGTAAAGTCTCTTCCATCTTGAGGAGGCGATCAGATTCATCCGTCAAGACTTTCTCAACCGGAATACCAGTCCATGATGAGACAATATGTTGTATGTCAGCTTCAGCCACAGTAGGACCTGCATCCCCTGCCTCATTCTCTGCTTTGCTCATCTCCTTGCCTTTCTCTATAAGTTTTGAGATTTGTGCCTTAAGTCTCTCCTAATGCACTCTCCTCTCAAATTTCTAATCCCAAATTGAATCCCAAATTCTATTTCATTGAACCCTAAATCCCATTTCAAAATTCACTAATATTATATTATTACATTTTACCAAATTCCACACATAAAGGCCAAAATCATGCCACATTTCAACTCTGTGCATGCCACGCTTTAAAAAATTGACACATCAACCTCCTACCTGTGCAAGCATGCCACACTTTAAAAAATTAACACATCAAACTCCCACCTGTGCAAAAACTTAATCCCGTTAAATAAATTTAATGACATAGGTTTAATTGATTCAAATTAGCACTTTTAAAGACTCAATTGAAAATTAAAAAAAAGAAAGAGATCAAAATAGAAAAAACTCACAAAAATAGAAACAATTAAAGGGTTTAAAGTAGAGCCGTCAAAATGGGTTGAAACCCGTGAGCCAACCCGGCTCACCACGGGTTTGAGCCGGGTTGGGTTGAAAAAAAATGTCAAATTTTTTATGCGAGTCAATTTTGACCCGGCTCACTAAGAACCCGGCTCACATGGGTTGAACCCGTGGTGGGTCGGGTTGGCTCACCAATCCACCTATTTTTTTTAATTAAATCAAATTAATTAAATTAATTATTTAAATTCTATTTTTTTTTATTAAAATTAAATTAATTAAATTAATTATTCAAAATGTATAACTTTTACTTAGTAATATGTCTTTAATTATTTATTACTTTGTGTTTCAATATTATTAGTTAACACTACTTTTTATTGTATTGTAGATAGAGATAAAGAAGAAGATGCTTCAAGAGAGCATAATCCTATGGATTTATTCATTCAGGACTCCAATTTAATAGATGGATAATATTATAGATTGGATAATTCAAGAATATATCATTTGTTTTATCTTGTTTTTAGACCTATCTACAAGCATCACAGTTTTATCTTGTGCTATATATTTTTGTTAATGGCTATATGTAATTATGTATGTCTCATTAAACTAAATTGGCAAAATTTTATACTTGATAACTTAAAATATATATAACAATATATTTCTTTTGTTTCATTTTCTTTTATATTAATTGATCATATTATTACTGTTTCAATTTGATCGATCAAAATAACATGTTATAAGAATCTCGGAAGAAGAGAGTGAAAAAGAAGTTAATTAAGTGAGCCAATGAGCCAACCCGTTTAACCCACCAACCCGTGGTGGGTCGGGTCGGGTTTGAATTTTTTCGGCTCGCTAATAAATGAGCCGGGTTGGGTTGGCTCACTAAGTGACCAACCCGTGGTGGGTCGGGTTGGGTCGGGCCGGGTTACCCGTTTTGACAGCTCTAGTTTAAAGTTAAAAGATATCATACTCTTTAACGTTAATTTGACGTATGTGAATACCATGTGGTAACATATATCAAAAACACGTGGTGACATCTTTCCCAAACATGTTTTAACAAAATTTGAACTAAAGTAAAAAGTTATCTAAATTTCTCATTCTAAGAATACAATTTTATAACTTTTTTCCATTTTGATTAAGATGCCAAATTTTAAAGGAAAATGATACTTGAACAACCATTTTTGACAACATTTAGACAAGCGCACACGTGTCAAAATCTGAGTGGTCCATTTTCATTTAATTTTTCCAACTGGACCACTCAGATTTTGACACGTGTGCGCGTGTCTAAATGTTGTCAAAAATGGTTGTTCAAATGTCATTTTCCAATTTTAAATTATGTATTAAAAAAATTTACAATTCATTATAAATATTTAAATAAAATTAATAATATAAGAGTTTTGAGTAAAAAATATAAGCATAGCTTTTTATATATTAAAACTAAACCTCACTATCTTTTAAAAATTTGAAATTAAAAAAGGAATGAATGATAAAAATTACAATTACACATTTTAAAAAAAATTAATAATGAATTTGTAAGGTGGTAAAACGCGTTCATCCAGCTGTCAGGATTTAAAAAGAGTGAAAGAAACATACTGGCTCCGTCACCTATACCCTAATTTATACTACCGCCTCTCTCACTCTCTATATATACGAAGCCATTGTTCTAAAACCCTAACTTTCGCAGCGGCAGCTATTTCCGTCAGGATTTCTTCTCATCCATCTCTTATTCGTTTTGTCTCATTATCTATTTTTCCCCATTTCAATTCACCTGCTTTTAATTGCTGTTTGCCTATGATGGTGTTAAATATACTCCGAGATTCATTTCTATGATATAAACTTCGATCTGAGGCATTAGCTTTATCTTCTTCGATGATTCGTAAAGTAAAGTCTTTTAATGGTTTTGCTACACTAGTGCTGCTAAAACTTCTGTTGTTTTGTTTTGTTTTTTTTATTGTTTTTGTAATATTTCTTAGCATGATTGAATTGCAATTGTGATGTTGTTGCTCTAAGTTACTGCTTGCGATTGCATGGCTTGTGATCTAGCTTCTGCTGTCTAGTGTGAATATTAAAAGATCACAATTAGAGACTCTAAATGTTTTAGTCATACGCAGATGACGAAAAAATAGACAGGGACATCAGCACTCCAAAGGAGAATGTTGACTTCGTCTAATGGGAATCTCTCTGATGCGTTTGTGTTTATTTTGTAACTTTTTAAGGAAGTATTTGCACGGGTTGTTTCAAGTTCCATTATACGATTTGCAAGTGACGATAACTTAGACAGGGACATCAGTACTTATGCTAAGGATGATGATTTGTCTTTGGGAATCTCTCTGATGCATAACCAATTTTCATGATACAGACTGAGATTATTAACAAGTTAACTTTTGATGGTCCAATGTGTCTAAGTGCAATATTTATCACTTTTATTAACTGATGAGGAATTTTATACAATTATTTAATTTGATATAACCCCATCTTGGGGTAGCGTGCTCTAAATGCTGTGTTGGTAAGTGTATGTGTAATATTGATATTTGATATTTGTAGTATTAATTTGGCCAATGATGTATCGTTTTGCACGTATTATCAGATGTGTTTATGATGATATCTTAATTGTCACTACCTCTGAGGCCATGTTGTTTGGTTTTAAGTCGTTTTGTCTATCACCCAGTGTTTTGATACGAATTACTTATGTTTTAACTATTGATTCTTTCTCTAAGTGGGTTTATTTTGTTGGTTTTTCCGTGATGATTTGGGTTTTTGTTTTCTTATTTCCTATTTAATGATTTTCGCGTAAAAGTTAAATCATTCTGATGAATGCAGCTGTATACTATTTTCTTTTACTTTTACCAACTGCCATGGAATTGTTTCATTGGATTTTTTGGCTGTGGCTGTTGAATGATCTCTAGCTCGGCTGTCCATGTCAAATACGCATTTTTCTCATGTATTGAGATTATTTGTTGTATAAAGTCACTGCCGTTTCCATCAAAATAGCAGTTTCCTTGGACTCTAGATTTGAATCTATTGTCTGTGTTTTACGAGCCTGGTGATTGCCTCTGAGAACGGAGATTTGAAGATGCATTTGTCGAAGTTTGATCAAATTCGGGCTCCAAGTGCATCTTAAGAAATAAAATGTTTATATCGGTGTTAATGAAGGCTTGTAATCTCTCCAAAGTTTTGATTATGCAATGAAAGTGGTTGTGATTTGGATGAAAGTCTCTGGCACACGTTGGCAGATATACTTTTGGAATATGATAATCAAAATTTAATAGTTCTTATTTTGTAGTAGTTTATATTTTTTTACTCTGTCTGACTTTTGGTATGTTGGGTAATTGTAAGCTTTTTGTACTCAGCTTTTTGGTTTCATTACCTAGCTTAGCCTAATTTGTGAAAACTAGACCATTTTTTGGTTAGACATGTTAATGTTTAGTTATATGCTTTATAATGTTTTTAAATAAACTAACATAATCCAGGGAATTGTCTTAGCTTGTCGATTGTCCTTTTTCATGATGATTTCTAACTTACGATTTACACGTCCATTTAAGGTGTATTGTATGAAATATTTTAAATTTTGTTTTTTCCCCTAAATGCAAACCATAAACATGGCGAAAAGGTCAAATGTAATTTCATCTGATAATGTGGTAATCAAATTGATCAGATAGACTCTCTGAATTGCTGGGCATTTGCAGTTCTATATCAGTTTATCTATGGTATGATGTGTCTATGGGTCAGTCCGTGGTTGAAGGTAAAAATTAAAAAATGGGTATGATAATCGGGGAATGCTTGTAACAAGCAAATGTTCATAAAATAATACATTTATTGACATAAGCAGTTTTATATACTCTGCGTGCGAATCAACAAACCTTAGTAGTACCATCTTTATATCTAAGAAATGTATCCTTGAATTCTATTGGATCAAATTTTGTTCTACAAACGTGGGGTTATCTGGTGATAAATCGGAAATTTTTTATTTGAGACAGATGAGTTCAGTTTGATAGAGGATCTTTGTGGAAAATAATTTATAAGAAAGAAACAAAGGAGAAAATAGGTTACAATATGTTACTAAACAAAAAGAGATGAAAGGAGTTTCAACATCTGATTCGAGTTTATGTTCTTTTGTTTAATCTTGTTTTATTCTTGATGATTATAATCCTTGGGATTATGTATAAGTAGCTTATTAAATGCTATTTTTTTAACAAAATTAGCCTAAACTTAAATTTTGATCTGGTCATAAATTTTATTAATTTTACAAATAAGCACAGTAAATAAAAAAATTTAATTTAATTGATCACTAATTTATTTTATCTCTCTTTTTGTAACATATATTAGTGAAAATCCTTAGCATATAGATAAACTTTTTTTTTTTGTCAAGAGTTAAAATACTAACAAACACATTATTTATGTGTTTATCTAACTCGCTATTATTCCGTTAATCTTTTACAACTCATTAATTGAATTAAAATTGAAAACTGTGTTGATGAAAAAATGGGAATAGTTTTTTTTAGCTTTAGCAGTGGTAACACATATTAATAACTGCAATAAAGGCAGTATTTTAATTAAATGAGAGAACTTTGACCTCTACTAACATGAATTATACTTTTTTTATTTTAAAACATAAAAGAAATAGTGCAGCATGAGAACTATTGAATGAATCAACGATTGAATAATATCAATAATAATAAATTAAGATATTATCGAAATTCATCAGCCATTACCACTCTAAAAAATTGCAACAAAGTGAAATTCACATTTCGTTGATCGAATAAACGTACGCCCAAAAGGCACCAATCATGAATGAATTCATGGAACAGTTAAGCCCAATACCAAAAATATCTGAACCTATTTCTAAAAATTTGACAAAATGTTTTAATATCCATTTAGAAATGTAATATTACTAATAACAAATGGCCTATTAGCTCAGCTGGTTAGAGCGTCGTGCTAATAACGCGAAGGTCGCAGGTTCGAGACCTGCATGGGCCATTTTTTAAAATAAATTATTCTTAAACATGATTGTCCGTATTCCTTTATAAGGAAGTTCAGAAAAATGTTATTCATGAATATTTTCTTTAGTACGACCTGGTTTACATGTGCGTATGTTTTATATTATGATACTATATGCATTTTTAGATAAAATATTAGTACAATATTGTGTCTATTGCTAAACACACATTCCAGTGTCAAAAAAGTTAAATTTCAATCCAACTAATGACATCCAAAAACAAAATAAAAAAATAAAATCCAAATAGAAAATGTATCGTACAAGACATTAGGTAAAAAAGTACAAACCAATATCAACTTTTCTTTCTAGTAATAATTGATCTCACTCACTGTGTAGTGGTGTTTCCATTTTCCCACTTTATGAATGTTTGACTTACAAAACAACACGTGATAGTAATAAACAAATAAGGACTTAAAATATATAATTTACGAGTCTAATTTCATAAAATTGAGACAAAATTAAATTTCATTTCTTAACCTACATAATATTAAATGTTTTAATTTAACTTTTAAAGAATTTTTGTTATTATAATTTATTTGGATTTAGGAAACTTATTTGTGACAACAGTTTTTCAGGTTTGTAGTAGGTTAACAGTCATGCATTTAGTTTCTACTTTTCAAACATTATGCGACACTATTCATAGACTCCTCCTTCAATTATACAAACTGTGCTATTCAATGTTGGACCATGTACTCTTTCCACCCAAAATTTCGAGAAATGGCAAAACCATAAAAACTTAGCCAAGTAATTGCCACCGATCTGTATATTAAAATCCCAACCTTAGTGGTTTCTATGCAACTCCATTAGGTGTTAGTCCCTTTCTTGTTTGCAAGTCTCACAACTTCCCTACCCTCACCAATTATCAGGGAATGTTCCATTGTTCTACAAGTTATCTAAACGAAGTGTTTAAAAAACTACCACAAATTTAAAATCATTTGGAGATACACAATTTAGGTTTTTCTTAATACTCAAGTGTGCATGAATACATAGATAATTAAAAGTGTTGAGTCGGTGAACCAATCCGACAACTCAATCCAAAAAAATGAATTAAAATTACTTTTTCAACTCAAAAGTCCGACACAATTCGTCTTGTCAAGTCTGATAGACATATCCGACCAGTCTGACATCATTAACAAAACTAAATGTAAGTAATTCGTTTCCATTGAGTCCAACGTGTCAGTCCAACATCATTAAATTAAAATAGAAATGTTATATTCAAATAAATAATAAATTATTCAAATACAGCTCGATAGTCCGACATCAGTCCAACAATTTATCTGACAGTTTGTTCAACAACTCGACTATCTGACATAAACTCCCTTTAGTATGATCAGTCTTACATGCCTATAACTCGACATACCGAATTATAAAATTCAATCCATTATTAAGTGACATGTCAATTTAATTTTGCTCGTTTTTAAGGACACAAAATCAATCTAGGTTAAAAACGACACAAAATCAATCTAGGTTTAAACGAATTGGATGAACTTGTTTAATCACCTCTACATGAATCATCCAAAATTTCGGAGAAAAAACAAAAAAAATTGATTTAGACATAAGTTGTGGCAGCTTCTGCATACATTTTACTTTAGTGCATGCAAACTGTTATAGGTACGCAACAAAAATGATACAACTAGCATGTTCATAAGTTTGCCTAACCCACCAAGCCTATAAAAGGTAATCAATTTAATTGGCAGATCCTACTTTGTGGTGAAAATGACAAGGAAAAGGAAAATGCATTTTGTATTTCAATGATCTGCTTCGCTGTTCAAATCAAGTCTGATTTATCTTTGTTTTATGAGGGGAACTTGTTATTTTGTGCCATGATTCACTTTGGACTTATTCTTATTTTCAACACCTAACCCTCTTCATTTCGTCACACCATTGGTTAATTAGATATTTATGTAAGCTGCCTCATCAAAACCAACAAATTAGCATCCTACTTTTTCTTTAGAAAAAAATAATAATATACCAAAGATATGTTTTTTCTTTTATGATTTAGGCCAAAATGCAATGAACATGTTCAAATTATTTGATGATCTCTTAAAAAATGGCTTTAGAACACTGCGGAAAACCACAATACATAATAAAGACATAGAAATAACATTGCCTTATAAATCCCCATTATCTGGGAAGGTTATGACAAATCACGAAAATCTCAAATTTGAAATTCGACATATATGATCAAGGAATTTTGCATTAATTAGAGGATGAATGTTTAACTTTATCCAGTGTTGTTGGTGTCAGTTGCTTTTGTGTAAAGTAATATTCAGATTTAATTGCATATTTGGCCTCTTAGTTGTAATATATTACAAATCTTCGTTGTTTAAATATTAATTTCGAATGTTTAGACAATTCTTTTTTTATATAAAATTGTTCTAAAAATATAAATACGATTTTTTTATCCTTAAACTAAATTAACTTAAGCATAAGTTCTTTTAGTGTGTAAGTTCTTTAATAAAGTTTATCTAAAATTTTATTTTATTCTTCTTCTAAAAGTATTTATGGAAATACTTGTTCCAATAAACTATATATACGATTCTCTACGTATTGACTTTTCAGTAGTTTCAAGTTTTGTGAAAAGTTGTAGTTTGATTCCATTTTCAAATGCTGAAATATAAGCTCTATTGAATGAGACAGCAATAATGGATCAAATTAAATAAATTTAACAAGTGTTTATGAAAAAAGCAATTTCAAAAATCATCACCAATTTACTAACAAAATAGAAATTATTTCTCAAAAATATAAAATTTAAAATAAACTTAAGCAAATATACTTACTTTATTTTAAAAAAAATGACCAGACACTCGTAATATAATTATAAATTATATATATTTGTATTACAAGATATGATAGTTCCGTGATTAAACTGCATAATATTCCGATTTTGTAGTGTTGTTTTGGTGTTAGTGACTAATTTTTTTGTCCAGCTTCCTTTGGATGAGCCCAAAGTAGGTGTATATAAATCTTAAAAGTCATATAATGAATCATATTATTGGTGATATAAATATATTTAATGGCTGCGAAGCAAAGATACGCCACAATTCTCATTAAAAAAAAATATTCCACATGCCCTATAGTCAAGGAGACAACACAGCCAATTGGATCAAATACGCATATTCCCTCTTCTTTCTCAGTTCGACACTTTTTTCTCAAATACATTACCTTTCTTTTCTAGCATTTTTAAAACATATTTTTTTTTACGTTTTAGTTTCATTTATTAAATTTTAAATAATTTGATCCATTATTTATATTTTTGAAGTAGACTAAGATAAGTTTTTTATGGGTTAAATGTAACATATCTTTTTAATAGTATAAAATTAATAAAATAAGATATTTTATAATAATATTTAAAAGAAATAATCTATCATCTAAAGTTGTTATTAAAATTGCTTCAAGGTATAACTATATCAATAAAAGATAGAGAGAGATATAATTTAAAGAAAACTTAAAGTTTTTTCTAAGATTATATGAATAAGAAAAGATAATCTACAATAAAATTGCAACAATAACATATCATTCCTCATTAGGTCAACTTTTTTTCCTCGTTTGTTCATTGAGTAGGACTTTCTGTCATTCTTAATCCTTTCATCATTCTTCTTTATATGAGTTGCTTAGTAAAGTATAGGATAACTTCCAACTCTAAACTCGTATATCAATGCATACACTATTCAACAAAATAGAATTTCTGTATAAAATTTCTTTCTCCAAAACAAATCACATTTTATTTTCTCATACTTATTCCATACACTCAACTCATCACACAAAAACATATAATAATAATATTTTTTTAATCATTAATCGTTCACAATATAAATAACATATAACGATTTTAAATATTAACTAAATTAAGTTTAATTTTACCATTGCTATTTTGAATTACTTAAACAACCTAAAAGACTAAATACAATTCTTTACAGAATGAGGAACAATTTAAAAAATCTGTAAATCACTAATACACCATTGATAATCTAACCATTGAAGTATATAAATAGTTTATGTAATAACTTCTCACAGTAATTTGAATCTTACATTTTAAGTTGATAATTACTTACTCTCACCTTAAATTTTTAGTTTACGAGATTTTTATAGACTCCTCTCCAATATTTCTGTCTATTTGACTTTGACTAACATTAAAATTTAAATATCTTAACAAATCCATTAACTTATAAACTACATCTATTTTAGAAATTCAAACTCAATCACACATTAAATCAAAATGAAAAAAATGGATAAGATATTGGATAAAAAAAAAACTCATAGATAGGGCCTAAATGTTTTATGTTAATCATGAGGGTGTTGCTCCCTCCACCACCACACCTTTCTCCCTCCACCTCCCATTTACTATTTTGCCCCTAAGTAAAATTTTATTTTTAGGGTTATTTTTTAATTTTATCCATTCACAACCTATTCCACTAACAACCTATTCCACTAATAACCTATTCTAGTGTCCCGTACATGAGTAAAATATTTTTCTTTCATTTTAACATTATATTTCTTCCTCTCTTTCTTTTACAAGTTGCAAAGGTTGGTGGTGGTGGAAAGAATTATCAAGCAGTCTCCCTCTCGTGGTGCAGTGTCGCTCTCGTAGTGCAGTGTGTGGAGTGGTGCAGTGTGTGTTGCTTCCTCAAGGTGCGTATTCAAATAAACCTTCAAATAAAACCCTAAAATAAAAAACGTAACCTTTAAGACATCTTCAAATAAAATCCTAGAATAAAAAACGTAACCTTTAAGACATCCTTCGACAGATGTCAAAATCCTTCAACGGATGTCAACATCCGTTTAAGGTAAAACGGATGTCGACATCCGTTTTTCCTTAAACGGATGTTGACATCCGTTGAAGGATGTCACCTCCGTTTAAAAGTTACGTTTTTTATTTTAGGGTTTCTTTTATTAGTTTATTCTTTATTTTAAAAATATTTTAATAATTTAATTTAAATGTTTTGATTTATTATTTTTGAATATATTTTTAATGTATTTTAATAATGTAAAGAAAATGAAGAAGAAAGAAACAGAGGAGGAGAAGTTAAACGGAGAAGACAGATTGGGTTGCAGAGTAAAACGAAAAACAAATTATTAAACGAAAATGAGAGATGGAAAGATTGAGTACAGGAGTAAAGTAGGAGAACTAGATTTGAAATAAATTAAAATAGTAAAAGTAAAAAATTTTAATCTGAAGATATAATTGGAATTAAAATAAATTAGAGAGGTGGAGGAAGAAAGATGTGGTGGTGGAGGAAGCAACACCCTACTCATGATCTCTAATTGAAAAAAAATATAATAATAGTATCAGAACCTCATCACAAACTTACAATCAAATCAAAATCATAGTTATATTATGCAATGAAAGTGCGTACTCTAACAATTTTAAAATATTATAAAGTTGAACTAATAAAAATATACATTTTGATTAAATACAAAATCTAGTTAAAAGCCATTATTCCAAACAATTTAATTATATACTACTAATCCACTGTAACTCAATCAAAATTCAATAGAAAGTCAATTTTGACATCAATATAACACATAATTTCAAATCATTCAACTTAAAAATGTTGTTGGATTGTCCTTAATTAATAAGTTTCTCTTACTTCGAGAACTACCCTAAGAATTTTAATGACCCAAACAAAATTCAAAACATGAAATCAAAAGTTGATTTTGATGAAACATCATTTTCTCAACTCAAAAGCTTTTGAAAAACTAAAGAAAAATGTATAATTTATAGAATATAGACGAGGTTACTCTAATCATTAATTATGATAACCAAAAGTGATCATCCATCTATCATCATTTCAATAGATTATTTGATTAAGAAAAGAAAAAGAATCAATTTCAAAAGGTTAGAAAAAAAAATACAAGTGTTTAAAAAAATGTAACTTCTATAAAAAAAATTAAATAGCTAAATTTATATTTTATATACTAAAATAAAATTTGAATTTATAACTTTCAATTTTTTATTCCTAGAAAAAAAATATTGTTTCTCACCTAATTATGTTTAGTTTATTGACGTATTGTAGAATCTAGTTAAAATTAGGCTTAATTAATTATGTAATTTTTTAATTTATTAGTTTGGTTCATTTTAGTCTCTTTATTAATTTTAATTAAGTCCTTCAATCTTTTAAAAATATTTAATTTAGTTTTTTTCCGTTAAGTTCTGTATGTTATATGTTAATTAGTAAAAATTTTAACTTTTTCAAAATTTCTTTAAATTAAAAAAAATAAAAAAAAATTAAAAAATAAACACAAGTATTAAGTCATGATCATGCTATGTTAGACAGATCATTTTTTTAAAAATTAAAAAAAAATAAAAAAGTTTATAAATTTTCATGAGTTGACACGTATCATGTACAAAGATGATATTAAAGTTTTAAAACCAAATTGAACATTTTTAAGAAATTGAAAACTAAATTAAATTAAAAAATAATAAGAAAATTACATTAAACCAATAAATTAGAGAATTAAATAACTAATTAAGCTTTAAAATTAACTAAAGGGGTTTGCTAACGCGCATACGCCTATTTTTCAGTTGGTACATTTTAGCAATGTGTACCGGATTTTAGTAGACAAAAATACCCTTATATATCATGGATTCTAAGTTTTAAGATTAAGGGTATTTTAATAATTTTCATTCTCAAAACTTAAAAAAAAAAAAACAAGAACCCCCAAACCCTTACTCACATGTCTCATTCCTCTCAATCCTTTCTCTTTCATCTCTCTCACTCCAACCTTTTCTCTGTCATCCCCACTGTACCCCAATTGAAAAAATCAGAAACATTTGCCTTTAAAAAATTTGCCTTTGTAAAGAGTTGAGTCATTGACATATTCACCTTCAGGCAAAGGTTCATTCAAGATCTCTTCAATTTCACCATCTTCACTAACCTCTCTAATTTTATCTGCATAGGTTGAATCATCATCTCTAAAAAAACCCTTCAGGCCAATTACCAATTCTTTCCTATGTCATTATGCTTGTGAAAATTACGACAAAAATTATAAAATGAAAACTCATTATAAAGTCATTTTTTGTAAGAAATTGTTTAACAACGAGTGCTTCTGATTTTTTTTTTCAGGCCAATTACCAATTCCTTTGATGTCATTATGCTTGTGAAAATTAGATAAAATTAGATAAGACAAAAATTATAAAATAAAAACTCATTATAAAATCATTTTTTGTAAGAAATTGTTTAACATAAGAGTATTTCTGATTTTTTTTCCATGTCAATTACCAATTCCTTTATGCTTGTGAAAATTGAATAAAATTAGATAAGACAAAAATTATAAGATGAAAACGTAAGATTGTTTAACGGCAACTGTTTCTGATTTTTTGAATTGGGGTTACAGTAGGGATGACAGAGAAAATATTAGAGTGAGAAAGAGGAAAAAGAAAGGGTTCAGAGGAATGAAAGAGGTGAGTAAGGGTTCGGGGTTTTTTTTTTTTTTTTTTTTAGTTTTGGGAATGAAAATTATTAAAATACCCTTAACCTTAAAACTTAGAATCCATGATATATAGAGATATTTTTGTCTACTAAAACCCGGTACACATTGCTAAAATGTACCAACTGCGCGTTAGCAAACCCCTTAACTAAATATATAAATATCTTAAATCATATATTTAAAATTTTAATAAATAATTTATTGTTGTAAGAAATATTAATAAAATATAAAATATAAAAATTGCATTATAAAAATCTACAAATTATACAAAAAAGAAAACAACGAATTCTGCATCATGTTTCGAGACTTAAAAACATATTAACAAATGATTTTAATTGTCTTAGGAATGTTATAATAATTTCAAATTTTCATTAAGGGTATTGTTGAAAAAAAAACTTGTAAAGAATATTATTTTAGGAAAAAAGATGCAAAAATATTATTTAGAATAGAAAAATTAGTTAAGATTTAAAACTGAACCAATTCAAAAAGTAAAGTAACAAAAAAACTTAAAATAAAATTGTTTTAGATTTTGTTTTTCAACTGATTGCGGTTTAGCGTTTAATTTAAAAATAAAAGACGAAACCAATCAAATAGTTCTATTTATATGTAATATTTTATGTTTTATTTAATTAAAAAATAATAAATATGGATAATTATGATTGTTGAAAAATTCTTTACTTTATAATTGTGCTACTTACTAAAATTATATTTAATAAAAAGCTTGCATTTTAGTTTCTAACTATAAGTTTACGTAATTTATTTTCGAATACGAAAATGATTAATTAATATGAATATGACAACAAACGTATAAATGTTTAGTAACATATCTCTTTATTTTGAAAATTTTCATTACATAATGTTTAATAAATTTATATTGATAAAAAAATGAATCGAAATAAATTTTATAATAATATAAAATAAATGGGTTGCATCTCATATTTTTGGGGTTGATTCAAATGATGTTTAATTAAAAAATAAATAAAAATCAAGTCATGTGATTGAAGCTTGTACAATCATTCACAGTTTTTCATTTTTCTCGTCTTTTAGCTTATGTTTAGATACGATTAAGGAGGCTAAACAAAGAAAAAAAAGATAGTAGAAAATAATGTTATTCGAATTTATTCGATTTCAAGTTGTGATAGAAATATTATCAGTTTTATGATGGGTTAATGTTTTCATCTTTATCGAGTAACATAATTAAGATTAATTGTCATTAGAATCAGTATCTTATTACGGTTTTATTATTAAAAATCATTTAAAGAATAGAAGGAGTAAAAAAACATTTAAACAGTTTTTGATAGATATGATATAGATATGATATAGATATGATAAAAATAATATTAATAAAAAAAAGGTAAAAAAGAGTAAAATTATATATATGTATATAATAATAATAATAATAATACTAATAACTTTTTGATAGAAGTGAAATACTTGTTATGATCATTTTTGAAAAGTTAAAATTATCTTTGATAATATTTAGAATTATTTTGTATTTTTATAATTTATTTATGAGTGTGACGTGAGTGTAATCCATAATCATTTACCAATAATTTATCGAAACCTAGTCGCTCTAAATACTTCTTTTTAATGAAACTAAACTCACACGTATAATGTAAATTGTGGCAATTTCCATTTGACCCTTATAAAGTAAAATTACGAGAAAAACAAAACAATAATGTAGAAGTCGTTAGCCTTTTGCTTTCCTCTTTTTTGATTGACAGAGGAAGTGTTCGATTTTCTCATATAACTTTTTTCATGGGCCAACCCCTTTTTCTTTACATTTTTTCCACTTCTAAGATCAACCAAAAGACAAAAACTAACTATTCAAACACTGTCACTTCTTCAATAGATTTTTCCCTGCTAATCACCAATAATATCTATAACATTACTTTTTCTTATTATTCAAATTCTTATCACTATAACTCCATTTTTATTTCAGTTAACATAAGGATGTACTTAATTATTTTTACAATGTAATTAGTAACATTTAAGTTACCCGACCTTCAAGCTTAAATCACTTTTCACAAAAACTATTTTATCAATTCATTTAAATTCAATTATTTCTTAGAGGAATAAATAAATATTTTTAAAATACCACAATTTCATACATTAACGTCTTGAAACAAATACGTGGATGTCAATACCTTCTTTACTCGTAATTTGACTTTTGAATACCGAAATCTATTTTTAATTTTATTTTTCTCAAAATAAACCTTAGTACATAATTCCTTATTTTCTAAAGGATTTTGGACAACCCAATTTACATTTTCTAAGTATTGCTATATTGATTCAGATATTATAGCACATAGGTCTTGACACATCTCATGACAAATTAGGTGGACATGCCCTCTTGTTGGCTTTCTTTTATGAAATAGAAACCAGTCAGTAAGCTACGACAGCCTTCTGTCTAAATATTTTTAGACTTAAGAAATAAATTATTATAATCCCATTAAAACATTATTAACATACCTGAATGAAAGTACTAAAATAACATTCTAAATTTTGATATATTTAAATTTTTAAATTATGTATATAGTTTTTTAATTCAATAATATTAAGTTTTTAAAATCTGTGTTAAACAATATTTCAAGTTAATTTTTAAATTAAAACGTGTCTAAATTGTAAATAATTTAAATATTAACTTAAAATAGGTTTGACACATATAAAGAAAATTTAACACAATTAAATTAAAAAAACAATATTTATTTAATTTTAAAATTTAAAATAAAAAAAATAGCTTTACGTCCAAGTTTAAACTTAAAAAATATAACTCTTAAAATAAAAATAGACGTCAGAAACATCATGTTGTGCTTAAATAAATATCCAGCAGCCCTGTAAAAAGTCAGCACTAAAAAATGATATTTAATTTTTTGTAAAAAAGTAGTAAGATAGGTGTGGTTATGTATTAAGATTAATATAATGAAATTGGTGATTGGGATGATTCCATACGTTAAAGCTGAAAAAGTTAGGCGGGCAATGAAAGAGTCAAATAATTAGTTGAATGGTTTGAAAGAAGAAGAAGAAGAAGAAGGAGCTAAGGAAGGGTTTCCACATAACACAGTCATCGATCAAATCTGATTGACATTTGCCAAACTTTAGAATGTATATAATCATGATTTCTGATTCATATTTTGGAGCAATGTCATCTTTCACATCCTCATCTCTTTCGTTTCCTCATGTCGGAACAGGAGAAACATGACCCACTTCACCACCTCAAACTATTTCCCCTTAATCATCTTATCTTACATTCATTTTTATAATTATTCACACCACCTTCTTAACTATATTATTTACAAAATTTATTATCTTTTTCACTCATACACCTTCTTCCTTTTTAATTAAGCTTAGTGATTAAATAATCTTCACTCTTTTCAAGTCTTCTAAGTGACATTTAATCAAGATTTAAGATAAATTATTTTTCATTCTATTAAAAAACTTACTCATCGATTATTTCAATTCTAAGTCTATTGAATAATATTATTATAATTAAATATTGCATTTCCAAAATATTATTCACTTTAAAAATAAAAGTTTTGTCACTATTTTTTCAATTTAATGTTTATTCTTATGGTTACTTAATGACAAAGTGGTAAGCCTCATTAAATTATACATGATATTTTATAAATAAAATGTTGACATTTAGTAGTAATTGTGAGTCATAAATTTCTATTGTCTTTCTAGACTTTTGTGATAGTTTTTGTAATAATACAATAAATCTCTGCAGATTAAGTTGTCTTTTGACTTGTCAAAAATTTTAAAATATAAAAAGTATACGAGTAACAACTTCACCAATTAAATTAAAGACTAATAATATAATAATATATACAATGTCATAAATAGTAATAACAACAATAATTTAGCTTACATTTAATTCATAACACGCGCGCGCGCTCATATATATATATATATATATATATATATGAAATTCATATGATAAAGATTTAATATTATTAGAAAAATAACTAAATTCTAATATAAACTTTATTCTTATATTTTATTTAAAGTTCATTTTCTAATATTTAATAAAAACATTTAAATAAATAATTTATTCAAATATCTAAAACATTACAATTTCACCAGTCATTTTTTCGAATCCAATTCGCTCCTTAATTTCTAGGTTAAAGAGTTTTGAGAGTTGATGTAATTGATGTAACATGCAACAATATCTTTTTTGGAAATTACTTCATTAACACTTGATGATACTTCATTAGAAATTAAACTCTCGTTACTGTGACTTTAATATCAAAATGAGTAGATTACTTTAATACCATTAGCTAATGGTTACCAAATAATAAATCACTTTTTTACAAAATAAACACGATCACTATTTTTTGTGTGTTTTTATATTTAAGTGAACATGCTTTCGATTAACATAATTTATTTATAATTTTCAAACCATTTTTTTTATCCTAAATCTGTTTATTTAACTATTTGCAACAATATACTAGTTATCTAAAATTATTGTCTCACTAAGAAGTGAAAGTCATCTCAAACCAGTTACAATTAGTACATAATTACCAATTTGACAGTCACTTGATGAAAAATATATATAATCGTATAATTTTAAAAATCTTAGAATTAAGATTACAAAATTTAAAATTGAATACTAAGATTTGCATAATATAATTATCTCTATCTCTTATTTACTCTTCTTCTTTTTTCTTTTTCCTTCTCTTTCTTACTTCCTCTTTTGTATCTCTATAACTTTCCTCTATTTACATCCCTTATTTAACTATTTCCAACAATATACTAGTTATATATATAAAAAAAATTCTCGCTATTTGGTGAAAGTCACCTCAAAATAGTTACAATGGGTAAAAAATTACCAATTTGGTTATCAGTTAATGAAAA
Organism: Vigna umbellata; assembly: GCF_029865625.1. Classification (NCBI taxonomy): domain Eukaryota; kingdom Viridiplantae; phylum Streptophyta; class Magnoliopsida; order Fabales; family Fabaceae; genus Vigna; species Vigna umbellata. The sequence goes on from NC_142165.1 coordinate 98,624,798, forward strand.
CATAAAAAATGTATAATTTTAAAATTCATAGAATAAAGATTACATAATTTATAACTGAATATTCATAAATATAAAAGTGTGCACTAATCCCTCCTCTCTTTTTTCACTTTTTTTTTATTTCTTTTCTCTTCTTAATTTCTATATAATTTCATCATTTGATACCACATCATTTTCAGAATTTAATTACACTTCACAATAGTTGGTTGATAAAGCAAATATAATTTCTATCTAATCAAATTTTCAAAGTGAGTAAGTTATTCTTTATTTTAAAGAATTTTTTTTCTTTTTTTATGAAATTATCATCAATTTTAACGAAATTAGTTGAAAAAAGTGATCATCTCGACTTGGTTAAGTACATATTAAAATTTTGTTATAATGTATACTTTTAATAATCATGCAAAAAAGTTTTAGCTCATACAACTAAAACAAGAATTTTTTTTATTTATTCAGTATGCTACTAAGTTCAAATATATAGCTAGATTTTATACCAAAAACATGACGAAGACTTAAAGATACAAAAAGTTTGAGTATTGGTTGAAACAAGAGCTCAAAAAAGGTAGTAATTTCTATGTTCATTAAATAATTTATTTTTTTATGAAGAAGACAAAGATGGTGGATAATCTAAAAAGTGGTAATTGAGTTGCTAAACCTCTAAGTAGGAAAACCTTTTAGAAATAGATGTAAATGTGGAGATAAAAATGAAACATTTTTCTAAATTTCAATAATGTAAGAGTGGAAAAACCTAATTATAAGTCACAATTTGGTGTTAAATGTTTTAAGTGTAGTGGGTTACATGTTGTTAGATCCTATTCTCAATCAATGCCAAATTTGACATGTGATAGATGTCATATATATGATCATGAAAAAAAACTCTCATGAGGCCTGAAATTTTGGTTAGGTGCAACAAATAGAAAACAAGATTGCAATAAAAACTTAGAGTAATTTACAAAGTGTTTACTAATAGCAAAACTCAAGCTTCATGATCTATTAGTCTTGTTAGAGGTAATATATTGCAAAATATAGAAAACAAACTTAAAACATATAAATAAACTAAATTTTTCGATACATTTTAGTATTTTTTTAAGGAATTAACATTATGACTCTCATAACCTATCTCAATTACAGTATCTAACTTTGACATTATTAAAATATAATGAAAAAAATGAAATAGTAACTTTGTAATATGAAAAGTTGGTCGAAGTGGTTATGCATGATCTTACATATTAGACAAATTTGCTTATGAAAGACCAAGGAATTCACCTATCATTTTGCAACCACCCAAGTCAATAATATCTCACAGATTGATTCTATATAGCATCAATACGTTACTTTGACTCTTTTCATAAATGCATATTGAATTTATATAGATATAATCAAAATATTTTAGTAATTAAAATGTACTTTCTAATTGGCATTAAAATCTTATTTAAATTACGTTTGATTTTCTATTAATGACACTATGGTGAGAATCATATTCAAGTTAATATTTTTTTTATTATAGTTGGTATGGTGATGAATAAATTATTTGTTTCTGCTTGATAGATTGATTACTACTAATTTAGGGTGACTTGGTTTCAATTTTTTCTCTCTTCACTTGTTATATTCTCTGTTTTATTCAATTTGAATCAATTATTGCTCGATCTATAACTTTGGATTGGTATCTTTTAAGTATTTCGATGCTTAAATTAGAAAATGTTTAGTTACTTTGATATTAAATATAACAACTAATAATCACAATCACCTTACAACTAATCATGCAACTTTATTTGTGTCGTCAATATTTTATTAGATTAATGTGATAACTCTCTCGACTAGTTGATATATAACTGATTATGCTCATATTATACACTATTAAAATCTATTTTGTTTCCTTTTTATTATCATTATTATTATTATTATTATTATTATTATTATTATTATTATTATATACTTTTATGCTATAAAAACATTTCTCCAATTTAGAGAATTAATATAATTTTTTAATATTTGCAGCTAAGGATACGTAACATTCTTTTTTTCATTATCACGTGACCATGTTTTACAAAAAAAAAAATCTAAATATCTATTTAATTTTAAAATAATATAATATAATTTAATTGTTTATTATATATTTAAAATATACTATTTATGTTTGAAAATATTCACTTATTATAAATTATATTATAATTATATATAAATAAATATTTGTCCTGTATAATATAACCTAAACTACTAATTCTTTCGCGTCCTTTTGTGATTATAATGGGGATTGTCGTTTTATATCTTTTTTCTTTCTTTTATTATATTATCTGTTACTTCCATCTCTTCCTCTCCCTATTTTTTTTTTTCTTAAAACATTTGCACATTATTAGTGGCGGAAAAAACACCTTCTCAAATGATAAACAATTTGGTTTGTTCTTCATGTGAGCTCTAAAAACTCTAAACTGACATTCACCAAAAAGTAAGTTTTAACTATTAAAGTTAATTAGTAAAAGATAATCAATAAGAATTATAGTAAAAAAAATATGCGAGTTAGAAAAGAATTTTTGGATTATATTTCTCTCACTCATTATTTCGGCAATAGTAAGTATAAAAATCATGTTATGCCCGCTTTCCTAAAATTTAAAACCATTTTAAAATAATTTTCCAAAGCTTATAACAACATAGAAAAATTAGAATATTACATTTCTAAATTTACATTTACCAAAATATAGTTTTAGTCTGTAAAACAAGCACACTCGTAATTAGGAAATGTTTTAATATATTTCTATTCTCATTATACTTGCAACTGCACCAAATTCCAACCCTAATGCAAATAGACGCTTTCACTAACATTTTCTTTTCATATATAAAGTTTGGTTTTCATGCACCGTTAATGTAAAAATTACATAAATATTGCTTTAAATAAATCTTAATCTAAACATTTATTGTAAAAACAAACATTATTATCGTACACGACATTCTAATTACATATAAACTTCAAGACATTGTAATTAAATTTTTAATTTTTACGCATATTACTTTATGCTTGCTATGTCATAATATAATGTGGATAACACACGTTCGAACTTTTTCTATTATGTTGATAATACGTTACATTGATACTTTTTTGAAGACAGAATTGTGGATAATCATGTATTATAAATTGTTAAAATTGAAATTTACAATAAAGTTAACAATCTCAAGATGCAATATTATCATAAACATCATAAAATCCATTCGAAAAGAATAATGTTTGGTGGAGTTGAGTTCCATATGCCAAAGACGGCGTTATAACGACACTAGTTAGTTGATGATCCAAGATTCAAGTACAGCTTTTTCGTTTGTCTTTCCCACAGTTTGTATGTCTCTTAATTCATGGTTGTGTATACTAATTTTCAAATTCAACATCGAACGCATAACATAAGATTCAACTTTGACAAAAAGGTGGTTTTGAAATTATGGATTTCTTTTTTTAATTCTCAAAAACCATATCTACCTCGGAAACTATTTATCTTATTGTTTCTTGTTTGTCCACGATAAATCTTGAAGACCATATTTGTAATTTCATTACAAAAAAAGTGATAACTGATTTTCAAAAGGAAGATGCAGAACGAGCTGGTATGATCTATTATTGATTGCATTAATACAGCTGGGAATATTGTAGCTTCGCAAATACTCTTCTTTTTATTATATGTCATATATATATATATATATATATATATATATATATATATATATATATATATATATATATATATATATATATATATATATGTATATAAAATAAAACGAGTTTTTTTTTTCTTTTTTCAAAAGAAAGTACAGAATCTTTTTTTAAAAAGAACTATGTGAAAGTCGCAAAGTTCTTGGTGGAAAAACATACATTATCTACTCGCTTCATTCTAATCGTTCTTTCCTCTTGTGATTGTGAAAGGAAAAACTGAATATAATATTCACCAATTGTATAAAACATTTCTTTTTGGCCCCTTTACCACTTAAATTGAACCATTTATCTGAAAAAGAAGTATAGTGATGTTAGAAGGAGATTTGTGTGGGTGTGTGATTAAAATGAGAGTTCAAAAAAAAAAGGGAGTATAGTTTAGTTTGGTGAATATGAGAAGAAGGTTAATGGCAGTGAGATTTGAGTGTTTGGTGAATATGCAGTGGAGATGTAGATAAAGTAGAGAGAGTAAAGATAAGAAAAAGTAGGTAAGTAGTAACTAGTTACTTAGGTTAGCATGATGATGTATGGAATTTAAGGAAGGAGGGGGTGATGAGAGAGAAGAAATTGTTATGTGAGAAAAGTTGGAAGAGAGAAGTGGGCTTAGGCTATAAACAACCAAAGGAGGTTACCTTACATTCCACGTTTCTTCCTCCCTTCCAAGACACAAGTATTTATGACCCTCTTTTACTATCTTTCCTTTCCCCTCACACCTTCCCTTTCTCTTCTAAATCCCATTCACTTCCATTCTTTTTCTTCAGATGGAAAAGCTTTCGCTTCTTTCTAAGGACGACCATCACATGGATTTGCCTCCGGGCTTTCGCTTCCACCCCACTGATGAAGAGCTTATAACCCATTACCTCTACAAGAAGGTCATTGACACCAACTTCTCCGCTCGGGCCATCGGAGAAGTCGACCTCAACAAGTCTGAGCCTTGGGAATTGCCATGTCAGTCAAAACAATCCTATCTCTTCTTCTCTTCTTCTTCACTTTTCTATAAAATTATAACTTTCACCTTTTTGCAGGGAAAGCCAAAATGGGAGAGAAGGAGTGGTACTTTTTCTGTGTTAGAGACAGAAAATACCCTACTGGCTTGAGAACCAACAGGGCCACCGAAGCCGGTTACTGGAAAGCCACCGGGAAAGACAAAGAGATTTTCAGAGGCAAATCTTTGGTCGGAATGAAAAAGACTCTTGTTTTCTACCGAGGTCGAGCGCCCAAAGGAGAGAAAAGCAACTGGGTCATGCACGAGTACAGACTTGAGGGGAAATTTTCTGTTCACAACCTCCCCAAAACTGCAAAGGTACGTTATTCTCCTCTTTCTCTCCGTGCTTTCTTTCTTTTCTGGTTGGATTTGTTTTTGTTTCTCTGTGATTGAGGTTGTTGTTTTTGTGGCAGAACGAGTGGGTGATCTGCAGGGTGTTTCAGAAAAGTTCAGCCGGGAAGAAAACTCATATTTCTGGGATAATGAGGTTGGACTCTTTGGCCAATGAATTGGGTTCTTCTGCTCTTCCACCCCTTTCGGATTCTTCACCTTCTATTGGCAACACTAAACCACTCAACGAATCGGCTTACGTGCCCTGCTTCTCCAATCCAATTGATGTTCAAAGAAACCAAGACGGGGTCTTTGATTCCCTCAATAACTCTATTTATGGGGTTTCTCCAAATCCTATGGACTTTCTTCCCAGAATGCCACCTTCTACCTCGTTCTACTCTGCTCAAGGTGTTCAAGCTGTGCCTAATTTGACATTTCCCGGTTCTGTTTACTCTCTGCAGGACCACACCAATCTGAGAGCCATGTGTGAAAACAATGGTAATGGTTACAAGTCAGAGAGGGACATGATCAGTGTCTCACAGGAAACGGGTCTTACTACCGATATCAACCCTGAAACCTCTTCAAATTTTGATATGGGTAGGAGGCACTTTGACAATCACATTCATCCTTCTGTTTCTGTTGCTCCGGTGGATCTTGATGGTTTGTGGAATTACTGAAGGACCTTCTACAATGAAAAGTGAAATTAGCCCCACTTTTGATCTAAAAAGGAATGGGAACAAGAAGAGCGTGGGATGGGGTTGATACTGTTGTTTCTCTGTATAGATTTTATCGAAAAACATGTATTGAACCATATATGATAAGTGTAAGAAATATTGTGAAATTATTTAGCTTGGTTTAGGCTTGTGGCTGGTATTAGCATTTGCATTAGCAAGAACATGATTATTTTGTATGAGGTTGGATTGAAAATCATGATGGAATGAGACTGTTGGATTAAGATCTAAAAATAATGATTGTGTGGCGTATCTTGTTGATCTTGCCTTTCTGGTTTGGATCAGTATAGTCCAGCTAATACCGAGACCAGGACCAAGACCAAGAGCTTGATTCGGTTAATGTTTGAATTGAATAACATAAATTTTAGTTTTAAAATGTGGGGCTGTACGGTCACGAAAGAAAATCCTGAATTCTCTCTCTCTATTTGGACACACGTGCACGAGCTTACTTTGACATAGACAAATGTTAACAAACTTATCTGCATTTACCTACTCCAAACCTCACTATGCAAATCATGACTCTGAACTCCGAACTTCTCTCCCCTTTCTCTTTCCGTTTACGTGCGTGTGTGTTAATGACAAGACACCATGATTCATTATCAAATGCAAAAATTCAAACGTTTTACCTAAACATCTTAGCACATCTCGTCAGTGGCGGTGTTCAGAATTCACACCCATCTTTCCGTGTTTTGTATGTTGTTAATAAGAAAGCTTTTCAGAATAGAAAATATGATGGGTTTAATTTGTACTGCAGGTAAAAGTCAGAGGGTACAATAACAGATTATTTCTGCCAGTGCAACCTCCAACACGTAACAAAATCCATGCATGACCACTGGCATGGCGACTGCAATAAAAAATAAATAAATAAAATCAAAGTGTAAGGTTAAGTATAGAAAATGTCATATGGGCTAATATACTACCACTTTTAATCTGATATATTTTGGTTATTGTTCTTATTTTATATTGAATTGCATTCCACTGAGCTATATTTTATAACATTGATTCCTGGACACATATTTTTGTATGCTATGAAAAAAAAGAAAAATAAACTTCTTTGGGGTGTGATTTCTTTCATCATCTTAACTTCAGATAATCGAGACCTTATCATTGTTTTGACTTTTTATATTAATTAAGATTCTTTTATGCTAAAGTTGATAAGGATTTTTTATTTTCAACATTGTCGTAATCATTTTCCTTTTTTCTAATGAATGTTAATTTTATTTTTGCAACCAAAGTTAATTAAATTTTTCTTAGTTAATATTAATTGTGTTTTTACCGTTAATTATAATATATATTTTTTGTTGGAATTAATTAGGTTTGCTTGCAGTCATTGCAATTTTTTTTACCTGATATTGATTAGTATTTTATTTCATATTACAAGTTGTGGTTATTTGTCAGTTAACATTATTGACAAAACTATTTTCTAATCAATGGCAACAAGGTGTTTTAATCAACATTAATGAAAATAATTTTTCAAGTGAAGTAAATTAATTTTTTTTTAGTTGATATTGATAAAAAATACCTTTAAATTGATATTGTTATAATTATTTATGTTGATACAGGTTAGAATTATTTGTTAGTTGATATTAGTTAAATTTTCTTATCCTCAGTGAAACATGAAGGGTTGTCTGTATATGTGATAATTTATTGTTTGATTCATTTGAATTTATGAATTCATCCGTTTCTGATTGTATGATCTGAATTGAGTTGTTAAGGTGTAATGGCATGACATGAGAGCATTGATCTTCTTTTTCTTATTTTGTCCAAAAATACAATATACGATCTCATTTGTACCATGTGGTGTTTACATTTATGTCACATGATAAATCCCCTCAAAAGTCCACCACTTTGAGTCCTGCACGTCTTCATCCTTATCTCCATGAAAATACTGCAATTTGTCTTTTTTTTTTATAGTTTTTCTCTCACTCACTCTCATACCAAATAAATACATTGAAGAAAATATTAACTGTTAATATTTCATTTTCTTCATGACCAATCCAACCTCTTATCTTTTCTGAAAATTTTTAGCTGCCCTTCTGCATTGCCCTATCACTTGTTTAATTTTTCTTAGTATATTTCACTGTAGGAATGAGATTGAAATAAAAAATTAACTTTCGAGGATGTGTTATTACTCTTATGGCTCTATTCTCTGATTGCTGCAATTCTGGTATAAGTTTAGAAACACCAACTACCTTATCATAATCGTCGTATTAGTCAGCTATGCCCTGGGGCATTCTGGCTCTCAAAATCAGTAGATTAAATCAGGATGAGGTTGTTAAAAGTAAAACTTTCGCTTTCAACCTCAGTAAAAATTTTCTTCGCACTGTTTCTATTCAAACCATGATGTTTTATTTTGTTTGGAAGAAATATTCTTGAAGGATTAATTAAACAGATGTGATTGCTGAAGTGTTATATTCATCTTTGTTTCTATCCCGTTAAATATACTTAATTAAGATTAATTGAAAGCACGGTCTAAATAATCTTTTAAGTTTTTTTTATTGTGCATCATTCCAAATGTTTATTATAATAATATTTACATGTCGTAATTAATTTTAACAATTTTTTAATATTATACTATATTAATTACATAATTATTATAAACTTAAGATAAATATTATTTTAATAAAAATATAAATTCACGATTTATATTATATATAAATATAATTAGTATTTTTAAATAAATATTTATTTTATAATTATTCATATTCATTATATTTATAAAAAAATTAAAATCTTTTATCAATATAAATATTTGAGTATTTTTTATAAATAAATTTTGTCTATTTCACTAGCAAGAAATTTCATTCTATCCAACAAAATTTTAAAAATCACTATTAAAATTTTGTTATCTGCCAGTAAATTCATGTTCAAGTTCACATAATCTTGTTTATTATTGCATGGTGACAGAAAATAAGTGAAAAAGAATGAGTTTAGATTGTTGTAGCTTCTGGAGGTTGTGTAAGGAATGCAGTGAGTGTGGTATCTGACTGACTGAACCTAAGGAGAATTGGGAGTGGCAGTGTGTCCCACACCGCCTGATGTCAGTCGAAGGAGAAAGTTAGGCCTTTTTAACTGTCCACACCTAAGTGTTGTCATTTCTCCTACCCATCACAGCTTTTCTTCTTTCTTATATTTCTTTATTATCTATAATATTTTATATACAGTAAAATTTTTTAAAAAATTGAAAATTTTTGTTTGAAGATTCTTTTTATCATCACTTTAAAAAAAAATTATCATCTTGATGTATAAACAAATTTAAATTTATAAATTTTTTTCTCGTAAACTATTTATGAAATAAAATTGTTTTTATTATGATTATACTACATACCAGTCCATAATATCTAGTCATATGATAATCTTTTTAGTAGTTAATTTTTTCTGATAGATTATATATTATTTATGTAGTTTATATAAATAATTTCCCAGTATTATTTGTTGTATTTTATATTTTTTTATTATTATGACAGGTAGTAAATTATATATAATATATAAATAAAAAATATTTTCTTACACAATTATTTTACAAATAACATTTTTTAAAACGTTAATTAAATTAAATTAAAATTTTAATATTATCACGTAGGAAAGAAAAATAAAAAGAGATCAAGGACGCGTTGAACACTTCAATTAGATTTTTAACAATCAGTACAATTTTGATAAAAAGAATCTGTTCAATAATTTAATATTTAAGTATTTCTCGAGTGGAATTATAAAACCAACCAGAATGTGGCAGTTGTCTCTTTCTTGCCCAATGTCAGTATGTCCACCATGTTCACCATATAGTACAAAAGCAATGTGTTTTGAATTTTTTATGAACACTTGAAGTAATATTTTTTTTTTTTATGTTTCAGATTTTATCATAATTTAAATTCAATTAGGCGAAATATATAATTATATCATTCACTTATCATAGTTTAACATATTGAACATTACTGTGATGCATGGAGTTGAGAAAGCTTCCTTCCTTGTGGCTGTGCCATCCAAAAGTCCAAAAGGCAAAAATTGATTTCCATTATTGTGATTCTGGTCTTCATGACCCACTCAGACTCCAATCATTGTTCTCTCCACAAAAACTCTTTTATCCTTTTCTCTATCAACAAATATTCACAAACCACCATCATTAATATCTAAACATTTTGAGTTGAAAAATGAAGAAACTGGCTTACCAAACAGAGATCACATAATATTTAATATAAATATTTTTGCACACGACCTTGTATATGCATAAAAAAGTGAATGAAAAAGATTAGTGATTGAAAGAAGAAAAGAAATGAATGAAGTCCAAGAATGAAGGGTGATGGGGGAACTACGTGTATGGGATCATGTGGTCACATGTTGCTATCATGTTTGTTAACCACAATGTGGATTCTTACTATGATTAGATAATGTCAATTATTTCAAGGCCACTTAATGGGGTTTTATTATTGGTATACTTGCAGCATGGTATCCAAATGAAGTAAGTGGAAATATTATAAAAATAAAAGATGCAAACAGTGAACAGAAAAACGAGATATCCATGGAGATTTTTTGTGTGTAAAAAGCATAACGAAGGTTAATAGAAACTAAAAGAGTGAAAGGTCAATGTTAGCCTTGTTTGGTTGGCCTAGTGACCACAGAAAATGATTGCAGTGTGGTGTGGGAGTGAGACATTTCAAAGAAATGGGCATTTTCCTAGAATAAGAAATTATATGGTTAGTTAGTACATTCCCTTTATGCATAAATGAAAGTAATAGTAAAAGGGATGTCATTGAACAAAGTTATAGGCATTGATCTTAGCCCATGCACCTCATCATGTCAATGGAAATATGGAGGCATGTAATTGGGTTTGAGGAAAAGTGAATGTGAAAGGGGTGAATTGGAAAATGGTGTTTTGATGGAAAAAAAGATGAAATAAGTCACAACCACACCTTGGGGAAATCCAATTGGGACTTCAATTCAAAGGGAAGTTGGAGTTTTGTTTGGGAAGGGAATGGTGCCTCATAAGTGGACTCTTTTGGTGTCATTATTCATTACAAAACTTCTAAACGCATATGTCACAAATTTCTTTTGGTAAACTTTCATATCCTTGCATTTCTTCTTAGTCCTCTAACATAACGCCAAATATTTCACTTCATTACACTAGGCCACTAAACTAATAGGGTCAACTCTTGGGAAATTGCTTCCATCCACATCATATAGATATCATTACTATCTCCTCCTCAAACTCTCCATGTGCCAAGGCTAATTTGGGACGTGCTCTCAGTGGGTCTTTTCAAAGTTTGCAAAAAAAAATTATATAATTTTTTGTATTTTAAAAACGTACAATTCTTTTACTTTTACAAAATATAGTAAATGTGAAATTGTAATTATGGGGGATAAAATTAGAATCACATTTACACTGGTGTTTCTTTTGATTAAAACTTTGATGGAAAAATTAAAAATGGAAGCAATAATAGTAATTGACTTTTAATTTAGCAAATATCAAAAGAGCGTACAACCATAGACGTTGTTTTCATTAGTGACAGATTTGTAAACAAATAAGAAAGTAGTTTTGGTGAGTGATTAGATTTTTGTGAAGAAGTACCAAAGCATTATCCAATATGTGGATACTATGATATTTAATTTCCGTGTGAAAATACGTTGATAATCTCCTCTTTTACCAAAAATTAAAAAAACGTTGATTAATTGGAACGCAATAAGAAAACACGCGTGAAAATATATAGAGTTGCTTACTGTATTGGCAATTTCCAAAAGCTTAACTTTTGATCTCTTTGACTTGGATTGGAAATTATTCGAATTTGATAGGATGGAGATGTGCCTCCTAACTTTTGTGTTTTCTCAACCTTTTTGTAAACTCTTGAGATTAAGATATATTCTTCTCTGATAGCGACCTTTTCTGTTCAATTTTATTCTCCATTACTCTCCCATTATGCTATGTATGCTTCCACTACCTTCTGCCATCAACATTACAATCCACACTTTCTAAATGGCCCTTTTGGAAGGGATATCCTTGTGAGATCAAACATAACATTGGGCTTAAAATCAAGCCCAAGAAATCAATACAATCCAACAACATTAAGCAATTCAGTTATATTTTTCTCATGGACTGAAAATTTGTGACTCTTATTTTTACAAGAAGCTGCTGGATCATCAGTGAAGATCGCACCCATAAGGTGATTTTCTTTTGTAGGTCACCTAGTGCTGTTTGTTCTTGATTCTTTGTTATTGATTTAATGCACTCCTTAATCGAGAATGTGGTTTATAATTTACAGGTAATGTCTACCAGATGCTTATTGTTGTTGTTGCTTCTCTGACATTTATGAGATTGAAAGTTATGAATGGTTTTGTTGCATTTTGGAATAGGAAAATGGACAGACTTATATTCGTAGTTTGTTTGTCATAAACTATACATATCAGGTCCACCAGTTGATACACTTAACTTTCTGAAAGAATATATTCAACAAATTGACAAGTTCAGCAGTTATTAGAACATAATGAAAATGGCTAATGTCATAGTTCAGCCAAGAGTGATTGATGAAAAGAACTCCACAGTGACTTTATGTCGTAAGGGAATATTCCTTTTCTTTTTTCCTGTAACCGAGGTCACTACTACCGGAAATATCAGTGACTGAAAATTTGAAGCTCTCGTGCCTTATAAAAGAATAATATAATTTGAAGTCACAAATAAATGGATATAAGTTTAACTTAATAATAAAAGTAGATGGAACGAGAACTAATAACTAATATTTATCAATGTAAACAAAATTAGGAAAAGGTCATTTCTACGCATTCAATAGCCCTGAAATAGTAAAGCTAATACCATGATTCTAGGAGAGAACAGTGGATACACATCTGAAAGAAATAACTCATTCTATTTTACAACAAAATTTGGAACACATCATAGCTGGGTTTCGTAATAGCATACATTGTATATGGCCATAACTAGCGATAAGTATCACTGTCTACAAGCTTAAGGCCCCAGCTCATATCCTCACAGTGCCTCACATATGGAACAAGCTCACCTGTGTCAGTTCCTCTCTTGGCCTGGCAATCATAGAAGGGAGGAGCATGGAAACATGGCTCCATTGACATGGCACGCCGACAGGGAGGATCTGGGGCTGTTCGATTCTCAGGTTTGTACAGAATCCATGGTTTTAAACCTCCAAGCCCCTGAGCCACATAGCCAAAAGTAGACCAAGAGCTAGTAACCAAAGCATCAGTTAAGCTTAAGAGATACATTTCTGCCCAAGCTTTTTGGTTGTGCATCTGCTTCTCTGTTTGTTGATATCCTTCATGGCTCGGCTGGTAAACACCAACCACTTCTCCTGTCACTGTAGGATATTCCCAATACATGTCTCTTACCTTTTCAAAATAACCAGGGCTTAAGGATGTCATCAACACCGCTTTTGACTTGGGACTTCCTGATGAATTGGTAGCATCCTGCTGATGGTTAACATCAGGCAAAAGTTTATGCTTCAAAGTACAAGCTAAGATCTGATCCAAAACATATTCAAATGGGCCAGGTTCTGTGTCAAACACTCTAATTTGTATCCCCACTCTTTCATCAACTTTTGCTAAATAAGCTTGATAGTATCTGGTAACAAGTCCCCACACACTGTTAGTGGGGTGGAACAGATACCTACCCAAGAAATGGAAAACTGTTTCCTTATTTGGGAAGAGATCATTCAGCTCCTGCTCAAATGATGGCATCAAGAATAGAGACGGGACAAAGTAATTATCCGTTTTCATCATTAACCAAGGCACTTCCTGGAGAAAATGTTGCTCTTCATCACAAAAGAAAAGCTTATCATGATCATCATAATCATGGACTATGTGAAGGTAGACAAAAGAAGGAACATTGGAATTTAGAACCGATTTATTTTTCAACATTTTCCCATGACATTGATCAGAATTCTGACTGAAATTATTAAACTGAGCGGTAAGAGGAAAATCAGCAGGGAGAAACCAGGAAGCATCTGGAAATGGCTCACAAAAAAGATCAACCATATCCACTCCAGGGTCAACCAGCAGAACACGGTTTGTGAGAAGAGCATAGAGAAATGCAGAAGCTAGGGTCAATATCCTATTCCCTAACCCACTAAATGCAATCCACACAACATATTTACAAGGTGAGGACTCTGTAAATTTACCAGACCTAAGTTGTTCCACTGTATTGTTATAGTATTCAGTGTAAGGTCCACACTGTTTGTGTTGAGCTTCATATTTTCTTAACCTAGAAATGAAGTAAGAAGAAGGCTTTCCTGACAGCCCTTTGATATGATATTCGGCTGATTGGTATCTGCTGAGACAGGAATTTTCATGAAATCCATCAACTAGAAGGCCACCGAGAAGTTTATCTCGAAGCAACTCAACAGAATCAGAGGTATCATTGTCCAAATCTACAAGTCATGAGAGGAAGAATAAATGAAATGTTACAGCTTTAGCAATGCGATGGGATAAAAAGGTGAAAGCAGTTAACCCTTTAGCAAGGAAATGAAAAAGTTACCTTGAGTGATTTGAAAGAGAGGGGTGAGTGACGAGGGTTCGCGAAGGACGGCATCTGAGGGAGGATCTCGAAGAACAATGGAGACAGAGAAAATAACAGAGCAGAGGACGAAAGCAGCGACGAAAAAAGCCATCAAACGCATGAGTGAGAAAGTGACGGCACATTTAGAGTCCAAATCGGAGTGTGAGAGTGAGAACTTCTTCATCACAAAAATTGATTGTAGAAGAGTGAATGAATGCAGTGAGTGCGAGTGAGTGGGTGTCGGAGCAGATAGTGTGATTTGGTTTAGACGCCGCAGAGCATGATGCGATCGACATTAATTTGTTTGGTTAGAAGAATAGTTTAATAACGTTGTACTTCTCTCCAAATTAGGATAATAATCTTACTGTATGAAATTATGTAAATGAACTGTCGGTGACACCCTTTTATTCCACCTTTCCGTTATCGTTACCGACTCTATTCATGGCAATTTTCATTTTAAAATTCAAACAAAAACATAAATATGATGTCACATGTTTTAATTTTTTTTCGGTCGTACATATATCGTGCGCACGTATTTTTGACATCTAGATCTTCGTTGTTCAAATAAAATAAACTATGCAATTTAAGATAAATTTGACTTTGAATATTAAGATTATAAAGTGTTTATTCTAAGTTTTAAATTTAAGAAAAGTATATTTTTAGTTTTTATAATTGAATGGTGTTGTTAGGGGTGGCAAAATTTGACCCGTTTTAAGTTTAGTATAATATTAGCTTGTAAAAACGGTATTAAAAACGGGTTGGGTGAAATTAATCTACAAATCGAAAATAGGTTAAACTTTAAAACTTCATCCAATTCACTCTGAAGTAATCGAATTGGCGGGCTTGCTTGTTATCTTTTTAATTATTGAAAATCTAATATTACATGGAGACTTAATTTTTTATTTATTTTTTAAATAAAAATAGATTGATGTTGGACTATTATTATGAAAAGTTATTGTTTATATTGTTTCATATTTTAGTCGAGCTGTATAAAATTTTAGCTGAATCATATTATACTTGGATCGAATTGTCAGACTGTGTTAATATGAAATGTCGTGATACGAATTAATCTTTTTTTAATGAAGGCGAGTTGTCCGACTAGCCTGATCAACCAATAAGACTAGTACGTTGGACTGACATACTTGACTAACCAACTTGATTCGGATTTCTGAATTGAAACTCTTGTCTTTTGTGCACTTTTTTTTGTGTCATATGTTTGTTAAAAATGATATTATTGTGGTATTTAGAAATAGAAAATATCAAAGATTGGTGGGTGGAGTTTTACTTTTAATTTCTTCTATTAGTTTAAGGATTGAAAATGTTTTCTTTAAAATTTAAACACTCAAATACTTTTTAAATTTAGAAAGAAAAAATAATAATTTAACATTTTCTAGTCCGCTTCTCTTCGTTTTTAATTATTTTATTTTGGGCTTTGTCTTGTTTTTTTGCTTTTTTCTCTTCTACGAACTCTCAATTATCTTTTTCTAAATAGACACACTCTTGAATTCCTTGAAATCGATAAATTTTGTGAAACATGTTTTATTTTATTCTGAGTGCAAGATGACAGCGACAAAAAGGATAGCTCTCAATAGACATTAACAATGGTGATTGGTGATTTTTGAACGGTGAAATGAATAAACTATTCATGTTTTTGTTGGTATAATAAAATCTCTATGGAGTTAGTGAGTGTTGATGATGATGATTAGAAGAACACAGGATGAAATTAATTTTGGATTCAGTTTCAGGTTTTAATGACTTTATTGTTGTCATATTTTTGATAGGGTTCTATGTTTAAAAGGTTTATTTTATTTAACCTCTAATTTTGACCGATTGTACCATGGGATTGAATGGATGAACCAAATTAAATATGACAATTACATAAAAGAATAAAAATAAGAAGTCCATATAAAAGGTTACTTGGCTTCTCAAAGCAGCTACACAAAATACTTCTTATTTGATTAGAGGTAGGGATGGCAACGGGTCGGGTCGGGCACGGATAGTGCCTACCCGCAACCCGACCCGACAAAAAAAAATCCACCCGCTACCCGCACGGATATCCGCTTAAAAAATATCCGCGGGTATTTTAAAACCCGCGGATATCCACGGATACCCGCAAATATTAAAAAAATATATATTTTAATAAATTAATAAAATAAAATTTAAATAAAATTATAAAAAATATATAAAATATAATATAAATTAAATTAAATATAAATTTTAATTAAATTTAATATTGTAAAATATAAATTAATGTTAATTTTAATTAAATTTAACTTAATAAAATATAAATTAAATTTTTATTTTTATTTTTTGCGGGTAGCGGGTATCCGCGGGTACGGATAGTATAATATCCGCACCCGACCCGATTATAAGCGGGTATTAAAATATCCGCTACCCGCGGGTTGCGGGTAGTAAATATCCGCGGGTATCAACTATCCGTCGCGGATTTTATCCGCGGATATCCGCGGGCGCGGATTTTTTTGCCATCCCTAATTAGAGGTGTAAAGGTAGATCTTGGTCTAGGAATCACTTAGTACTGTATTAAAATTTGATAAATTGGATTCGTATTTTTAATTTGTTTTGACTAATGTCTCCTGATTAGTTAAATTAGGGGACTAAATAAGAAATAAGACAAGTTAGTCGGTCAATTATTGTATTTTTTTAAAATAAAAATAAAAATAAAAATAATTTAAAATATTAATTTTTTATATTATAATGTGAAAATGTAAATATACAATAATATTTTAAATTAAATTGTTAAAATTTATAAATTAACTTTTTGATTATTAATTATAGTTGACTAACAAAATATAAAAGTAATAATTTTTTTAATTTATTTCTTAATGGCATTATTTAATCAATTAATACTTTAAAAAATATTTATATGATCATATATATATAAGATTTAAAATAATAATATTTTAAAAGAAATGTTGACCAGCCAAATTTCTTAACACACTTTACTTCGAGTCAAAACGAATCAAACTAATCTGTTTTATCAGTCCTATATTTACATAATCGGTAGGAATCTTTATATATTATTTATTTGTTTTTGTTTTTTGTTTTGTCTTTGTCATCATTTTATTTTGTTTGCCATAATAGATGATTACACCAACATTGTGTTTGTTTGGTTGAGATTGCACTTTTTCTCTCAAGCCTTTGATGGTGATGAACATCCCTCTAGCCTAATTACACTTATACAATTGGTCCTTTGTTAATAATAAGTTATTGACTCTGCTTTAATATTTTATAAATTGTTTGAGGAAAAATTCAACAAAATCCAAGCTCATTACTACAAGCCTAGTTCTTAGGAAGGATTTTTTTATATCAGACTCAAAAGCCCTTATTCTTAGGTTGGTAAAATAAAACAGAAGATATAGTGGAGGCAATTTTATTTGACATGCTAACTCTTCCGAAACTAGAAATTTTAGTCATAGACCTCAAAGTTTACCTTAATATTGTCCTTTCTCTGGTATGGTTAATTGCTTCATTATCATAATATAATTACTGCTGTGTTTTTATATATTTTGTAGACAATTAAATGATCCTAACTTGGAAGGAGATGATTTGTCAGGAGCTTCAAATGCAATAAGTTTAATATATATTATTAGTCATAAAGTGTTGCACTAGATTTTATGAGGACTACAAAATTTTCGTGTTTTTTTTATAAAAAAAAAAAAAAAAAAAAACTTCCACCACTAAAAGAGGAAAAGGAACTCATCCTTGTGAAATTCAACAAAGCTATGGACTCTCAACATTTAAAATATAATGATTGTGTTGAAACTAATGCTAACAATATATTTGGATGTCATCTAGTCTACTTTAACGACCATGACTTGGTTTAGTTGTGTGAAGGTATAGACTAATATTTTTATAAAACATTATTTCTTCTTCATATT
The DNA here is from genome assembly GCF_029865625.1 of Vigna umbellata. Lineage (NCBI taxonomy): Eukaryota > Viridiplantae > Streptophyta > Magnoliopsida > Fabales > Fabaceae > Vigna > Vigna umbellata. The sequence continues at coordinate 98,642,931 of NC_142165.1, forward strand.
GTCAAGGTAACAATTTGATTTTTCTTCCCAAGTTTATTGTTTTCTTTTTCTCATACCAAACATCATCCCATAATTTAATTTATACATATATTTTTCATGTAACTTCATCCATTTTTATATTGCTTGATTATTATTTACAATAAATGCAAAACACAATGATTGCTCTAACAAAACATCATTTAGGCTTTTCAAATCACTCCTCACCCACTACTCTTCAATTTGTAAGTCCTATCTTCATTAGCTATGAGGGAGGTGTTAGCTCTACTACAAAATTAATTAGAACTTTGGCCTTTTACTATATCTTTGACATCAACTAAGACTATATTCCAACAACTTAATAGTTCATTTAATCAGTTTTTCTTCTAAATCATTTTTTTGTAACACTTGCTTTATTGGTAAATCAACTTTTAAAAATAATACCTCAAATTTCAAGCTATAATAAGTAGAGCCAAAATATCTCACTCATTATGTGATACTAAACATTCGATATCACATTCTTAAAAAAAATGTCTTACCGTCATTCATGAATGCATCCAAATATAATTATATCTTGAATATACATTCATGAAACTTAATAGCTCATAACATGATACACGAGTCACCATATCAATATTGGACAAAGGGTATCAATTACAAACATTATTTATATTTCCAAAATTAATACATATCATCCCTTTCCTATTAGATTTTTTACAATCATTATATTATAGAACCACCTTAGATATTGGACTTATCACACATGGCTAGTTTTCTCATTCTTTTGACCTCTTTAATTGTTGGTTTAACTTTTAGATCTACTACTACCTTGTGTCACATTATGTTTGGATTAATACCCAAGCATATCTTTGGTTGACTATGAAAACACATTGATATTTTCTTTTGACAGAATCACTATCGTTTATCTAACATTACTTGTAGGTTCAAACTTATCTACACATTGTTTTCTTTTTTAGGATCATGTCCTTTAACTCTTTTGTTGGTTGAGGTAAGTTTTTTTTTGTCACCACTCTTGAGTTTAAATCTAGAATATTTATATCTTAATTGTTTTATTGTACATAAGTGTTTGGTATCTTTCATAACTTTCTTGGGTTTAAATATAGGATATTTGTTAGATACTTTACTATTAAGTGAATGTTTGACAAAGTTTATTTTCCTTAAAATGATGATCTTCCTAATAGAATATTATTGAGAAAGGTGTATTTACAACTACATACCATATTGTACGAGTTTTGGCATGTTCATCCTCTCCAAAGGTCATTTTCAACTTTTTATGACTTTGCATCGCTACTTATTCTAGAAAATCATACCAACATGTCAATAAAAGGCTCCAATTCATCTCATGAATTCCTAAGTTCAACAAATGTGTCCCAAAACAACATATTTTTTTATAGCTTTCTCAATAAATGCTAAATGTTTTAGTAAATAGTTTAAGAGAACCTCAAGTTAGAACATTCATAATTAGTGTTGTTTTCTTATTGGAACTGAAACCCCCTCTTTATATTGGTTATTTATTTTAAGGTTGTGATTAGGTTTTTATTATTAGTCTTTTATAATTAATTATTTTCTTAATTATTATGTCTATTTGATAATACTTAAAATTAATCACACTTAAATTATCCTAATAATGGTACAAATTAATATTTTGTTAGGTAATGGATTTACACATCACCTGTGTAAGGTCTTACCGTCTCAATTTTTGTTATGGTTTCAATATAGAAATTATTAATGTGGTTGAAAAAAAAAGTCTATATATAACCTCCAAGTTTAAGCATAAGTGACAAGACAAAATAGAGTAGTACATAAACTCTAATCTTAAATGTAAGTGATGAGATTACAAGTAGTAAAAAAAAAATTATACATAAATGTACTATCTAACACTTATTTGAAATAGTTGTTGTTATAAGACAAATATAATTTAAATGAATTTATTTATCTAATAATAAAAGTTGATGTTTAGTTTTACCTTGTGCTTTAAAAGAGAATTTCACAATTTGTAAGACATTCAAGTGCATTAAATTTGAATTTGTATCATTTCAAATTGTTTCAATTCTAAAGACAATTCAAATTTATTGAATTTATATTTATTTTTAGATAAACTATTTCAATCATTATTAAAAAAAAAATATTTAAATATTCAACATCTATTATTAATTCAAGAATATTAATATTAATTATCCTATTATTCAATTTATATTCGTGACATTTTTCTGTTTAGATTTTGTTTTTTTTTTCAAATGACATTTATAAAATTATTTGTTTATTGATATGAGTTAAGATATTTTTTTTAATATTGTACTTACAGAATCGAATATATCCTACAAAGTCTTTTTTTACTTCATGAACTCCTACTATTCGATATTCATCCTCCAAACCTCATTTGTTTTCTACCGAATGGTAAGGTACATGTAGAAGATTTTTTTAGTCTTTAGATCAGATATTCAAGTCAAAGTTTGATTAATGTAAAAGTGAAGTTAAATATGATTAAAAGAATATGTATAAAGGTATTCTACTTACCATGGGTCATAACCCAAATGGGCCTCAATTATGGGTCTATTGACCCATAGCCCAATGGCATATGGTGACCTACAACCATTTCTTGGTTAAGTTACCTAATGTGTGAATGTCTTCAACAAATAGGGATAGATACTGATAGACAACACCCAACTCCAATAAGGAGCGTGCTTATTAGAGGATGGTAGATAACCTTCAGTTTCGAAAATATAATTTATGTAATCATTGAACTTACTCCTTGAGGAGTACAATCATCGTATCTAGTAGATAACTCATCATTTACAAAGTATTTATTGATCATTGTATGAGTTTTATTACCCATTAGACACTCGGTAACATGTACCTAATGATATTTTATTGATACTTGGTTAATTAATAATTTTAAAATTATAAATATAACTTAAGAGTCTTTAACTATATAGTATAAATATCAACCACAATTATATATACAAACTAACATTCATTAAATCATGTTTAATATCATTGATTAAAAGTCTTTTTTGGATGACATTTTAATTAAATAAATTGAAATTTTCTCACAAAATTTGACTAAGAAAATTTAGTTAATGATTGCCGAAAGTTTTCTCTATTAACATTAAAAAAAATCTAGCAAAATACTAGGAAATAATAGCTTATAAAATAAAGTAATAATTACAAAAATAATTGTGGTAAAAGAACTAAAAAAATATATTTAATACATGTGAAAAAAATATAAGTGTAAGAATATGTTATAAAAAATTATACCAGATGAAGCAAGAGACGAAAATAAAGGAGTATTCAAAGGTTTAGATTATATGCATCATCAAGTTATAAATTGAACTTTTACAAAATAAGAGAAAATAAGTAACTTACATAAATAAGATGGTTGATGTAAGAAGTATTTAATAATTGAAGGCAAATATTGCTTGTGGTATGGTTTTGTGAGAGGTGGTGAAGAGAAGAGGAGCGCCAACCAACCGTTTCAGATAAGCACATCTCCACCAAACCAAACGGCACGTGTCATTCATGTGATTTTCCATTTTTCATATTACAAATTCAATCAATTCACATCACAACCCACAAGCAAACTTGAATTTAGTTGAAGAAGGAAATGGCTGCAACTTCTTCCTTGTGTTCATCCACCCTCCAATCCCAAATTAATGGTCTCCACCTTCACAAAGCCACTCTTTTTCATCCTCCTTCCCTCACTTTCTCCAGGTATTCCTATTCTTACATCCACTGGGTTTCATACTTCCTACTTTGGTAGATTGGGAAGCGCACATCTTATTCCTAAAGGAGACACCCAGAGGATGGATTTCTCACGAATTTCACTCCTATGTTTTGGATTGACAATCAAATCAAATCCACTCACTGGGACCCCTGTATGTGATTGTGGGTGTTTGTGGAGATAACAGGTCAATACTGTTTGTTCAAATTAAAAGAAAAGAACGACCTTTGGGTAGCTTGCAGTCAGATAATTCAGAAGTTAAATGATTTACTTAATGTCATCATCACGCATTGTCTCCTTCCTGGTTTGAATTCATGCTATTTTCATCAGGGAGGATCTTGACAACTTGTTGTGTTGTTTTTGAACCTGGATGGTTCTGTTTATTTATACCCTTTGCTATCAGATTTGTTAATTTTTTTGAGGTTTGGGAATCTCGTCAATAGGCTAAAACTTGGTAGCTTCAGAGGTTCATTTTATTAGCCAGCATTTCGATGTATTTATCTGTGACCTTGTGTTCATATGAAGTTCTAAACAACTTTCTTGTGATCGGTACATATTTATGCAGATTGCAGTGCACGTATACTTTGTTAGATATGGTTTGTGCTTTGGGGTATTTGAAAGAATAATATAGCCTTCTTTAATGTCCTTTTTTAACTTCTCTACTTTTGTGAACTCAGGAGGAAACTTTCAACCATCGTGAAGGCTTCATCTCGTGTTGACAAGTTTTCAAAAAGCGATATCATTGTTTCTCCATCCATTCTTTCTGCCAACTTTTCAAAATTGGGAGAGCAGGTTTGGTAACATACTTTACATTCTGTTATCGGTATTTCAGTTTCCAATGTTTTGTTTTGCAACTACTCAAACTTAGAAAGGTCTTTAAAGTATTTACAATGTACTATATTTGATTATCATTTTATCAAGTTTTCTAATTGCTAGTGAACCCGTCCTTTTGTTTTCTAGGAACTAATAATGAATGTTGGAGTCGTGTGTTATCTTGTCTAGGTGAAAGCAGTGGAGTTGGCTGGTTGTGATTGGATTCATGTTGATGTAATGGATGGACGCTTTGTCCCAAATATTACAATTGGACCTCTTGTGGTTGATGCATTGCGCCCTGTGACGGATCTTCCTTTGGATGTGCACCTGGTATTCATCTATTCATGTATACACGCATGCAAGTTTAAACTGATACTGAATCTAAGTACATTTCTTACTTTTTTTTAAACACTTTAGATGATTGTGGAGCCTGAACAAAGGGTGCCAGATTTTATCAAGGCAGGAGCTGATATTGTCAGTGTTCATTGTGAACAATCTTCCACCATCCATTTGCACCGTACAGTTAATCAAGTATGATTTCCTCCTGAACTTTCTGATTCTTGAACAACGTTGTTCCAACTTAAAACTGATACCAAGGAGATAACTTTGATCAATTGTAAATAAAATAAAAATATTATTTTGATCAATTTGAGATTTTTGTTGTCAAGGACACGGTACTAGTGACATGATGCTGGGATAAATGTTTGAGATTTAAGTGACAGTAAAGGGATGTCTTGGTTACTTATATTATTAAGGATATCTATAGAATATACTTCACTATGTGGATAGAACATTAGCAAGGCAGTCTGAGGACAGGATAAAGAAATGGCCACAGCAAATTCTCGTGGTATTTAAGGCATCAATTTGCCTGAACAAATTGTTATATTGAAACTGGTGTACTTTTTCGTTAAGGATTTGAGAACTGAGTGTTTATCCCTTTGAAGAAGCAGAAAGCCAAATCTTATATCAAGGAAATTCTTAAACCGGGATTGACCTTAGAATGAATTTAGTATTTTTAAAAAATTTTCAAAAAAGGTGAAATTCTTTTTGCTGTTACACGTTCTTTCAATATTTTCTGGTGCCAGTGATGCTAACTGGTTGGTTTGCTTAGGTTCCCATATCTCTTTTATCCTTTTCTTGGTTGGTTTGGGTTCATAATCACCTATTATTTAGGTCATGGTAAAATGCAGTAGAAGGCATTGGTCTCTTTATATAATTGGCCAGTGCTATATGAAGTTGCGTACTTCTTATTCCTAATGAGGAGTGGTTGGCCTCTTCATTCCAAGTGAGTGTCTAAATAAATAAATAGATTTTGGAAGCCTTATACCATATCAGAAGTTTTCCTTTGTCTGAATCTTTGTGAAATATGAGACCTTACTTTTGAGTATATCCATTTCAGAGTTCGTTTCTTTCTTTCAGAACCATAAATTGTTATATGGAGTAGTGTTAAAAGCCATCTGGGGAACTGGACAGTTGAAATTAATCCTTGGATACATGGGAATTTTCCCTCTCATGCTTTAATTTTTTCTGCTTAATATAGCTGACTTCATTGTCCTGATTTAGGTGAAAAGTCTGGGCGCTAAAGCTGGAGTTGTCTTAAACCCTGCAACTCCCTTAAGCACAATAGAATATGTCCTTGATGGTGAGCCATTTTTTCTCCCTTTATTGTCTCCTTTCTTTTCATTATACAATGATACCAGTAGTCGTTCCATTTAATATTTCTGACTCAGGTTCCCAGTATTCTTAATGTGGCTTTCTGAGCTTTAACCATGGACCAATACCAGCCTACTCTGCATTGAGTTTAGAATATAAATGTTAGCAAAGCTGTCAGTTAACTGGGAGTTCTGTTTCTTTGGTGCTTTATTTCTTTTAGTAGTAGAAGGGTGTAATCTGAGCTTTGTGAAACTGTTTGTGTTTTCACAATACTTGTACCAGAAAATTTTAATTTATAAACAGAAGACAAAGATTTAGTTAGCAGGTTTAATAGCAGTGTTAGACATATTAGTCCTATGCTTAAGGTTTTACAGTTTACTCTCAAATCTTAATTCACACATACTATTCTAGTTTTTTGGTGAATTACACTTGACTTTTTTGTTGTTATTTAGAGCATGTGTTTGTTTTCTTTGTTTTTTTTTTTTCATTTTTGGGTTCATAATGAAAGTCAACAAATTTGAAAGATCAAGAATAGTTTTTTTGCTCAATTATTAACTAGTTTAAACTTTCATTCTGCTAGTCACATTATAGTTCTATATCATGTTCTACACATTTTTGTAATTAGTTTCTTGTTTTAAAGCTTTAGTTCAAATAAATCAACAAAATTAGAGGAGTAAATTTTTTTTTTCTTGATTTACCTTAACTACTCACGAGAAACGTATGGGCATATTTTACCTCCTTAAGGAGGTAAAAGGGAGTGAAACAACTCCTTTCACAACATATTGAGATCTATTGAATTACATGCATAAAAAATGTTTTAGTAGTTAAAAATCAAAAGCTCTTAATCTTGTTTTGGTGTTGGCAGTGGTTGATTTAGTCTTAATCATGTCTGTAAACCCTGGCTTTGGTGGCCAGAGTTTTATTGAGAGTCAAGTAAAGAAAATTTCTGATTTGAGAAGACTTTGCGCAGAGAAGGTATGGTGTTGTATCTGCTTTACTGTGTATTATTTTTTGTTTCCCCCCTAGTTCTATGTCATACATAATTATATCTGTGTTCTCTCTCTTTCTTTTCAGGGAGTGAATCCATGGATTGAAGTAGATGGTGGAGTTGGACCAGCAAATGCTTACAAGGTGCCGTACACATAATCATATTGTCTTCCATCCGTTTATAATTTAGAATTATCTTGTGACAAGTCTTCTTCTACGTGGTGAACACAATTTGATTGTGCTCAATGAACTAACTCATCATAAAATATATTGGGAAACAGATGATGTGTCATGTGTATCTAATCAATCTGTTCAGGCAGGTCAAGTTTATATGTGTACTTTTTTTGGTAAATGCACTTCAACTTTATAACCTCTGTATTTTGGCTAAGTGCTCCATCTGTTGACGGCACAAAGATTTGGAAAGAAATAATGACGAGCAAATTCATTCTTGTTTGTTCATAGGATTAGAATGCTTTCAACAAGGCATAGTAATAAGAGTGATCCGTTTGCGTTGTAAGATCCAATTTTAAGTATAATCTCTTTTGGCAGGTGATTGAGGCTGGAGCCAATGCACTGGTTGCTGGTTCTGCTGTATTTGGAGCTAAAGATTATGCTGAAGGTACCCAAAATAATATTTTATTTGAATGGAGATATACTGCAACGAGTGTAAATTCATTATGATTTTGATTATTTTCCTGGCTTCAACTCCCTTGTAGCTATAAGAGGAATCAAAACCAGCAAAAGACCTGAAGCAGTTGCTGTGTGAATGTGTGCAATATTCTACCCTCCAATGTAAGCTGCATTTTCGCAACATAGAGGTCTCTCCATTAAAGTTTGACATCAATTTTCTGATTGGATGGTTGAATACAAACATAATTGGCTGCCAATATGAGAAATAATCAAGTAAAATAATTGCAGACATTGCTTACGACTATGAGCCAACTTCCATGTGAAAAATATTGTATAATAATGTTATACTTTTGACTCAATTATCACATGTATCTGACTGATAATTATGCAATACTGCTTCAAATGCTCATATGGAAACACAAAATGATCTCATTTTAATTGTCATTCTCACTGCTGGTTTTGCTCTGTTTGAACCTGGCAGACAATATTAATGAGTTGGCGGCCTATAGGGCACCATTATGTTGCCTGGCTTGCTGTCACCACTGCCAATTGCTTTTCTCTGGAATTAACTATAAGAAATCAGTCAAGTAAGGCTGCTGGTGGGATGCATAGTTTGTGTATAATCTTATAGCGACAAGTTTAATCCAAGATAAAGCCCTATTCAATGTAGTCTATATCAGCTTGTAACCTGTCAGTTATATTCCCCATATTGTAAAGCAGTTGTGCGTTCTTTGAATATAAGTATTGAGAAAAAAGCCCAAATAAATTATGTTTATTTCTGCATTCCATTTTGTTTTGTTCTAACAATGTCAACAGGACATTCCTTGTCAGTTGCTGTTCTATTAGTCAAGATACAAAATGTGTCTATGTCTATACAATCATAGATAGGGGAAAGGACCTCTTGAAAAAGGAATAATTTGCCTACATGCAAGTTAATCGTATGTTATATTTACATACACTACTTTATAGTCTTTTTGGCAACCAAAAAACTGGCTTCACGTGCTCAAATATCAACTAACCTAATTGCCGGAGACAATTTACACATAGGTGCCTACAATTCTTGACCGATGGGCATGTTGCTTAATGGTGATTTAATTGGCCTGATGGCGACTTTGAAACCAACCACTTCATAAAGAACAATATCAAGAAAGTAGCACGACAAATTCATAGGCCAGCAAAATCAATCAAATTTATTAAATTCTCACGGGCTGAAATTTCTGCATTTGTAAGTTAGTCTTGGATTCTCGTATTTTAAAAGTATACGGAACATTGTAAAATGAATTGATATAATTATAAAAATGTAACGTGCTTATGAAAGTAAGAGTCATTCGTTCAAATATTAAAGCATGCTATTTTCTAAATTCTTTTTCTCCCAAAACATTTGTTATTGGGCAAATAGTCTTATTAATAATTACATCAGATAATACTACAAAATGCCAAAGTCAACTGTACAAAACTTAATGCAGTTTATAAAAACAAATTATACAACTTATACATCTTCCCATAAAGATAATCTCAGAATGCACAAGCAACAATTACACATTCTGCCTACAGACAGGACAGGAATCATTCTTGACAAGCCATTTGTCCACACATATCAAGTGAAATGTATGGTGACAGCGTGGTAAGCTTCTTGCAATTTCGCCTACTTCAATATCCTGTGAATTTCACTTCTAGATATTTAGACCATTACATTAACAGTTTCATAAAAAGAAATCAAATATGGAATCAATTTAATACCTACCTACAGGTGGTTTAATATTAGTATTTTCGGAACCATCTTACCAATATTCTTTGTTCTTCTATATTGTTTTTAACACAGGTAATGAAAAGGGATTAGGGCATTCACATATCTTAAAAAACAATGATCACCTGCAAACATATTGTACAAGTATTTTCTGCCTTCATATCCTTTGAGATCATATGGTGTGGTAACCTCTTGAGCGAATCTCCTGACAATCCTCTCGGTGCCACTAAGCCATGAACATCATGAATCTCATCATAGCCTGCATTAGCAATGCCAACCTGCTCAAACTAAAACGAATGATCATACGTCAAAAGGTGGTCACTATCCAACAGATCACGACATAAGATAGTCTAAGTACAGAATTGATAATGAACTTCTTAACGATAATGTACTAAGCAATCAAATCAGCAAACATTTACAGATGTTCACACATTTACACATGTTCATATCAGTTATATGTAAATAAGCTTTAACTGTGCTTGTTAAAACCAAAGTGGTCTACAAAGGGGTCACAAAAATCAACAAGCAGTTGAAAGCAGGTATAAAAATGAAGTTGTGTCGTTAAAAGACATTAAAATTTAAAGATAATCATGTGCATATACTGCTACAGTTCCGATGAAAGTGATATTACTATAGATGCAACTGTCATTAGTTGCGAGACGAATAATCTCTCTACTATATAAGCGCACATAATTACCATGCAAACAACTTTTACAATTCAGTAATTTCACTTTTCTCTCCTCTGGTATCGTAACAACTGGACGTCATACATAGTTGGCAAAGTTCACAGTGCACCGACACACCTCGAGTGCACTAGTGCAACCTTAAAAAGCAATGCATTAAAACGGCATCTGTGTTCATAGTCATGAGTTATCAGAATATTTGGATTCACGATTCAAATCTTGTCCGTGTGTCTAAAGATTTTGATTACTGGGCATGATTTGCACTCTGTATTGAGCAGGAAGTTGTGGACATCTAACTACGGACTGACAATCTAACAAGGTCACGAGTTATAACTTTTGATTGCAAATTTGGAAAGGAGATCCTAGATATTCCTCAATCTAGAGACAATTGTTGATTGAGGAATTCCTTGTCCAACTTAGCTTAAATTTTCAGATAAATAAAATACAAAATCCTTCAAAAGATTTAGGATTAACCACGGTACCATATCTTGATTTGATTAATGTACCTTTCATGCTTGATTTCCTTTACGAAAACAAATTCTCGGCGGCGAAATCTTTGTTTTTGCTTTACTACGTCGAATATTTGTTTAGTAAACTATCAAATATATCAGCAGATCACTCTACCATGATTTGCATTCTAAAAGTTTAGAGGCTTTTTTTACGAAGTGATTAGTTTGATTGTGCTTCTTTTTCAACCTCAACAGTCAGATTTCAATAGCTAAATAGGTTACATGAATTTGGAAAAAGCTGTTCAAACTGAGAAACCAATTTTAGTTGAATTGAAAGAAAAAGAGGTTCGTCTCTAATTCAAGAATAGTGAATATCTTCATAGTACTAGCCAAGAGGAGGAGGAAAAAGAAACTGTCATTTTGCCTGCTTCCATATTGCAAAGAAAAAAAATCTAAAACAAGTGCCGTTACTCAAAAGCCTTATAGGATTAAGGTTATAAAAAATTGGCCATACCCAATAGCTCTCAGTATTACCAATTCAAACATTGGGTGATGCACCAAGGTTATTATATCAATCCGCGGAAATATACAACTATTGCTTGCAAAAAGGTAAATGTGGTGCGTGAGGGAAAGGAAAATTACCTGCAAGTTGTAGGCAGTTAAAATGGCTGGTGTAAGGGATTCCTCAACAAGCCTCCCCCGAACAAGTTCCTCTATGAAATCTGCCTGGATTTAAAAGTTAAAACATTGGCTTAAAACTACGAATTAAGAATGCCATGCATAAGGTCTAAATCGCTCTTAAAATGCTACTTAATGAGCAGGCAAGGCATAAAACTTAAAAAGGTAGCCATTTTATGCCTCTAAAATTTGAAAGTTACAGATCATTTTACTTAGACCAAGGAAAATCAACAATAAAATGACTACCAACCATAGATGATGCTCCCCGTGAGCCAGTTTGTTCCATACACCAGTATGCACGGGAAGCTTCCAACACCTCCACTGAGAGTATAGACCCGGCAATGGCACCCAAAGAAACTCCCCGGAGAAGACCGCTCCTTGTAGCCTTAGCTGCTAAAGCACCGGCTATAGCTCCTGTCATGGCACCAGCTGCAACCATAAAACAGAACATGAGACTAATATAATCAAACATCACAGTTAGCAACACCAAAAAATAGTGATTACTGGCCAGGAAAACATTCTCCACTCTGAATTGTTTCCACCCTTGTAAACAAAAGCACCTTCCCCAACAACTTCACAACAACCATTAATTTCATTATCACCAATTCAGATCATAGGAAGGGGGAAAAAAACTTAAATACAAATACGTACGTGCTTTCAGTAATTTTTTTTAATCAGATTAGAGTTTCACCTGTAAAAACTATGTTAACCTTTGATGCAAGCAGATATCATATTGATTATTGAATAAAACTCCAATTGCAACAGGAAAACAGCACTAAAACCACCCAAGTAACGCCATCCAAGTTTTGCGACATAAAAAATGCAACATAAATTTGATTTATGCATGGTACAATTTAATCTTGTATTTCTATTTTCCAGTTAGCAAGAAGCCTCGAGAATTACACCTTAATAGTCAAAAGCAATTATAAAAAAGACTCCAACTTTAGGACGACAAGATTCATTTTAATGACGCCCCACTAATCAAAACAAAGCATTGATATATCCATGAAGGAAAACAAACGAAAAGGAATAAATTACCAATGGCAAAACACACGGTGAGGGCCCCAGAAATGGTGCACAATATGAATTTGGGTAGACAGCGAAATCCCCAAGGTCCCTGGATTATTTCAGTTTCCATAGTGCCCAACCCAACCCAAACTGGGAATCTAATTATATGTCAGAGAGTTGCAGACTTCAAGGCCATGGCTGTTGTTCTTCTTGTTGTTTATTGGTGATAAGATGATGCGATGATGACGACGACCGTGACGATGATGATGATGGGATTTGAAGGGATGGGAAACGAAAAAAATGAATTGAAAGGTGAGGTAAGGTAAGGTCAATTGAAAGAAAAGTGATGAAGATGATGGAATTTGATGGTATGATAGGGCTTGGTAAGGTCAAGGAAAATAGTATTACTAAGAAAAGAAAATATAATACAACTATTACTTTCTTATATTATTATTATGATCATTATTATTATTATTATATTATTTTGATTATAGAATAATGGAGGAGTTAGAAGGTCATTAGACTTGCATGGAGAGAGAAAGAGTAGTTGGTGACAACCTAAGATCGTATTTATTTGGTAATTAATGCTACAATTAATGATAATCCCCTTATGTTCGCCTATCACATAAGCTTCTCCATCGCCCAACCCTAATTAATTAATCATAACCTTTCTACTTTTTTATTTAATATTTATTTAACTTATATATATTATGATATAAATATAAAAACAAATAAATAAATTTATAAATATTTATTTTAAATTAACAAAATTTATCGTACTTGTTCTTTTCCAGAGTAACAAAAAAAAAGTGTATCACTGTATCATTCTCTGCACCAACTGACAAAATTGTACGCACACTTCGTTAATAATTATTTCCCTTACATGCTTTCTTTGACCTTCATTAAACATAATTGTTACAACTAACTTTTTTATTCTAATTATCTATAAATAAAAATAGTTTTCAATATACATTTTAAATATTAGTTAATTAAATTTAAAGAAAACTTATCTATATACATAAATAATTTACTTTAATTTTAAACAATTTATGTACACGAGATTCACATCAAAGTAAAAGTTTTAATTTTAGGTAATTCATATAAACAATAATTATTTTATTGGAAACGTTTTCTTTACATTTAAGTAAATAATTTATGTATACACACACTTAAATAATATTTTTATTTATCTGTAAGAACCGTTTTAAGAAATTTTTATTTAATATGTTCAATTTCTCTGAAATTGATTGTAATGCATATATTTAAAGAAATTGATAGCTGTTTTTATAATTTTATTATTATTTTTCTCACGTATGTCCATTAAATATTATGAATATATTTGTGTTTTGTATCAACGAATAATAAAATACTTAAAAAGCCACTAATAAAAGGCCTAAGTATACAGGTGATATTTTTAAAGTTTAATTAAATTCATTATTTTCCTAATATTGGTACAAATTAATTTCAGAGATGTCAGAGTCATGCAAAATAAGTGTAATGGAGATGCAAAAATTCATTTTCCTAATATTAATGTTGACGTTACAGGGTAGCTCGTTCTACTATTCTGAATTCAAAATTTCAGTCAAATAAGATGTTTTTAGCTATATAATAAAAACGGCTAATTAATGTCTTGAAGCGTTGAATGTTGGAATAAGAATAAATTATTTAGAAATAATAGTTAATATATTTTTAAATGACAATTAATTGGAGATAAAAAATTATTTCAAAAGGAATATTTCCAAACTCTCCTATCATTCATTCTATTAGTTGTCTGTATCATAAGTATCTTATTTTCTCACCATTTCGAACATATTAAGAATATGTTTGTTTTTAAATATAAATTTGGGAGAGAGTAAGTAAATAAATTAGAGAGTATAGAAAAAAAAGAAAGTGTAAGTCTTTGTTTGTTTCGAGTGATAGAAAATAGGAGAAAAAAAAATTGAGATGAAAGTGAAAGAAATGAGATAAAATGGACTTTTATATATATTTTTTAAACTTTCTTTCCACATATACAAAGAAATGAAAATGCAGGGCACATACATAATAATAAAAATAATAATAAGAATAATAACATAAATAATATTAACTATTATAATTTATAATAATAATACTAGTATTATAAATATATTTATATTTAAATAATAGTAATATATACATCAATTAAATCTTTCATCAACTTTCATAAACTTTATTCTTATTTATCTTTATTTTTTCATTATCTTTCTCTTAACCCAAACAAATATAAGAGATGAAAAGGTAAAAGGAAATAAATTTGAAAGGAAAATTTATATGATAGATAAAAAATATATTTTAACAGATAAAATTATTATATTATAATTTTACTCTTATGATTAAAAAATATAAAATAAGATGCAATTATTACTGTAATAATTATTATTAGTATTAATATTATTATTACGATTATTATCATTGTTATTATTGTTAAAAAATTTCAATATTTTTATTTCACAATTAATATGATTATTATTATTACAATTAATTGATGAAAGAATATATTATAATTATAAGATAAGGAAAGAAGATACTAAAAAAATTATTTTCATACCTATTTTATTTTATTGACAATTTTTCCAAAAATTAGTTTTTTATAAATTTGACAATTTTTATTTTTTATTTATATTTCTTTTACTATCACTCATGTACAAACGTTATTTTACTTTTTTTTTTATCTATTTATTTTATTTTTTAATTCTTTTATTTATATTTATTTTATTGTCATATGTGTAGAATTTATTTTACCTTTTTATCAATTTATTTTATTTTAAACTAATTTTTTATTTATATTTATTTTTTTCACATGTATAGGAAAGTTATTTTACTTTTTATCTATTTATTTAATTTATTTAGTTTATTTAATTTTATTTATTTTATTGTCAAAAGTGCATATAATTTATTTTATTGTTATTTATTTATTTTATTTTTAAACTAAATTTTTATTTATATTTAATTATGTAAAAATTAAACTAATAACTATTATATATAATAATATAATTGTTAAGAAGTAAATTTTAAGTCAAACCCAACTTTTCAAAGTTGGTTTTAAAGTTTCAAAGTTGGTTTTAAAGGTTCAGTTGGGCTTAAATCTATTTCTTAACATGTTATCAGATTCATTTTTGGATCTATTACAACAATATTTGTTGTTTGTTTGATATATTGTTCTGCCTGCTATCAAGTCGCTTTTAGACCATTCATTAATGTCTAGTTCCACACACCAGATATATATACCTCATTGTGTGAGGGGTGTTAAAAGTCTCACATTGACTAAAAATAAAAGTAATTTAGAGATATATAAGCGGGTGCAAACTTTACAAGCTGTTTTAGAGGATTGAGTTAAACTTAAAGTATATTTCAAGATGATATTATGAAAAATACTTTCTTATCCATATTTATTTTGATGATTAGTGATTTAATTATCAACTTTTTTATCATTTAATATTTTTATGATATTGATTATTTTTTATATTCTACTTTATTTTCTTTTATGTGGTATTTTAAGTTTTTCGTTGACTAAACAAGGTAACAATGGACCAGGAAAAGATATAACTCTAAGAAGAAAATATATGTTAGTGTTTGGGTTGAAAAGGTGTCTGGGGGTCGGTCATCCTTCCTTGCTCTGGTCGTCCTTCCTTGCTCTACTCTCTTTCGATCGTCCAATCCTCTCCGAGAACGCAATCTACTATTATGGGTTGTTGATTTGCAAAAGACACCCAACGCTTAAATCTGATATGTTTGATAAAGATATCTCTGTTCTATTAGAACAGAGGTGTTTTACTTGAACATCAATCATATATCAATTATTAATAATATTGTAAAAGGTAAGACAATCTGACCATTCATACTTGCTAATTGTCCATAGATAATCATTAACTCCAATAGGTATATTTTGTATAATACAGATAGTAATTGTCTGGTTAATATTAAGGAGTTAGATGTTTTTAAAAATAAAATAAAAAATAATAATATAGATATATATTAGTAGATAATTTGAATTATTCATCCTTATAAATTAAATTTTAATCATTAATTAAAATAAAATAAAATAATTTAATATGCAAAGATATTAATTAAAAAATTACCAATTAATTTATAAAATAATTAATATTCTTAATATATATTAAAAATATAAATATTATATATATATATATATATATATATATATATATATATATATATATATATATATATATATATATATATATATATATATATATATATATATATATATATATATATATGAAATTTAAGCATAATAGATATATTTTTGTTAATTTAGATTTGTACGATGTATTCTATTCATTAATCAAACTTTCTGAGAGTAAGTTAAATTTTTTCCTGGTTAGAATAAAGTTTTGAGAGTTATAAAAATTAAGGTAAAAATAAGCTAAAATGTGTCCAAATAGAATAATAAATGCTTTAAATTTGTTGTGTTATTATGCAATTTTTATATGTTCACGTGAGGAATGGTGAAGATGGGGAAAGTTAAATAAAATGTGAAAGGTTATGGATGTGCATGTTTTTCTGATTGCGTTAAATTTTAAACCGGGTTTGAATGATTTATATGATATTTTGTTTGTTGTAAAATAGATGTGTGTGGATTATGAAGTTTTATAGTTCAATAATAGTAGGAAAACTACTTTATAACAATTTCGGAAATTTATAAGTTGATCTCCGTAATTAAAAATGTGACCTGAATTTAATTCCAATCTTCAGTTTTTGATCCGACCGAGAGAAGGTAGAAACGGAAATGCAATTTGTTTGAGCGTGTTCCTCTGAATAAGAAGAAGAAGATGAAAGACGTGGTTTAGAATGTGTTGATTATTTGTCGAGGTTCGATGTTGATCAAAGGCAGCAGAAGAGTTGTTCAAGAGCACTTGTTGTTTCTATTAGAGAATTGCAACAGCGTAAACTCCCTCATTCAAATTCACACACAAGTACTTCTCAACGGTCTCTCTCACAAGAACATTATCATCGCCAAGCTTCTTTCCTTCTACATTGCCTCTGGCCATCTCCGACATGCCCACCACCTTTTGGCCAAAATGAACAACCCAACAACCACCGTTTGGAACCACGTCATCAGAGGTTACGCCCGCGGCCACATGCCTTGGAAATCGGTCCAATGTTACAGCCACATGCTGTCTTCTGAGGCTCAGCCGGATGGGATCACGTACTCGTCTCTCCTGAGTGCATGTGCGCGAGGTGGGTTGGAAAAAGAAGGGGAACAGCTGCATGCCACGGTTTTGTTAAAAGGGTATTGCTCCAATGTCTTTGTGGACACAAGTTTGATCAATTTCTATGCGAGGCGTGATGGCGTCCAGCGAGCGCGCCATGTGTTTGACGATATGGCGGAGAGAAGTGTTGTTAGCTGGAATTCTATACTTGCTGGGTATGTCAGGTGTGGCGATTTTGATGGGGCTTTGAGGGTTTTTGATATGATGCCATGTAGGAATGTTGTGTCTTGGACCACCATGGTTTCTGGGTGTGCTCGGAATGGGAAGTGCAGACAGGCTTTGTTGTTGTTTGGTGAGATGAGGAGGGCTCGTGTGCCATTGGATCAGGTGGCATTGGTGGCAGCTTTGTCTGCTTGTGCTGAATTAGGGGATCTGAAGTTGGGAAGATGGATCCATTGGTATGTTCAACAGTGGTTTGTTGCCAGGAACGAACAACCGTCAGTGCGCTTGAACAATGCACTCATACACATGTATGCTAGTTGTGGAATCATTCATGAAGCTTATCAAGTGTTTGTCAAGATGCCTT
Source organism: Vigna umbellata (assembly GCF_029865625.1). Taxonomy (NCBI): domain Eukaryota; kingdom Viridiplantae; phylum Streptophyta; class Magnoliopsida; order Fabales; family Fabaceae; genus Vigna; species Vigna umbellata. Next base: position 98,661,072 of record NC_142165.1, read on the forward strand.
GGAAAAACACTGTGTCTTGGACTAGTATGATCATGGCTTTTGCGAAACAGGGACTGGGGAAGGAAGCCCTTGATACATTTAAAACTATGCTTAGAGACGGTGTGGGAGTAAATGGAGTAAGTCCTGATGAAATAACCTTCATCGGAGTTCTTTGTGCTTGTAGCCATGCAGGGTTTGTGGATGAAGGGCGCCAAATTTTTGCATCCATGAAGCATACTTGGGGAATCAACCCGAGGATTGAACACTATGGATGCATGGTTGATCTGTTGAGCCGTGCTGGATTCTTAGATGAAGCACGTGGACTAATTGAAACTATGCCCTTAAAGCCTAATGATGCCCTTTGGGGTGCCCTTCTTGGTGGTTGTCATATTCACAAGAATTCAGATCTAGCATCACAAGTGGAAAACAAGTTAGTACCCGAGCTCAGCATTGATCAAGCTGCAGGCTATCTTGTGCTTTTGTCAAACATATATGCCTTTGGTCAAAGGTGGCAGGATGTCATTACAGTGAGACAGAAGATGATCGAGATGGGTGTGAAAAAGCCTCCCGGCAGAAGTTGGATCCAAATTAATGGAGCTGTCCACAATTTTGTTGCGGGTGACATGACTCATAAGCATTCATATTTTATCTATGAAATTCTGTATGATGTCTCAAAGCAAGCCAATTTGGAAGGCTATGAATCAAAGATAAATATTTTCTTGGATGTTGAATTGTAAGAAGGACATAGTTTCTTGCTTTGTGCCTTCTAGCTCTACAATTATATCTGTTTGCATCTTTTCAGAAGGCTGGTGCTTATTTTCTTGCTTTTGGAGTGGCTTTGCTAATGAAGATACCGTTTTCCTAAAATTACGTGGCTTATTGGTTTGTCTTAAAAACATGCAGATTTAGTTTTATAAACAAATTCAAAAAAATTAAAGATACGCTAATCGGTTTGTTTATTCCGGAGCTTTCCATAAGAAATACAATTAAAAAAAAATCTATAACTTAAACTAGCTTTTGCCTAATTCAAGTTAGACGTAGTAGATGAGTGATTTATTCATCATATGAAACAAGCAACTTATTAACATCAAAAGAACACATTGAATAAAACAATAAAATAGTACAAAAAATTCAACAACAACTCATTGATTTTAACATCTGTCTTTTCCCATATCTCTTTAGTCTATAAAATATTACAAGTGAAAGTAAAAGAAAAGTCCTAAAGAGAAATGAAAGCATGGAGTGCTATGAATTTATAAAATTTCTGGTCTTGGTTGTAGCTCCAAACATGGTGGTCAACTTGTGAGTTTTCTTTCCATGGAGAGTTTCCTCATATAGCTCAGACAATCTTTATGATATTTAATCCAAAAGGTTACTTTCAATGGTAGGTTTTCTTTATGGTTGAGCTCTAAAAGTTGGTGCTTTAAATTACTTCATGGTAAAGTTGTCCTTGCGTGGCTTAGACACCATCTATTTAGCTCAAGCTCTGAAGGAAAAATATGAAATATATTGTAACCATCTTTCAATGCTTAGGTTATACACTTTTGGGGCTCAAGCTGCTTGACTCTGTTTTCTTCTAAACTGCATCAATTCACACAAAAATTGCATTGCATCATCACACTTGTTTATTTCTAAATGCTTTTAGCAAATTCTAAGTGAAGGGAAGTGAAATATCAAATTTATGCAAGAAATCAAACAAGATAAGTGCCAAAATGTATGTGAAATATGAGTAAAATAGGCACTTATCACCTTCATGAATTTATCCGTAAATATTTTATTAGCAAAAAGATAAAATTGCCACAATGACTTGTCAAAGTGGTTGCCACAGTCTAAATTCAAGGGCAACATATAATGAATAGAGGCCACAAATGTTGCTTGCAGAATCCATCATAAAATTGTTTATGAAAATATGAAGGGCTAAAGGTAGGCAAACGATTGAATTTCTCTTATAGCTCAAGAGAAACATTTTCTTGTCCACTAGAGTCAACATTAACATTCAAAGAACCCAGATAAAAGACCCCTAGAGTTAAAAGACAAATTATCCTTTAATGACAAGAAGTTGGAATCTTCATCATAATTGAAGAACCATTTTCCAGACATTTTATTCTTTTGAGCATTAAGAAGAAAATTTGAATCTATGGTTACGATGTGTCACTTCCACTCATGTATTTATAAACTATCTTAGATAACCCCTTTATAAACCTTTGGTAGTAACTTATCAAACCCATAAAACTTCACACATTCCCATTCAAGCATCGCCTCAATCTTGGTAGGATCCAATGAGATGCCTTTAGTTGATACGAGATGTCCAAAAAATTACAATTTCTTTATCCAAAATTCACATTTTTTATAACTTAGCATACAATCGTTTTTCTCTCAATATTCCAAGTATTGTTCTTATATGCTCCTCATGTTCCTCTTGTGTTTTTGAATAAGAATATCATTTATAAAGACAATGACAAACTTATATAAAAAAGAGTCTGGAAATCCTATTTAGACTTGAAAGTTGTCTTATACACATCTTCTACCTTTATTAATATTTGACGATACTCCGAAACAATCTTAGAAAAAACCATAATCCCATATAGTTGGTCTAACAAATCATATATTATTGGAAGCGAGTATTTATTATTAACAATTAGCTTATTGAGTTGCTTGTAATCCACACATAACCTAGAACTTTTATCTTTCTTCTTTACAAGCAACATCGACGCTCCCCATGATGACACCCTTAGCCTTATGAACTATTTTTCCAATAATTCTTTTATCTGCTTTTTTAGCTCAACTAATTTTGTTGGAGTTATTCTATAAGAAGTTATTGATATTAGCCCTGCCCCAAGCATCAGATCAATAAAAAAACTCAACTTATCTCTTAACGGGTAATCCTGGTATCTCATAAGAAAACACATCTATGAACTCCCTCACCATTAATATATCTATTTTAAACTCTTTCTCCTTTGTTTTCACATGCGTTAATATCATAAAAACATGAAGCTTCTTCCTTAATTTCCTTCCATAACTATTGGACTGTTGATGATTGCTCAAGGAACACCACCTTCTTTAGATTGAAATCAATTAGAATGTAATTGGTAGATAACTAATCCACTCCTACAATTACATGTAATTATTATAAAGACAAATAAATAAGATTTATCTTATACTTGCGTCCCTCTATAATCATTGGATACCTAACACATACTCTTGAGGTTGACACCTAATTAGAGGCTGAGTTGTCAGCACTAGACCAAACTGTGTCTCTTTAGCTAGTAGACTCAACTCCACACAAACACTTGACACAAAAGAATGTGTCGCTCAAAATAAAAAAGAACTCTTAGATCTTTTCCAAATGTAGCATCCATACTAAAACCAAGGTTATTTGATATGATGTCTTCCTCTCCTGACATAGTGTAAACTCTTCCAACTGCCTATGGAAAATATCTTTTATTTCTCTTCTGTTGTAATGATTGTTGAGGTTGTGGCCTTGTACCTCTGGTCACTCCCTTGTTATTTGGATAATCTTTAAGAATATGTCCATCTCCTTTGTAGTTGAAACACCTCACAAGTCCTTTAGGTTGATGCAAATATCTCTTTAGATAAAATCCATTATAGTTATAACAATGTAAACTTCTACCTCGATGTTGTTGATTATAAGACATTTTAACATGATAATTCTAAGTCTACCGATCATTTGTCATAAAAGATAGAATGAAATAAAATAATACAAAACATGAAGACTGTACCAAACTTATGATAAAAAATTATACTTCAATAAACATAATCAAATTATATCCATTATGAAAAATATAAACAAAAATAAAAAAAATAAAACATTAAACCACTTATTCTTTATGAATAAAAATCAAATTCACTAAATTGTCAACACATTAATTTTTCTCATAAAAAAATATGAAAAATTTGAATTATATATGCTATAAAAATGTAAATACATTATATTTGAGTATATACATAATTTAATACTTTTGTACTCTGATTGAAACGTTAAATAAACTTAACAAAAATGGTTTAATTATATTTCTAAAATTAGACTAAATTAAATAAAATTTTAAAAAAAATTATTTCCAATTTAGCGGAAAATAAAATAAAAAAAACATATTTTGCCCAAAATAAAACAACTCGTTAAAAATAAAACATTATGGTTTGTTACATAATTTTAGGATGCGATTCTTCCCAGAAGTCCATATCATGTTCCAAGGCAATGTGATATGAGCGAAAAGATGATTGGTTCCAGAAAATTATTGGAAGAAGCAAAGCATATCCACTAACTGTTAATTCCTTGGTGTTTTGGTTTACTGTGCAGGAAAAGATATTCCAAGACTGCACCGCCATTCAACCTCATGGTTGGGTTAGTAATAACTTCAAATCACGGGCCTTTGCCAGCCCAATCACTATATACCCTCATCTTCACTTCAATCAAACAAAAATTCTGAATTCTCCTTACAAATTACAACACAACACTGTTCGGTTGAATTCTGTTAATGGGTTCTACCGCTGAAGACCGATCAGAGATTGTGTTCTTCGATGTGGAGACCAGCGTCCCCACTCGAACAGGTCAGGGTTTTGCCATTCTCGAATTCGGAGCCATTTTGGTTTGCCCCAAGACGCTCACGGAGCTCCGCAACTACTCCACCCTCATCCGACCCCCCGTTCTCTCCGTCATCTCCCCCTTGTCCCAGCGCTGCAATGGCATCACCGCCGACGCCGTCGCCGCCGCGCCGACTTTTGCCGACATTGCTCACCTCGTCTACGACCTTCTTCACGGTATGTTCTGTTTGTTCGCCTCTCTCCTAAAATAGTTTCCTTTTAGGAAAAAAAAGGTGTATGGTTACGTTTTGATATTTGTGAGTGGTGAATTTTGTGTAGGGAGGATTTGGGCGGGTCATAATATCATAAGGTTTGACTGTGTTCGGATTAGAGATGCTTTTGCTGAGATTAATCAGCCGCCACCTGAACCTAAGGGAACCATTGACTCTCTAGTTTTGTTGACTCAGAAGTTTGGAAGAAGAGCTGGTGACATGAAGGTATTATATAATTTGTAAATCATAATAATGACAGCATGTCATTGTTCTTTCCATGCATTTCTTTCTTTGCGCTCTACTACTTAAATTTGCTATTTCAGTTGGCTTCTTTGCGCTCTACCATGTCATAATAATGTTTTTACCTTTTACGTCACACGCAGATGGCTACTCTTGCTACTTATTTTGGACTTGGACGCCAGACACATAGGTAACATGCTAATGCAATTTTGTCGTATGCCACCTTCACAATGTATTCAGTTTATCTTTTCTGATATCTGCTGTTTCTGGAGTGCAGGAGCTTAGATGATGTTCGGATGAATCTTGAAGTCCTTAAATACTGTGCAACCGTTCTATTCTTGGTAATTTGCAATTCAAAGTCTTTTTTTTCTTTCGTTTGGCAACACAGCTCAGTTGTTGATGTAACAACAACTTTTATTATGGTTAAGGTTTTTCATATCTACATAAAGAAGGAAGAACTGAATTATTTCTTAACTTGACATCAGTTCAGTTCATCAGCTCTCTGATTGATGTCATCGAGAAAATACTTTTGGTTACTTGAGTCTCTTGGCTTAAAGCACGTTGTTAGAATAATATAGTAGCATTTTTTATCATTTTGGTCTTGTGACATTTTTTTGGAGTTGGTGATGCTAATAGAACTTGGCTAGCATGGGTTTGCACATTTTGACCATGTTATTTTTTTTCCTTAGTTTACCCGTGATGATTCTTTGCCTTGGTTTTTTCTTGTCTAATTCTTAAATTATAATTCTGTAAAAACCTGGATGCATTTTCTGGCTTTGAATAATTTATCTCTAACTTGCTACTTGACATCAATAGAACATTCTCCTGTTTGTGTTTTTTAAGGTTGAATCACTGTACGTTCTCCGCAAAAAAAATCATACACATCACTTAGTCACATTCAGTAAATATTCATGCTGTCTCTGTTTGGAAACGGGGGTATATATAATCTATCATTAGTCTACAATTTACATAGGCAAGATTATCCTACACGTGCCCTACATGTGGGTGGAATCAGGTTTTACCGTGTAGCTTCAGTAGATTACTCGGTCATTTCCATTGTAAGAGGCATTACATGAGCTTTTAATTTACTTTTTGCGGGCTTCACTGTGCTACATCACTCTTATGAACTTGCAACTTTTATTCCAATACAAGTAAGACTCACATTTTGATTAATATTTTTGTTATATTTTGAGCAAGTTTAAATGTTTTTATATTTTATGATCCGGGGTTTAATTTAAAACAAAGGATCGTAAATTTTATACCATGACAGCATACTCCAATAGGAAGTTCTTATGAGATACAAGTCTTAAACGTATAGTCCTGAGTATGACTCTTGCAATGGATATATCCTTAGAAAATGTTTGATTGAGGAACCTTAATACTAGCAATGCCTCTGAATCAAGAAGGCGTTTTAGGAAATATTTTTTTCTTATTCTATATAATCTTTTGTATTATATGTGATGTATTTTGCAGCAGTGATTGACAACTATGCTCATAAAACTAATGATACTCTCTGTCCTTACAGGAGTCAAGTCTCCCGGATATATTCACTGCAAACAGTTGGGTTTCACCAAAGACTACGACAAGAAGCCGCAGTAATGGGAAATCTCCATCACAGGGGGGCTTATTAAACATTAATGGGGTTTCTGTATTATCATCTCCTGCTGTTGAATCCAAAGACAAAAGTCATCCTATAATTTCTTTAGCAATGAGCGGCCCAAAAGGGGATGCCCTTAATAATGCAGATCCTAATATAGTTCAATCGGATCCTTTTAATTTGAGTACTCTGGAGGAAGAAATAAATAGAGAACCCATTAAGTCAGATGTTTCCACGGTGGAAAAACCCATGCAAGAGTCACCTGATTTGGCTTCCTCGTCTTCTGTGTTTCAGCCTAGCAGCAGCTCTATTCTTGTTTTTGAACCTGATAGAAGATGTGTCCCTTCTATTGATGCATCTCTTGTTCCATCTTTTCAAGGCAGTCAAAGGATAGAATTGCTGCATGAAGGTTTCCCATTCCAACTTTATTGTACTGATTTGAAAGTGCGGTTTGGAATAAGCACGAAGTTTTCTGATAATGCTGGCCGGCCACGATTGAGTTTTGTGGTTGATTCATCTCCAAGTCTATGTAATGTTCTTGATGCATGTGATGACGTTGCTAAGAAGTTAACGGTAGATTCTGGCAGCAGCTCTGATTGGAGGCCTGTTGTCATCAGGAAAGAAGGTTTCTTCAACTATCCTACTGTCAGATTGCAGTAAGTTCTTGACTTGTTATTTTATTTTATCAACATTAATGACTGCCTCACTTCACATGTAAAATGGTGGAAAACTCTAATCTCAAAACCGGGCATTCAGTTTAACATGACCACCGTGTCAGATGGGGTCTGTGTCCATTTTCCTGGTTTTTTAAAATCTTTAGATTATGCTTTTATTATTTTTGTGCTGAGAGTGAACCCTGGCGAAACTGTAAGGTTACAGCGATGTAACCTGGCGACTGGGGTCATGGGTTCAAACCTTGGAAGCAACTTCCCTGTTTGCCAGGGTAAGCCTGTGTACATCTGCTTTCCCTAGATTCCACTTGGTGGGAACCTTATGTACTGGGGAGCCCATTTGTTTTTATGGTTTATATACTGATAATGAAGGGATGACATTAAGTTGTTAAAATCATGAAATAGGGGTAACTTCGAGAATACCATCAACTGTGAACAGAGAATTTTTTTATCCAAATCTTTTGCTTTGATGATCCTAATTGCCAAACAATTAGTATTACTCTCAATTAGAATTTATCTGATTTCTGTAACATTTATTTTACAGCATACCTACAGCTGTAGTCGCAGACGTGGCCATTTATGCCACAGAAATATATCAGAAAGAGTCTTCTGGAGCAGTGCAAAGACTTCTCTTCAGTAAGTTTGATGCTGCAGAACTTGGTTCCTTGTTCATGCCTGGGACATTTGTTGATGCCTTCTTCTCTTTAGATCCCTATGACTATCAGCAGAATGCAGGGATTAAATTAGTTGCTAAAAAATTGATCATTCATTGCAAATAGAAGGAAGTTTAAACTTAAGTATAGGTTAATTATTACACGCCAAGGTTGATAGATTAAATATTGGTTATGCTGTAAAGTGGTTCCATTTCAAGCTTGTAGTTCAACTGATATTCACACCTTTGAATTTTCTGGTTACTTAATTCCATCTACAATTACTGGATGAATATCCTCTCCCGTGGCAAAAAAATAGAAATAACTAAGAAAAGAATAAGGGATTATTGTTTCAAAAAATGAACCTTTTGTAACGGAAATGACTATTCTTTTAAACAATAATAATGATTAATATTATTTCAATTTAAAAAAAAAACCATTTATTATTAATAAATATAATTTACTTTTCAAAATGGTAGTGGATTATAGGCGTAGGCCTTTGATTTATTATTAAATAAGTCTGAGATAAATTTAAAATTACATCTTTATCCTTACCCCTTTCATGCTGTCAGGGACGTTTGAATTTTTAGATACAAAATATGGCTGGTGAGAAGACAAAACAAATTATTTTTTATTCTTTTTTTGTGGTTAGATTTTATAATGTCTCAAAATTCGAGAAAAAGGATGAAAGTCTTAAGAGTCTAAGCAACAGTTCAAAGCTTCAATGGTCTAGCTTATTATAAAATATATGAAAAAACGGGTTTATATACAAAATAAACAAAACTCTATGGTATAGCTTTTACTTCTTTCCAATGTAGATCCAAAATTTATTATTGAGTTTGCATATGGACCCAAAATATTCTTAAGTTACCTCAAATATTAAATACAAGATTGTTTTTTTCATCACACTATAACACTAAAAACATAGAAGATATTTAATATATATATATATTATTGACATCTTTCGGAATATCCATATCACATAAGTTTTATTAAAAGCTAATTAAGCTTTTGTATTATTAATATTTTATATTATATAATTATATAACACAGTTACAACATTGTTCAATGTACAGCAGCTCCACGAAACAGCATAATCAACATGTTATATCAGATAATATATTATGATTTTCCAAAAATGTCATTTTGTTATACTTCTACTTATGTTACCCATGCTCAGGTCAACGAGGGTAATCTATTAAATCTATTTAATAGAGTTAACCTAACTCATCAGGATTGAAATTGAGTTAGATTGAAAATTTTTAATTTTTTTAAATATGAATTAAATTAATCTTGATTTACTTAACTTATTAAATGAGTTTAAATGAGTTCAAGTAAATTGATCATATTAAATGAGTTCAAATCAAATTAAAATAAGTTGATCGGTGGCTCATTAACAATAACATTTTATTAATTTTTTTATTATTTTTATAAGTTTTTTATTATAATTATTTATAATTTTAATTATATAGGTTTACCATTTGATTAATTAAAAGTAAGTTGATCCGTATCTCATTAACAATAACATTCTATTAATTTTATTATTATTCTTTTGTAAGATTTTTTATTATAATTATTTATTAATTTTAATTTTATAGATTTACAAGATCTTTTTTAAATATTGGTATGTGTTATTTAATAATATTTTAATAGTTTCAATGTTTAATACTTAATTTATTTAAGATTAAATATGGTTTTAGTTGTTAAATTTAAGATTAAATATGGTTTTAGTTGTTAAATTTGGACATAAATTGGAATTTTCTTAAATTTTAATATATTTTAGTTTCTAAATTTCAAAGTGAATTAATATATTTTTTTAATTTAATGATATTAATTTTGTTAGGTTTGTTAAATGATATTTTTGGTTGACACTAGAAGCAAAAACATGTCAAATATTGTAAAATAAATTTAAATTTTAGCTTGTAACGTGTTTGACATGTTAATGCAATTTAGTTAAAATAATTATATTTATTTATTTTTAAATTTTAAGAATCAAAATGTATCCAAATTTGAGATAAAAAAAAAGAGTTATAATTTTATATCAAAGTTTAGTTATTAAAACATATTTAACTCGTTTATTTATTTGTCAAAGTGTTCTAATTTTTAATTACTGTATTTATATAATATTCAGATAATTATGTGAACGTTTCATTCTACTACTATAAAAAATGAATCGAGTTAATTCATTTTTATTATATAAATTACAAAAAATATAATATTCGTAAGTAAGCTAACCCACATCACCAACCTATGGTGAGTAGAACCAAATTACAAAATTTTTTACTTACCAAAAAGTGAATCAGGTTGAACTAATCCTTTTTTTAGTCCAATCCACGATGAGCCAAACCAAGTGAGTTGGATTAGTTTACTTTAGACGACTTAAAGGTTTAAGACGTCTAAAGCAAATATACACAATAAGCCTTTTGTTTAAAATTAAATTTTTAAGTTTCTTTTATCTAAAATTATCTGTTAAATCGTTACAATTAATTTCATTTAACTTTTAAATGTTTTTCAATCTCAACTCACTTATTTCATTAAGATTTCATCTTCATTATCCATTTGTAATTCAATCTAAACAAAAAATTGAGTTCCTCATCAAAATATATGCAAAAAGAAAACTCTCAAAACCTATAAATTGAAAAATATTGAAAACAAATTCGAACAAAAAAGATCCGTAACACCAAACTTTTGAGTTAGACTAAAAATTTGTTTGTATCGAAATTTCAATTTTTTTTAAACCCAACTCGGTCTGAACCTGTGGTAAACCGAATTGACTCATGGATTCTAACTCATTTTAACAACACTAATTAATATATATATATATATATATATATATATATAATATATATATAAAGTTATAAAATATGATGTTTTAAAATAATACAAAATAAAATAAAATAAGAACAAAAGCGAGAACTGTAAATAAATAAATAATTATATATGATTTAGAATGTTATAAATAAATATAGTAATGAAAATATAAGTTAATAGAAAAGTAAGGGGATAATGAGAGATAAATGAAATAAATAAATAAATAGGAAGAATGCATATATAAGATAAATAGAATGAAGTAAATAAATAGGACTAGTGTGTAATTAGAATTAAATTGAAAAAGAATAATTAATTAGTACATATATAACAGGAGATAAATTGAATTAAATAAATAAATAGAACTAGTGTGGGACTAAGTTAAATTAAATTAAAAGAAATAATTAAGCAGGCGAAAAATTAAATGAAATAAATAAATACTATCCGATATTAAATTAAAAGAAATAATTGAGCAAGACTACTACTGAAAATAAAATATAATAAATAAACAAGATCAATCAATGTGTAATGGTAGATAAATTAAATTAAAAAAATAAATGAAACTAATACTTAACTACTCAAGGTAAAATAAAATAAAATAAATAGGATTTGTGCGTAACATGATATAAATTATATAAATTGATTAAAATAATTAAACATAACTAAAGATAAATCAAGTAAATAATTAAGCAAGACTGGTGCATAATTGAAAATCATTCTATACCCCTAACTACTTATAAAACAAAACTCAATTACTAAAGTGAAGTTAAGAATTCAACCACCGCTAATAAAAGAAACCACATCTCAAATATATCTACTTTGTAAGAATAGCTATAAAACTGGATAAAAGTTTCTTAAATATTTTAAAATTAAAACAACTATAAATATTGGGTAAGAAGTTTATTAAATATTATAAAATCAAATGAAAAATCTTTTAAATAAATATAAACTTTTCATGTGTTTTAAGTGCATGTTACGCCAATAACGTCAAATTTGTATTAATTTATATATTATAAATTGACTTAATCTTAAATTTAGAATTTTCAAAAGATAAGACATCAAATTATAATTATAATATTATATTAAGAAACGAGTTTTAAACTTAATTTAATTTTATAAAATTAACTTATAAAATATAGAATGTAAAATTGGTCTTATTCATGAGCGAGACTTTTATCTCAAATTTCACAATTTCTTAAAGGAAATTCTAAAAATAAATTAATTATTTTAACATTCGCTAGTTCGTATTTAACAAATTATTATAACAAACTATTTAACAAAGTATTGGCATTTTTCAAACACGGTTGATGAAAAAAATAACAATAATAAACACTTAACACCAAAATGTCAAAATATATTTGTGACAACACTCTATTACCTCCGAATATTTGATTTGTCACTTTCTTCCCTTTCTTCATTCCACGTTGTTGGTTTTACCTGGTTATGATAATCATACGGGCGATGAAGAAACAAAGGCCATCGTAATATATAACGTTTTGAAAAAGAAGAAAAAAGTAACAAGAGTTCCGGATCTTGTAAATTAAGATGTAAAAAATGAATCTAGCATGCAAAAGTATAAAATGATAAGCTGAATCTTAGATAAATTGAACTACAAACAAAGATAAGTGTAAACAATACAAAAGCATAATTCTATTTTTAAGCAACTTAAAAGTTAAAAATAGTTTCACCAAGAACAATGATATGAACATGTTTTATTTTCAAACATTTGAGTAACATAATTTCTTTCCTTTCCTTTTCTTTTTACATCAATCGTATCACTTTTTGATACCTACATTTTTTTTCTCATTAAATATCATTTATTGAATTAAAAAGGACTTGGCATTTAAAATAAAATTCTCGTTAATTTTAGTGCAGCTCGACATAAATCCTAGATAAGTTCCATACGATGAAACATAAATCACATTTATTTATTCATAATAAAGGAAGTACACTTGTGGCTGATTTAACAAGAACATCATAGGTGGGTTGGAAAAAAAGAACAATGAACAGAACGAGGTATTTTGATTACTGGAATGAGTGAATCTGAAAACTGGTTGTGTATCAAAAAAGAGAAGAAAAATAGAGGTAGAGAAGATTTGGGATATTTTGGTGAGATTGTGGCTGCACGAAATGATGGAGATTTGGAGTGACGTGGCTTTCTCTCTATCTCAAACTAACTATCCACTCCCTAACCCACTCATATCTATTTCTTTTTCACTTTTTCAACTCTCTTCTCTCCCTGCTTTCCACGTCATCCCCTACCCTTTTTGCTACGGTACGCCCCTTTCTCTCCAACTTCATCAGGCGCACGTTAGCTCCTACCACCATCTAGTTTTTTTCTTCCTCGGATTGAAAATCCCATTCCCAAGTACAAAATACTCTCATGGTTGATCTTTTCTCACTACAGGGCCAGAAAAAAATTCAGTTTTTTTTTTGTGTGAACTGCTAACTTGCGCCGCTTCTCCTAGGCTTTGAATTTTGCCGGTGCCGCAACGATCAGCAGATATGAACAAATGGGCTTTGAATATCATGTGTCTTGATTGGGGTTGTGGTTGCAAGATTTGATTTTGAGCGAGGGTTTAGTGTTGAGTTGTTGTTTTTTCTAGTACAGGGAAGAAGGGTTACGATGGATGCCGATACTGAGACTGAGGAAATTATTAATTTGAACAATAAAGCAAGTAACTGTGGTGGGAATAATAGTAAGAGTGGAGATGGCTTTATTGACAGAAGCAAAGTGAGGATTTTGTTGTGTGACAACGATTCCAAGAGTTCTGAAGAGGTTTTTGCACTTCTTTTGAGGTGTTCTTATCAGGGTATGAATTAAACCCCCTTTTACTTTCTTCTTTTGGTGTCAGTTATTGTTCTGATAGAAAAAGTTGAATTGGAAATTTTCTTTCTAGGATGGTAAGTGATGTCCGAAATATGAAGGGGGTGATTTTGAATTGTTATATTATATGTATCATTGAGTTACATGCTTTCATTTTGAAAATCAATTTGTGTAATTAGTCCAACTATTGTATTCGCTGGCTGATCCAAACTATTTTGCTTTTCAACTTTGTGAACCTTATCCATTTGTTCAAGGTGTACATGAAAGATGATTCTTAGAGGAATTTTTAGCTTCCCTTGTGTCTTAATTAAGCCTGTTCAAGAGAGTTGCTTGCTGCAACTTTTGAAAATATGACTAGCGTGGATATTTTTTGCTTAACAGTTACTTCAGTAAAATCGGCTAGGCAAGTAATTGATGCACTGAATGCGGAGGGGCAATATATAGACATGATACTAGTTGAAGTTGACCTTCCGGTGAAGAAAGGCATGAAGTTGTTGAAGTACATAGCAAGGGATAAAGAATTATGCCGAATCCCTGTTATAAGTAAGTCTCGAGTCTTTATTTTCATAAGGAAATTTTTAGCACTCTTTTTGTTTGGCAAATTGTATCCTGTTTCTCATCAATGTTTCTATTTTAATTTTTTGGTTGGGGGGGTTAAGTGATGTCTGCACAAGATGAGGTATCCATTGTTGTAAAGTGCTTGAGGCTTGGGGCAGCAGATTACCTAGTAAAGCCTTTACGCACAAATGAACTATTAAATTTGTGGACACACATGTGGAGAAGGAGACGCATGGTATCTATTTCCCAACTTATTCATATTGTGTTTATTCATACTATTATTGATTTTCTACCTGTCCTTAAACATCTCCATTCCATGCTGATACGAAATGAATATTGATGACTGTCTTTCTTGTGACTTGAAGAATCTCTATTCCATGATGTCAACTTTCTTGTTATAATATTTAATTGGGGTCTTTGTTTGCTGTAGTCCTACTTTCAAATACATGTTTAACTGAATGATACACTCACTAAGGATTGAAATTCAACTGAGCATAATGGCAATTCACATGAACATGCTTTTAGCTTCTGTTTGCTTTCGAACAGCATTAGTGTTTAAGATTCAGATATTTTACATAATGTTATAGTATATGTGAATGTGTAAAGTATATGTCTAGTATTTCCTAAGGATTTTTGGAAAGCTTGGAGAGTATGAATTTGTGATCATCTTTTAAAGGTAAGTTGAAATTGAAACAAAGCGTTCAGCAAAGTATGAGTTTGTGATCAGTGCATCTAACTTGTTTATAGTTTAATTTCTGGTGAAAATATGTCACATGGCTTCATACTATGAATGTGGAAAACATTGATTTAGTAGTCATGAATGAGAACAACTTTTCATGGAATAATCATAATGGAATATGGAATGTTGGTGCAGCCTCACCCCTTTCTCTTGCTTGCTTCCTCATTGTTTATGTGGATTTTCTTATCCCCATTGCATATGACATTTGTTTTACTAAATTTTCAATTTTCAACTTAGATCTTCTCAACTTGAAATTGAAATGGATATTTTTATTCTGGCAGCTTGGACTTGTGGAGAACAACATCTTGAATTATGAGTTTGAACTGGTAGCATCAGATCCAAGTGATGCCAATACAAACAGTACCACCTTGTTCTCTGATGATACAGATGACAAGTCCAAAAGAAGCACTAATCCAGAGACCGTAGTATCAATCCAACAAGAAGAAGAGGTAAATGCTAGAGAACAATATTTAAACAATAAAAGAAAGAATGTAGTGGGTTTTACAGAATTGGAAATTGATGACTTTGTGTGTCACCTTGAAATTAAATCTATTATATTTAGAAACGGTGTTTTTCTCTAATCAACTTTGATTACTTTGCAAATTATTCAACTTTTCTAAGTTTTTTTTTTCGTATTGCTGTGCTTCTATCTGTTAATGACAGTGAGAAACCCTCCCAAGCTAACACAAGTTTTTTCTGAAAACTATTTCTCAGTGATGAAATTTCAATCAAGTCTACCCTTTAAATACTACTAAGATATCCCTAAGAATTCTCCTAATTGATACACTTAAAATAAATAGTTTCCTACTCAATAGAAGCATAACTAACAATTATCCTATTCGATAATATAAAGGATATCAATAATTGATAGGATCTTATATAAAAATTATCCTAATTAATAAAGCAATGATCCTAACATCAAGATCTTATTAAGATCATAGGAAAAATTAAAGAAACAAGCTAAACCGAAATAAGTCAAGATCTAAATAAAAAGTTATGGTAATCCTAGTTGCTGGTCCAGTACACTATGTTTCTCACTGCTTTCCACCTGAAAATGGATATTAATTCTGATGGTAGTATAAAAGTTAAATTGTAATATAAATCCGTCAAAGTCTTTGGTAGGGTGAAAATTGATTAATGTAAATGAGTCATAGTGCATTTTTAAATAAAATCTTAAACACCATTTCTGATGTAAGTCTTAATTAGTATCCTAAATAAACAGCATTGCTGAAAGCAAAAAATATAACTATAAGGAAGTTACTAATAACAATTTGGAAAACACTTTTTTTTTTTTTTACTAAAGACTAGACAACTCACAACTATGGATAGAGCCATTTGATTATTTATTTATGCATGTAGAAAGTGTTGATACGAGCCTTGCATAGACCCAGCAATGCAGAAAAGGAGGTGAGAGTTTTGCATTTGTAAATGAGTGTATATATAGCATTGCTCAAATGTCTTTTGGGCCAGCTACTTCCGTTTAAGTATGATCTGTGTGGTTTACTGGTAATAACTGTAGAACAGAGTGGTTACGTGATACATTATAATACATGTAGAAAATTTGTCTTTTCAGGTTAATATTGCCGCCGCCACCAATGTTGTGGTGGAGCTTCCCAGTGCTCTTGTCTCAGAATATCAGCCTGATGTGCCTGGAATAAGTGATCGCAGAACAGGTATGCTTCTCCTTTTCCTTTAACCACTATTTTCAAAATACAAAATTATATCATACTTTTGTGCATTATGTTTATTGAATACAATGTATTGAACAATATTTTGAATGCCATAAAATAACACATTCTTGTAAAGCTTCGGTTTTTCCTATCTCTGTGCCCTTATAGCCAATTTTGGTCCATATATCTACTGTTCGATTTCTCAAGAAAATCAAATAAATACATTGGTTCTTGCCTAATTGTGATTTATGATTACTCACATAGGTACTCCAATACAGCATCCATCATGCAGCAGAACTAATATTGGTAGTTTTCACTTGTACATCTTATTTGCCTCCTACATTCATGATTTAAAAAATGGCCACAGTTGAAAATAGGTCCTAAAGTTGAATAAAATTTGGCTGAAGTGAGTAACCCCTTGTTATTTTTACTGGTTTCGCTCTAATTTTCCATAATTTTGCAGGACATTTTTCATCTGGTCCAAAGAAGAGTGAACTGAAGATTGGAGAGTCATCAGCCTTTTTCACCTATGTCAAAGCAACAGCACTGAAGAGCAACATTGAAGAGACTGCTCATGTTGACAATACTACTACAGAAGTTAGGGTGAAACATGTGAATCAAGCATGTGGTGAACAGGATGGTAATGACCTTAATACACATGAAAATGGAGAAATGTTTGAAAATCATTCACAAGATGACTTACCCAGCAGCAACAGTATCCATGATTCTTTTTCTATTGAGAGATCTTGTACTCCACCTGCATCTGTGGAAGTTTCTCAGCAAAAGCATTACAGGGAAGAACGTTCTCGGGGAGTAATGCATCCAATAAATGGAAGTCACGGTTCCGATCCTGCTCAACATGCTTATCCATATTGCATTTCAGGAGTTGTTAATCATGTTATGATGCCATCATCAGCACAAATGTATCAAAAGAATATCCAGGACCTGCAAAGTCATTCTGGTTCTTCCGTGATTGCACAGTACAATCATCTTCCCCAATGTCCTCCTCAAGCAAGTGGGATGACATCCTTCCCATATTATCCAATGAGCATTTGCTTACAACCTGGTCAGATTTCTACAACTCATTCTTGGCCATCGTTAGGAAGTTCAAGTTCATGTGAAGTGAAATCAAGCAAGGTTGATAGGAGAGAAGCAGCACTGATGAAGTTTAGACAGAAAAGGAAAGAACGCTGTTTTGATAAGAAAATTAGGTATGTCAACAGAAAACGGCTTGCAGAAAGGCGGCCTCGTGTGAGGGGACAGTTTGTGAGAAAGTTGAATGGTGTTGATGTGGATCTTAATGGACAACCTACTTCCACTGATTATGATGAAGAGGAGGAAGACAACCATGTAGCAAGAGATTTCTCTCCTGAGGATGCTTGAGAATCTCAAATTGTAAGTTTGACCAAAAGGCTGAAGGACCACCAATGAATTTCTTTCTGCAGTGAAATTGTCCTGTGGAGGACTTGTTAGTGCTCCTGATCTTGATGGAAAATTCATGTGACAATATTAGTGGATGTGCACGTTCTGTCAATGTGAAGGGTCTGGTATGCTGTTCCTATTCAACTCTGCACCATTCTTATCAAAACTAGTTCAAACAAAATCTTGGTGGGGTCTCAAATTTCACTCTGTCAAATGAAAGTTCCATATATCCTCCTCAAGGTGTACCTGTGCAGGTCTTACTCAAGTGGTTGAAAGTATTACACTTTTGTTTAATCAAAACTTTTGGAACCATTTTTTTAAATTTACTGTCAAACAAATTTTGCAACCAGCCTCGTAATATTACTATGTAAAAGTGTTGTGTTATTAAGCTAGTTTATGGAGGAAAAATCCAAGTGTGAATGTGGCTGGTGATGATTTTTTATGATGGTGGTTTGTTGTAGTAATCTAAATACCTGTACAGTTTGTAGCTATTTACCCACTCAAGTGGAGAGTTGGAGGTATAACAAAACCTCTGGGTAATGTTACTATTTAGACTATTTCATTCAAGTTTATGGAAACTTCGAAGACTCGTCTCGTAAGATTCAGAATTACATATAAAATTTAGAATTCAAATATTTCGATAGAATAATTACACAAATTAATTGAAGTCCACACGATTTAAATATCTTGTTTCCATTCATTATTTTATCAATTTTTTTGAAGCATTTATATTTCTACTTTTAATACACGAGCAATTGAATTCGATCCATTCCATATACTTTAAATTAATCTGTATTTCAATTTTCAATTACAAAATTAAAAATCAAATTATATAACTATTAAATAAATAAATATAATTCCTAATTCCTAACTATAAAAGTAATAAAAAAATTATATTATAAGTAATATAATATAATTTTTTTCGGTAAAAAATTAGTGCAATGGTGACCCATTAAAATCAACAAAATCCCATCCAACCATCCACCACTTTTACTAAATAGTGAAGGGGATCAGTGGTGTCCTTTTCTCCACCCAACCTCGCCGCAGCTTCTCCTCCCAATCTGCCGCGGACGACGACGGTGAGGCGCGCGACGGCGACCGGTGCGACGGTATGTGACTCGACGGCGAGCGGTTCAGAAGAAGAAACGAACCAGTGCGGAGCAGCAGAAGAAAAAGAGCGAAACCCCAATCCCCTAATCAGTGAGTTTTTTTTTTTTCACTTTCGCATACCAAACCACTGTCATTTTGAGTTTTAGAAAATATTCTATTCGAAAATTGCGAGTTTGGCCGAGTTCACCGATTCTAGCTGATTCTAGCGAGTTTACATGAAAATCAAGTTTGCTTCCGAGTTAACTCGGGAGCTCTGCGTAGAAACGTCAACTCGTCTTAGTTAACCAGTCTACTCTCGAGTTTTATAACCATGATTTCACTGCAAAGGGACCTTCCTACATACAACATGATGTCCTTAGCTGTTACAACATTGACGCCTATTACTATCACTTTAACGACTTCAATGAGTTTTTATTTTCCAAAATGTTTTACTTTCACTTCAAATTATATTATTAAAGACAAAAGAAGTTCAAACATATTAATTTCGGAAAGGAGTAATTCCATGACACATTAATCTTTTCGTATTCTGAAATTATTAAAAATATAATTTTTTTTTGTTATGGTACTTCCTGAGCACGAGAAACTTAAATTCATATTTATAAATAGAATTAAATAGAAATTTTAAGATGTATTATAATTAAAATAATTAAATTTTACTGAAAATGTTTTAATATTCTTCTAAACTCGTGTGTGTAGTAACATTTTTCAACCTGTCTGACAGGAGAACCCTGGTAATTTAAATAGAAGTTCAGTTCCGAACCCAAAGTTCAAGGATGAGATTCATGGCGCACGTCTTGTTCAAACCTGCATGGAAACGTTCTTGGTCTAAAGCTATGTGTACCCAGAATTTGCAAATACTTTCATTTTCCCAGTACTCCACATTGCCGCCAGTATCTGTCTCTCCCCAGTTCCAAGAGCTCTGCAGCGTTGTCATGAGCACTGTTGGTGGGCTAGATGATCTGGAGTTGAGCCTAAATAAGTTTAAAGATTCTTTAACTTCGTCTCTTGTGAGTCAGACTATTGATTCTAGTAAGCACGAGGCACACACTAGAAGATTGCTCAGGTTCTTTTTATGGTCTAGTAAGAATCTGAATCATAGTTTGGAAGACAAGGATTACAATCATGCTCTTCGAGTTTTTGCTGAAAAGAAAGACTACACAGCAATGGATATTTTGATGGGAGATCTCAAGAAGGAGGGTCGAGTCATGGATGCAGAGACTTTTGGTGTTGTAGCGGATACTTTGGTTAATCTGGGAAAAGAAGATGAGGCATTGGGTGTTTTCAAGAACTTAGACAAGTATAATTGTTCTATAGATGAATTTACTGTCACTGCTATCATTAATGCCCTTTGCTCCAAAGGGCATGCCAAGAGGGCTGAAGGGGTAGTTTGGCATCATAGAGACAAGATTACAGGCGCACTACCTTGCATATATAGAAGTCTTCTTTACGGGTGGTCTGTGCAGAGGAATGTGAAAGAATCTAGGAGAATTATTAAAGAGATGAAAACGAATGGGTTTATTCCAGATTTGCTATGCTACAACACATTACTCAGGTGCCTCTGTGAACAGAATCTTAGACATAATCCTTCGGGACTTGTTCCTGAAGCTTTAAATGTCATGATCGAGATGAGGTCTTATAGGGTTTTCCCAACCTCTATCAGTTACAACATACTCCTTTCTTGTCTAGGGAAGACCCGAAGAGTCAAGGAATCTGTTCAAATACTCGAAACAATGAAAAATTCTGGTTGTGATCCTGATTGGGTCAGCTATTATCTTGTGGCAAAGGTGTTATTTCTGAGCGGCAGGTTTGGTAAGGGGAAAGAGATAGTGGATCAAATGATTGGAAAAGGTTTGATGTCAAATCATAAGTTTTACTATAGTTTAATTGGTATTCTCTGTGGAGTTGAAAGGGTAAATCATGCTGTTGAACTGTTTGAGAAAATGAAGAAAAGTTCAATGGGAGGTTATGGACCTGTTTATGACGTGCTCATTCCAAAGCTTTGTAGAGGCGGAAATTTTGAGAAGGGGAGAGAGCTCTGGGATGAAGCTAAATCAATGGGCATCATTCTTCAGTGTTCCGAAGATGTTTTGGATCCTTCAATAACGCAAGTTTACAAACCTAAGAAGCCAGAAAAAAACAGTCTTGTAGACAGCTCTAAAGCCAAGTCTACACACAAAGTTAAAAAATTTGTTGGAAAAATAAAGATGAGAAAAAAATATGATGCAACAAAGAGGAAAAAAGTTAAAAAGTTTACTTCAAATTAATTTGATAGTTTTACAGTTCCAGTTCCCGCTTTCTTCTGCCCTTTTTCTCCAAAGAACATCTTATTATTGCTGCTTGCTTATTATAGATTAATATCGAATTAGTACTACTACAGTTTTGGGGTTATGAAGTACTGATAAGTCCCGGTTTTGTTGTATTTTTAGAGCCTAACATTGTGTCCTTGGGTTTTAGATTGCATTTACTTTTTAGTTTTAGCCAATATTTGGTTTTTCTTGAATAATTTGCGAATTTTATAAAAACATGTTAATTTGTAGTTTTTAGATATTTTTATTTATTTATTTTTTTCATAGAATTTTAGTTTGGTAGATTTCTAGTGATTTTGGGAAAATAAAGTCCAGCTTGAGTCAGTTTTAATTTGGAAAGTAAATTTTCAGCTTGGATTTTCGATTCAGATTTTATTTCAAGATTTTGCAATGTATGTGGACATGTTCTTTGGATCTCTAGTTGTTGTGCAGTGGTTTCTGCTGTAGCACTTATCCAGTCCAGTTAGAAGCAAGCTTGACCGAGAGTTGACTGAAGAATGGCTGGAGCAGTTGCAGTGACCTGTATTAGCCAGTGAGAAACTCAGAAGGACAGATGTCTCAAGCTTAGGTGACTTGCTCTAGCCTGTATGAACATTTAAGTTGGAATTGTTCTACTTGTTACCTAGTAGTCCTGTTATTGTACATACTTTTTACCTTTTGCTAGCAGTTTCAAAGACTTGTTCTCGACAGTTTTACTGGTTTTTCAGTTTTAGAAACATAGAGAAGCCTATATAAGGCCTGTGGCCGGACATATTGCAGTATGTGAGAGAGGAGAGTTCACTTTAGTTTAGATCTTCTTCATTTTTCTCTGAAGTTGGGAGAGGGGACAGTATCTCTCGGTGCTTTCCAGTTTCCAACTCCAGCATTTGTAATTCTTCATTCAGTTCCTAATGCATTCAGATTTGTTCTCTCTATCTCAATCTTCATTTTCTGTTTTGCTTGGAATTTCCTCAATTGAGAAACATAGACATTAGGTTTGGTCATGTTTTTTTCTTTTCAATATTGCGTCTTCTGTAACCTCAATTTCTGACTGCAATTGGGTGTTAATTGGTCTAAAGGATCTTCATAATCTAAGAGTTAAGATTTGAACTACTTGGCAGTTAAGCTTGAAAACGCAATGGTCAAAACTGAGTTTATGAAGTAACTTTTCAGAAATTTCAAGTTCTCGCTTCATTCTTTTCTATTTCTATGTTTGATTCTGATTTTTTATTCAATTAACTGTTCTCTAGCTATTCTCCTATTACGTTAATGATTCCAAACTTCCAAACCAAATCACATTCCAGATTTCTTGCAATTAAAGTGATAGTTAATTCAGTTTTGTTAGGTTGTTTGCTCCTGTTATTCATGTTCAACACTGGTTTCTTAATTCAAATTTCTGTTTCTAATTCTTTAATATATTTTTATGCAATATTTAGTTTTAGTTTAGTTGTCTGAAACATAGTCTCTTGGTTTAATTCAAGTTTAGCATTCAATTTCCAGTTCTGTTCCAAAAATAGAAGTTAGGTTTAAGTATTTTATAGTTTTTCCCCAATTAAGAATTTCATTTCTACACTTGCTTTTACTTTCAATCCTGCGTTCCAAATTGCAATAAACTTGTTTCTATATCATTTTGCATCTCTAATTCTGTTTAGTTTCATCTCATATTGCATAATTCTGAGTTTGATCATTGTACTTAGCTTAATTCGTGAGAGCGTTCTTTAACAGTTTAATTTTTGAGTTACATTTGATTTTCTCGTTTTCATGTGTTTGATTCAGTTCTATAGTTGTTATTACTTGTAATCTTCCATTTTAAATTCGTTCATAGTATTTCTATTCAGCTTAGATCATTCTAATTAAATTCTGCACAGTCAACTTCATAATGCATAGTGAGTTTTATGTTCTTCATAGTTTTTATCGCTAGTTCATGTTGCACTATTCCATTAGTTGATTTTACCGGATTAGGTTGGTGCTAGAGGAGGAAGACTCGTGATTTGTTACAGGTCTGATGGCGTCGTGGATGTAGATGTGGTGGTTGCAAGTTCTCACGTTGAGTGACACGATTCTTACGGCGGCGACGACCTGAAATAGGCTTTGTTGCGTAGCGGTGGTGGCGACCTAAGGTTTTGGAAGCACGAGGAAGATGATGCGCGAAGATGGTGGTCTGGCAAGCTGGGACCCTAATCAGAAATACATTTTCAAAAATTAGGGCTTAGGTGGTGGAGAAGATGATGGAGGTGCGAAGATGGTGGTTGGCCGTGACTGTGGTGGCGACGGTTAGGATTAGGTGGTGGCTAGGGTTTCTGTGTAGGGAAAATTAGGGCTTCTGGAGGTAGGAGATGATGATGACGTGTCAAGGGTGATGTGTCATTTATTGCTCAGCTGGATACTGCACCGTGAACGATTTAAATGCCGCTTGCAAAAAGAACTAAATTGAGCATAAATTACATTCTTTACGACAACATTGAATAGAAAAAAAATTTATGACCATTTCGAATAAAACTGACAAAAATTGAGACCAAAATTGGTATTAAACATACTTTATAAGAATACTTTATGGACATGTTGGAGTGAGAACAACAATATCATTGGTTAGATATGGGCATGTCTTATTTTTCTGGTTTGTGTACTTCCCTCACCGTTCATAACTTTCACAGGAACTTGAAGAGAATAACTAACATAAAGTGCATCTCTCCTATACTTCACCCTTGTCAATGACAACGACTTGATTATTGTTTTCTGTAGCGTGGTTCTTCTAAGCAAGAGGTTCTTATCAGTCAACTTCCCATAAACTGAAACCCAAAACAGAGACATTGTTTTCCTGCAGATTTTTGTCTCGACCGCATTGATTTTCCAGGAGCTTTTTCGATCGCTTGCACATATTTTCAAATTACTTATCTCCTTTATTATTGAATTCCATGGTTCAGACCTAGCATCGGAAATCATTTTTGAATCTCCTTGTAATAGTTTTCGAACGTTGTGTTTGCACGATACCACACGATGTATGCAGAGAAAGAGGAGCACATGCTTGGAAAAGCTTGTAGAAGCTTCCGTTTCAAAGGCATCTAGATTCAGAAATCAGTTATTGTAGGAATTAATGACACTTGCCCACCCCATCGCACAATCTCATGTTTCTATTTTGTCTGTCTTTTTGAGGTTTGCTTGGTAGAAGTATAATGCTCCTTTTTCCCTTTAGGAGGTGAATGTGCTATTTTTGAAACTACATCATCGTCCAGGTAAGACAGTGGCAGAGGCTCATAACACAGTATTACAAAATGGAGGTAGCAAGCAGAAGATCAAGATCTGGGAACCCCTCACATGGGTCCATGGCACATGTAAGTTAAGCAGAGGAATGAGACAAGAAGAAGGCGTCAATATAGGGATGTTGTGGGGCCCATTTAGCTCTCACCCACGTTTCCAGTTTCCACTCTTCAATCCAACATTCCATCACAATGGAAGTGGAATCCACGCGCTTCCCATTCACCTACGTGGTTGTTCCCAGAAGATGCGAATAAGCGAAGGACGCGTTGACAGTATAAAGATGATGTTGCAAAGAAGTGCGTAACAACAGTGAAGGGACAAGATGGGTCCAATGCCAGAACGTCCTAAGCTGGATTCGGCTCCATCTAGATGCATAGTTACGTGCGGTGAGTTAATTGGTTTCCCCCTTTCTTCTATAAATATCCTTAAGTATCACAAGTTCCTTTATATGGTCTGGTTTGGCACATAAGTCATTTTTCTTAAATTTATTTTTTCATTCTCTAGTAAGTTAAGATTATCTGCTCTTTTGTCTGGGGTTAACTCTTTAACCACATTCCTCCCTTTTGACCTTTTGTCTCTTTTTAACTTGTCGGATTGGGGAATTTGTTGACTTCTCTTTTCTGTCCAAGCACTGAAAAATAAATTCTTGGTTTCTTGGGACATTAATGAAATAGTTTTACAAGATCAATTCATCACTTATGATTGGCGTAGTTTTTAAATGAATTAGCATTTTTGTTATTCTGTCTAAAGTTACCAACTTTTGATTTTGTTTTCTATAATTATCTTTTTCGATTCTTATAAAATGTTGAGTTTTTGGTTTTACTCTTTGTAATATTTTTATTTGATTTTTATCCCTCTGACAATTTAAATAGTTCTTTTTAGTCTCTAATATTCATTTTAAGATATATAAATAACATTTTATAGATAATACACACCCACATCGTGTTATATTATTAGTATGTGTAAGTTGAAATGGTTATTTAACTCATAAGTAGTTAACTAGGACAATGTAATAGTATGGACTAAAAGTGGTAATATTTAATTTTAAGAGGACCAAAACAAAGATTTTTTAATAGGACCAAAATAAAAACAAATTCATTTTACATTTAGTAAAAATATATTTAATATCTTTTAGAACGATTAATATAAAGCTTATGTATTTATCCTGCATAAATTGTATGTAAATGACAATGAAATAAATTATTTACATTGCAAATATATGCAGCATTGTCTAAAATTATCATCTTAAAATGAAATCTTTAGATAATTTTTATAAATTACTAGTGGAAAACCAATTCGAGTCAATGAAGCTAGAAGCATTAATATAAAGTAAGTATTGTGACTATATAAAATCAATTTAATCTTTTCATAGATTGTATTGCATACTTAATGAATTAAACAAAGAGACATTCATTGATGATATGTGATTTACTTAATACTAATATAAAATTTAGTTTTGTTGACATGTCTACTTTCACATGTTTCATAGTCCTTAACTCAACATATATGTTTTTAGTTCTTTAAATTTGATAATTATGTGATTTTAATCTTGTTTGGAGTGCAACATATATGTTTTTAGTTCTTTAAATTTGATAATTATGTGATTTTAATCTTGTTTGGAGTGCAGACTTGTTGATAGATATAAATTAAAAAAAAAAAAAATAGTACTGCACCTTGATTCAAACTTTGGCCTCATTCACTTCATGTTAAATCACGAGTATCACTCTAATGAAATAATAGTTTACTTACGATATATATTATTAATACACCACTGCAAACGTATGAATTATTAAATAAAATTTAATATTCTATTTATAATAATCTACTGATTTATAATTTAAACTATATATAAATTTATAAATATAACTTATTAATTTGCAACATTGACTATCATATGAGTTGGTAAAATGAAAATTAATTTCGTGTGTTTATTTGATAAGATGGATTTGAGAAGAGTAAATGGATGAGTTTGAATGAATTTTGTGGTAAAGTTTGTGTTGTTTATTTGAAGATGAAAGTGAATTAATTTGGGAGTCAAAATGGTGAAAATTTGTGAGTGAGATTTGATTGATATAATAGATAAAAAAAAGTTGTAATTGATTAAAACATAATATTATTATTTACTTTTATAGTAAAAGTTAATATAATATCATTTTTTATTATTATATATATATATATTATTATAAAATATAGATTTGATTACTTTAAATTAAATTAAAAAAATGTTTATGAAAGCACAACACATACCTCATAGCTTTAAAAAAACAATTATATGCACCATGATAATCAATTCCCCAAGTCATCAAATCGGTTCGAACTCATCATGGGAATCGGTTCCCCAAGTCATGAAATGGGTTCCAACCCATCCCAAAGCCATTCATGGACTCCTTCTCGGACCAAACAAAGTTTTCCTGGTTTCTCAATGGACTCGCCACCCTTTCAGCAAATGGGGTTGCTGAATTTTTCAACATGTCCAAGTGAAGGAGCACATCCACTGAGCCAAACATCGATTATGCAATCGCACATGCCAACGGGCACCATCGCAAGCCACCACCTGCACCACCAAGGACCCGCCACAACCACCACCTCACGCACAGCTCAGGGAACGAAACCATTGTTCAATGGCTTTCAGGGAAGGAATGATAGTATTGTAAAAGGCACATACATACCTTCAAAACCCCTCACTTGAGCGAGGATAACTCAATCCCAACATCCGCAAATCCATCTTTCCTTATCTTTCCAAATCAAGAACAAACTTATCAGTCGTCATTCCATCCGTTTCAATACAAAAAGGAACACAACATTAATGTTATTATATTCTATATTAAAAAGAATTTACTTGATATTAGTCGTCTATAAGAAAAAAAATTAACTTCACACTTACTAGAAAATCATTTAACTATGCTAAAATTTACTAATCTCTTGATATTTTTGGTAAAATGAAAATATATTTGTAATAATTTAACATAATACCAGACATTAATTAAAATTAAAATATTTTTAAAGGAAATAAAAGAAGATAAAAGCGTTTGTAATAAAATATTATTATTTTTCTTATAAATAAAACGAAATACTAACGTTTTGATAGATGTAAAAGAAAATAACAAGATAGATTTGATGCACAACATGATCGTTACCTTATATAAAACATCCGTCTTTTGGATAAACATATAAAAAATAAATGAAAAAAATCCCTTATATATATATATATTAAATCAATCATGTGGAATATTTTATATCATTCAAAAATTATTTTTAATAATTTTTAACAATAAAATATTTATTAATTTTATTTTTCTATATTTAACTTTAAGTATTTCCTCATATGGATTTTGCACCTGTTTTTTACTTCATATATACACTTTCCATATAAAGTCATGGCAAAAGTGGCACCTTTTAAAATATTTATTACAGAAATAATAATTTAACATACAAGATAATATATAATTAAATAACAATATAAAAAATTTACAATAATAGTAGTGTATATTTTATTTCATTGTTAAAAGGGTAATAACAATTTTTATTCTTTATTCAATGAAAATTTGAATTGTTGGTATATTACATTATTTCCATAAACGATAAAAAATATGTTTTTCCGAATTGGAAGTTGATATTATCCAATTTATAAGTTAATGTTTTTCGTATCATATTTAACAGCGTAGTTTATTTTTCAAGCGTTTTTAGTTTTGTCCAATTTATCTCTGAGCGTGTCGGAGGCAGGAACTCAACTCAACTGCTGTAAACAGCGATTATGTTAGAAAAGAAAAAGTATTAAATATAAAATAAATAGCACAAAGAAGAGAAAATATTATTATTTTATTATTATCATTATTTATAAGTGTGAAAGATGTATCTAAAACACGTCTTTCTTACTTTCTGGGTTCCTTTGCTTTCATCTTCTTAAAAACAAAACAAAGTAATGATTTTGTTTGTAAACCTCGATCCGAGGAGACAAACAGCCGCCACTCTCTAGCATCCATCCTCTGTTTATGCGGCATTTTGCAAACAACACCTTTCGCTGATTCGTTTCAGGTGAATTCCCCAAATCTCGTGCCAACATGGGGCAAGACAATCACCACAAGCGCAGCACCAGCGCCGGTTTACCCACCTCCAACGCCCGAGGCCGCGCCACCGGGATCCCCCGCGGCCGCCAGATCCAGAAGACCTTCAACAACATCAAGATCACTATGCTATGCGGCTTTGTCACCATCCTCGTCCTCCGCGGCACCATCGGCGTCAATCTCGGCTCCTCCGATTCCGACGCCGTCAACCAGAACCTTATCGAGGAGACCAACCGCATCCTCGCCGAGATCCGATCCGACGCCGACCCCTCCGATCCCGACGACCAGCAACCCTTCAACCCCAACGCTACCTTCACCCTCGGCCCCAAAATCAATAATTGGGACCAAGAGCGCCAAAATTGGCTCACTCAAAACCCTGAATACCCTAATTTCATCAGAGGTAAACCTCGCATCTTGCTCCTCACTGGTTCCCCTCCCAAACCCTGTGATAACCCTATTGGAGATCATTACCTCTTGAAGTCCATTAAGAACAAGATTGATTACTGTAGATTACACGGGATTGAAATTGTGTACAATTTGGCTCATTTGGATGTGGAACTTGCTGGCTACTGGGCAAAGTTGCCTATGATTCGGAGGTTGATGTTGTCACATCCCGAGGTTGAGTGGATTTGGTGGATGGATAGTGATGCTTTTTTTACTGATATGGTGTTTGAGCTTCCCATGTCTAAGTACGATGCTTATAATTTGGTTCTTCATGGATACCCTGATTTGTTGTTTGACCAGAAGTCTTGGATTGCGGTGAATACTGGGAGTTTTCTGTTTAGGAACTGCCAGTGGTCTTTGGATTTGCTTGATGAATGGGCTCCCATGGGTCCCAAGGGGCCGGTTCGCGAGGAGGCCGGCAAGATCTTGACGGCCAATCTCAAGGGGAGGCCGGCATTTGAGGCCGACGATCAGTCTGCATTGATATACTTGCTGCTGTCCCAGAAGGAGAAGTGGATGGATAAGGTGTTTCTTGAGAATTCGTTCTATTTGCACGGTTACTGGGCAGGGTTGGTTGATCGGTATGAGGAGATGATTGAGAAGTATCACCCCGGTTTGGGTGATGAGAGATGGCCGTTTGTGACACATTTTGTCGGCTGTAAGCCCTGTGGGAGCTATGGAGATTATCCTGTGGAGAGGTGCCTCAGTAGCATGGAGAGGGCTTACAATTTTGCTGATAATCAGGTGCTTAAGCTCTATGGTTTCAGGCATCGTGGTCTGTTGAGCACCAAGATCAAGAGGATCAGAAATGAGACTGTTACTCCTTTGGAGTTTGTAGACCAGTTTGATATTCGAAGGCATTCTACGGAAAGCAAGGGATTGAAGAGCTAGTAAGAAATGCTGTTCAATGGTGGTATTATAGACAGAAATTATTTAGAAGTGAAATTTCATTTGGGGACAGTTCACATGTAACTTCTGCTTTTTCTGTTGTCTTGGTACTTCTTTTGAGAATGTTAGGATAGAATTCTTTCGTAATTTATCTTCTTTCTTATCAGTTTGAGCAATCAGCAAACAAATTTTATTTACTCATCTGCTGTATACTGAGCTACCTTTGTATTTGGGCTTATGTGACATTAAATCAATTCACGAACTTAATATACTTCCATGTCCTCTTGATATCGTTGTGATTTGTATAACATGAGGTAACCACCACTTTCTGTTTCTGATATATTTGATCTGCAGATCTCAAATGTGTGTTTCCAAATTCGAAGAGAAAGCAAAGGAAATAAGGGTATGATATTCAACAATGGAAGTTTGTGATAATTTGTCTGAATTATGATTCGAAGTAAATTTTTATGATATATTTGGGCAATGTTTTGGATTCGTAACCTTAATGGTAACAGAGAATCCAGAATGTGAGGAGTGACATGTAACAACAGGATAAATATCATATCCCCGACGCACCAACATCTTTTAACTGCAAAAATGTTTTGTCTTGGAGCCAAAAAGGTATCATTCATAGTGACCAATAGAGCGGCTTGATAGGTGATTATCGTATCTCACGAGGCGCTGCTTTCTTGCACGTTAATTTTATCGTATTTCTTTGTCAGATGCTACAGCTTTCGTTCCGATTATACATTCTGCGCACTCTGCTGCTGTAGGTACAGAGATAAAACATTGTATTTTCTTGACGAGTTGTTTTCACCTTCCGATAATTTTTTTCTCTTCCCATTTGCGAGTAACACAGACCTGAAGAAAACAAATACTTTGGACAGGTTATCATTTATGGCTGATGAGCAAAGAATAGGAACATACTATTACTTATAATATGATACAGAAGTTCTAGTATTAGGCTATTGCCTCATTCTTTGGTACTATTTTTTTTTTTACAACCTCATTGTCATTTGTGAAAATTATATGCTTACTCCAATAATATAGAGGGTTAATGAGATTTACATAAATTTTCACTTAACAATACAGCATCAAAAAGAGTATGAAAGTACTCTTGCTGGTTTGACGGTGATGGTAACTCAACAATCTGAATTTAGTTGGATTTTTTTAAGAGATTCCTAACACCACATGACTTATCTCTGTATCCCTATCGTTTTCTCTTGCAAGTTATAATTGCAAATTGAGTCAATTCATTATTGGTGTCGCCTTCATTGTCCTAACAAATAATTGCACAGTTGTGGTTTGATTAAAATTCAACTCCTTCTTTGGTAGAGTAGAGATTGCAATGAGACCCGTAGGTTTTTTTATTATATTTGTCCCATTTTTTAAATAAAAAGTTATACTTATTATTATTTTTAATCAAATAATGTATTTATTCTGACGTGTATCTGTCTTAATTTTTATTAAATAATTTTAAAATAAATGAAAACTGAAACAAATAAAATAGAATATTAAGAACATTTTAATTTTAAAAAAGATATAAACTTTTTTGTCTTAAATAATAAATAAAAATTTAAAAGTTATAATTAGGTACATTTTAAAACAAAGTATCAAATTAACTAAAAATATTTTAATAATTAAAAATGATGACAACTATAAAAATTCAAGTATTATTCATACACATGTTCCATCCGAATATTTTAGTCAACATTGGGTATTTCCATTAATACTCGATACCAATGAATTTGGATTTACTTATCAGGAGAGGAAAGAAGGTTGTTTGATGTTGGGGTGAAGGGATGAGAAAGATGTTACATGCAAATCTACTATTTCACATCTTCATATATCACTATATATTTTCAATCAAATTACTTATCTTTCTAACCATTTCCTATTTATCTCAGTTATTTCTACTCCAACAAACAACTACACATTTAATTTTATTTCTTACTCTTTTTTTCAACTTATTTCTTCATTATTTTCTCCGAATGAAACACACCCAAGTGACCTCAGCTTTTTCCTTATGTTCTGTATATTTCATCATTGTTAACTAGGAGGATGCGCTGCAAAATTTTCTACATGTGATTAACAGTTCAATTTTTTTATTGCATGGCTTTTATTTTGAATAAAAGTATAGGAAGTCAAATGAAAAACCGTAATTCAGCCTGAAAATATATTAAACTATGTAGAATGACAAGTTCTATGGCTTGCATCTCAAATAAATTAAATAAAAAAATGGGATTTTCCAAAAAGCTCACCAAATATGGTGTCATTTAGTTGACATCAAGGACCTGAACAAATTAAACATGCGCTGAACATCTATAGCACAAAGAACTTGGTTGAGTAACCATTAGTACAGTTAAGAGAATTCAGCCATTTCCATGCTGATCTAGTCATTGACGAATCATGAGAAGTGGAGAACTTCCTTCTTCAAAGTTGGGACTTCAATTCATCAGCCATTTGCTTTGCAGATGTTCAGTCACTCAGCTGTAGCAGGAACATGTGCGAAGAATCATGATTAGTTCATCTGTCAATTACAACCTAACTCTCACATGCAGAATACAAGCAAATTGAAGACATGCACACGTAAGCAGTGATATTTCAAAATAGAAAGATTAAAGCGGCATCACTGTAGGGTGACGCTCTTGTTCACTGTTCCTTCTGAATGTGAGCTACCAACCCTATTCACAACCTGTAGGCAATCACTACTCCACTTTAGCAGCCACAGCTTTATGACGATCGATTAGTATTTCGTTCATTTGTGCAATCTGGTTCAATAGTTGGGCAATTTTCTGTAAACAGAGGTAACCAGCAGTTACAAACGAAGCCAAAACAAAGGAGGACTAGCTAACCGAGTATTAAAAAGTGTACATATTCAAGAGCATGAATCAAAAGAAATGAGAGAAAGAAAACATAAATACATTTGCATAGACCTTGTTTAACCCCCTCTCCTCGTTTGGGCAAACAAGGTCAGGTCATTCTTTATTGTAAATTTTCTCCATTCCATTTGCTATATGACTCCTGAACCTTTCTTACCTTGCCACTGTAAAAAATTGTTCTGACCTTAAATTTCTTAACAATGTTAGGTTCACTTCAATCCAAATATTGTTAGTTTTAACTCCCATGGATTTTCATTGTTTTATTCATTAGAAGGAAGATAAAGGTGTTCACAAATTTATATTTTAACCTTGATTCTTAACCAATTTGAGGCTTTTTAGTGGAATGAAACAAAGCAATCACATGATTAATGCAATATAAATCCCATGCCACACAACAATAGGCGATTGTTGTCTCCTTCCGTTTTTTATAGGCTTAACTATACTATGGTTAACTAATACACCCAAAAGAGCTAACATGAGCTAAAACCCATAAAATGGGGAAATTTTATGAAAGAAAAAAATAAAATTAACGAACCTGTTCCTTTTGCTTGACGATGGAGATGAGACGAGCTTCATTGGGTGTGAGGGTTCTCTTCTTCTTCGTGGCGATGATGATCCAGCAGAACATTAACAGCGCCGCAGCGGGAACCCCAATTGACCAAATTACCCCTTTGTTCCTGAAAGAGGAAAGCTTGGAACGAATGATCTGGAGGGCGATACTGGTCCAGCCGCGAATCCGAGAATGGAAGGGTGAGGAAGAAGGAGGTGATTGGGGGGTGTGGTTGTCTGAATGTGGTGAGAGAATTTGGAGGTTTTCGTGGTGAATTGGGGGAAATACCAAATCGTCCTTGTTATCGTGGATTGACCAATCATTTTGATTTGGAAGTGGTGGAAGTTGAGGATCCACATTCCCCATCATGCTTCTTCATTCAACGAAGCAATCACAATTTCTTACTTTCTCATTTTCTTTAATTCATTTCATCAGTTCTCGCTGCACTCCATTGTAAGGTTCTTTGCAAAATTTTAAATGTCTAACATGTATAAATTATTTCTCACTCGATTGAAGATGCACAATTTATGCTAATTAAATTATAGATAAACGTAAGTTACCCTAAATATTATATTATTCCATATATAATTCAGATTCAGATAATTATAAGTACTTTTACGGATTATCGATGATTTCAACATTATACTTTTTTTCTTAAAAAAAATATTTTACTTTTCAAACAAAACAGACAATGATTCTTTAATTTCCACGTAAATTTTATTGGATTAAATAGTTGTATGGATTCCTAAAAATTGAAATTAATACATTTTTTAAATTTGATTCAATTAATTTTTTTATATTTAGAAATATATAGATTTTGTAAGGACTTGGATTTCAGTCAGCAAAAGGGATGACAAGTGGCAAAAGATGAGAGGTTGAGTACTTTAAAATAAAATTACATTAGTTTTGAAACATTGATTTTTAACTCATTCCTCTTGTCTGAGAAATCATTCCTCTTCCTGCAAGCTCTCTCCTCCTCCTATATCTTCTCCCTTTCCATTCTTTACACTGAACCATTAAATTCTCGATTAGGTGCCGCCCCAACGATCACAAAGTAGCGGGTCTTGCTCTTAGTCGATCCTTTTCTCTAATCAGAACCGGTAAGAAAACCCCCTTTCTCATGTGCCCTAGGGTTGTAAGCATGTGATTGAACTTGTTGCATGCAACCCATTTCGTTTTCTTCCATAATCTAGCTTCTATTTGGTGCTAAGATTCGTTTTCTATCATCAATTGATGATTTATAGGTGATTCTAACATTTTGAAAGTGCAAGCAAGTGGTCTAGGGTTCCTACTTGAGCTTGGTTGTCTACACTAGAGGTAAGGGGAGCTAGTTCTTCTTTTTCGATTTAGTGTATGACGTGAATGCATGATGATTTCAAATTGGTATGTTGTTGGAAGCATAATTTTGAATTTTGCTAACTTGAAATGCATGTATGGAAGTGTGAGTGTTACGTGAATTTGGTGATTGATGTTTATAAACTGTTTGGGATGACTTAGAGTGATGAATTATGTATGTTGGAACTGTTTTGGTGTGTAAAATTTGTGTGGTGTTGATAGGAAGGAAATCAAGTGTCTTAAGGTCACTTTTTGGTCATTTTGGAGGAAGTGAGGTAGTGATTTTGAGTAAATGAGGTTTGTCATGTTTTTGGACTGTGGGGACAGTTTCACCCACTGTATTGTGACTTGTTTGAGTCACTAATTTGGTCAAGATAGGTGCAAAGTGGTAAGAATCAAATTTGGGTCCCTAAGTTGTTGAAGTTAGTGTTTGGGGCTGAAAGTGAACTTTAATCACTTAAAAATGGTAGTAGAAATGTTTAAAATAATTTGGATAAGTTTAATTAAGTCTAAAACGAGAATTAAGAGTCTAAGAAGTTGAGAAAAGTGGTTAGAAATGGCCAAGGGAGATTCTGATACAGTCTGCAGAATTCTGAGAATTCTGCAGAATTAAATTCTGCAGAATTAAATTCTGCAGAATGTGCAAACTGAGCGTTCGTCCCTGTCGGAGTTGAACGCTCGGTCATGCCATGTGCTGAGTAGCGTTCGGTCAGTTGAAGGTTTAATTAGCGTTCGGTCAGGGCTGAATTAGTAGCGAGCGTCCATAAGTAGTAGCGAGCGTTCATATTGGAGGCGTTCGACCTAGTGTTTGATGTCCGTCCAAGGGTGTATGACGTTCGTCCAAACAGTGTCCGTCCAAGGGTGTATGACGTTCGTCCAAACAGTGTCCGTCCAAGGGTGTATGACGTTCGTCCAAACAGTGTCCGTCCAAGGGTGTATGACGTTCGTCCAAACAGTGTCCGTCCAAGGGTGTATGACGTTCGTCCCAACAGTGTCCGCCCAAGGGCTTTTGACGTTCGTCCAAATAGGGTTCGTCCAAGTGCTTTTGGAGTTCGTCCAAACAGGGTTCGTCCATTTAAGTGGTGGTGTTTTCTGTTTTATTTCCTCTCATTCCAGTAAGCTATGTTATTTAAATATTTCAGTTACAATTTATGAATGCATTTTCATGTGATCCAAATTGGTTGAAAGTGTGTGGTTATAAGTGGTTTATGATGTACATTGTCGATCCAAAAGGAATATCATGACATTTAAAATGGTCGGATTTAATCGGAAATTAGATCTCTCGGTGGGATCAGTTAGTGTATTGAATGAATGTAAGAGGCTTCCATATGGGGGTTATCCCTAACACTCCAACGGTCTTTCATTCTCACTTAGAGAGGAGTGACGCGTGTGGTGGGAGTAGTGGGAGGTCCTAGGGTAGACGCTATCACTGGAGGTCTATTCCGCGGTAACGGATTAGCCTTGTGTATGGTCGGGTGGAACCCCTCGGCAATGGCTTTGCAAAGCAGTAGAGGCCATCACAAGTGCACAACCCGCCCCAGCTCTACATACATTCTATGTCCGGACGTGTCTAGAGTCTTAACATGATAGGATGCTTGTCTTGATGAGTTTTATGAAATAAATGCTAATGTTTATGATGACTTATGTGTATGGATATTCTGGTAAATGCTAGATTGGTTGAAAATGAATTGTATGATTGTTTGAGACCTAGCTCACCCTTGCATTTGTATGTGTTGCATGTGTTTGCTTTCCCTCTTGCGTTGATCATCCAATCCTTTGGATGTGAGCAGTAGGTGATGATGTACCTTTGGAGCAAGCTTTGGAAGTTGAGGAAGACCCAGCACCTAGTGCTTAGGATTTCTACTAGCTCTTATGTTATATAGTCTTCATTTTGAAAGACTTCTAGACTTCATTTTATCATGATCCGTCATTTCGGGAAACTTTTTAGGTCTCTTTAAAATTTCATTAGTCTTGTATTTTGGAGAATTATGAACTTGTACTTAAGTTTTAAAACTTCTCAGCCAGACTTGGATAGCTGTACTCCTTAATTCTATCTATTGTGTACCCTTAACTGCTTTCTATTATTATAATCGATGCATTCTACATATATACATTGCTATATATTTTGGGATGTCACAGATTTAATCTTTTAAATAGTTTTTACTAAATTTAATTAATATTTTAAACACAATTTATAATAATATTTGAATTATTTATTCAATTTAATACATATAATATTTAAATGAAAATATGTCGTAATTAAAATATTATAATAAAACGTTAAATAAATTTAATAACATTTATTTAAGATGATTAAATATACTTATTTCTAAAAATAGAAAAGTGAGTTAGTTAAAATTTTAAAAATGAATTAATTTTAATAAATTAAGAAAAAAAACATGTTTAACTCATCTTATTTTTCTTCTTCGTATGTTTAATGCCACAAAATTTATTTATAATAAATTGGTGGTATTTGATTATTCAATCATAATAATACAAATTTATTTAAATTGGTGCATTCAAATTTTAAATAATATTTGGTTACATTCAAGTTTGTATCAAATTAAAATTATTTCCTTTTTGAAACCTGTGTTGTTTATTACAACCCAAATGTAATGAAAACAAACAAAACTGAGTCATATTATATAATCTGATCGAATTATGTAAATTATTTCCTTTTTGAAACCTAATTATGTGAATTTATATATTTTTTAATCGAATTTCATAATGAGATGGAGTCCTCAACTAGATTTCAGAATATGGTGTATGACCCGGATTTCATATACCTCATATAATAATAATTTATTTATTCAATATATATTTTATAGGGGTAAAGTAGGAGCTATAGAAAACTTTTGGGTGCAGAAAGCAAAACAAAACAATCGGTACACGAAGAAACGCCAGAGAACGGACTATTATCCAATAATGGGTGTTTCACCCTACAGCTTCAAGGATTTCACCTGCATTTTCAAATTCCAATTTGTCCTCTAATTAATGATGTTTCATGAATATTATAATGATAACGGTATTATTAATTATTTATAATCTTATTATCATATATTAAAAAAAATAACATTTGTATTGTGCTTTTAATTTTAATTTATGCTAAAAATTTAAAAAATTTAATGACAAATGAAATTAATAAAACGTGTGCTTATTCAAAAATGAAAAACATATAAAAGTTATTATTATGAGAAACAAGAATAAGTATCCGATCTCGAAATCCGATTTTTCTTAAATCAGATTTCGAGATTCAATGTTTTTCTGATACAGTTTTTTTTAATTATATTATTTATAAATATTTATTAGATTATTTTAAAACGTTTTATTATATTATTTCTAAATGTTTAATTAGGTATTTTGTATGCATTAATTTAATTTATAAAAAATAAATTTATTTAAAATTGATAAATTTATTTAAAAATGATATGAAAAATTTAAAATATCTTTTAGGTAGTGTTAAGTATTATTAATTTATTAAAATAATTTAAAATAAATATTAATATTTACAAACAAAATTATTTAATTCATAATTAATTCAAATATTTATATATTTATAAAATCTAAATATTTCATTAAAAAATAATTATATATCTTAAAATTATAAAACAAGATATTTTAATGGAGATTGAGAATTCTAGGTAAAGATTCTTCTACTTTTATTAAAATTTAATCACTGTCTTAATGGAAGATATTACACATATTTTAAAAAATTTTTAGAAAATTTTGGAGGTACGGTGAAACGCTGTGGAGTAATTACCTAAATGGATCATCAAAGACCAATGTTCCAAAAGAGGTTTGAAAGACTACTTCACTCTTCACCTTCAAACATTTTAATATGCACCTCTAATTTTCAAAAATAGTATTAGGGTTAATTTTTTTCATCGAATTTCGAAATCGGATGAAGAATTTTTTTTTCATCAAATTTCGAAATCCGAAAATTTTTTCTTTTTAAATTTTATAGGATCTCAAAATCTGATAAGAAAATGAAAAATCTTATATTGAATTTCGAAATCTTATAGTACAAAATGTGGGATGTATGATTTTTTGAATTGCAGAGAATAATTTTTAAATTTTAAAAAATTATAGGTGGAGGAAGAAATGATAAAAAATGCAGGGTAAACAAGTCTTTAGAAAATTTAGAACCCTTCAACATTGAAGCATTCTTAACACGTGAGAAGGTAAATAAGCTTGTGACCAGGATGACAAAACAAACTAGGCCATAGATCAAATTTTTATTATTGAATATAAAATATAATTTGTATATTAAAAATACTTATTTATCATAAATTCGAATCATAATATTATATATTTAAAAATATGATTTTACTATAAATTTTAATCACATAAAATAAATATCCATGTTGTGGAATGTATAATCTAAATGATACTATTTCTTAAGAGCAATGATCATTTATGTCTGGATGCATAGCATCATGCGAAAACATAATTTTTTGTTTGTAAACAGATTCTAGTTTGGATGTTACTCGGTTTGTACTTGCTGATTGATGAAATCTGAAAGTATTTTAGGAGAAACGACCATGGTTAGGTCCAACGTTCTACCGATTCTAACAACCTTTCTAACATGCAACAATACTTTCTTCTTCTCCCTCTCTCTCTCGCTACAAACAAAACACCTCTCTTCTGTTCCTCCAACTGCTGCATGCACCCTCTCCATACATAAAACCATCTTTATTTCTTCCTCTTTTTCATGCTTTATCTTCACCCTTCCACCACCCTCATTGTCCAACCTCAGCAATGGACGTAGAGAACAAAGGAACCAGACTCAAACCTACGTTTCTATTATTCCTTGTCATTCTTCACCTTTTCTTTTCCACCCTAGCCAAATCTTCTTTCACACCTCATGTTAACTATCTCCTTGATTGTGGCTCCTCCCACCCCACTCAGCTCACAGATGGAAGAACCTTCAAATCTGATCGTGAAACCACTTCTCTCCTAGCCACAGCCGAAGATGTGCAAATATCACTTTACTCAAATCTCTCCCCTTCTGTTCCTTCTTCATTGCTTCCTTTGTATCAAACTGCAAGGGTTTTTCAAGAGGAATCCACCTACTCCTTTTACATATCCAAAACTGG
This sequence comes from Vigna umbellata, assembly GCF_029865625.1. NCBI lineage: Eukaryota > Viridiplantae > Streptophyta > Magnoliopsida > Fabales > Fabaceae > Vigna > Vigna umbellata. The sequence goes on from NC_142165.1 coordinate 98,700,959, forward strand.
TAGACTTTGGGTTCGCCTTTACTTCTTCCCTCTCTCTAACCCTTCCTATAACCTAACAACTGCTGTCTTCTCTGTCCAAACTAATCACCATGTGCTCCTGCACGAGTTCTCCGCCAGGAACAATGACTCACCTGTTTTCAAGGAATACCTTGTTAACGTTTCTGATAGTAGATTTTCCCTCAAATTCAAGCCCAAGAAAGGCTCCTTTGCGTTCATCAATGCAATTGAGGTTGTCTCAGTCCCCGACGCTCTTATTTCGGATTCAGCAACTGCACTTTCCCCACTTGGTGAATTCAAAGGCTTGTTCAATTCTGCTCTTGAAGTATCCTACAGAATAAACGTTGGTGGTCCCACCATAACTCCTGACGACGACACTTTGGCAAGAACATGGGAAACTGATGGTTCATACAACATCTTCCCACAGGGTTCTGAGACTATTTCTGTCTCCAAAAAAGGCATAAAGTATCCTGATACTAGGGTTACACCTACGATTGCTCCCAACTTGGTTTATGCAAGTGCTGTACACGTGAAGAACGCTACATTCATGCTACCGAATTTCAATCTCAGTTGGATGGTGAACGTGGATAGGAGCTACTCTTATTTGATAAGAATGCATTTCTGTGACATTTTGAGCAGGAGTCTTAATCAGTTATACTTTAATGTGTACATCAACGGGATTGAGGGTGTATCAGCTTTGAATCTATCATCGCAAACCAAAGCTCTAGCCACTGCTTTTTACCAGGACTTTGTGTTAAATGCACGGGATATCACAAACGGTTCCATTTTGGTTCAGGTGGGACCGACCAATCTCCCACGTGGCCCGACCGATGCAATTCTGAATGGATTTGAGGTGATGAAGATTAGCAACATCGCAGACAGCTTGGACGGTTTATACTCTGTTGATGGGAAATACAAAGGGCCATGTTCAACAACCATGGAAATGAAAATTTTGGCTTATGTTGGAATTGCATTGGCTGTGACAACAATTCTGTTGCTAGTAATAACTTGCATAAGGTGGAAAAAGAGGCCTCAAGGTAGGGAAAATCATAACAGGTTCTCATCAAGCCCCCTTCCTGTCCATTCCCCTATATCGTGTTCAAGCAAAAGCAGTTGTCGAGGGTCAACAGCATCCAGTTCCCGCAAGAGCAATAAACACGATCATCGTGTCACCCCACAAGGGCCCAAAAGGTTCTTCCCCTTTAGTGAAATGCGACAAGCCACCAATAATTTCGAAGAGAAAAGAGTAATTGGTGTTGGAGGCTTCGGGAAAGTGTATCTTGGAACGTTGAAAGATGGGACAAAGGTTGCCATAAAACGAGGAAGTGGTAATTCAGAGCAAGGCATCAATGAATTCAGAACAGAACTGGAAATGCTGTCAAAGCTACGCCATCGCCACCTTGTCTCATTGATAGGTTTCTGTGATGAAAACTCAGAGATGGTTCTTGTGTATGAGTACATGGCTAATGGCCCTTTTCGTTCTCACATCTACGGGTTCGACCTGCCTTGTTTGTCATGGCAAAAGAGGCTTGAAATATGCATTGGTGCAGCTCGTGGGTTGTACTATCTCCACACTGGCGCAGCTCAAAGCATCACACACCGTGATGTGAAGACAACAAACATACTCCTAGATGAGAATTACGTGGCCAAGGTTTCTGACTTTGGTTTGTCAAAGGTTGTCCCAGATGAAGCTCAAGTTAGCACAGCAGTGAAGGGTAGTTTTGGGTACCTTGACCCTGAGTACTATAGGAGTCAACAACTAACTCAGAAATCTGATATATACTCTTTTGGGGTAGTCCTATTTGAGGTATTATGTGCTAGGCCAGTTATTTGCCCAACACGTCCAACAGAAGAGATTAACTTGGCTGAATGGGCAAAGAAACAGAATAGAAGAGGATTGGTGAATGAAATAATTGATCCACGTATTGGTGTTACTATGAATCCTCAATCACTCAGTGTTTTTGTGGAAATTGCTGAGAGATGTTTAGCAGACTGTGGTGTTGATAGGCCTAGCATGGGGGATGTGTTGTGGCATTTGGAATACGCGTTGCGCCTACAAGAAGCTGCCTCACGGATTGATGAAGCTGAAGATAAAAGGGCAATATAGGCACAAACGAGGATCTGTATTTTCTGAGATAGAGTTAAATACATAGGAATTAGAAAGAGGTTCAAAGTCAAAGTGACTGCTATTGGATTTGGAGTCAGGAACTTTAGTTTTAGTGTAAGAGCCTACTCTTTTATTTTCTCCCTACTTTCTTAATTGATCGTGGTGCAAAAAAAATCAACAATATGAAAAAATTTGTATCTCCATTGTGATTTTTGCTAGGCGCATAATATAGCAAAACGTTAACAAAAGTATATTAAGTATATACCCTTATCACTTTCACTTTATATTAAAAAAGTATCTTATATTTAGATAAAGAATTTTTTTACTTTGAACACATCAAATATATTTAATTTGAATCCATATCATTTCATATTGTTTCATTCTAAATATTTTGTTTCAATAAATTAATTTAAACTTATTGAATTTTAATTTTTTAATTTGGATAGAATATTCAATTATTAATGTATAAAATTATTTAAATATCAAATAATCATAGTTAATGTTAATTGAAGGCAATATTTAAAAAAAGAAAAAAAACTTTAAACAAACTAATGACGATAATAATATTAGTATCAATAATAATAAAAATAATCACCTAAGATATTAAAAGTCAATAAAATAAATCTAGTTTCCATTCTTAAAAAAATAGCATCCATATTGTCAGATAAAATCCTTGTTAATATAGTGCTTTACAAAATAAATAAAAAATAATTAGAATAATAATAGCCACCCTTATCATGTTTGAGTCTTACGTTGACGACTACCAAATCAAAATAACCTAGGGATTATATAAAATTTTCTCTGTTTTTCTATGATGATATGGCTTTTAGCCTTTTGAATACACATATATATCTACTGAAAAATAAAGATAAGTTACACACAAAAAAAAACTGCAATGTGCATTATAATAATCTTTTTCATTGTACTAACCGATTCAATTATATAAAATCTAACAAATTATTATAGGGATAATCCCTCCCTAAAATTGATATAAGTTCAAGTATTTTTAAACTTTTTGATAAATAGATTAGCGACTTATAATCTTCACTCTTGCAAACAATTTAATCAATAATTTTTTGTTTTCAAAGACTTCTTAACAAATAAAATTTTACATCAACATGTTTTCTTCTTTCATGATGTAAGACTAGATTTTTTTGACAATTTGATTGTTAGTAGCATTTTTCATGTACCTACTAATCACACTCACAAAACACATTAAGCCTAGCCTAATTGCATAAGATACATTAGAGCATTTTTTTCAAGAACATTCATTTGTTCGTTATGTTACAATGTGTGCACATCTTGTTAACAAATATCTTCACACTTTCAAAGTTGTTGATAATTGATTCTCTAGAAAAAAAAATTATACTCACCAAAAAAACTTGAAATTGCTACCTCTACTCTTTCAAATCCATGATACTTCTTTTTTAAATCTCAAATATCCTTATATGTTTCTTTATTTATAATTATTTTCATAATAGATTGACTTGAAACAAATATTTTTTTTTTCAAACATTATTGCATCTAATTCGTTTTTTTTTTTGTTTATCAATGAACACTTCATTTTTTTTGGTACATTATGTTTAATTACTTGCTAGTACCTTAGTACCTTGGACCTTAGTAAATCTTTCATCAGCATACAGAATGATCATACTAACCATCAAAACAAAGAATTTTGGTTACACAAAGAATGTTTTACTTGTCACTATTACAAAATCTTGTTTTTATACCAGGACTAAAATATTTTCTCTCTTTTTCTATATTTCTTTATCTTTTTTTCATTCATTCATAATGATACAACGTTTTAAATAGACATATTAGAAACTAATAAACTAAAAATTAAAAAAGTAAAATAAAGATAAACAACACAAAATATTGCAATATGCACCAATATATTAACGTTCTAATTAGACAATAATTAATGCTTGATATGAACGTTCTCAATTTCTATTTTTAAGTAAAATTTGAAATTCCCTATTTTTAATTAATCTAATTAATTTAATAACTTTTTGAATTCTAATTATTTCTAAATTCCTTACCCACAACATAATTTATTGTATAATACTTCAAACTATTCTTACAAATGAATTTGACCTCTTAACATTACCACTTGTATCCCATATTTTCACTTGAGTTAAGGAACTCTAAAAATATTCTAGTCCGAATTAATATTTCATTGAAAAAATAACCATCCAAAAAGTCTTGTAGACCCATGAGGCCGTAGGACAGAACAGTATTTCATTTTGCACGTGGTAAGAATATTGCTATTACTTCCTGCACCTCATCAGATTGCTTTCGCCACCCTATCATTTCTGAAAATTATTTTCATAAATACAATAAACACTGGATTATTTTTTTTTTTTGGAAAACAATTTTCTCCTTGATGGGATATAGGAAGCAATAGCCAAAAATATTTGCACTTAAAACTGTTTAACATATCTTGATGTTAAGACTTATTTCATTTTGCATCCAACATATTTTGTGGTTACTTTTAATAAACAATTTACATTCACAAAAAATCTATTAAAAAATAATTGAGAAATGAGCTTTACATCTTGCAAAATACACTTTTCTGGAGAAGTAATTGCTACAAAGGAACATTTTCTAGGGAGATATACTAAAAAGATTTAATATCAATAATCAAAAGTCATGTAAAAGATTATAATATTATCTTCCATTTAAGATGATCAAATCTTTGCATATTCGATCATACGTACTAACTGGAGAATCACTGACCTTCGTGTTCACAGTAACAGTGCCCTCCCAGAAACAAATACAGTTGTCAAAGCTATTGATAGTGTTAAAACACAGTATTTAAATAAAATACTCCTCACTTCACAAATTGCTTTTACAGTGCAAATTGTTAAATTTAAATCACTTTGTAAGAACGACTCCAACCTTGGTCATCATTACTAGAATATGAACTTTTAATATTAATTTTTTTATCCTAAGAAAGTTATATGATTCTTACATAAATTTCTATAACGATTAATAATAATAAATAATAAATAATTAAAATATGAAACAGAAATTAACCATATATTCTAGCTTAATGTTTGTGCTGAATGAACAATAGGTTAATGAATGAATTTGTCAATGAGCCTCAATTAAAAAATTGGCAAGAGTTGAATATGACACTCTTTATGCAACTAGTTGAGTATCTGCAATAAATGGTACATTCCAGTGCCGTTACGCATCACTTCTTTTTCCACCATACATATATTAACACCACTTAAATATATGTTAAAATGTCCCAAACACATTCAAATATCTCCATCTCAAAATGCTAATTATATATTTTTCTTCACCATCACGAAAACTTGCTAGATTTTACATTTCAAGCATTGTTCAGTGTGATCAGTAGGTCTAAAATTGAAAGGATGAGCATAGAACATAAATTCTTTAAAAAAAAATAGCATCGGAAAAGGTTGGCGAATTATGTCAACTTCGACCCTTTATGTCTGTCAATATTTTTTAGATTGGTTTTTAGACAAACATGATATATAAAATAGACTGATTAAATTAATTTTGAACTATAAATAAAAGGAACCGACACTTTGTTTAGTGTAAATATAGTGGTATTATTATGATGCTAATTTAGTCTAAAATATTTTTTGTCTTCTTAATGTTTCCCTTTTCTTTTTCCTCTACATAATAAGAGAGAGAGGTCCCTAGCCAAATGTCAATTATTTTATATTCAACCACCTAACTGCAATTAAATTTCAGTTGAAATGTCAACAAATATGTTGACATCTTAACAAGGAAAGAAAGTATAACTAAAATACTTAATCCGGTTTAATGAGATAATATTCCTTTGGCCCAGTAACATATATTACTCCATTGAACAACTTGTACCCAAAATTAACGTCAAACTAGTTTGGGTCACCAACTAAATTGTTCTTACTCACTCCATTTTCACTATTCATTCTTTTCATTTGTCATCAATGACCTCAACGATGATACAAAAGCTTAACCCAACCCTATCCACATCGATCATATCCTAATTCTATAGCCTTCCTCTCACATCCAATTTCTGTGGCATTTTAATTTCTCATGAATCATTGGTTATGTGTGATAATGCATGTGATTTGACGTTAAATTGTTCGTTTAGATTTATAGATTTATAGACGTATCATATTGCTAAGGGGTCCCTTTCCTCTAATAATTGTTGAGGGAAATGGAACCATTTCTATATATCTTACTAGTATAATTGATATTCATATTTTTCTTTTTTGTTAATTAATATTATGGTATGGCTTTCAAGCTACGTATTGGTCACTTATTATACAATGTGAAAAAGGGCCAAAAGTCGAAAATTGGGGTGATGGTCCTACCTTGAGTGGTATGTACCTCAAATATCTGGTTGATAACAATTTTCATTGTATGCATGTTACGGCAACTCGGATTAAATTTTATGCTCCTTCTTCATCAAGTAATAGATTTTACTTTATATTTTCCACTCATGTCATAAATTGCTCTTGAAATTTTCTAATGACGCTTTAATTACAAGGATAATGGTGGGCCAACATCGAGTGTTTCATAATTCAGCTTGTGATAATTTCTATTATATTTGTAGGAGTCCGAAAGGGGTTGTGGCCAAAATGATAATATACCAAATAATGTGCAATTTAAGCAATCTAGAAAGAGAAGAAGCTGCTCTCATGATGAAGACAAAAACAAAAGACCTTTAATACCATATTCCAATTTGGCTTATTGCTAAATGGCAATAAATTAAATGTTGACACCCTCTTAAACCAGACGGTGGGATTCGAAGAACACAAAGCAAAAAGCACAATGTTTCCAAAGCATCTGGTAAAAACAAAGTCCAAACACTTCCACCTTATGGCAGTGGTTAGATTGTTCTTGTTGGCCTATCTATTTATTCAAAACACCAACCCTTAAACTCTCTAACCTACCATTGCCAAAAGAAAAGGCAAAACTCATTTAAGAAAAAGGTAGGACAGAAAAAGAAACACCAACACCTGACTCTTAGTACTTTTGATGAGTAATATAGAGTCCATTTTGGTGAGAACTGAGAAGCCACCCAACTCCTCCCTCATTTCCTCCCCCTCTCCCTCTAGTGGCAAGCTTCCAAAGGAACAACTCCAAATGGAAGTTTCATGCAAGATTCTCAGAAGATCAACTCACAGTTTTCTCCGAAACTATCATTACTTCACCTCAACAGCAGCTTTTCTAGCATTTCCTTTCTCAGCTTCTATACTCCTCTCTCAGGCTGTAGTCCCAACCCCTTCATCTCTCTTGCCTCAAATCTACACTCGCCTAAGGATTCTCTTTGATGCTGCTGGCTTCCCTTCATCTTCACAGTTTTTTACCATTCTCAACCTCAAGGTTTCTCAAACAATCACTTCTTCAATCTTTACCCTTCCTTTCACCCTCACCTTTCTCCTCGTTGCAAAAGCATTCATAATCCAGGCTCTCAATCACAACAAACCAACTTTGCAGCCTTCCTTCAGTTCAGTTCTATCCCTTTACAAGCCCCTCCTCCATACCTACTTCTGCAACTGTTTCTTGATTCTCTCAGCAAATGCAACTACTTTTGGTCTCATGTTTTTGGCCTTCGGCTTCGTTGAAAGATTTGGCTACTCTTCCCCCGGTAACCTCATCCTCTTCATGTCAGTAGCTGGAGCAGTTCTCTTTTCTGTGATTCTGGCCAATGCTCTTGTCATATGCAACATGGCACTGGCTCTATCTGGCATGGAGGGACATGGTGGGTACTTTGCAATTCTTAAAGCTTGTCTTCTCTTAAGGGGAAGGACATCAATGGCTTTGTTCCTGGCACTTCCTGTCAATGTGGCACTGGCAGCCATTGAGGCCTTGTTCCAATTCCGGATTGTAAGGCCCTATCATATTGCTGGAATGGCAGGGCCTTGTGTGGCTTTGGAGGGGATTTTCATTGCTTACCTCTACTCGATCTTCATCATCCTTGACACAATTGTCAGCTGCATATTCTACAAAAGCCTTAAGACAGGATCGTGGATCCATCAGGAGGACAAATATTTGTTCAGGATTGAATTCCCAGATGAGGACCAGTACGGTTACACGAGCACCAAGGAACTACCTTAAGTAGCATATGGTGGCAAGTTATTAATTTGGTTAAGGTTTTTCTTCGCGTTTCATGAGGGAGAAGGATCGACCAGTTATTTTAAACTGAGTACAGAAGGAATTTACTATTCATTGATGTTGCTTGAAGGAAATCAAGCAACTTTGAAGACATAAAGATTTTCAATTGAGCGACCTCGGCTCAACCATGTGCAAAGCCAAAGAAGTTAGACTCTCAGACACCATTTGATATAAATGAAATGCAATTATGTTATATTCTCATACTATATCTTTTGTTTTAATCTCTTTTACATTGTAGATTAGCAACTAGCAATCTTTTACAGTGTGAATAATACAAATGCCTCCCTTTGCCTTCTCTGTGTGCAACTGTCTCTGGTTTTCTAGTGTTTATTCATCGAATGAAAAATCAACAATGGTTTCTCGGACTTTTGTACCCAAGAACTAGCCTCAGCCTCTTAACTCGTGAAGATGCAAGCTAGGATGAGAATGTATATCCCTCCCTCACCACTAATACCATCCTTCCACAGACATAATTAAGCAATTGTATTTGTACAAACAAGAATCAGGGCGGTGCTAAATTCAATCAAACAATCTTGAATGACCACGTCAAATGAAGTGACACTATCTCTGAATTTTCTCTGTTATTCATATCAATCCAATATTGCAAATTTCTTGAACTCCTGGGAGAACTGAAAAATGAAACTAGCATTTCTAACTGACCTGCTCCTCTTATGTTACAGTAACAAGCATACTTTCTAGGATCTCACGAGGCACAACACAACTGCATAATTTCATAATCTTGGTCTGGCCCACGATTCCTATCATGTGATGAATCACCTAAAAATTTAAATCTTATGATACATGCATGGATTGAAGGGAGAGGTTCCATATATGGAATACCAACTCAGATGATTCATTGTTTTTAGTTGTTGTTTTTTTTTTAATTTGCTTCTACCATTTCAGACAAGGAATTTGAATTTTTTTGGAGGATAGGAACTTGAAATATTTTATAAGCGCTAAGGTTAAATTAAAAAGAATTGGAAGAGCATTACTAAAAACGCATTATCACGCAAATGCATTCCTATTGTTTCTAATATAAGGATTTCAAACTGGCACATCCTCGTTTCATATACTCACTCCATTTGATTATTTTATTATTCTATTTTGTTCTTTAAAAAAGATTAATTAATATAAACATATATAGTCAATTAATAATACTATAGTTTTTTATGCTATCGATTAATAAACATATATAGTCAATATACAAATAATTTGTAATTAAATGGCAATATAAATTGTTACATCATATATTATTTAATTTTGAAATAAATGTTTCACATTCATGTTTTCTGATTTTGTTTTGCAGCCTTAAGTCGTTTTCCACCTGAAGATAATTACAAGGAGCAGCATTATATATGATTTATACAACATATTTGAAGCTATTTTCATTCGGTCAAAATCTTCTCATTCCATATGATTCATGATTAACAATTAAAAAATTAGCCTCGTGATTCACAATTAAGAATAATAATATTGGTTACAATACAGGGACCTGATTTCTACCTTCTCTCTTAACCTGACAGCTATACAACATTTTGTCGAGGGTACCTATCAAAATCTCTATGAAAAAGGGAGCTAATTTCTATGTTACACGAGAAAGAATTGAATCCTAAAGGAGAGGGATAGAGCTTTATACAAGGTGTCATGGTACTACGGTTGGGGTTGGACTATGGTGCTTCACAAATCCAAAAGGCAACTGCTGTGGTGCCACAAAAAATATGAAGTGAATGATGCATGCCAATGGCTGTTCTACTGCCATAATATAAGACATGCCCTGCTACAAAAATTCTTCTTGAACCAACATTTACAGTATACACTGGACGCATATAATCACAGTACGCATCCACTCTGCATCTACATCTGGGAATTTGCAGGGTATTCTCACAAAAATTATCAGTTGGCCACATAAATCCCATTTCAACAGCATGCCATCAAAGAATCAACTCTCCTAAGCCTGTTGTATTTTCAATTCCACAGGATGCAGGCTTTCATTATTCCAAGCCAATGTATCAGCTTGAAAGGCTAATTGCCACATCATCTTCATCATCATCATTGAAAGGGAGAGGCTTCTTTACTGATCTCGGAAGCATTCCCCTTGCTCGGGTACATTCCTGCTCTTTGGCAAGAGTGTGATGTTTGATGCAAAGGAGCAGAAAATCCAGTCGTCAACTATCTTTTGCACCCTTTTTTGTCAAGTTAACGCCCTTAGCCTTTTCCATTTCAGCCTCCTTCTCAGCTTTCTTCTTCTCTAACTCTGCTTGTTTGCAATTTTCTTCATGTGCTTTCCGAAACAACCTTATAAAATTTAGCAGGGTTGTAGTAACTGCAATTGTTAAACCAACCAATAACAAGTTAGCTTGAGTATAACAGAAAATGCGAGAATGTATTTCTGTTATGTTTGTAAAGCCTTTTCAAACATAACAGAAATACATATGACTGATGAAACTTCTTTACATTTAGATTTTCCCTCTATTTAACTAGTTCTGTTCTGTAGCAGTGCTTACACATGGATCCAACGAGGAAAGGAATTTCTATTAATTCAGCAACTCATTACCACATCTTTCATTTTAAAGAAGGATTTGATATAGCTCAGTACATTTCCATTAGAAACTTTTAGAATTTGAGTTTAGCCTACATCAACCTTATAAGGATTACATTGGTAATATTTCAAATTGATATGCAATATAAGAACCCTTCCTCACACAAAACACTGAACATCTATAGTGTTAACAAATGCAGTTAATTCAACAACTCCCCCTAGTGCCAAGGAATGGACATCTACAGTGTAAGGTGACACAATAATAGATCTAGGATAGACTCTAATACTATCTTAGAACATGGATTTAAACTTAACTTCATCCCACAAACTAGTTCATAAGTTTGCTATCGGAGTCAAACAGGACATCAGTGATATCTCTACTCTAGTTAATGTGAGACTCGATAGAAAACATTAATAAATAAATACAGGCATGCTTCCTTCCATAACCTTAGACAAGAAAATCACATTTCTAAAACATCCTAATTTCTACAAAATACATACTTGTCTCAACCACAAATGTAACAGGTCATGAATACTATCACAAGAAACATTACAGGTTAATATTCTATAATATCATGAAAAAAGGATGTGTTTTGAAGAGCTTATTTGGATTTATCTGATATAAGACTTTGTCTACATATTTGGGAGAGCTTATGATTATTATCACGAATTTAAGATCTTTAGAATAGCTGAAAATTCTTGCAGCTCATTTGAAAACAGTTTAAGCCTATCTTCCATTCTACTACAGAAATGACTTATTAATAAGTTCTTACATGATATTTAATAAGCACTTAATGAAGTTGTTACCAAACACACCCTAAATAACCAGTGAAAAAGACCAGTTCCTTCGTATAGTACCAACAACATAACCATGTCAGTCACCAACTTACCTTGCTCAAAAGGGCAACGAGCAGGATCCTCACCAAAATATAGGGCAAGTGCATCAGCATTTCTACCCTGTCCATAGGCAAATTATACAATCTTTATATTTCTTCATATGGGTGCATAATGTACAAAGAAGATAGTAAGCATATTACCACTACAGAATATAGGTTTGTTAGAGATGCCACCTCTGACTCAGATACACCAATAAATTCTTTCAATTTCTGAACAGAACATTAACAAAAAGTATAAGGTAATGAAAATGTAAACTGGATAAGACAAAGTAGAATTATATTCATCCATGTAAATATGAAGGAAAATGTGACACTGATTAAAAAAATTAAAGATCCACTTAACTTCAGCTTGACACATGTTTATTCAAGGCTAAAGCAACAATTGAAAATTTGTATTTGCTCATCACAACAAGGAGATAATAGGATTAAGAATCTGATAATTAGCAATGCTGGCAAGAAAAATGTTCAGACACAGAACAAAGTGAAAATCGGTAAAGAAAAGCATTTGGAATTGTTGAGAAATATTCATGGTGTAAATAGGAAAGTTCAAGTAAATAATTGCCTAAGTCAAAGCACGGTGTTTATGTCAACAATATACAACTTTCAAAAGCATTAAAATCAAGAAACAATGAGCATACAAAAATTCCAGAAACACCAAAGCTTATCTTTCTCTCCATATCAGAAATCGTGACTTGTTTGAAATAGCCATAAGCAGAACACCAACAACAAAGAACACAATCCTATCCAAACTAGCTCAGGGAATGAGTCACTCCAAAACATGAGTAAAAAGTTCTAACTGAATAAAATAAATAGCATATAAGCACCTAACAACTGCACCCCAAAACTTGGAAGGACACAACTGTTTTGGTACCAAGTCACTTAAGAACAGCTGCCGTTTCCTTTTTGAAATACGAGTTTGGAATTTTGAGCTTCTTCTGGTTTTTTGTAGTTCAATTCTACCACCAGGTGGGAACCCCATAATCCAACATACCCTCATAATAATTTCAACATTTGTAATTTACATTAACTATTTCTTAAATCATTGAATTGATCCCTTTCATTGAATTAAATCTGGAAGGTAAATTAAAAGTACACATACTCAAGCTGAAATCAATAAATAACCCTAGCAACCCAAGGATTTGGCTCCTCTAAATTGAGGAATCCCCATCACTTTAGAGGAATAGAATAGAACCTAGTCTGCTATCACCATCGATATTTGAGGAAAAGTCAGTTCCCATTGTTAGCCATTTTCCTTACAAATCAAAGGAAAAAACATTTGCCAGCGTCTGGAAACTGTTGTTTAAATCCACAATAAATTCCCTTACAAGTTGTATCAGAGGTATTTTACTTCTCCAGAACAATATGACCTCTTACATAAAGAGGAAAAACATTACAAACTGTCAGCACAAAAATTGTATAGTGTAAAATACGATTAAATGTACATTTATATCTCATGCTAAAAATCAATGGCTGTGATAAGTAATCTAACAAAAGACTGTCAGATACAATGAACAAAACCAGATGAGAAAAAAATATGCAAGAGTTTGCAAATCTTCACATCTAACAGGAACAACCCATGCACAATCATCAACTTTAATAATTGCATGAACAACCACTACTTGAATTCACTTTAAAAATTAAACTTTTCCCTTTTATTATTATAATTATTATCGTGATATAATGAAGAATCAAGAGACTGACATAAAAATTCTTAACACCTCATGGAAAACTGCAGAAACAGGTCCATCATTCGCAGATGCAGCAAATTCTTGTTTAACTTTTTCTAGTCCCTTGATGATTGCCTGCATCTCTTCTGCTAATGACTTCAATTGTATCTGAAAGAAGTGGTGCGCCCAGTCATCAATACACATTGTAATATTATTACCCAAAACAGGTAGTTAAATTGTTCCATTGCAACAGCTTTTTCTTTCATCCATAAATGTAAATATCACTTTAACTTTGATCCATGAGTAAATGAAGGGTGTAATCATCCTACTTTTACTGCATCAAGCAAATAGCAGCTTGTAAGCCTTGTACACATTAAGAAATGAAAGCAAGAGAAGCCGTGTAAATAAAAGGGATTTTGCAGGAACATGACATGTGACCTCCTAGATGATATTTCACTTGATTGTGATTACAGGTAATTGCATATTTCACTAAGGTTTCTAAATGTGCACGCTTGGAAATTTAAAGAAAAATTCCTTTTTGTAGAACCCACAACCAGTGTTTAAAAAAAAATGGACCAGCCAATTGGACTGGTTTGTTGGAAAACAGACATATCATTGAGTTGATTCAATTATTGGATAAAAATGCTACTAAACAATACACACACACACGTAAATACACATGCACATTTTTAGATTTTAGCTTACACAGTTTGTTATAAACAATATATTTATTTTGCATTGATATTTTATATTCTTTATTACTTGTTATATATATATATATATATATATATATATATATATATATATATATATATATATATTTCTTATTATGTTGTTTAGAAATTTTTTTAATACTATTAATATTTAATTTATCTTATATATTACGTTTTATTTAGTTTTCCACTCTAACTATGTAATCATTATATCACACAATATGCTTTATTAGTTTATTATATTATATATTGATTTTGAAATAAATTTTATATTTTATATTAATTTTTTAGTATTATTCTTTAATTTCATTATATCATTACTACAATGAGTTGATTATATTGTATTATTTTTACATAAAAAACAAAGAAAAAAGTTGTAGGACTCAAAATGGGGCCAACAATTCACAATAGGCAGGCATGAGATATAAAAAACACTGAAACCCAGCCCCACCTTTCAGCAGCTTATGAAAACACCGATACTTTAATGTGCATCATGTATATCGTATCTAATACTGATACCCTATGACTCTGCACAGATACATAATGATATGAAGAATGAAAACCTACGAAGCAGCAATACTTTTATCGGTTTCTAGTATCTCGACAGCAATACTTTTGAATACTTCACCGGAATGTGTTGGTGAAGTATCGAAGCTTTTAAATCATTTATATCCAATAAAACTACAAGAAACATACAAATGTGTGATCTAGAAACACAAAAACATTCTCTTTGTAAACCAAAGAGGGAAATTGTTTTCTTTATGAACAATTTCAAAAAGTAATGAGATTGATAGCAGTACTCCAATATGTGAATGCTAGAAATTAATTTACAATGATAACCACTGATATTTTTTATTCGGCAATGTCTAAATGTGGTTTTTAGATTTGCACAATTGCAGTTATATATTTATGTTTCATAAACTTTAACACTTTTAAATATGTATATTGCATGCATTGTATTATAATAAATGTATCATTATGTTGGATACACATCATATCTGATACATGTATGGAATCACTGCATCATAGTCAATTGCTATTAGCTAGGTTTGGCCCAAACAGACAAGAGAGTGCAAAGGAGTGGCAGGTTGCAATATTGTCAACAGCAAAAGTGGCGGTGTCATGCTCAATGATAACAAATGTCACAGCCATGCCTAGGGACATAGAAGGTCACATAGCCTTGTTTGTCGATGGTGCAACTAGACGAGCAGTCAATACGAAGCCCACAAATCACCACAATTTTACACAATTTACCTTGTGAATGGAGTTGTGACAGCCACAACATCCATGTGCTTCGTGATGTATTGGAAGTCCCACATCGACTAGTGATAAGACCAATTTAAAATATATAACTGAGTGCAAAGTCAGTTTTGTAAGGTTGAATTAGGCTTAAAGTCCACCTCTTAACATAAAATCAAAGTCATGGGTTAAAGTCTATCCTAGTGAGATTTGCTATTAGTTAAGCATATTGTTCCACTAGCTATCAAGCAGTTATTGAACCATCATTAATGTCTAGTCTCACACACGAGATGTATATACCTCGGCGTGAGGGAATTGTGATGGAAGTCCTACATCGACTAGAGATAAGGCGGTTTCATAGTGTATAAGTGGGTGCAAACCTCACCTTACAAGCCAATTTTGTAGGGTTGACATACACTTAAAGTTCACTTCTTAACATGATATCAGAGCCATGGTTTAGAGTATATTCTAGTGAAATTTGTTGTTTGTTAGACATATTGTTCCACCTCCACACACGAGATGTATGATGAATGCATTGGGAGTAACAAGGGCCAATATGCTCCGCCTCCTCAAACTCAAGACCATTGATTTGGCTGTAACAATCAGACACTTCTTGATATTTACTAAATGAGGGATTTAAACTCACATAGATTCCTAACAATCTCCCCCTCAAGTGGGTCCCTTCCATGTTAGCACACTCCCCCTCAATTCTAACCTTTACTTGTAATCTTTTTTATCTTAATGTGACATGCTTACCTGAAACACTTGCTATGAAGACTTCCGACATAAAGAATCCACAAACCTAGGACTCGTCACTGGCTCTCTAAACTGATCACCAAGACGAACCATAGATTCTAATACCACTATTGGGTCTTTCAAGAAGGGATTCACTAGACAGATTCAATATTAATGAATTTTTAGTAACCCATATAAGAGATTATGATATCACCACCAACTCAACCTTAAGACAATGAATTCGTGAGTCTTTTTTCTTGTATGTTATTC
The DNA here is from genome assembly GCF_029865625.1 of Vigna umbellata. NCBI lineage: Eukaryota > Viridiplantae > Streptophyta > Magnoliopsida > Fabales > Fabaceae > Vigna > Vigna umbellata. The sequence continues at coordinate 98,717,263 of NC_142165.1, forward strand.
AACTTTCTTATTTGTAACTAATGTGGGACTCAAACTCACTTGGATTTCTAAGGTTAATTCATGTGCTCAATGGTTTCTTTCACACACACACACATGCTGATTCAAGGACGTAAATTGTTTTCTTAGTCACTTCCTAGTTCACCAGCATCCAAAACCAAGTATATTGGTCTTGTAGACTTAGTTACAAAAACTAGAAGGAATGTGCTCACTTTTACAAATAATGGGGCAAAGTGAAATTGAACCAACGAATCAGGAAATAATGCTAAGTCGACCTTTCTTGCTTATAAAAAACCAACAAATTAATCATCACCTTAGTGGAATCTTCCAGGCTAACAAGGTCTAGGTGGAAATCAAGGAGTTTGGGTGACTTTTCAGCTATGACCTATAGCCAAATAGGGGAGGGAAAAAGGTTAGCAACCATATAATATCTTCATTTGTTGCAATTGACACTTATACCTTGCAGAGATAATGCATCAGTGTCATTCTACTGTTAGAAGCACGAGTGTCAGTGAGCTTTAAAAGGCTATCTAACTTGAATCCAACTGCAGATCCTGGAAAAAATGAAATAATTTTATATTAATGCTTATCCATAAACTGGACATTCTACACTAGATAAGATCTAACAGAATCGAGTAAACCATTGACGGTTAACAAATAGATTTTGGCACCTTCTGTCAGTACATCCAGCAACAAATAATGAGAATGAAATTGCCACAAGTATAAAAAAACTTACAGACTTACCCCTTGCTGTTCCTTGATTCAATGTATTACCCAAATAAAGTATTTTCTTCATTATCTCCTTCAGTTTAGCAGAATGTCGGACCTATTACCCAGAAAAGGGTGCATATAGTCAAAGAAATTCAAACAAAACAACATTCATCGGTAGGAAATGTAAAGTACCTCTTCACAGGCAGAGTTAACAGTGTTTAAACTCTTCTTAAACTCCGTAAGCTGCATAACGTGCAAAATATGATATCAGAAGGGAAAAGGCCAAATTCACTGAACATTCAGAAGTCAAAAATATATTACAGAAATCATCAGACCTGGGCACCAAACTGAATCTTGAACGCAAATACTCTTAATTTTGACTCCACCCTTGGCACCTTCATCAACTCTATAAAAAACTGAAACATCACAAAATATATTAAATGTAATATAATATACAATAGGACTTAAATGGAAAAAAATCCAAAAGAATTTATTTACTTCACAAAAATAACTTTTTCTTCCACAAGAAAAAAAGGCAGCATAAACAAACTGTCATTTCATTATATAAATGAACTTTGAATTTATATACATTGACTATTTAATAAACCAAATTGCTTACCAACATTTTCTTTTCTATTGGATGTGGATAACAGGTTAGGATCATCATGTCTCTCTATTTAAATATTGATTTAATTACATTTATTTTATTTCTTTATCTTCCCAGATCTTGACGAGATTTTCGTATCAGAATCAGATTTCATGTCCTTTACATCAATATTTAGTAGGAAAATTGTTACTTGCGAGGATATTTCATTTTTTATTTTATCAATTAGGATCATTGTTAGATATAATATAATCCTATTAATTAAAGATATCTCATTAACCTATTAAAAGGGCAGGCTTGAGTAGAATATAATAATGAGAAATAATTTTTAAAAGAAACTTGGATTAGTTTAGGAGGAGCTTTGTGAAAGACAAGTGTGTGTTCCCCCCTTTAACGAAAAGATTACAAGAAAGAGTCCCCCATGACCTGATCCTATGCAAAGGTTCATGGCAAACAACTGCCACCATTAAAGATTCTAGTATTTCATCCCGACCAGAAAATGAAAAACCCAAAAGCCAAATACTCTAAACTTAACCCACAATAACTGGTCAAAGATCTTCAGGGAACCCAATTTCCACCAAAATAAAACAGAACACATATTACTGATTACAAAGAAAAGCAAGAACAAATGAGAACCAATTTCAGAACAATGATCAGCTCTTAACACCAAATAAACACTTTTATTTGAATAAGTATGAAAATAAAAGACTACTTCACTTCATTCTGCACAATAAAACTTGGATTCTTTAAGCCCATAGAAAGATTTTTGTAGTTTGCTAAACAATCCAAACTATCCCAAGTAACGAGTATGGGAGGTTGTTTTCATATAAACTTCTTCAAGTTCTCTATGAAGAAAAACATTTGTTTATATCTAATTGGAAAAACTGAAGTCTCACATCAACTAGAGACAAGTTAAAGATTATACAACACTCTTTCATGAAGAATACCCAAGTGCCTTGGGAGAATTCTTCAATAAAAGTAACAAAATATAAAAAACTAAAGAAAGAAACAACTTGTTCCCTGTACATCTGAATAGATAATTAATAAAGGAAAAATCAACACATCCTTAAACTTTCTTTGGAAGGAAGAATGGACGTATTGACCAACTGACATAACTCAATTCAAAGTTATCTTTGCAATCATTTGCTTCAATCTTGACAAACTTGGGAGACCTAATAGTTCATAAAGAAGGTTTGAAGAGTTGTAATTCAATTTATAAAAGTATTTGATTAAAGGTAATAAAAACCACATGATTGTTGCCCAACACCATTTACTCGTCCTAGACCAAGTTTTGGCATAGTAAAAGAATCAACATCAAAGGTTACTATGCAATTTAGAGAGCAAGTTGGCAAAGGGATATCAAACTAAAAGGAACGAGAAAAAAACCCTAGCACCATGTTGGTAATCTAAGCTGATCTTCTGAGAGGTTTAACATTACAGAGTTCAGTAGTCTCAAGAATCTTTGTATCTCTATTAAGTAGGGTATTGTTCCTTCGATCATTCCTGCTTTTTGGCTATCTCCTTCTTGTCATTGGATGACATGCAATATTGATGGTGCTGCTCATGGTGCTCCTGGTCTTGCTGCGTGCGGGGGTTTGTTTAGGGATATATCTGCTACTTCTCTTGGATATTTTACTATCTTGCTGCGAAAAAAGCTATATATGTAGAAATTTTTGGTGTTACTCATGCTGTTGGAATAGCAGCTGAGAAAGAATGTCATAGCCTATGGCTAGAAAGTGATTCTATGTTGGTGATGCAAGTTTTCTCCAAGCATTGGAAGCTTAAGGGTGCAAGATTTCATGTGTCTGACAAACTCGTTTATTTTGGGGTCACACACAGATGTACTAGGTGATGGGATTTTATTCCTAATTTTATTGTTTGATTTCTGTGGGAATAGACTGAATCTACCTAGTTATGTTTCTTGAGTAGGTTTTGGTATAGTTCCCCATTCGATTTGTATTTTTTACAATATTTGAATTTGAGTATGCTGCAAATGACAAATAATTTGAGATGTCAAACTAGTTGGCATAGAAACTTATATAATTTTTTGCATAGCTTCTTTATTTTGTTTTTAAAAAAATAAAAATAAAAAATCCGATATTTTTTCTTATTTAAACAATCGAGCGAAATAATTTTGGCCCCTTGATGAACAAAAGACATGTGACCAGTAATGAACAGCGATTAGTTCGGGGGTAAATGATATGAGAGCTGTTATTAACAGTACACAAATGAACAATACAGGTGGGCCAGAACCAAAGATTCAACCTCCAAGGCTTTTAGGATCTGATTTTCTCAAGGCACTTGCTTGCAAGATCTGATTCAAGAGTAAATACATTTCAGTGCTAGTCATAAGACTTTAAAAGCCAGTCATTAGACTCATTCCAACATTTACAATTGGTGTTCTACCAATCAATCTATGATAAACCCATTAATCACAAACCAAAGAAAATCCTTCATAATCTTCTCAATCCAATAAGCAACTGCCATGGAATGCAAAAGAGAGAGATAATACAGTGGATGCACGGTGAATGTTATGCTTTAAAGGGACATGAGAGAAGGTCGGATTAGCAAAAAAGAGAATTAAAATGGATGTGTAGCCCTACACAAAAGGATAGAATAATGGTTATATACAAGAAAAGGTTGCGTAGCACAACTAATTAAATTAAGATGGATTGGGCATTACAAAAATTACCACAAGAGGTGTTAGTCAGAAGTGTAGATTGCACGATTTATACTATTATGCAAATGAGGAAGACCAGAAAAGATATTGTGGGGAAGTAGTCAAAGGTAGATCTCAAGGTAATAATATTTCTGAAATTTTGTTTTTATCCGTGCTGAATGGCATCATGTGGTCCACGCAGTTAAGCTTACCTAGTAGGATAAGGCTGTTATTATAAAGGTAATTGAGTTCCAAAATATAAGTACAACCACTCAAAAAAGGAAGCACCCCTCCAACATTTGAACCACTTGAAAGTCTTTCTAATGACAAATTCGTAAATGGAATGAAAAATTCATAAAATAGGCGAAGAACTGTCAGAATTTGACGAAACAACAAAAAGGAAAAGACATGCTTAAAATCTAAAAATCTCTACTAAAGCAATTTCTGAAAGGTTCATCTTTAACCCCAAAAAAATAATTCAAAACATTCAAGAATCGAAAGAGAATTAGTAAAGAAATCGACATTGACATCCAAATCCCTTGCCGCCAATTAATTGTTTTGTAGTGCTTTAATCTCAAGATTTGATTATTTATAACTTGAGTCCAGCAATTACTAAATTTGATTAGACTACACATCAATTATTTTATGCAATCATTCCTCCCACACCCTCTCAGATTTTGTTGCAGACAATGCTGGCTAATATTATATCAATATTATAAGTTTAATTTTTCCCTCAACTTAAATTGTGAGAATTGTATCCCATCACCAATATTCTAAAGGAAATTTTACTTTCAAATAGCTCATTCATCTTTCATGAAACCTGACGACACCACAGCATGAGTCAAATACATGTAACAGTAAAAGGAAGCATGTATAATTCTATTACCCACAATCTCTGCTCATAACCAACATATATATTATTATGACTGAAATAAATTATTGCACACACACCTGTTCACACTTCCCCAAAAGTTCCTTGTCACCGGTGTATGCCTAAACAACCATAAACAAAAGGAATCTAAATTAGAAATCAAACAAATCAGAGCAAAAGGAACAAAGTAATAGAAGATACCACAAAATAGAAACTTTAGGGCACATTTGGCAGGGTTGCAAGTTTTCAGCTTTTGGTTTAAAGATGCAATTTCAAAATCAAAACAAAGCATGTTTTACAAAAATGTATTTGAAATGGCTTTTAACCTATTTTCAAAACCAAAAACAAAAATATTTATGAATTTAGTTTTCAGTCTTAGAAAACCACATCTCACTAGCTTTGACTATGGTCCTTCCCGTCATCATCATCACAGCCACTGGCACATCACCACCATCATCACTATTAACATTTTTGTCACCACTTTTACTGTCACAGACAACACTACTACCTCAACATGTACCACCATTATGAATGTTGTTATTACTTCAAGAACCGTCAATAATAATAACACTACTACTTCCACAACGATTGTTATTTTTACTACCACTACTAACATGGTCAACGCTAAAACATATCTTTAAACTAATTTTAACCAAATAGGGAATTTTTAATCTAATTTATTTTGAAACTAGAAATTAGAAAAAAATACTGATTTTCAAAACTAAAAAATCGCCCAAAACTAAACTAATTTTTACAACTAAAATGGTTGCAGTTTCTAAAACCTTTTGGAATTTACAACTCAGAAACGAACCCATGATTGTTAAAACAAGATGTAAGTAGGGATAAATTTATTAAAATTCACCTTTATAAGATCCATCTCCTCTTTTGTAGGACAAAACTTAATAAGATTTTCCACTTGATCAACATCTAATACTGACTCGTCCAAAGCCAGTACTGCAGCCTGAAATATCACATTAGAATGTGTTATAAAAGATAATACCTGGCACTGATAGATACAGGTTGAGATTTAGAAGTTAGAAAAGTTTGAAGCAGATTGGAGTCCAAAAGAGTGTTTATCTACTATCAGCAGCCTTCGGTACTAATCTTCACCATTTTAAGAACCAATCTTAATGAAAGCAAAAAAGAATTATTTCACCATAGTGCTTCAAGCGAAAACAAAAACAAAAAAAGAAAGCAGTTATTTTCATTAAAAAAAATACTTATCTTAAATAACTATTCCTAGATGATTGTAAAAAAATTCCCACATCAAAGTATCAGCTTACCATCATATCGGGAAGTGGCATCTTAACCTTAGTGAGCATAATTTCAGTATTATTAGCCCTCCTTAGATCAACCTAAAATCAATAATATAAACACACAAGTTATTGATAAGTAACATGGAATCAAATAAAAATCAAGTCAATGAGTTTATGTTGTTAGCTTTAAGCACTAACAAGAGGAAAACTGCGCCAATATCACTTTACAATTCATCAAATATACAGTATCAGAATTTTAAATTATGGAACATGAGAGACAGTGAAGTGAAACGACAATAACAGAACAATATTTTTCATTCACTAATTTAGTACGGTCAATAATACTAAATTTTAAATGAATCACCTATCAAGGTGCAAAGCAAAATTACAAATCATGGTGACTTATATTTGTAGATGGAGTTACTAAATGAGAACCCATCAAATCATCTCTAAGGCTTATATCAAAAATCAAGTTTTGAAATATTCATGTGTGTTAGAATAATACCAAGGTGACTCTGTCAGTTTTAGATCCAGCAGACTTGCCCTTCCCTCCAGATTTTCCACCAGCATCAGCAGGTTTTGGAACATTTAAGGAGAAAAGCTTCTCTAGCTCTGAAAAATCGAACTCTGGTGCACTAAGAACATAAAACCAGTCATTAAAAAATATAGGGATATAAATAAGATGGAGAAAATAATACAATTATACATAATTGAAATGTTTCAGCAGACATGTTCAACAGTAGAAAAGACACATTACATTTGTGGTTCTCCATGTCTTTGTAATTCTTCCCATAAACTTCCTTGTAGTGCCCTTGTAACCTTGCTCCAATGTAAAGGCTTTAAAGAGGATTTACGGGGTGCAGCCCCTGTAGGGCGCGCATACCCACGTCCTCTCCCTCTTGGATCAACTCCAACATTTGCACCTTTTGCACCAAAGGGCGGAGGTGGCGGAGGTCCACCCCCAGGAGGTGTAGGAGCACCAGGAACACCTGGGGGAGGTGGAGGAGGAGGACCTCGACCACCAGGAGGAGGTGGAGGAGGTGGTCCTCTACCACCAGGAGGTGGAGGTGGTGCTCCAAACATTGGGGGAGGAGGAGGAGGTGGTCCTCTACCACCAGGAGGTGGAGGTGGTGCTCCAAACATTGGGGGAGGAGGAGGTGGTGGTCCTCGACCACCAGGAGGTGGAGGTGGTGCTCCAAACATTGGGGGAGGAGGAGGTGGTGGTCCTCGACCACCAGGAGGTGGAGGTGGTGCTCCATACAATGGAGGGGGTGGAGGAAGTGGTGTTCCATACATTGGAGGAGGAGGTGGAGGAGGTGGTCCTCGACCGCCTGGAGGAGGAGGTGGAGGAGGTGGTCCTCGACCACCTAGAGGAGGAGGTGGTGTTCCATACATTGATGGAGGTGGTACTCCGTACATTGGAGGTGGAGGGGGTGGTGGGGCTCCACTTGATGGAGGAAGAGGTGGTGGTGGAGGTGGAGGTGGGGCTCCATTTGATGGAGGAAGAGGTGGTGGTGGCGGTGGCGGAGGTGAGGCTCTACTTGATGGAGGAAGAGGTGGTGGTGGGGGAGGTGCGGCTTTATACATTGGAGGAGGTGGAGGAGAGGCCACACTTGATAGAGGAAGAGGTGGGGAAGGAGGTGTGGGTGGAGGTGGTGGTGGTGGAAGAGGACTATTGAAAGGAGGTGGAGAGGGAGGTAATGAAGCTTTACCAAAAGGAGGGGGAGGTGGTGGCGGAGGTATAGGTAGTGTAGTTGAATATACATGAGAATTAGCTATAGGTGGTGTAGCTGAATATATATGTGAATTGGCTAGGGGAGGGGGAGGAGGAGGCGGAGACAGGGGTTGAGTTGGAGGTGGGGTTGCTGGTGGAGGTGAACCTTTATGTAATGCAAATGGGGGTGTTGGGGGAGGAGGGGGTGGAGCCCTGTTTGTTGAAGCTGTAGGAAACATGGGAGGAGGGGGAACCGATGGAATTTCATTTTTTGGAAGAGGTGATGCTAGTGGTGTCAAAGGAGGAACAGATGAAACTTCATACCTTGGAGGTGGTGGCGGTGGAGGAGGCTGTGAAGGGATCACTGCAGTACCCACTTGAGAAACATCCGGTGTAACGGCAGTGCTTGTAAATGGAAGAGGGGTTGTAGAAACTGTTAAAGATACACTAGTCTCTCCAACCATTGATGAAGCCACAGATTTCCTAGGGGATGGAAAAGGTACTGAGCTCCCTACATTTTGCCCAAAAAAAGGGGGCGGGGGTGGTGGTGGGGGTGGAGGGAAAGGAAGAGAAGTTTCAGGTGGTCTCATAAATGTTGTTAAAGTTGAAGGTTGAAATGGTGGCGGTGGAGGAGGTGGTGGTGGTGGCATGAGGGACCCTTTTCCACCCAAAGAAGATGGAGAGCCTTGAGCTGATACATCATCCTTTAATGATGAGGATTCAAAAACTTGAGAAGAGACTCTACTGTGAGCAGGAGGGGGAGGGGGAGGTGGTGGGGGAGGCTGTAGCAGTTGTTCTGAGCTCTGCTCTTGCGCTGGAGTATCTGACTGAAAAGATGTCTCTTTAATTGATGACAATGGTGACGGTAGACCTTTTTCATCTATTTCTGTTGCTATATAGCCAGAAGATTTTGAAGTGACCACTTTCCGGCTTTTTAGGTCATTTGTTTTGTCAATAGAAGCAACAACTGCAGAAACAACAGGAGCAGATAAAGATCTTGTTTTGGAATCTTCAATTTTCTCTTTTGTGGAAGACAAATTTGTCAGTGCAGCTGGTGCACTATTATTCCTTGATGGCGGATAATAGACGTGCATTGAATTTGTATAAGAACCCTTGTTAGAAGGAATCCATCTAGTTACGGCATTTGGCTTAGCTTGTTTTGCCTGAAAACCATGGGTTTCTTGCTGTTTAATCTTTTGCTTTGCTGCAACTGTATCTCCAACTGGCTTCGAGTTGGATGGAGGTTGTTTCTTGGCAGTAGATGGAAGTACTTTACCAGATTTTTGTTCAGTCAAATCAGGCATCTGGTTCCCAGCCTTGGAGTCTAGCTCCTTTTCTGTTACCTCCTTATCTTCATCATATTCATTTTCAATGACTGCAAATTCCTGCTGCACATGCATGGTAACTTCCTTTGTTTCCAGAGGAGGTTTCATCATATCAGAAATAACTGCAATGGAAGTTGACTTAATTTCTCCATCATCGACAGCAATGTCCTTCACTGCATGAGGATCTGAATCTATGCTCCCATCAAATTTATAGTGAGCATCATCAATAGAGATGTCTTTCACAGTATTAATACCAGGATCCATCTTGTAAACCTGCTTGGCGATCTTGTCATCTGGCGGACAATCCTCAAAACTATGAGGATCAGACTTCTGCCTCCAGACCCCCTTATGAGTTTCATCATTCACAGCATTTTCATGGAAAGCCTGAGAATCATACTCTGTCTTACCTTCTTGTGCATCAATTACACTGCTGAAGATTTCTTCTACTTCATAGAACTCATCAGGTGAAGCACTTTCTGTCTCAGCACTCTCAATCTCATTTGCATCTTCACTCACCGTGACTGTGGTTAGATCAGGTATAACAGCATCAGCGTCCAAAAAAAGCACCTGATACAGATATGAGTACGTGTTCAACTCCTACTGCTCCAGAAAATGGCCTTTGTGGAAGAATAACAATAACTTACCTCTGCTTTGAAGTCCTTGGGAAATAGGTCCTTCGCCTCCCACAAAATATCAATTTCATCACGGCTCAGCATCAAAATATTTGACCGCACAAATGCAGTATGAAACATAACTCTAAACATCAATTCCTCGTGAACAAAATCATCACTTAAATGTATGCACTCAAGAACCACATCCCCTTGAACACGACAACGCAAGTCAATTTTCACGAGCATACACTCTGCCTGTGATTAAAATTTAATAAGAGGACGTCTATCTAATCAATTCACAATTCAGTATCAATAGTGGAAATTTATATGGCACCTGTAGGTAGTGGCGAACATGTTTTTTGGATTGTGAAGTTGAAAAAAGAAGCTTTGAACTTCTAGTGGCAGTAATTGAAGGGTCTTGACCATAAACACGTACAACGGGCCTGCAACCTTTTCCATCGTCAAATATTGGAAGGACTCTAAGAATCAGACAATCCAAGTATAAGGGTGTTTCCGATGGTGGCCACTCAGCTCCCAAACTTCTCCTGGAAATATACTGAAGATATCTTAAATGCGAAGGCTGTGGATTCAAAGGAGACAATATGTGTAGTAGTTCCCTTGGAGCTTGCTTGTAGACCATTTCAAGAGTCTTTTGCTCCCCACTGTACTGTTTCCTGTATAACAGAAGACCTGCTAGCATAAATGCCAGCACGGGCCAACCTCCCCTTTCACAATGCATCAAAAGCACATTTTGTTGCCCCTCCAGAGACAACCAGCTTTCACTTGATCGAAGGAAGTGATGGATCATCTCTAACGGCAGAACAGGACAACCCTCATACTGCCGAGGGTACTCCATAACTGTCATGTCATACTGAGAAAATATGTCTGAGATTTGGCTGCGTCTCTCCCCTTCTCTGAAGTTGAATACCATGAAAGAAGCATCTGGAAAGTGATCCTGTAGCTGAGCCACAATCCCCCCCATATAAACTCTATATTCTTCTTCTTCCAAGACATCCGGGGAGAAGCAACAATCAAAAACTGCAAAAAATGGGTATGGAATAGTCAGATACTACCAATTCGGTAACTAGGGTACTTATTTACAACTTTAAAAGTCATGTTTCATTTCAACAAGTTAGAAAAACCAAAGGCAATAAGCAAAGAAGAAAGAATTTCTTAACAGAGAACACTGTTTCATTTTGCCAGTACACATCTTTGCAACAAAGGGAAAAAAAGAGAATCGTTGCAAGCCATAAGAAAAATGTCTTAAAGGACAACACTCAATGGTCTCAGTTTAAAGAATCTTCCAGAACTCATCAAACAGCAACCTAATTGATAACTGACCACCATGAATCAGATAATGCTTTACTTTTCCTTCTCCAGAGTAATTAGTGTCCTACAATAAAGGAAGAGAAGAAACTAAAAAGTGCAAGTTAAAATAAAAATAAAAGGTCCACCCTGTTGTAGCTCATTACCAAAGGCATTGTTTTGAAATGACATTAATGAAATTTAACTAAATTAGCTTCTAAACATTAAAACGAGCCCTAAAAGCTACAAAATCAGCTGCCCCTTAACTTGGAGAGTTGAAAAAGTAACGGATTAATGCTTCCGGTGCATTCATGAGCTAAATTGTGCAGAGAAAACAGAACAATCAATGAAGAAATAGAAAATGGGCAAAGTAGAGACAAGAGGGAAATGGGGAGAAAGCAAACCATAAACTCTCTCGGAAATCTCCAGAAGCCGATCCGGCGGCTTCCGGTAGAAGAACCTTCTGAACAGCGCCATCTGATGGCGCTGTTTCTACCCCGATCGGATCCAAACCGGTAATTGGGTTGGTCCACCACCAAGATCAAAACTTTTTGCCCCCAACAATTGAAGCCGCAGATCTTGCAAATACCCAATTCGATCAGAGGCCAATAGAACTCGGAAATGCTCAATTCAGAGGCAGAAGAGAGCAAAAGCAAAGGTGGGTGACGTGATCCAATGAAAAGCTGAATTGAAGAAAAACAATAGTCAAAGAATTGAATTCTAAAATGAAAATAATAAATTAATAAAAAACGAATTGAAGGAGATAAAGGGTAGAAGAAAAATTGAAGTGAAGTATAAGTGGAATGCATAAAAGGTAATAAACCTTTATCTTGTTTCTTCTTTCTTTCTCTTTTTTTGGTAAAGCGGGGTGAGAAAATGTGATTAGAATGTGAAGGGGGAAAGGGGTAACGGAGAAGAGGGAAAGGGAAGAAGGAAGCGTAGTGGACTGAAAAGGAGAATACGAACACTTGTTGGAAGTTAGACCCGTCTCTCTTTCTCTTTCTCTTTCTCCTTCTCTCTCTTTGCCTCTGTGTTGTGTTCTGTCTCTCTGCAACTGCATACAGACAACATATTTTTGCGCAAGCTGGGGTTGATTGCACCCTTGTCTACGTGGTTGGTGACGTGGCACGTACATTCCACATCTCCCTTCGGACATGTTTAACTCCAACACATCCAAAATTTAACAGTTCACTTCTTAACGTAGTTTTCTTATACGTTTCGCTGTAATTTTTAACTTGTTATTATTTCATACATCTTTTTATTAACTATTTTAGTAATAATTATGTAAGTTTCACATTTTACATAATATCTGATTAGTTAATATTATAAAAATAATCAGTAATGGAAAACTAAACTCTTTAATATATATAAGAACATTTAATAGAAATTAATAAAACTTTTATCAAAAAAGTACCTATTAATCGGCTTGTATTATTTGAATTAGACAAATATATCAAATGTATAAAATATAATATATCAATTTAAACATCGGATATTGTTAAACATATATATTACTGTTAAGATAAATAATATAAATACAATATAATGTTCTAAAAAGGTTATCAAATTGGAACATTAAAATATAACTTGAAATTCAAGACTTTTTATTACACCAGTCCAGACTTGTTTAAAAATACATTTGATTGACTTTTAAAATTGAAATTCGTTAAAATATTTATATATATATATATATAATAAATTAAAATCTTGAACTTATAAAAAAACCAATCCTCTAACAATTTCAATTAGATTAACAATTAGGGATTAATTAATACACATAAATTTATCCGAACAACAATTCAACAATTTAGATTATATATCGTTTTGAATTTGGTTAATTTGGATTAACCTAATTATAGTCAGGTCAATTAACTAGTAGATAAATTCCAAAACTAATTAACTCAGCTTATATTTAATGTCAATAGTATCACTATAATTTAACTTAGCGAAAGTGTGTGTTAATAAACATAGTCATATTCTCGTACTGTGTCGCACCGTATTTGTTATCTTCTTAGCATTGATTTCGTGTATCTGTATACATCAGAAAAGGCAAAATACTTGCATAGTAAATATGTATACCTTTAAAAAGCATTCAATTTCCCTTAAATTTATAAAATAATAATAATAACAATAACACCACTTTTAGCTTTTGAAAAACTCACAATTCGTTATATTTTTAATAAAATGACATCTATTGTCTTTATATTTTTAACGAAATGTCAGTGGTTTCTATTATTTAATTTTAAAATAATGTATTGACTAAAATGTTATTAAAGATAAAAAATTTAAAAAAGGAAATTTAAAATTATAAAAATTAAATATTTTTTGTGAATAAATATTAAATGGCTTTTCATTTAATTTTCCTTCGAATGTCATTCATATTGTTTATTGTTTTAAAATAAACATTCCATTTCTTATATTACTAATATTAATGCTATCATTTAAAATTTTATTTAAAAAACTAAAATAGGCTTAATTAGTGATTTTTCTAATTTACTAGGTTGGTTTATTTTGTTCTTTTTATTATTTTTGGGCTAATTTAGTTTTTTAAGTTTTTTAAAAAATTTCAATTTAATCTTTTTTATTAAGTTGGTATTAATACTTTATCTCAAGTGTAAATTTATAAAAAAAATATTTTTTAATTTTTAAAAAATAAAATTTCACATGTGGTTGTGTCAATTTTATTGTTGTATATGTGTGATTATTTTCAATTTAATTTTTATTTAAAATTTTAATTCAATTTATTTTTTATTTATTTTAAAATAATTTAATTTTGTCTTTTCTAATTTGAGAAAAAATAATATTTAAACTTAATTACGGTTATATATACGTGAAAAAATATTTTTTAGAATTTACATCTTAAAACTAAAATACTAAAATTATTTAGTTTTTTATGTTTTTTCACTTGTAATTTTTTATATTTAAAGTTTTTTACATTTGTAAAAAATAAATTAATTTGATCTTAAATAAGAAATGACAGAATTGATACATTTTATAAAATGAAATTAAATTGAATTAAAATTTAAAACAAAGAAATTAAATGGAAAACAATACGTGACAATGACACTAACATGATGATATTGTCACATAGCACTACTCTAACTTGCACATGACGGTTTTTGTTTTTCTTAAAAAATAAATAAATAAATAAAAATTTTATAAATTGATATGTGACATATACGAATGGTAATGTTAACTCAATGAAAATGACTAGATTAAATTTTAAAAAAAATTAAGGAATTAAATTGAAAAGAAAAATAGCGAAACCAAAATTAACAAATTAAAATTCGAAATCACTAATTAAATCAAATAAAATATAATGTGTGGTAATGTTATAATGATTAGTGTAATTTTTATTTTATCTTTTAAAACATTTACATATTTTATTTATTGAAATTTGAATTGATGCTATAAATACATTTTAAGTTTTATGACTTGACTAACTTTCGCTTTCTATATAAATTTGAAAACTTTTTGAATTTTTATAATTTATTTAGTGCTGAAAAAATTAGAAATTTCAATTAAATTTTTATCATTTAATTTTGTGATAGTTAAATACATGTCACGAGTATTAATTTCTCGTCATCTTACTTAATTGTCTTTACATGTAATTTTATGATTCAAAAACTTTAAAATAAATTTTTATTATAAAATCATAGTATTATAACGTTATAAAATTATACAATTAAATCGTATATTTAATAACTCATTCATATTCTGACCAGTGAAGTTAATAAAATCATCTTTGTTAACAATTACAAGTTCACTATCTGATACAACTATTTATTTTATTTTTATATTATTTTAAATTAAAAGATAATATTATCATTATCTTCTTTGTTTCTTGATTTCTCTTGTTTTAGAATTTTTCGCTCTTTAATAATGTGCCTATTTTATTACCATAGAAGCTCGTGATGTATTTTGTTATCTTTACTTTTATTTTAACTTACTAATATTGTTAAATCTATAACAATGGTCATTAAATCTTTAAAAATCTGTATACATATTTACTTTTGAACTCTAATATAACTAAAGGTTCATTTTGAATATAGTAGATAGCCTACTATCATTTCTATAGTTCCCTCATTTAACAAGTTATTATTAATCATGTCAAAAACAAGTTTTTCATTAGAAATATATTTATTAAGATATATTGCTAATATCTTTCAATTGTCTAATAATGAACTGAGCAACAAGAATGGTAGTTACTTATCATCTAAATCTCTACACATGATCAACTTATCATATTCTAAAAACTACTCTCACCAAGAAACCATTATTGTATTTCAAGTTTATTATCTTTCTAACAAGGAATGTCTTATTTCAAGAAGTTTTACACTTAATAACTCACTTAATCTATGTGTCATAAGCTAAAGTATCACCTAATATATAATGATAAGTTTATTGATTTATTCATTAGGTGATCACACCAAAAGTACTGTACCAATAGGGACCGGACGGACGATGGACCGTACGCCCACAATGGACCAAACACGTTATCCTTTTGCTCATCATCGAGGGTTGGACGCGCCAAGCCGGACGCCCATTCACCCGCGATCATGCAACCTTACAGCTCGTCATCCGGATAAACAGCAAGGAGGCCGACTGGTCATACCACCTATAGGGATTGGCCGGCCGAAAGGCCAAACTATGGGAGAATGGCCGACCATACTGTTGATTAACCAGGTTTAAGGTAAGTTGAGGTTAAAAGCTATTGCGTTTAATATGGGCCGTGATTAACTTTCCACTGCACATTTATTACTGTTCGATAGAAAAACGTCATTGTTCTCAACTGACTTTGGCATCGGAGAATCTTTCGCAGGTCTCCTACCCGCGGATTGAGGAAGAAATTGAGGAGTGAGTACGAAGGACCGAACACACCAAGTACAAACAAAGAAGGACGTGAAGATATTAAACGACACAGTCCTACACATTCGGAACAAGTACACTGCTTCAGTTCAAAAAGTCAATGGATACCAACTTAAAAAATAGAAAAGGAAAGTATAATCGAAGTAAAATGTTAAGGTTTATTATAGAGATAGGTATGTTCTGAAATGAAATAAAAGAGGTATTGGAGAAAAAGTGTAAAATGGAAGGATTGAGATTGGGATTGGGTCCAAAGATGCAGATCTTTTCCTTGGCACAGTGGATGAGACACGAGACACGCCCCATTCATTCTCAACGACAAATTCCAATCAACTTCAACTTTTTCTCACCTCCCTTATCCCAACAATTCTTTTTTATTCCAAACAACATAATTCTAAATATTCATTTTTCTTATATACAAAATTATCTATCACTTTTTTAGTCATGCAATTTTAATCTATTTTTTAATTTCACTTTTAATGTTCAACAAACACTATCTGCACACAATGTTGCATTGCAATCACACTATGTTGCCATTATTGCTTTTATTAAATTTAAACGGTAAGTTAACGGGTCAATCAAAAAATCACACTAGTAAAATAGTGGGAGACTAATTATAAATAAATAAATAGATGAAATTTGCATAAACACGATCGCTGAAAATTAGAAGTGCAAATAGGTTTATAAAATGTTATACCAGGAAAACATGTTGCAAAGACGTTTAAATTTAAAATGTATAATTATTCGTAGACTATATTCGATTACTCGTTTTTAAAATAATGTTTTAGTTATTTGTAATAAAAAAATGCTTTATTAATTCAAATGTTTGGTCTTTTTTTAGTGTAAGGATTTATATTTAGAATATTAGGTAAGCATATTTAAAAATTAAATAAAAAAATATTATGCTTGGTTTCAAGATTATAAATGGAAAATAAATAGATTTTATTATTTATTTTATTGTTTAAAAAACTTCTTTAAACTTATTTTAGAAATTTGCGTAATTTCTCTTTATTTTCTTAAACTAAATCATGAAATTTATGTTTTAGGCAAATTCTCTTCTAAAATATTGTGAGTTTCCTTTTTAAAATTATTATAAATATCTCACATTGATTAAAGATAAAATTAATTTATAATATATAAATGAATGTAAATTTTATTTTATAAATCAATTTTTGTAAGATTAAATTATATTTAAAGTTTTATTATTAACTAGATATTATATAGTCATGGGTTAAAGTGTATTTTAACAAGTGTACTGTTTGTTAAGTCTATATATTTGAGTGTGAAAAAATGTATTAGAAATTTTACACTAACAAAAATAAATGTTACTTTTATGGTTGCATGATGAAAATATTTGATAGCATTATAACATCAAAAAAGTTAATTAAGAAAAAAATACCTTGTATTTGAGTGGTGGTTTAATCAAATAGATGGAGGCATCAATGACAAAATAAAGTTTGTGCACAAGGTTTTAAAGAGACTTTTAATGAGTTTATGTTAGTCTATAATGAAACATGCTTAATATAAAGGGGCATGTATACTAAAAACGATGAAAGATGATTTTAAAGAGACTTTTAATGAGTTGATGATTAGTCTATAATGAAACATGCTTAATATAAAGGAGCATGTATACTAAATTACACAATGTAATTAGAATTTATCATATAAAGTGATATATTATTTTGATATTTTATATATATAGATATATATTATTTTAGATATTCGATTATTTTCATAAATTTTTAATATTTTTATTATTCTTTAATTGAAACATTTTAATAATTTTATAAAAATAAATTATTATTGATCCAAAATAGAAGTGAATGTTGAAAAATATTAAGTTATGATTGACATGATAAGTCTGAAGAACGTGAAAGTGGTATAATGTTTTATTTCATTCCAAAGTTGACAAACAAAATACGTTCATGATAAAATTGCTGGAAAAGTATATCAATTTTTAATTAGGATGACCATTGTCATGACATATTTAAGCAGATGAAACATATGTTAACCTCCCTCCATTTTGAAGTTAGTTTAAAAGGTCGTGTCAACTTGTGACATAACATCACTGTTTTAAGGAAATCAATTATATGTGCTTTGAATGTTGACGATATTTCATTAGTACTGTATCGTCTTGAAAAAAAAAATAAAGAAATTTTGTATGGAAAAAATCAGTACTGATTAGGGGTGGGCAAATAGAACTGAACTGCATTGTATTACTAAAATCTGTATTGAACTAAAAACTAATTTGTCTAAACTGAACTGACCTATAAAACAGTTCAAACAAACTGAACTGAACTATTTTTTGTTTTATCAAACTGGACTGAACTGAACTATACTAAATTGTACTAAACTACAATATAAACTAAACTGAAGTACTAACTATACTAATTTTAAACTGAATTATACTAATTTTAAACTGAATTGTACTAGTTTTTAAACTGATTTGTACTAGTTTTTAAACTGAATAGTATAACAATACATGTTCTTTTTAATTGAAATTTATTTTAATATTTATTTTATTTTATTCATAAGTGTCTTACAAATTAGCTTTTTAATTATTTGATATTATTATTTTCTATTTTATTTATATTTCTTTTATTATTATATGTGTATGGAAATTATTTTATTATTTATTTATTTATTTTATTTTATTTTATTTTTTATTTTTTTATTTATATTTATTTTGTCATGAATATTATTTTACTTTTATATTTATTTTTTTAATTTTTTATTTATATTTTTTTGTTTTATATGTGTATATAATTTATTTTATCTTTTTATCTACTTATTTTATTTTAAAATAATTTTTTATTTATATTTATTTTGTTCCCTCCTAAAATTGTTTTATTAATCAATTATTTATTATTTATATTTTATTATGTAAAAATTAAACTAATATTTATTAATTATTATAATATAATAAAAGATGATACTAGAAAAATTACTCTTAATCAACGTTTGTTAATTTTTTTGTCATTTGATATTTCTATAATATTAATTATTTTTGCTACATTACTATTTTTTTTATGATATTTCATTATATATTCATTTAATAAAGTTTAATGTTAAAAAATATATTTTAGTTTTAGTATGTAAAATACTATCATTTAAAAATAATAATATTGATATTTATTTTAAAGTAAGTTGATTTTTAAAATAAATAGTTATTTTAGTTTGTTCGCTTACACACGTTTTAATATCATTAAAAGCTTGTTTAACATATTTTTACATATTTAATAATATGTTAAAGAATATAATATATTTAAAGTATTATTTTTTTTATATAGTCTTTTTTTTTATCATTTATATTACTTAATCATTTAATAAAATTAAATTTAAAAAAATATATTTTACTTTTATTACTTAAAATAATATTATTTAAAAAGTAATATATGTTTATTGATAAAAAAAAATATAAAAATTTGTGATAAAAAAGTTTTGTCTTAAAAAATTTATTATTAATTTTTTATTTGAACGGTTTCTTTTATTAATATTTTATTATTAAATAACGTTTTCTTAGCAAAACGGAACAATTGGACGGGAACTAGAGAAGAAAAAAGAGTAGATACAATTCTCACAGTTAATTGAACCGAAACTGTTATAAGTTCAGTTTTTAAAAACTAAACCATAAAATAGTATACTGAACTTTTAGTAAAAATGGATCAGTGTTTTTAAGTATAATATAATATAGTTAACTATAGTACAATACAGATCAATTATTTTTGTCCAGTCCTAGTACTGACTAAATAATCTTATAAGATTAACTTATGTTTTTTTGTAACATGTTGCTAAAAAGTTAAATTAGTAACAGTGGTTTTCAAATTGATTGACAACGTAAAAATTAAGAATGACATTTCATGCGCATAATAGTTTTGATCATTTTGAGGTTTTGATTATATTAACATCTCATAATTTACTTATTATATTCACTTTCTATAGAAGTTGAACCATTATTGAAAAGTAAAACAACTATGAATATTACCTTATACTTCTGAAAATTTAAGCTATCGAGATGTTATTTGAGTTTTGTAGAGATGAGCTAAAAGTGAGGAAGGACTTGTGTTTTATTTGAACCGTTGGATTTTGAGAGCATACTGCATCATTGCCCACACACTTAATGGTCAGCACTCGTGCGTGATTCTGATATGTAAGTTTGGTGGACCACGCACCAAACCAAACATAATGGCACAGCCTAAGCCAATTATTTTGGTCGGTTCGGTTATCAACGAAGAGGTTGCAACTATGAATATCAATTAATGTTATTTACCGTGTCTCTCTTCTCTGGCATATAAAAAATATATATGAAAGAATTCAAAGATAAATAATAAATATAAATATAAAAATATAAATGATTTAATGAAATTGAAATTAATTTACAAAAAATGTTTCTACGGTACAAAATAGTTTCACATTATTTAGGATTCAAAGTAATTTAAATAATTATTTATTCTTTTATATTCTATGTTTTTTAAAAACAAAATCATGAGAGTTTTACACTCAAAAAATCGATAATACCTCAAATATATCGTGATTGATCCATACATTTGAGGTATTTTCTGCTTTAGAATATGAAACTCAGTCACAATTTTGTCTTTAAAAGACATCTCGAAGGATCAAAGAAGAAAGACATTTAAATTGTCTTAGTCTCAACTTCTAAGCGATGTGAGACTATAAGGTGGAGTAGAAACATAAGCCTCCAATCAATAATCTCGTTATCGACACCACGGTGAACGTCAATTGATCTTATCAAAATATTTAACATGAATTTACGGACAGGTGGCAAGATCCTAGCGGTGACTTGGATGCTCTTTATAGTTGGAATTGAATTTCTTGTTACTCAAAGAAAGAACATTCACCTCTAAAAGTTCTTTAACACTTAAGTTATTAAAAGAGTTTGGATCTTTTATGAATATAATAGTGAGTATAAGTAATTACTAAGTAAATATTCATTAGAAAAAATATATATAAATACTCAATAAATAAATAATAGAAACATAATTAAAAGAACTAAATTTTGAAATACTTAATGCATACAAAACAATTTAATAAAAAATCAGTTAAAAATATTAAAAATTGTAAATGACTTGAAATTTAATCAAATGAAATGAAATATAAATTTAACCACTGGAAGATAAATAAAAGACCAGTAAACATACATGAAGTTTCATCTTAAATAGAAATAGAAATATCATTATTAATTGAGACATACCTTTTAAATTATTTTTTATATTAACTTTTTTTGTTTACATAAATTTAATAAATGTAAAATATGAATTTAAATATCAAATTATTATTGAAAACGTTTTAATTTTAATGTAATCATACTATTACTGGTAATATGTTCATTAGAAAAGTTATATTTATTAATTTTATATTAACTAAAATTAATTTTTTAATAATAATAATAATTTCAACTATCGTTGGTTTTAAGATTTTTGTTTTATTTTTAACAATTTATTGAAATTTAATCATTAAGAGTATAAGCTTAATTATTTATTTAACCAATGATATTCTAATGGAAATTGTATATGGAAACTTAAATTGAAAGTATAAAAGTGTTCAAATAATAAATTTAGAGGAGTTATTATTTTCGAAATGAGTATTAGCTTTATACATTAATTCGTTACTATTATAATCATTTAAATACAGATTAAAATATTGATTTAAATATTTTTCACACAAAAATGCATTTTTTATTGTAATTCGTAATTAAATAAAATTATTATTATTACTTGAAAAGTTATTATTATTTATTATTAAAAGTTGTTTTATTCTAATGCAACAAGATTTTTAACAATGGGGAATCTCCTTTCATTTAAGCATAGTCCCAATTTAAACTCTCCCCAGTAAGAATCCTAACCTATTCAAACCCAAATATCTACACAATCATGCTTGTGGAAAATTCTACCTTTTCTTCTTCCCAATCAGGGCATGGTCCCAATTTCCCTAAACGTCAACCCTAATCCATTCTACTTAGATGAGTTTTTCTCCTACTTGAGATAGATTCTTAAGTTATGCTAACAAATTCTTCTCATTTTTTTTCTTTTACTTATGATCACCAGCTGTTATTTTTCCTAAATCCTAACTATTTATTATTCCCTTTTCTCTCCTTCATCTTCTTTGGTGATTTTTCAATCTCTTTATTGTAGACATTTGTTGCCTTTCATTAAATAACTTATTAATAATATATTTAACTTTAATTGATGGTTTTCCTGAGTTTTTTTTAATGATGCTTTTGGATCCATTTCTACATTCAGTTGCCTTGCATGCATTACTAGAATCCTAGTTCACATAACCTTTATTTGATAATGATTGTATATGCCTACTTGAAATTTCCTATATTCATCGGTGTAAGTTCAAATTTAAAAGAATTTATAATAGAATTTGAACACTTTTGTCACAATAGCTTAACAATATGAATACTATCATGTTAATAGCCATTTGTAATAGAGATTTAATTATTTGACTAATGATGGTTTAACATGTTTCATTAATTGGATCAAACACGTATTAATAGTTCATAAAAATTTTACTTAGGTTTTTTGAATTTTTATTTTAGTAGGTATTTGGGTACAGAAAATACGAACGAAACATTTTATAGCCATACAAACTTAGGGTGAATATCCAGTGTTAGTGATATTTTGCACACTTATTTAATATTTATCATCACACATTTTTCCTTCAATAATTTATGATGGATATCACAAGTTTTGCCTACAATAGTTTTCATTAGAATATCTGTAACAGACATATATAATTGATTGATAGTTTTGTTAACAATTAAATTATTAACAAATTTATTATAACCAGAAATATGTCAGAAAAGTCATATTACTAACTGATTGTTGAAATTTTGTTCTTATAATGTAATGATTTTAGTAAAAGAATTCATTGGATTCTACCATAAAATAATCAATCTCATGGTTTATCATTCAGTATAAACTTTATTACTATTATTTTATTATTTAATCATTTCTTTCAAGTATGATTTGAACTACATAATTTGTTTTGATGTTTATGATGATCGAAAGACACGTTATTTTTTTTTATTCGAGAGAGATAGTTTATAGTAAAACATGTACTGATAATTGATAAAGTGAAAACAAAATAAACGATAATAAATGTTAAAAAGTAAATCTTAAATCTAATTTAAGTATGAGACTTATTAATGTAAATCAAAGTTCATTATGATAGACTATAATTAGACTCTTGTTATTAAATATATTTTAATGTAATTAAACTTTACAAAACTAAATTGTAAAGTGGAGTTTCTCTATTTATATAGTGTGAATTTACATTATTTATAGTGGACACGAGATGTCAACAATAAATGAAATATTTAAAAATGATTAAAACACTTGCAAAAATAAAAAAAGTACAAATTATTATTATTTTTAAATATAAAGCAAATTGTTTTTAATAATATAATAATATTATAAATATTTTAAATGATTTATTTCATTCACATAATTAAAATTATCATTAGAATATTCACAATATATTAATCTTTTTATTGATTTATCAAATATGTTACCATAAATTAAACACAGTAATACTAATAAGTATTTTATTTATTATAAAATATGTTATTTTTAACTTAATTATTTTTATACATTAATGCACAGAAAATTTTCTATGTTATAGAAAACTTTTATTTTTGTTCTAGTTATAGTTATAATAGACATAGAAAGTGTTACTTTCTCAAGTAGGTATCAACTCACGTGATTCTTTGGTAGTGAGAACTTCGCTAAGGCGTAACAAACAAGCTTTCTTGTGGACAACGACATGGTGGTCGTGAAGGCCATCGACAAGTGTAAGAATGATTCATTGAAATTATTTAAAACTACTATGTTAAAATGTAAAAAAATTGACATGTTTTAAAAAGTGACAGAACAAAGAGAAAAATAAAAGAACGAGGAAATGAATATTTGCACGTAAAAGAATGAAGAAGAAGAACAATTGCATACCTAATGCGAAAATAAAAAAGAAAAATATAAAAAGGGTAGTAACGTTTAGGAAAGTATGGGAGATGTTCGAGATCGACAACAGACACGGAGAAACCATTGCGGCGAAATACCCAAACCCTAAACACAATGCTTACGAGAGTGATTGCGATAACACTAAAAGGTCTGTGAGAACAAGAGCGACACCAATTAAAAATATCTCAATAAGATTGAAGTAGCCATTAAGAAAAATACAAAAGTTACTCTAAGGAGAAGAATAATGTCATCCACCATACTAGAGAGAAAAATGACTAAAAACGAAAATAAAAGAATCTAGGTTAGTTATAATATATAACAAACAATTTAAAATAATATATTAATATATTTTCATGTCAATTCTAAACAATAAAAAAGAAAAGATATATCAGTGCACAGAAACAAATAATATATTAATATACAAAACTATTTTCACGTACTATTTCTATATCAATTTTAGACATTATTAATATAAAAAGTATTTTCACATACTATCACCATGTTATTTATTATGTGGAGTGAATTATAACCGATATAATAAATGGTCGTAAAAAAGTATTTCTCATTAATGCTAATCTTACTTTTATATTTTTTTAGAAAAGACAGAAACGGGAAGAAAAAAAAAATTATAGTAACATCATGCCCATAAATAAGAAAACAGTACACTGAAAATAGCTTTCTTAAAATTCTTCCCCACTTTTTATCCCGCAACGTACTACTTTAATTTCATCCTATCCAGCCTCTTATAGTTTAATATTAAACCAGAAGTATATATAATATATTTTTAAAGTCAAAAAGTATTAACAATATACATTTTTTGTGAAAGTTGGAGAAATAATTTTTTTTACATAAACAAATGGAAAGTGATGGACTGTGAGGGAACATTATCGCCGCGAGACAAGGAGGACTCATCCTCGTCGTACAGACAAGAAGGAATCACAGTCTTCCATAACTTCAATTTCATCACACAATACAACATCACAAGCCTTTTTCTTTTCCTTCTTCTAATAAAATACGAACCTATTTAACCTAAGAAATTATCTGAATTTTTTATTATCATATAACTTTTAAATTAATTATAAAAAATGATTAAATATGTAAGACATTTATTTTTTAATTAGGTAAGCATATATAGAAATATATACATATATAAATTTTCAACACTCGCATGCAGACAAAAAACCTGTTTTTATGAGTTTTTGGTATTTAAGTGATATGAGAAAATTTGACACTAATGTGTGATGATAAGAAATTAATATATTTTCTTTAAATGTAAAATCTAAAGATAATGTGTTTGTATTTTATTTATATATTATTCATGTTATTCGTTTGTAACTAAAAGACAAGTATAAATATTTTAGCAGCGTCAGTTTACTTTATCATTATTATATAATGAGACAATTTTTTAAAATGGAAAAAAAATTCAATATCATGAACACTTAAACTTTAAAATTATTTATCTACCTTATATTATATTTGTTCGAATTATAATCAAAATTAAACAAAACTTTTAAAACGATAAATTTATGTTATTTTATTTATATATAGTCTATCTTTCTCGTTTTTATATGAATTTTCAACTGAACTTAAATTTTGAATTGTTTTAATTTGTAAAACTAAAAATTAAAAGAAAATTTTGCAATGGTAATCTTATAGACAGCGGGCGAAGTTTGGAATATACATAAAGTGTAAAAGCCATGAATTTGTTAATGAAACGATGGAATGAAGAGCCACTGATCATCTGAATAACGTAACTATAAAAAATTATGATTGAATCGTGAAGAAATTAGGTTAGAAGATTTGCACCACTAATTAATGATGTATGAGACCCCACTGGTGTAGGCAAAAGGACTAAAAAGAATAAAATGAATTATTTTAACTTTTTTACACAACAAAATGAATCATTACATTGCATCTCAGAAAGGAAAAAGGAGGCACCAATCGCTGCGTGATATTCCTCACTTACAACATCTTCTATATATTTTCACAACGTTAATATTAATTAATTTCCCACTTTATATTAATCGTTTCTTATTATTTAAATCATTATTGTTTAATCTTTTACCAATCTTCAATAACAACGCCTTCAATGATTACCTAGTTTTTGGTCTATTATCCACCCTGCAAACAAATGTTCTTGTATATAAATTGTCTGGGGTGAAAGGTCAACTACTTAGAACATAGATGTAAGCAACTATAGATGATGGTTAAATGTATTATTCAAACTAACATTATGTTAATTAAAAGAATTAAATTTATAACCTCTTTTACCAGACCAACTTTATAGCTAATATATAAACTATTGACTTTATGAATAAACATAAATTTATCTTAAATAAATATTTAATTGCAATTTTAGTCTTAAGCTGTTATCCAACATTAAGTTATTTCTTGCTCAAATTATTTTCTATTATATTTTCTTTTGTCTTTAAACATTATAAATGGCAATCATTAGGATTTGAATAAGGTAATACTAATCTACATACCCGAGTTTAAAAGTCAAATTCCACTCTTATTTTTTATATTGGCAGACGAGTCACACCTCAAATAAAACAAAAAATTGATATGAATTTATATACAAGAAAATATTTTCATTACTAAGAAGATTTTTTATCAGGATGACAGACATAGATATCTTCTCTAAATAATTAATGATAAATTTTATTTTTTAAATTTAAGTGAAATAAAATTATTCATAAAAAAATATTAACTATAAAATAATTGTTTAAAATTTAAAATTTATATATTTCTATTTTTTATTTAGATATATAAAACTGAAATTATTCTATAAAATGCTATTTTTTAAAAATTTATATTTTAGTACAACTCATTTAAATTTACTTTTCTAAAAAATTGAATTTATTTGTATTAATATTTTTTTAATTAATTTGATTTAAATTATATTTAAAAAATAATTTTTATCTAAATTTATAATTTAAGTTTATTCTTTTAAATAAATTTATTAATAAAATAAAAAAATAAAATATAAAAGTATTTACATATATCGTATTCACGTATATAAAAGATTTCACTAATATTCTTGTACGAGTATCGACGAATAAAGTGATAATCTTTTTTAGGATAACTAATTGGTACAAACCGTGCTTGATCCCACTTTGTCACATATAGGATACAATGTTTTCATTCTAACATTATAAAATATACACCCTCTTCTTAGTTCACTCACACATTTCTTTTTATAACAAAAAAATACAATGCTTTTTTAAGAAATGAAAGTTCAACATGGAAATATATCCTTTAAAAGAACATATTCAACTTTGCTAAAATTGGATAATGTATTATTTATATTATTATTATTATTATTATAAAATAGCTTGATATTAAGTCTATTTTTAATTAATAAGTTTTTAAATAAATTATCTCGTAACTTATTCATCAAGTAGGCGTAGTATCTAAGCTTAGGTGGACAGTAGAGTAGGTTACGTCAGGCTCTTTAATGAGTAAACTTACCATATTTTTGAAAGCCATTTTTAAGTACATCTTTGCTGATAACTATTATCGTACAATACAAGCGTTAAAGCAAAACTAATTACATATACAAAATTATCAGTCTTATTTCTTGAAATTATAATCATTACTTAAATCCCTAAAAACAATTAGATTACAATAATTAGTCACGGTCATGTATAAATATAACATTTTTTTAATTAAACTTTATGTATCCCGCCATCCTTCAATTTCTTTCATATTTGTTGTTAAATTTCATTTTCTATCATGAGTTAGATGCGTCCGATACATCATCCCCACAACTCCTATAAAAATAAAACGTATTCTGAGAGTGAATGTGATTTTTTTAACACGATAACTATGTATTTATTTCAGTACACAGAAAGAGTAGTGAAAATAAGATGGTATATTACGTGTGAGAAGTGTAACAAAATAATGTTGAATAAAATAAGTAGGAAGAAAGACGTGTGAATTGATTCGCATTAAACTCATACGAACTTATTAAAGTAACTGACTTCTAGGAAATTACATAATTAAGTTGAATTATACTTCAAAGTCTATTTTGTAGATTAAAGCCCTACTGTTTCCAATGTTACCTTATATGTTTGTCCAAATTTGCAAACATTTAACTCCGTTTATTTCTATTAACTGCCCTAACTTTTCATTTCGTTTTACCTTAATTTTACTCGATGACAACAATCACATTTCTAACTTTACTATAAATTCATTTTCATTATAGTAATTTGATCTCGAGGTAGTGTATAATGATCCACGTATGTGTCGTGCATTAGGGAATAAGAAAGCCAGGAAAATAAATTAATCAATAAAAACAAATGGATGTGAAAAAGGTGTTGATGACAGAGGGTTGGTTGTTTAGCAATCTGCGTTGATTGTCTCTTGCAATAAAAGGTAAGGTAAGCAACGTTGGGGTCGGAGGAATCAGACGTGCGAGGCCTGTCGCTGTTCCTCTGTGGCTCCTTGTGCACTGCCACATGATTGTTTGTCAACAGTGGAGAAAAGTCAACAATATCAACGTAGAGTGGTGTACAGCGTTGTGAATCGGTCCATGAAATGATTGTGACCACTCTGTGCTGCCTAACATTTTCTGGGTAAGAAACGTGATCGGATGTTTGAGATTCTGCATTCACGTGTAAAATCTGGAATAAAAATTTCCAGCACTTTCTCAGAAACTGCAGAGAATTCTTACAAGTGTGAGAGTTTTATTAAATGTCTTAATGTGAATGTAATTTAAAATAAATATTAAATCTTTTAATAAGATGATACTCATATTTCTTTTTTAAATTGTTATTCAGACGTCCTTTTATGTATTTAATAAATGCTATTCACTCTTTTTATTTAAAAATATTATGCTGATTAAAATTTGGGTATAAAAATTATAAAACCGAAAACTAATGTTTTAAAATGTAAAACTATAAACAAGATTTTTAGTGACTTAATAATATAATAAAAATATACGAATGTTATTTATTAAAGATAAATATTTCTTTAAAATCATAAATATTTGAGTGTGTATCGTACTTACTCGAAGATGGATGAATGCAATTCACATGTAATTTGCCGAAATCCAGTGACGTAGGTAGATTCTTCCTTTTTGCGCATATTTGAATGGAAGAAAGGGTTCCACGTGAATTGAAAAGGTCCTTTTAACTGTTTTTGTTTTATATTTTGCGCTGCAGTGTCTTTTGCTTTGTTGTGTTTTGCTTTCAAGAGCAATGTAGAATATTTTATATCCATTAAAATTGAAATCGATTTTTAATATATAAAAAAGATAATACTTTATAATCAATTTTAAGAGAGTAACTCTTTCTACTTCTCTCACATTATAAATTTAGACTTAAAATAATTTAAGAATTTTTCTTATTTGTTTTACTTTCTTATATGCCTCTTAAAAACAAAATGGTAGAAAACATAGAGTCTAAAATATTAGAGTAGAATACATGAGTTTAGTGATAAGGGAGCAGGTAGTGGTCCAATATCATGTGTCATATCCTTCCTCAAAGATGATAAAAAGCTGCATATGAATGAATGAAGGAGCCTTTTATTTTTATCTGGAGAAACCAAAACGAAGAGCTGTGTAAAAAATTGATATGATTGTAAGCGCAATGGTCCCTCTTTCGCTTTCATCATCGCGTCCTCTTTAAAACTGACAACTAAAACAAACACAATCATATTCACGTTGTTCACAATACCCTTTATCCCTAATTCTCTAATATCTCTCTTAAAACATCACTAACCTCACACAAACTGCATATAAACAAATCAATATCCATGTTATGTTTGATTGATGCTGACCAAGTTTGGAAGCAACCCCTTTGCATGCATGCATGCCTCGCTCTTTTTCTTTTTCTTAACACCAAGACAATGACCTAAAACAAGTGCTTCCAGGTTTCTGTTCAGTCTCTAGGTTTAGCTACCAATTATTACAACTTCATTCTATTTTTAGCACTAATTTATGCACCACAACCACTTTAGGTCATCTTGCTTTCAATTAAACAACTCAGCGGTCATTCTATTTGGGACGCATTGTAATGCGTTGATTGCACCAATCAAACCCTAAATTTTATCATTATAATCGAGGTATATCTTAAATTAAATGCATATCACACTCTCTTTTTCAGATATATAATTACAAATCACTTTCTCATTTCAATATAAATTATTAACTGTTTTAAATAAATCAATTTATATTAATTTTTTTCTTTAAATTAATCCTTTTTCTAAATAATTTTTTAAAAAATCATGTCTTTTCTTGTCTTGAGTTTCATTTATATTGTGCAGCTGCTATAGCATTTTGAATCATACAATTCTCAGTTATAATGAATTTTGAAATTTAAAATTATAATTTTAACTTCTGAATTGTAGAACCAAGAACTATTTTTATAACACTGAATAATAGAACGACTAATTTTAGATTATACAATCTAAAAATATATAAATATATTTTGAATTGAAGAATCTAAAAATATATTTTAAATTACACAAACTAAAAAATATATTATATAAATAATTCAGGCTTTTTCTATTGAAAGAAATAATGAGATGCAAAAAGATGGAGATGTGCAGAAGTGCTGCGGAGTTAAATCCCTTCTTATCTTTTCCGGGTGTCTAGAGCCAAAGCCCAATAAACAAAAGGAACGAAACGACACAGAGAAAAAGTTCGAGTATTGCTTCCTGCACCTCTCTAATTTTTTTTAATTCCAATTCTTTTCTTAGATTAAAAATAATTTTAATTTTACCATTTAGAATTTTTTAATTAATTTGAAAACTCTACTTCTACTCATCTACTCAGCGCATCTGCACCTCCACCCATCTCTCACACCATTTCCGTTTTTCGGAGTCTTTTTGAGGTGAGGCTTGCGGAGGATCCGGTTTTGGCGCCGCACGTGTGTGACGTGCTGTGGGAGCTGTCGTTGCCCGTTGGGGTTGACCGCGAGCACGAGTATTGCAATCCTGGTGGTGGCGATGGCAGCGTGATTTTGGAGAGGGTGAGGGAGCTGGGGTGGCGCGTGTTGGTGAGTGGGTGCCAAGAGGACCCTCTGGTCGACCATCAGATTGGTCTGGCCACACTGATGGCAGAGAAGGGCGTTCCCGTTCTGACAAGCTTTAGCCCTACGGATCTCATGGGGCTGAAGTTCATGATCCTCTCCACCAAAACCGGCTCCATCACCTCGTTAAACATTTCATTGCTCCTCCTCCTCCGCCATTCATCCACAATTTATCACCTCAAAACACTGCTTAACTAACCCCTTTCCTTTTTCTTAAGATCCATCATTATCTTTTTACTCTTGCCAAAATCTTACTTTTCACTATCTTTCTTTCAGGCTATCATGTATTTTTAAGTTTTATATGTAACCATGTCCCACGGAAATTTTACGTCAATCACATTTTTTACTGCATAAGATTTCTTATTAACCTTGTGTTAAGGTTGTCATGTTTAAATTTGGGACAGAGGAAATAATAGGAACAATTTTAGGGAGACGTGTTTAATATATTATAAATTTTATAGGGACAAAATAAGATAATATAAACGTTATATTTTGTGTCAATATTAATATATATATATTAATATATATATATATATATATATATATATATATATATATATATATATATATATATATATATATATATATATATTAAATGAACATTATTATATGGAAGCTGGTAGACATTATATAATCGATAAGAATATGAAATTTAATGGTTGAATGAATTTATATATTATTTTGAACGATTAAAGATACAATTTAAGCAACTTTTATGTATCACGTAAATCTTAATACTTTAACACAGGCGAAAGGTCCAACCAATCCTAACGGAGGGGGTTTCTGAACGAATCGCTTAATTCTAAAATCAACATCTCAAATTTAATATCAAGATAATATATAAAACAGATATGAGGAAGTGAAACGAAAATGGAGAAAATAGGAATGGATGAAGGTGCAGTTGTGCTGAGTAAATGAGGAGAAATAAGGTTTTCAAATTAATTAAAAAATCTTAAATAGTAAAAGTAAAAGAGTTTTAATCTAAAAATAAAATTGAAATTAAAAGAATTTGGAGAAGTGTAGAGAGCAGGGTGTAGGGTGTGGTGGTGGAGAAAGCAAAACTCAAAAAGTTCCTATGAGCCCTAGAAGTCCAATAGTAACTCACGAAGCAGTTTCCTACTGCACCTCCTTATCTTCTTTCTGCACTCCCACATTTTCTTTTTCTTTTGTCTTTTGTAACTTTACAATTTAAAAGTCAAAAATGGCTCATTTGTATAACTCAAAAGTTTTTCCTTAATAAAAAAGACTTTCAGATTATACGATCTGAAAGTAAAAAATATTTTAAAATTTTACCTAAAAATAATTTCAAATTGTCCAATCTAAGATTTAAAAAATGACTTTCAGGTAATCCAAAAATTAGATAACTTAATTATGTAATCTTGAAATCATTTTTTTTTTCTAGAAATAATTTTAAATTTTCAGAATATGCAATCCTAAAGTCTAATTGTGCAATTCAAAGATCCTCCATCATATACTATTGAAGCCTATAAAAAATAGTGAAATGGGAATTAGACCAATTTATACATATTCAAGCAATGCAGATAATGTGTGTATGTAGTATGTACATTGGTGGATGAGAATTGAGAGGTAGATAACGATTACTAGAGCTGTCAAATGAGCCCCTTTAATAAGATTTGGCCCTAGCCCATGTGGGTTGGGGCCAAAAAAGCTCACAGGACCAAAAAAACTCTTTATTAAAAAAGTCCACAGGGCTAAAAACCCCTAAAGCTCTATAGGCCAGGGCCAGCCCATGGGCTTTCATTTTTACAAAATTTAACGTCTAGAAACATAATATCATTATACAAGTAATCACAAATCATATGTATTTTTTATCTAGCTTTCATTTTATCTTTGTTAGTAATAACTTATAACCATAATTGATTCATGTATAATTATATTTTTTTACCAATAAAATTAATTTTCTACTTCATAACTGTTTCTATATTAATTAGTTTAATAATAATGCTTTTATACAATTATTTCTTAATTTTCAAATTTTGTTTTGATAATTTTTTCATCTTAATTTTGGTTTCTTAATTTTGGTTTGTAAATTTGACGGTTCAGAGATATCCACATAAAATAGGTTTAAAAGTTAAAAAATTTAATTTAATATGTAAAATTTTGATGGACTAACGAATTTATTTATAGATGGTAATCTATTTTGTCACTAGTTTAAATCAATATCATTCGATTAAGATTTGTGATCAAAATTACATTATTTTTAATTGGTGTGAACATGTTAAAATTTTGACTTAATAACTTTTTAACTTTTTTAATTTTCCAAATTTAATAAAATTAATATTTATTATTTACAAAGTTATATAATTCTTTTAAAAAATTTTTTATGAAACATATTATTTAGTCATTTACATCAATTTATATATTTCTATGTCTTTTTCATATATTTTATATTATATTCATTTGTCTTTTTTATTAGTTTCTTATTAAGAGACATTGATGTAATTTATTTATTATTATAATTTTTATTTATTTTATATGTTAATAATTAAATACAATAATAATTTTAATTTTAGTATTATAAATTATAACATTATATTTATTTAAAAGTATTGTATCTATTATTTAATTATTTTTTATTACAATCGGCTCAATTATGATAAATAATTCAATAAAAACGATCTTTGTTGGGTAAAGATAAGTATGATTTTAAAATATTAATTTAATCTAAAAGGTTAGAAAAAAAATATGATTTTATAACCACTAGGATTATATCTAGATCTTGTATACTAACATATATGATATTTATAAGAATTTTGCCTAACAAGGATTTTCACTAAAAAGTTAGTTCTTTTATTACATGAAATTAATTTTAAATTTTACAAAGTTTGTGGTTTAATTTTTTAATGTATATATATCTATACAAAACATTCAACAAAAGAATTTTATATGACAAACTATAAAAAATAAAAATTTTACACCGATATTAAAAATTTATCCAATCAGTAGATTTGAATTTAAAATCTATCCATAATTAATATTTCAAATATTTATATAGATATCATAATTCGATTATTGAAAAATCGAATTTTCAACTGTATTACTTTTATAGTTTATTTTTTTCATTTTTTTTCATTTTCTTTCAAATAAAAAAAATAATAATAATTTTCTTTTTTAACTTTCCAAAATAATAAAATTATATATTTAAAATATACTTATAATTAAAAAATTATTTTAAATAAATTTTTATAAAATTAATATTTATACATTTATATTTAATTAAAAAGATATTAAATATCATGTAAATTTTGAAAATTATTGAACTTGTAAAGTAAATAAAAGAAATAACTAAAAAAACATTAAAAGTGAATTAATTTAGTTTGGGGGCTAGCCCCATCCTAACCCTACCCCAGCCCACTTTATGTGGGGCTTTAGGAGTTGGGGCTTTTAAAAAGCCCCCTATTAAGGGGGCTAGAAAATTGAGGCTTGATTTTAGAAGGGGTTAGGGTCAACCCATGGACCAGGGGCTGAAATGACACCTCTAACGATTACCAAAGGGAAGATGTTTGAGGAAGTTTAGATCATAAAGAAATAAATTTCCATATATTATAATTGACCAAAAATAGAGAATCCATGGTGAAAAAGAAGTAAAAGAAGAGCTTTTTTTCCCTTCTCCATGGCCTTCTGATTTCTGTAGACTGAATTACACTCCTCAAATTGGTTAGTTTCCAAGCTTCTATTCTTGGTACCAACTCATGCTGCTGGATACTGCGTCCATGTGTACATGATGATGTTCATTTGTTGCTCAAAATCACAGCAGCTCGTGAGCTTGGAGAATGAAAATGGTCCTTTCACAAGGACATTTGGTTTGAAATGCGAGGATCTATTTCCTCCCATGAATAAATATCACCATTGGAGTTACTTCCCTTGCTTCTTACCTGCAATCCATGTCATGCCAAAGTTCTCAGCCAATTTGATCGATTAACTTTGTAATAACATAGTTCCTTGATAATGATTTCAAGAAGTCTATGCACACAAATGAATGAGAAAAGATTGAAGAGTGAGTGAAAAAAGCATTTGCTTCTTCTTTTTGTGACAATCTTTTAGATATTACTGTCACATACCTCTCTGAAACCATGATCTTCTGACAGTACGCCGGATATGACGCTCATGTCTTTCTAAGAGCTCATCAACTGTGTGCATTTGAGATAACAGAGGCCCTGAAAACTCTACCTTTTCTCCTTGATCCTGGTAACTCTGTTAGGAGGAAATAAATAAGAAGCATGTCCACTGCAGGGCACATAAATTGCATATTCTGGCTTCTGGTCCAAGTAAACTAACAACTAGGGCCAGTAAAGTAAATTAAAGAGTAAACTTCATCAATATTTTAAGTGATCGTAGTAAGACTAACTTTTTTAGTTTTAATTGTCGTCATTTGAGCAAGATATTTCTTTACACCTCATTGTTCTAAACAATGCAGATATGAATATTTCAACTAAATATGAAGATCTTTATGCTTTTTAAAGTTTAAATAATTCTCTATGTCATCAAAGGTCCCAAATTTAATCTTGAAAATAGAATCCCTGGAAATCTCCACATAAGAAAGAGGCAGTTAAGTTTCATGCCTCAGAATGCTTAATGCCATATTAGTAGTGAATGTAGCAAACTAAATAAACTTACCAGGTTACTTCTCTTGGATAATGAGTCTTGCCTGTTATAAAGCGCCATGGAAAGTTCTTGTGAATGGTACTCCTCAGTATCAAATGAATCTGGACGATCAAACTTACTCCATTGATTTTTCATGGCAAGCTTAGAAATTTCAAGTAGGTCATGGCCCCTAGAGTTGGTGCATGTCCCGAAAAATTCATTATTTTCGTAGTTTCTGGATTCAGAATTATTCCTTGAATTTAGTGTAGAAGTTTCCAATGAATTAAAGATATACCCTCTAGAAATAGAACGACTGTGAGTTCTAATTGAAGCGTCATCTCTACGCCTTTTAGCCCATGCAAAGCCACTTGATTTTGAAACTTGCAATGGCCCAGGAAAGGGAATATCTACTTGAGATGCCTTCTTCACATGGGAATCATCGTCTGGTTTACCACCAGACTGCTTTGGTGCCCCCTCACCTGCATGGGTGTTCTCTTCTTTAAGGGTGTGGATACATCTATCATCATTCTTTTGGGAAGTTTGAGTTTGAGTTGTCAAATCCTGCAGGAGGAGAATATGATGCTAGGTGAGATGAAAATACATTTTTGGTGATTAGAGCAGTGCTGGAAATCAGTGCATAAGAAACACCATGATGGAAAAACGAAAAAAGCAAGCTAGACCTCTGCTGGGGCTAATTTACTCAGTGCTAGTGGCTTTCTTGATGGTTTTCTTGATTCTGGTACACCAGCTCGCCCACCAATTTTTTTCCTGGAAGTTCATCGACGTATAATCTCATGAAAAGGCAACAAACGATGATTGATAAAATGGAAATTTGAAGATTAAATTTAGTTTATGATGTTCAGTACTATTGAAAGCTTCATATCATCTTTTCAGTATTACAACCGTTAGAGTCTGTTTGCCACATTGGGACTCCAAACGGACCCTTAATTAAAGATATATCCCGGAAGAACACATACAATACTCTTCAGAGATGGTGAATTTAGTATTCCTGCCTCCATTGCTACTGGAATTGAACCTTTGGTATTCATGTTATAATAGCTTACTTTCCTTCCTAATTTACTGTTCAAGGATGCCATTCAAGTAATGTTTGGAAGATAAAAGAACCAATCTAACACCAAATCTAGACCCTGATAAAATATTCAAACAAACATTTCTTTAATGGATCAACTTAAGAAAGTATGCTGATGAACTTGACCAAGTGAATTAAACATGCAGATGTTCTCTTGGTTTTACCATACCACTCAGACAGAAGGAAATGCATGTCTAGGGGCGCTGGTTCATGTACGACAATCTAAACCATTCTTAGACAGTAAATTCCATAAAATAGACAGAAAAGATTATTGATTTTCACCTTCTTGACTCCTCTTCATGTTTCGCATCAATCTCCTTGCTAGGTGGGTATATTGGTAAGCTTGATGGGTCGCATGCATAAGGTTTTGTTTTGAAATACTGAAAAGTGGTAAAATTATTGTTAGAAGGCTACAAGAGTCTAAAACCATACATCAATGCTGCACATGGTCATAAAATTTGCAGATGGATGATGAACAAATCTGTATATAGGCTAGGACTAATATCACAAACATGGCAGAAAGATTATATGCATAAAAAGATATTATCAAAATCAAAATGGAAAAAGGCAATCAGAAGACTATGCTCTGTTATAGAGATTAATCACTGAAAAAGAACACTTCAGTGATTTTTCTTAAAAGATGAGTTTAAGTTTAACTTTATAGAATCGAGTTTATAGAATAAACTCTAATACCACTTTCTAAAATTGTATCATTGTCTATCCTAGCCAAGGACTGCAATTGAACAGCCTATAAATATCTATCATACAAGTGAGTGAAACCTGACCATACATGCTGACTTAAAAATGACCATATTATTGTATACAAGTGAAATCTCACCATACAAGTTGACTTTTTACATGATTGAGTAAGACCCAAATCCATTTTCTAACGATTTTCAACATATACAAAACCAACACTGCCATGTTGACTAACCTCTAATGAGAGAGCAGAGGAGGCAGTCCCACGTTTGCTTGGTTCGACAGAAAGAAGAGTTTGTAGAAGATTTACACTGGATACGTGAAAATCTTTAAATGTCTGTCGGAGGCAACTATCGTATGGTTGTTGTGGCTTGAACAATGTTGCATGAGGAAGTCTGGTCTTTTTCCAGTATTCTTCGGGTGGGGAGCCACAAAGCTTGAAAATTTTGTGCAATTGTTCAACCTGAATGTATAGCAAAGTTGAATTCAGAATAGATTGAAGAGAACAGTAAAGAACAAAATATAATATTTTCCAATTCCAGTTGATTAGTTTATTATCAATTAGCCGGTTAACAAGTAATCTATGAAGTTCAGTTCCACTCTAAACTGTATCAAGATCATATATAATTAAACACACAACAAGAGCACCGATGCAACAGGAAGGGGACTTAATATGTAGTCGGATTAATTACTGTCAACAACTACATAAGATTTATTTTGAACTTTACAATGTGACTCGTATGGTAAAATCAGTATGTAATAGAAACAATGAATGAAGCTCAAATCAGTTTGTAGGCATGACACGAGAGCACTACTTGCTTTTAGACGGACAAGACAGTTGAGTTGAGACTGAAAAAGACATTCTATTGAAGAGCATATAAGGTGGCACAAACCACAGGCCATTTAGGCACGTGACCAGTTTTTTTGGCACATCAACAAATAAAATGAAACCTTTCTAATAGAAAAGTAGTTTTACTATTTGTTGTAATAAGATCTAATCCAATTCTCAAATTCTCACTAACGAGCACCATTAGAGGATAATCTGATTCTTAACACAAAATATCAAATGGGGAAGGAAAAAAGTCCATACATTTTGAAAAGTTTACTTTACTACCTCGGTTCTCCCCTGAAGTATAGGCTTCCCAATTAGTAATTCTGCAAATACACAGCCAACACTCCAAATATCCACGGATGGACCATAATCTGTTGAACCGAGCAAAAGTTCTGGAGGACGATACCATAACGTGACTACACGACTAGTGAGGGGCTGCTTGTTCCCAGAATTGGAGAAATTTGCCAGTCCAAAATCTGCCACCTTCAATATCCCTTCATTATTCACTAAAAGATTTGATCCTTTGATGTCCCGGTGCATCACACCCCGTGAGTGACAGTGCTCAAGACCAGATAACAATTGTTTCATGTAGCATTTGATCTGCACAACAAAATTATTTCATCCTTTCAGTTAAGCATCACAACATTCAGTTGGCACCTCTTTTGTCTCAGTTTACAAATCACTCAATACTTATCTCATGGTGTATGAGAAACAAAACAACAAACATGCAACATTCATACCTGTGATTCACTAAACTTGATTTCTGGTCTAGACAAGAGCCCCGTGATGTCATGCTCCATGTACTCAAACACAAGGTATATGCTACAAGACAATCTAGAAGTAATCAAGCCCTCCAGTTTAATGATGTTTGGATGATCAAGCCTCCTAAGAATCATTATTTCTCGTGCCATAAACCTCACACTCTCCGGCTCAAAATTGTCAAATCTCACCTTCTTCAAAGCTACTATCTTTCCGGTCTCAATCTCCTTTGCTCGGAAAACACTGCTATATGTTCCCTGACCAATCTATTCATCCAGTTTCCAAATATATAAAAGCCAAGTTATCAAAACTCAATAATAAACATTAGTATATAAAGCAGCACGTTATATACAACTCAAGAGAAACCAATCATTCAACAGCGACAATTTCAATTGCATCGTCAAGCCTTTTAAGATTTCTGCAACCATAGTTATGACTGCACTTAAATTTTTTTTTATAATATCTAATATTGATATAAGAAAATTAAGATGCAATTACAGTTGGGTTCGTCTACAAATTTTCTGCAAAATCATTGTGATAAAATTGCTGACAGCAACAGCAATTTAAATCTTATCTATACCATTCCAAAATGTTTGAGAAATCTCGTCCATGACTCTCGTTTTGAAAGGCTTCCTAGTTCGTCAAATCACAAAATTAACACCACCAGATAAACCGTTGATAATTTGAATGAAATGGTGGCTGGTATTTATACGAACCTTTTCAAGTTTCTCATATGCGTCAGCTCGAAGAGGAACCCAACCGTGAATGGCCTCACTTGCGACGGCGCTGAGCCACGCTGGCCAACCTGCCGCCGCCTGCTCTCCCTCCACGTACTTGCTCAGGTTACCCAACCTGAAGCTCAGTGACTCACTTCCAGCATTGGAACTCGCTCTCCCTGACTCGCCCAACTCGCTCCTACTAGACTCAGTCTTCTTCTTCCTGTTCTTATCCGACTCAACCGAGTGCTCAATCGCGGGTGTGACAGAAACAGCCTGCTTCGCCACCACACACCCCATTACGTTACGCCTCACCGCACCATATCACTCCAAACCCCTTCACCTTCCGACCCACCACCCAACCGGTTAACTTCGTCCTGTTCCTCCGGTGAAGTTAGCTTCTTTGGGAACCCCAGAGAAAGAGAGCGATCATCAGCAACTGTTCAACATCGAAAGGCAAATGGGTCTGATCTTTTAAGCTCACGCGACATGAACTCAGACACAGGCACGAACTAAAATTTTGTTTCACTCGCTTTCTCACTTTTTTTTCGTTTCTCCGGTAATTGCGGAAAGAGAGGATGGATGTTGGGTTCTTAATGAGGCTCACTGAAACACAGCGCCGAAATCAACGGAAGGATGAAAGTCTTTTGTGCGTATTTGCCTTTTTGCATGACAACGAACGAACGAACGAACAAAAATGCGAAATACTGGTTTTGTTGTATTTGTAACTACTCGGTACTGCTAGTTTGCAAATTTGTATTATAATAGGTTTGTTTTGCCAGTGAGCGTGATGTTGTGTGTGTGTGAAAGGTAAACTACTTGAAAGTAGAGAAATTTTGCATGGGCTTGATTAGAAGAGCGCGTGTGAAATCGGGAGGTTATAGTATATGACAGATATATAAATTAATACATTCCGTTTTCATTTGCCTTATGGCGTCATCATGTCAATTTGCTAATCACCAATTATTATCAATCACAATTAATTTTGCTTCCACACTGATAAATGGTATTGGGCTGTCGTTGTTGTGCTCATTAATGCGTCTTCCTTGCTTGAGTTTCCACTTTCTTTGAATTTAAGATTTGAAGATTATTTTCTGTTCATACTTCATGCACCACTTTACGTGGGAACAGGGTAATAAAAGGGTGATTTTTCGTATTAATCACTTCTTGAAAATAATAAATATTGTAATAATCATTTCCCTGCAATGTTGGTAAAGGAAGGAGATGTTAGTCTGCATAAAATTCGCTTACTTGAACTGTGTCTGCATAAAACGCTGACATTTTCATGTTTACTTCCGTCAGTTACTGACTTAAAGTCCACGCATTCTGTGTTTGATTTTGATAGGTTGAAATAATAATGGGGCAGGCACCTCTACACAAAATTTTCTTCGTGGTTTGACACTCGATTATGAAAATAGAACAGTGTCTATCCATCTTCTATATCCTTGGTGTATATATTGACCACAGTTCTCACTTTCTTAGAGATAACGCTTTGGAATGTTTGATATTTTTGAGTGGGTAGAAAGCGTGCTGCTTAGGATATAGGCTGACTAGGGAATTCGGAGTCTTGGGACCATTTCTGTAGATTCCAGAAAATCTCGCAAAATTATCCCATTTGAATTTGATGTAGACCAATAATATTTAAACGGCCTAGGCTCGTACACATGCTAAATTAGCTTTTAGCTGCTATAATTTACCATGTTTCAATAGTTCTTCCTATCCGCACAGGAAAAGGAAAACCAACATTTCTTAATAATACAGAAAAAAAAAATGAAAGCGGTGTTGTTTTAAATAATTATTTCTGGTGCTAATGCGTTTAGGAATTTAGTACAATGATTAGGCATGGTGTAAGCATAGCTGACTTGAGTGAAAGAAGGATAGCATGATGATTTGATCACCAAAACCTTGTCTGCATTATTAATGTGCTTACCTTATTTCCAGTATGCTGTTTTCTCAGTATCCTAATGGCGAGGGAAAAGTTTGCAGTGTGGCTCCCACTATATATCTTTTTTCTCTTTTCTCTTTTCTCTTTCTAGGTGATAAAAGGAAAGGGGATCCAAGCATCCAACAGCTATTTTCACCATTATGATTACCATTCTATGTAGTTTCCGGAATCCTAGAGTTAACAGTCAGAATAGGATAAAGTAAAATAAGTGAGTAACTTTCCTGATTCTTCAAGTCTTGTTATTCACCTAAATAATGGTTTGTGCTGTTATGCAAATTGAAGCTTTTTCATAATTTTGTCTATTTAGCTACAGGGACACATCATACTAGGAAGTCATAATTTAAGGAAATAAGGCTCATAGTTGCTGGATTGAGTCACGAGTAACTGAGATTAATAGTTCTGGGTCAAGATTCGGAACTAGAAACATGAGGTAATAAGAGTTTTTGATTTGATAATAATGACTGGATTTTAAATATCAGTATCCCACTTTCACCCCATCTTACATTCCTGTATTTCAGAAATTAAACCACAAAAGTAGGAAAAAAACAAATAAGTATCGAAGTAAATTTAAAGAGTTAAACAATATCGATTTTTAGCTGTCAAAAAAAATCAGCCTTCCTTTTACCAGTTCTACATGTGGTGTCTTTGACATCACTGATGCACACTGATAATAGTAACTCTTTTTAAAACTTTTAAAGTAACTTCTCCAACCCCTCCCCCAGAAAAAGAAATGGCTCTGATAATATGCATAAAAAAAAGAAAGATGGCTCTGAGAAAAGCCATAATTGCTGCCTCGTGCCTCCCGTGATCTAATCAAGATATCCCACAAAGCATGAGGAGCACTCAGAAGCAATGATAGAAATAAACAATACCAAAGTGAGAACTAATAAATACATCTATAGATGAAACTATGAAAGAAACCCTTGCATTAATCAATGTAAATAAATGCAGACAAAGCATTATTCAAACTCACAATTTATAAGAAAAGGGGATAAGTGGTTAATCACAGAGCTAAAAGAGGAAAAAGATTGTCTTTTAGAATTACAACCTTGCACCCATCTTTCCCTGAAAGTTTCAACCCAGTTATAAGAAAAAATATGAAGATGTA
Organism: Vigna umbellata; assembly: GCF_029865625.1. Taxonomy (NCBI): domain Eukaryota; kingdom Viridiplantae; phylum Streptophyta; class Magnoliopsida; order Fabales; family Fabaceae; genus Vigna; species Vigna umbellata. The sequence goes on from NC_142165.1 coordinate 98,759,952, forward strand.
CTGCATGTATTTACTGCAGGGTAAACACAAAGCTGAAAAAGCCCCCAGATTTTTAATGTGCCACAGTTGATCAGAGAAAATAATCTTTCCATTGAATGCATTTATTAACTAGTCCAGACATTTTGACAAAGTTGGCTTGAGAATAATGACAAACAGTTTAGTGGCATAAGTGGACTTATTTAATCTTCAATATAGGGTGTTTCAAATTGCAACTTGAGGAAGTTGACAAAAAACAGAAAACCAATGCATGCGCACCTAAACAAGATTAAACTGATAAGCTTAATTTCCAAACAAGGAAACAACTCAAACAAGTGAGTAAATGTACACCAAAAGATACAAGTGAGTAAATGTGATGTTGAACAAAGCATGTGATTGGAGCTGTTGTGATTAATTTTTGAATTCATTTTTTTATACATGGTGGAGGAAGCATCACCCTCTCCTCCACTGCAAAAGATGTCAAATAAACTGAAAACCAACAGCAGTGATTAAAAGGAATAAAGAGTAATAAAATGAAGAACAAAAAGAGGTGGGTGTGGTAGGTTAAAGGTTGGCCACAAGTGGGGATCCATGTCAGGATTTGGTTTATAACTGTGGTTTAGTTGGTGCAAATATTGACTAGAGAACCTACATACGCTTAATGAAACCACAAACACCGAACGACAACAAAACCAAAACACACCAACATTTCCTTCGTTAGTTACTTTATTCTTTTCTTACACACATTCTGGCCCTGCAACATGTTCATGTTTTTCTCCCTCATCATTACTCAGCCAGAAGTTAACCACATCACAAAAGGAGAGCCCAATTCTTCATAAAACTGACCTTTTCTCGTCTAAATATTTTGCATTTTCCACTCTTCTTAATGCTTTATGCTCTGAAATCTGAGAAAAAGGAAAAGGGTTTTACGTGATCATTACGTATTCCTTTTCCAAAGATAGTAAGAAATCCATTATATACATGTTATACGACTTGTATGTTGTGTCAAAACTAAAAAATATTTTAAAAACGATATGACGTAATAAGATTTATATAATAGAATCTATATAAAATAAATTATGAAGTGAAATATATTAGAATACATAAAAAATGAAAAGAAACTTATGTTGTGAAAATGGAAATGATCTCATTAGATTTTGTAGTATGAAATAGCCACTAATAATGTATTTAATTATAATTAAATTTGAAGCATATAATAAATTTAATTAGTTGCTCTGAACATTTCTTATACTGAGTGTATAAGAAGACCAACTTAATTTGGTAGTAATATTAATTCCTTTTGTTAAGTACTGCCTACTTAGTTATGGAAACATTTATTTCCAAGGACAAAGAGAAAAGGGTCAACGTTCAGTAAGATTATGACTATGATGGTGGGGTTTAGAAAGTTTCTATGAGGTTTTAAGTCAACTTGTGGCCATTGTTTTACATTAAAAATATATACTTTTATTAGTTTCTTACGGTTTAGTTTCCAACTTATAACTTTTATGTAAAGTAATTGCTTAAAAGGTTATACTAACGTTATTATTAATTAGTTTATTACAATTATGAATAAATATTAAATTCATTTTTTTTAACATTAAAGAATAGAAACATTTTCAATTTTTACGAATCGTTAGTAAAAGTTGGAAGAAATGCTTACTGAAAACAATGAGTAATTGAAACATATCTCCTTCCTTATATCAAGTTGGTTTAATACTTTAGTCTCTACTTTTAGGGGTTTGATTCAAAGTAATCTTATTTTTTTAAAAAGTTTGGTAAAATCCCATATTTCGTTAAAAAATGTTGAATCTGATCCTTTCCGTTCACGCCGTTAAAAACATAACGATGCAAATGTCATTGTGCCATATCATAGGCATGTGGCACACGGTAATAGGTGGACTTAAATAATTTTTTAATTTTAAAAAAAAGTCCCTGCCACATCATCATCACCATCTCCAAACAAACCCTCATTTCTCTCCAAGAAACCCTAGCCGCTGCACCATCCAGCGCCGTCATCGCCATCCTCGCCAGTAGCTGTCCTCTCCAACACATCACACGCCACCACCAAAGCTATGCGACGCGAGAAATTAGGGTTTGTCTGAAGATGGTGATGATGACGTGACATTTGCACCGTTATGTTTTTAACGACGTGAGCGGAAAAGACCGGATTAAACATTTTTTAACGAAATATGAGGTCTTACTGAACTTTTTTAAAAGGTTGGATTACTTTGAATCAAATCCCTAAAAGTAGGAACCAAATTATGTATTAAACCTATGAAGTTTTATGGAGAAAACTTTTGAATAGAGTATACTATAGATACGATTGGTTTTTTCCAATAATATTTAGAGTTTCACATATTCAACGTATTTAATGAAATGTAAATTATAAAAATTAAGCTCAAAATCGAAGAAAGCCAAAAATTACCATAACTGTATATAATGTATGATCTAAGTTTTCTTATTTTATTTTTCCTAAAAGGGCAAATGTACGCACAGTTAAACTTTGACATGCAAAGGGAAACATATCCTCTTCTTCAAATAAATCTAAGTAGAGTTATACACATATTTTGATACTTCATTTTATATCAACATTACCTAGTAAAAATTCAAACGGATATAAATTAAGTATCTTATAAAGAATATATGTAAAATATTCAAGGAAGACAGCCTTATTATAACAATCATACTCAACTATTTTCCTATTTGTCTCCTTTCACAATTATTATTCATTATCGCAATCTCAATCTCAATAATTATAAAAGAGATTTTAATACCCAGATTATTGATGAGATATAAGATTCACATGATGTAAAGCTGGAAGAGATAATGGTTAGAATTTAAATTATATATATATATATATATATATATATATATATATATATATATATATATATATAATTTAAATATATTAGAATCATTAGTGAGTGGTTAAAATAATAAAGCGATCAATTAATACTAAATCTATAACTAAAGACATAATTATTATGAAAGATTATTGTGTATATATATCTTAAAATAATATTTTGATTTGGAATTAGAATTATCGAAATATGAAATACAACTAACAAGAGTTATAAAACGAAATATGATATCTATTTGTATATAAAAGACATTTATATTAGAATTTTGTTTTCTCTTTGTCTCATCAAGAGAGATAACAAAAGTGGTGTCTAAAACTCTATATTTTTGAAAGATCACATATCTACAGTTAATTTGATCATCCACATAATTTCTAATGGCAAAATATATTTTTACATTCATTTTCATCATGAATTAAATTATGAGTTCATTGAAGATTAATATACGATTATATTATAGATTATGAATCTTTATAGATAAAAACATGTAGTTAGACGCAATTATTATTTCTTAGGAACTTTATTATATATATAATTGTGCTATGCATTTTAGATCTATAAAGATAAAAATATATGATTAGACATAATTATTATTTTTAGAAATTTTCTTTAAGGGTAAGAGATATCGTGGGTTCAACTTTCTTCGTTAACAAAATAGGTGAATAAAAAAAATTCAAACTACAAAATGTGTAAAAGTTAATATGTATTGTATTTATACCACTTTGTTGTGGCCTTTTTACTTTGGGTATAGTGTGAGTCTAAATTGGAGAGTTGCTCCCTCCACCACCGCAACAACCACCTACACCTCTCCAAAAAAATTTTAATTATAAAACTATCCATTTTATTTTAACCTTTTACTTTTTTTACTTTTTTACTTGTTTATCAAAATCCTAAATCCCTACCTCATTTTCACTCATAGTGGCGCACCTCTACCCCCAAACTCTCACTTTCAAACTTTTCTCCTCCTCTTGATCCGTTTCGAATCCCTTTTCTCCTCCAGATTTGTTTCTTCTCAACCATTTTTCTCCATAGCAGTTTTCATTTCATTCATTCGTTCTTTCTTCTCCGTTTTGGTCTCCTAGTTGTGCGGTAGTGGTGCTTTGGTGGTGCTTCGTGTGTTAGCAAAATAATGAAGATGAAGTTTTGATGATGTCCAAATCAAGTCAAGATATATCAAGATTCAAGAAGATCTTTTGAAGATTTGTTTTGCTATTAAAAGCTTTTGTAATAATTGTAGTTTAATGTGTAAGACTTAGATTTTGATTCTTGTACTTCCATACTTTGTATTTGCTGTTCATAATAAAAAATGCACGGTTTTAATCGATTAAATCAAGTATTAATCGGTTAAAACGTTGCAGGTGCTGAAAACTCAACTAACATGAAAATAATCGATTAATACCTATTTTAATCGATTAGTTAATCGATTAATCCTAAAAATAATCAATTAAAGGTGATCGTTGGAGTTTGCTGACTTTTGAAAACTAGCCGTTGCACTCATTTTAATCGATTAACACTAATATTAATCGATTAAAAGCGTTAAATGGCCAGTTACGAAGAATGAAAGAGTATTTGCTTGAGTCTATAAATATACTCTCTTTATCCATCAACAACAACTCTTTCCTTGTGCTCTAGTACTCAGAAATCATTGAGACTTGTGTGTTCTTGTTCGGCTTGTGAAACTCATGTATGTGGAGCTGGTGAAGTGTTGCTACGGTGACAGAGGAAATAGTTGGTTCATCCTTGGTGTGTCTAAGGAGGTGTTTGGAAGAGGAAGTTCATCCTTCGTGAAGTATTCGGAAGAGGTGTTCATCCTTTGTGAAGACTCAAAGGAGGTGCAGGTTCATCTCTTGTGGTATCAAGAGAGGTGGTTTCTAAACTTTTACAAATTGTTTCTCTGTGATTGTAATTTGTAATTGTTTTGTGAGTAGTAAATTGTTTATCTTATTTTGAGATAAACGACTGGACGTAGGATTGGTAAGATCCGAACCAGGATAAAATCATCTGTGCAAATTTCTCTCAACCTTACTCTTGTTATTAATTTATATTATATGCTTAGTAAGTAAAACTGAGTAGAAATTAAAAGGCACACGTTCGTATTAAAAACCCTCTTGGTTTGTTATTCCACGCTAACCATTCCGCTGCAGCCGCTTTGTGTGTGCGTCTACTGTGTACATTTTTTCTTTGGTCCACAAGAGAGGTTGGTCATGATAAATATTTCATTTTAATTAATATGTATTGGAATATGTTTGGTTGTTGTATGTTTGGTTGTTGTCCTGTGCATTTTTTATGTTTGGTTGCTTGTGCGTCTTCTGTGTGTAGAGGAAGAAGATAACTGGCTAGGCTTCAACGAATGTGGCTATCCGTTTGGCCTTGAACGGATGTCGATATCCGTCTACGGATATTGACATCCGTTTAAGACTCCATCGAGTACTCACATCCGTTACAGTGATAGGCTTATATATTCAAAAAACCTGTGAAGAACGCGGACCACCTTCAACGACGAGACGAAGCTCTCCCACCCCTGCACCTTCTTTTTCTTGCATCACTCCAAAGCTTTTTTGCTATTTCCTCTAATCACTTGAGATCCTTCTTGCACCACGACAAATCAATGCTATCTCCAACCAAACACACCACAATATCCCTACGCTACACCATCATAGTTTCAATAAACAAAAATTAGAGGGAGAAAAATATCCAAAGGATTTCATTCAACGGAATCAATGGACTATTGTGGAAGTGCATTGATACAGTGGTGGAACCATTGACGAAAGTGGTTGGTTGTTAGGTAAAAAAATAAAAACAGAAATTAAATATTATTGAGGACAAAAAGGGAATAGGGAGGTGGAAGGAGTGATGCGTGGTGGTGGAGGAAACAACTCTCTCTAAATTGTTGTTGGCCCAATTCTTAAATGAGACATTAATGCCATAATCTTGATTAACAAAGTAGTTTTGCATAATTAGATGATTATCAGTTGCTAAGTGAGGTAATTTATAATTAGAGGGAAGTCGAAATGCTTTATCGTGTCATAGTTGTATTGTTCATAAAATAATAAAATGTAATAGAACTAAGTAAAGCAACATGTCATGAACAAATTGAACTGAAAGGAAGAAAAGTGATGGAAAGGATAAATAAGGATGTGGGTGAAGGTGGAAGATAGGAGATAAAAGGTAAAAGAAACTCTCTCATTAAAAAAAAATTGGAGAAGAAAAATTCATGCAGATTGTCCAATATAAAAAAAAAAAGAATACACCTATTATTTATGCAACATCTCCTTTGACAATGTTTGTTTCGTCCTTTTTTTTCTAATTTATTTTTATGTTTTCATCTCTTAATTTTTTTCTACAACATCTTTTGATAAAACCTAAATTAACACTTAAAATGGTACATATAAAATGAAAGATGTATAGGTAATATTAAATACTTTTAAAATATTATGTAATTACTTGAAGCATCAAGAATTTAGTGGTAGAACTAGTATCTTAAGAATGTAATAGAATTATGAGGCATTAATCACCATGATGTTGTGTTCTTACGACAGGAAGATTAATGAATAGACCCAATTTTGTAATATCGCATGTAGCATCCCTGTGGTACAAATTAAATGAAAACTAAAATAACATCAGATGGTGTTAGAGAGATAAATCCTAACTGCATTATGCTAAGTGAATTAATTTAGTATGTTGCAAAATTTTAGTAATCTTTCTTGGCCCTTGAAAAGGGACAATTTCCTTTATCCTTTTGTTCAGGGTGCCATGGATGGCCCTACTCCCTCACACCCACAAACCTTTAAGCTGTGAAAATAATAAATGCAATATTAAAACGCTTTCTAGCATTTCAAACGTACTGTATTCTTGTTAAAAATCGGAAAAAAGTAAAAGATGATAAACAAGTTATTTTAAATATATTTTTTCCTATTTTTATTTACTTTTATTCTATAGATTATGAGCCACTTGTTAAAATTATGTATTACAAAAATAAAAAATATCAAAAATAGAAATAGAAAATAGCTTTCTTATACGGTTCTGAAAAGTCGCCCTATCATTGTACTGGATTAATGGTTAGACAGATAGATTACTGACCAATACAGCTTTGAAAAAATATATATTATATATAGTTAACCCAATTTGACAAATCTAATCAAATTTAAAGCTTAATACATAATAAAATAATAACGATAAATGAAATAGTGAATAAAGTTTAAAAAATTGGAATTTGATAGCTCAAATTTAAGATATTATTTTGAAATAACTAATATTCAAAATAAAGTTTTAATATTAGCAAAGATCCATATATAAAAACTAAAAACAAATTAAGAGACACATATGCACACACTAAAAAGAATCGGACCAATTCAATCGTTTTTAGAGTGTTGCTCCCTCCACCACCATCAAATCCTCCCTACACCACCCCATACCTAATTTGTCCTTCCAATTTCGTCTCTAACAGATATCAACATCTGTTTCACCTTCAACGGATGTTGATATCCGTCAACGGATATGACCACCTAAAAACTAAAAAAAAAAAACGTAACGGAACGGATGTGACACATCCGTTTAACTAATAATAATATAAAAGTATTATAATAATTAATTAAATAATAATATATAAATTAAATTAATTATTATTATTTTACTAAATAAAATAAAACTAATTTATTTATAATTATATAATAAATTTTTTAAGAAATTAAATAATATTTATATATTAATTTAAAATATAATAAATTAAATAAACTAAAAAAAAACTTACAGATGTGACACATCGTTTATTTAATAACATAATTTTTTTATAATAATTAATTAAATAATAATATATAAATTAAATTAATAATAATTATTTTACTAAATAAAATAAAACTAATGTATATATAATTATATAATAATTTTTTTAAAAAAATAAATAATATTTATATACTAATTTAAAATATAATAAATTAATAAAAAAAATTTACCAATATGTTTATAATAAATAATTAAATAATAATATGTAAATTAAATTAATAATTATTATTTTATTAAATAAAATAAAACTAGATTGTATATAATTATATAATAAATTTTAAAAAAATTAAATAATATTTATATATTAATTTAAAATATAATAAATTAATATAAAAAAAAATTCAACGGATGTGCACATCATGTGGTACATCCGTTGAAGAAAAGAGGTGAGGTGTAAGATATTTTAAATATAAAAGATAGTTTTAGAATTTAAAAAAAATATGGTGGTGCAGAGAACAATGTGAAGTGGTATAGAGAGTAACCTTTCGTTTTTATTGATCTAGCCAGATTCAACTGAAACCCGTGACGGTTATTGCTTCCTACACCTCATCACATTTTTTCTTCCACCCATCAAAATTCCTTCCGAAAAATAAATTCGTAATATAGGAGCAGGTAATTGTTTTTTTTTTTCAGAAATTTTTTTTGGGAAGTGATAGGGTGCTGGAAGAATTTTGATATGGTGTAGGAAACAATTGCACGTAAATTGGGTCCCAGTTTGATAAGCCCAGTTTTTACAATTTTAATTTTAAACCCATTCCCAAAGACTTTCAAATTACCACATTTGGAAGCTTCTTACTCCACATTTTTTCTTCCTGCACTCCCAAATTTTCTTATATTTCTAAAAATACCCTTATCAACTTTTAGGCTTTGACTTTGACTAGGATTTAAAATCCTTGAACCCTTCAACATTGCCACTCCACCCCCATTTGTGTCTCATCATTCATCTGTATCTCCTTCCTCCTATTTGAGTCTCAACCTTCCTCTTCTCATTTTCTTTTGTCCAAGATCAATAAGAAAACATTTAAAAAGATTTCAAAATTTGAAAAAATTTAAAACCAAATTTCCAAATCTTGATTTCAAAATTTTCATGCAATTCAGAAAAATCTAAAACTAAATTTCAAAATTCAAAATTAGATTTTGAAATTCAAGAAATTCAAAAGCCAAAATTTAGAAATTTAGAAAAATCAGAATCAGATTTCGGAATCAGAATTTCAAAAATCCAAACCGGATTCTAAAATTTGAGAAAATCCAAAACCAAATTTAAAAATCCAAAAAATCTAAAACTAAATATGAAAACCTGAAAATTTTCAAAATTGAATTTCAAAATCCTAAAAACAAAATCAAATTTTGAAATCTGTAAAAATTCATAAACAAATTTCAAAATCAAAATTATAAAATTCAAGAACCAGATATTGAAATTTGAAAAATAAAATCCAAAAATGGATTTCAAAATAAAATAAAAAATCCAAAATCAAATTACGAAATCCTGAAATATATAGGATTGCATTTTGAAATCTAAGAAAATGTAGAACCATATTTTGAAATAGGAAAAAGTTCAGAACCAAAAATCCAAAGTCAGATTTCAAAATAAAAAAACTTCCAAAATCAAATTTTAAAATCCAAAAGATTCAGAACCCCGACTTCAAAATCCAAGTAGATCCAAAACTGAATTTCCGTATCAGAATTTTTGAAAATCCAGAAAAATTTAAAATCAAAAAAATCCAAAACCAAATTTCAAAATCCAAAAAAATCCAAAATTATATTTCAGAATCTGAAAAATCGAAAAACGAATTTCAAAATTTAGGAAACTTCATAATCAAATTTAATAAAAATATATGTATATAATCTGATAATGTAATAATGAACATCACAGTAAAATTTGGAGGTGGAGGAAGAATGCCCCCCAGATTTTACTTATCTCCAGGAAGGGTTACCATGTTCATGGACCAAAAATAAAAAGTGAACGATAGGCCTTCTCTGTTTAATTAATTAAGCAAACGATCTCAACCATTTATCAGAAAAAAAAGAGTCAAACAAATCTATAATGTGTCATTGATAATATATTTTTTTCCCTATTACTTTAGAGGTTACTTTAAAGAAGTCAGAAACCTAGAATTATTGTTAACAACTAGGTCTAGATGTCAATCCTAACGCTAGACCAAATGGTATGATATAAAGTGAAACAATTGTTTTTTGTCTAAAACTTATTTGGCATGAGCTTCTGTTTTCAATACATTATTTATGTTGTATAGTCGCTGGCTACAGTTAAGATTCATCCCTGTGGCAACTTACAAGCATCTTTGTCATCTTTTGGTTTAAATTTGCCAAGTTTCTCAGCAATAGTTCTGCAACGACACTGATTTCCAGGCCGCACCACATCCCCGTAAACAGCCATCTCAATTATATCAAGCTCCTTATCTGCTAATTGATCAAAAGTAGAATATTGAGCTAAGAAACATGATTGATTATGCAAAGATTTGAGCACTACACAATTTACTTGAACACTATACCTATAAGTAATTGTGAAATAGACGTATAATTTCAATGAACATGTCAATAATTGATCAGGCCTAGATCTGTTAGAAAAATAGAGGAGATTTTATTACATTTGGGACACGAAAAAGATGGATTGATTTTATTTTTATATTAGAGTAGGTTTTAGTTATTATAGACTTTTCATGTAAACTCACTCCCTTTTATCTCCAGCATCCCCCTTAGTTAGAAAATTCTTAACACATTTTCTGCATACCAAGTCATTTTCTTAATCTTGTAAATTCTTTAACCATGAGGAGCTTAATGAAAATGAAATATTGTGTCTTCAGATGAACTAGCTCCACCTTTTCCTCATCAATTTTTTTCTTAAACTTGAATGTCCACTGACCCTTCAACTGGTTATTTGTCTAACCAATTCCATCAATTGGTCTACGATCATCAATTCTAATGTCCTTTGACCCTTCAACTGCACAAACCACAACATCAAATTTTATGGTAGATGAATGAATAATCTTCTATACCGCCCGCAGCCATCTTCCACATTCTCTCCATAATTCATAATTTGATTTACAATCATTATCACCTTATTGTTAAAATAAGAAATTGATTCATCTCCTTCACTCGTAAGGATTCAAACCCTCCATGAAGAATTTGTAGGCACACCTTTACCTTGTCTTCAAAGGAGTTTTTCAAAATCTCCCAAGCTTGCTTGGGGTGAATGCATTAGACCATCTCAAACATGATGTCCTCAAAACCTTGATAGGTAATGGTAAGTGTTTGCTGATCCTTCTTCTTTATCTTCAACAAAGCCTCACTCTCATTTGGAGACAAAGTATTCTCAATTTCCTGTTCGGTATAGCAGGGCCTCATCTGACCGCACCAATTGCCATAACTCATTGGTAAATGAGCAACTTGAACCAAGTTCAAGATTTTGTTTGTCATCTATCAACTCACTAAGTGCATCTCTCAATTATCAAAGCCTAAGCTCTCACACCACTCTGTTAGAAAAATAGATAGGAGACTAGAAAATAAAGGAGATTATATTATATTTGGCATACTAGCTGCATGGATAGGAACTCTATTTATAATAAGATTAAACCAAAACTATTACATGAATTCTAGACACGCCAAATAATCACAATATCAAGAACCCTTCGGATACCTGATAGTTACATAAAATAATACTGCTTGATTTATATTAATTCACGCCCTTTTATCTTTTCACAACCCTTCATTTTTTACTATTATTTCAAATAAATATCATCAAACAAAAAAAGGTCCTAAGTGTAATGTAACAACAATTCTTTTAACAGGATACAGTGAATAAACTACCCATAACAATATTAAGTCCAGGATAGTGACTGCCAATCAATCCACTTAAGATCAATCTAAAAATGTATTGCCAACTAATTTTGGAGATCTTCAGAATCAGGGTGACTAATTTAAGATAACTAGAACGAAACATTCTTAATTGATTCAATTAAAATGAAGCATTGGCTGAACTAAGAAATTCACGTAAAAAAAATGAAAGGAAACTAAGACATGAATAGAGAATTTCATTTAACCGCTTTCATTATTTTTTACAAAGGTGAAGCAATCCATAACTCATAATGTGTAGAGTCCAAAAAGTGCCGGCAAAAGCTTCTAGTGATGAAATTGAAGGACATGAATGTGTACAGCATTTAGAAAATCCCAATCCGTGGAACCAAGACACGTTAAAAAATTGTGCAGATACTCTTCAATGATGCAAGCTATAAATTGAAAAGGCCAACAATTGAAAGAATCACAACTATTACCTACAATTAGGGTTGTATGTTGAAGAGGATTGAGGTTCTAACTTTACTAAGGTGACTGAGTTCGAAAATAGGAATTGTGATTTTCAGTACCTAAAAATAATTCTATCATTTGTTTCTCCACGATGAACAAAGATGAATAAAGGAATTCCTCAAGCCAGGGATGGGTAAATGCATAATAAGAGGATAAAGAAAGAGTGAAATGCAGAGATAGACAAACACAGAAGCAGGCATACCAGTAAAATTAACCTCACAAGAGTAGTCTTTCAATTGATTAGAATCAATGTCATATTTGTCCGATTTGAGTCTGTTAACTCTTGATTGAAGTATTTGACAATTATCTGCTGTGGACTCACCACCTACACCGCAACATCACGAGACAATTAGATAAATATCAAATTACCAAATAGCAAGAATAGAATACGGAAATGAAGAAGAAATGAATGGACTAAAAATAGAATGAAACCTTTGGAGAAGGGGATGATGTGATCGTACTCGTAGCAGAGGCAGCCGATGCAGTTGTAGAAACGTTTGCAGACAATGTTACCCGCGGCGTCTTTGCGCCACCTCTCAGGGTGACGGCCGGGGACAATATCAGCCTTGGACCAACAGAGGGTCTTGGCGTTTGAGTCGAAAAACCTGGGTCTTTTCTCGCCGTCGCCACGAGAACGAGGCGGAGAAGAACTCATCCTCCTCCTCGCTCTACACTACAGGGAGCAGGGAAAAAGGAGCAACAGCTGAACAAGAAGGATCTATGTTTTTATTTCTGTTTTAATAAATGACATGAATCTCTAAATATTCTAATAAAATATCATTGGTTAAAATAAAAAATATTATCTATAACTATTTTTCCACAATTATTATTCTTATTTTATCTTTTATAATATATTTATTTATTAAATTTTTAAAAGTTAATAGTCATTTTAATTTATTTTATATAAAACTATCCAACCATTTCTTTGTTTTTTTCATTTATTTCACTAATTTTTGTTCTTCATTATATTTGTACATCTCACGAGTACTCTGTATAAACCATTTTTATTGTAGAAATTAAACATTTAATTCGCTTTAGTATTGGTAACTTTTTTAAAGTCTTAATTTAATTTCGTTTAAACAAAAATTTAAATAAGACCTTATTCACTTGAGTGGATTTGAAAATAAATTTTTTTGTTGATTATTTGAATGAATTTGGAGGTAAATGAGATTGGATTTGGAAGTAAATTTTTTTAATATGTCACGTCAATCAAATCCTACACTAATTATCACAATCTTTACTTCGAAATTCATTCTCACTTACCTCCAAATTGACTCAAATAAACAACAAAAAAATTTATTTTCAAATCCTCTCAAATCCCCTCAATTACTCTCCCTCAAATCCACTCAAGTGAACAAAGCCAAAGTATACAATCTCCAAAAACAATAAATCTTTCTACTATAATTAAAATCAATTGTCTAAAATAATATGAAAAATCTCCAACTCTGATCTCGTCCTTTTATACATAAGATGAAATATTTGTAATGTCATTTGTTCTCATAAAATAAGATGAATTGGATATGCACAACCAAGTAAGGATGAGTTAAGATAATAAACATCAAAACATAAATACAACATATTTATTTCAATCATGGTTATCAAACTCTTGAGTTAACTCGTAGTTTACATTCCCAAACATGGCTTCCGAGTTAACTCGAAAGTAAATTTGTTTTTTGCGTAAAATTGATAGAATCGACGGTGAAACCGGTAAGATCGTATAAGATCGCGAGTTTGGAGTGATTCTGCGAACTTGAAAGTTATATATTTAATGAAATGCATCAAAATTAATGACAATAATTCATGTATTTATGTTTTACAATATTTATTTTTATGAACAATATAACTATAAATTTTATTTATTTAAAGTTATATAATTTTGTAAACTTATTTGAATTAAGATATTATTTATATAATTCTTTTCATCTGAAGTAAACTCTTACGAGTTTACGAGTCGAGTTTACATAAACTCTCGAATTTGATAACCTTGATTTTAATCATTAAGTCAATACTATAAATCTATCACGTGGATCAAATTTAATTTATAGTAAAACTATAATGACCACTTTAATTCCTAACCATGCTTTCCCTCGAAAGAAATCCTTCCTACTCCACAATTTCTACACAAGTGTGTCATACTCCACAATTTCTACACAAGTGTGTCATCTAAAGGCAACTCATGACAATACTAACTATCTATATAATTGTATAGAAATGGAAAAAGAAATATGTATATACAAATATCTACGAATAAAATCCGCTTATAAACAGGTTCGGTGCAAGTATTATACTATAGACCTGCGGATACCCGCTACCCATTAAAATAAAAATAAAAATTTAATTTATATTTTCTTAAATTAAATTTAATTAAAAAAAATTAATTTATACTGTATTAAATTTATATTTATATTTAATTTAATTTAATTTATATTATATTTTATATATTTTTTTATAATTTTATTTAAATTAAATTTTAAAATGTATAAAATATATTTTTTTAAATATTTGGGGTATTTGCTACCATGAATTTTAAAATACATGCGATTTTTTTTAAGCAGGTACCTACGTGGGTTGCAAGTTGGGTTTTCATATTACAGGTCGGATTGCAGGTAGGCACTATCTATGCCCGGCCCAACCCGCTGTCATCTTCCATACTCATTCGCACCAATCATATTAACCAAAATAGAATGATTTGAGTCGTCCTCCACCGTAGTTTTGGACCTATCTCCTACACTCAAGGACTTATAAGTAAAACTTCGATGTTGCTCACATAAGGTATTATACTCAGCACGAGCTGAAACCTGTAAGATATTCATCCCTTTCTACTCCCTCAAAAAGAGAAAAGGACAACACTCAAATTTACATCTCTTCCACTGTCTCTTAAAGACGACGAGATCCATCTTTCTACCATCTTACAAGAAGAAAGGTACAACCCTAAATTAACGAAGTATGATAAGAATACATAACCAAAAATATAATCACCAACACATACATCATGTTTACCACACCAACGTGACATCCATGCTCATACCAAAGATGGATCATAGGATTCAATCCCAACCCCCTCATTCATTAAGTTTCCCTTTCAAAAACCACATACCCCTTTCGATGACCATATCCTAATAGTTTGGAAATTCTAAGAACTAGATTTGGCAACCATAACATTAAGATAATAATTATCGTAAGAACTAAATGTTCCCGTAATACATCCCTTAATCAGCACATATCAACCCAATGCATGAGTCATACAACATCGTAGCATACAATCACAAATAACATAAACAAGTCACATGATCCCACAAAACGGCTCACGACAGTCACAGTGAATGCAATGACAACACTCTAAACAGTCATGCACCATACTAACCAGCTTACGAAAATCACGAGACACA
Organism: Vigna umbellata; assembly: GCF_029865625.1. NCBI lineage: Eukaryota > Viridiplantae > Streptophyta > Magnoliopsida > Fabales > Fabaceae > Vigna > Vigna umbellata. The sequence continues at coordinate 98,775,277 of NC_142165.1, forward strand.
TATAATAATATCTACCACCTTAGTTTATACAAGGCATTCAATCATCATACCTTAAAGAGACATTATACGACTATCCTATATTAATAAGACAATATCCCAACCTACACCTAAGGTACCCAACATTACACAAGTTCCTCCTTTGTAACCACAATACATTAAACATATGTAAACCTTAAAAAAATTGTTTTTGCTATGTTAGCATACTCTTTTGTCACATCACGAAAGAGTTAATTCTGTTTGTGCAAAATTAACATAATGGACTTGATTAATGCAAATTATACGTGGACGAAATTGAAACTTTTTTAAAAGAAAAGATTTGACACACTGCAGCAAAACTAGTGACAAAATAAGCAATTAAACCTTTTTATTAATATATGATGTTCTTTTTGTATATTAGTTTATCTTCTCTTTTTTGTTGTTTTTTTTTTTCAATAATCGCCTCATTACATATAAAGATATAGGTGTAAAAACACCTCTTATGGTTGAGGAGACAATTATCAAGATATCTGAGTGATATTTGATCTTGTTAGGTATAGTCTTATATTAAAACATTTGTTAAGTATAGAGAATTTAGTATACTACTTTGAAAATGTATAAAGGTGATATTATTATAACCCTAACATACACATATAAATTAAATTATTTGTCTTCTAAATATTTAGAATGAAATGTTTTATTTTAATAGTATAATAAATGAGATATTATATAATTGTATATTTTTATTAATAGTTAAAAATAAAAACTTGTATACAAAGATCATATAAATATTCTTATATATATATATATATATATATATATAACATTTGTAATTGAATAAATTAGTTTCCTAACTTTTAACAATGAATTTCAAACTAGCCTTCAAATTTTAATTGACTTTTAGTTTCTACCCAACTTTACCGAACAGAAAAAAGGTAATTAATCACATTCTATTTGGATAAGGTAAGAACTAAAACAGGAAATAAATAAATAGAGAATAAAAATGAAAATGAATTAGAATAAAAAATACTTACTATTTGATGGTGGAAATAAGGAAGAAAACTGGTTAAATTGAAAGATAAAATAAAACAATTTAATTAAATTACATAGTTATTCCTATTTTAAAATATTCATTTAACTTTGTTTATGAAAAGATAACTTGCTACATTTCACATACAAAAATGTAAAAAAGTCATAGATAAAAATCTTCTAGGAAGACAGGTACAATCCCCAAAATGTAAGTAATTTCCTTAAATTTTAGAAAAAAAATAAATGAAAAATAGAAACAATAAAAATAAGTAACCCAACCATAAGAAAACCTGAAACATTCATCGTTCATGTAGGAATCCTACTATTTATTCAAAACATAATTATAAACAAAATTCATTAATTTTTATAATTCTACTGTAATAAATAACTGATCAAATATATATATATATATATATATATATATATATATATATATATATATATGAAATAAAATGGTTTAATTTCTCTCTTGGTTCTCATTTTTGTATAAAAATCCCACTTCGATCATTATTTTTTCATTTGTCTCAATTGGGGTCATATTTTTTGTAAAAATGAACACATTTTACCCTAACTGTTAAGTGGTCTCAGACACCTTAAATTAAGGCCACGTGATGCTAAGAGTGATGTGACATTATTTACTGAAATGTTTTAATTAAATAAATAGTGGTGATGTGACATTATTTACTTTTCTTTATTTAATATTTTTAAAACCAAATTTTATTTATTTTTCATTTATTTTATAAAAGACTTTTTTCTTAAGTTTCACCACCTACACCTACAATGGGTTAGAAGCAGTTATTCTTCAAAATTAAATTAGTTTATTTTTAATTATTTATTTTATTTATTTGATAATTTTTATTAAATATTTTAATTTTCAAGTTTTACATGATATTTTAATATTGTCTTTTTTCTTTAAATATAAATACATAAATATTAATTTTTATAAAAAACTATTTAAATTAATTTTTTATTGTAATCATTAGATATATAATTTTATTATTTTGAAAAATTAAAAATATAATATATATTGAATTTATTTAAATTTATAAATAAAATAATTTTTAGAAAAATATAATAAACATATTTTAGTTTAAAAGAATATTTTTTCTCAAATAGTCATCTAAAAAATATTAAATAAGTTATTATTTTTATATAATAATTTGATATAATATAAAATTGTATATTAAAATACACATAATTTTATAAAAATTTAGTTCTGAAATTGGATTATTAATTAAATTAATATATTTTTTAATATATTATTAATTAAATTAGATTATTAATATATTATTAATTAAATTAATATATTATTTTAATTGAAGAGAAAATATGGTGATGTAACTTAAAAGATATTCACTTTAAAAATTTCAACATAATTTTTTATATAAATATTTTTAAAAATATGACCTAATTAAATCAGAAGAAAAAAACAAAGATCATTCATGAAAATCAAAAAATAAGAATCATGAAGGTTTAAACCAAATAAAAATTATAAAATATAAAATATACAAAATAACTAGTAAACATTTATGTACACAAAAGTCAGTCCCCATAAAGTAAATAACATGGAATAGACAATAATAAAATGAACTAAATGAAAAATAAATACATTTTCATAAAACAAAACAAAGATATAACATAAAACATCAATTAGACAACAAACTTTTATCATTCTTATTGGCATAATAACATGCCAATTACGTTAAAAGTAGACAAACATCAAACTCAAAAGCATCACTTTTCCAATAAGTCCATTTAAAGACCGTGTTACAGAAAATTCATTTTAAACTTTTTTAAGTAAAATAAAAATGTTCAAATCAAAAATAAAATAAAATTCATTTTCAAAAATATTACTAGATTTGATAGTATATTTTTTTAAAAGAAAAATTAACAATCTTTTTATGAATTCCCACTCTCACATTGTCTGTTTATCATGCAAGTCTCCTCGTGAAACTCATCATATCTTACCAAAAATATTCACCCTTCATCATATAATACCAAAAATAATTCCCACATACTCTTCTTTTCATAATAAAATCACATGACAACAGAAAAACACAATGGTTAAGACTAGTCTGACTAAAATCTATAAGCAGTTCTTGAACAAACCAAGGTTTACAAAAATAATTTTGCTTAAATAAAAACAAGAAACAGCCACACGAAAAGCTAATTCTTTGGCCCAATGTCCTTCAAAGCACAAATCTGTTCCTCACCCATAGCAGACATCACAGACACAACAAGGTCCTTGCCCTCAGCAAATCCATCCTTTATCTGCAAAGAGAAAACATTAAAACAAACCCTATCAGAGAAAATACTAACAAAAAAATAACTTATATTGGTCAATCCAAAAAGGGGAAAATCTCCAAATTTGAGCCAACCTGAGTCAGAAGACTATCATCAGTAGGGAGCCTGAGGTCATCCTTAGTGTTCCCATTTTCAGTAAGCAGACTCACCTACAATAATGTTATTAGCAAACCCATGTTCAGAGTTCATTTTCACTATTTACAAGGATAAAAAAAGAGAAAAAATCTGAACAGAAACAAACTTACAAATCCATCTTCAGAAATATCAATGAGCTGATAGTCAGTACGATTCACATGAGGAACCTAACAACCATAATTTGCAACAACATAGGAAAAACAGTGGCCAAGTTAGGTTAATCTACTACAACAACAAAAATTAAAAATGACAATTTAAAAGGTCATCCATACATCACAGTTGTGAGAGGAGGGCACAATATCCTCAAGTTTCTTGCCAGTGAAAATATCAATTCCAACAAAATGACACTTAGCGTGACCATGCTTTCCAGTTTTGGAAGTGGAAACTTCCACAACCTGTTAAGATATATAAAACATAATCAAAATAAAATACAAAATCAAAAACAGAGGTATGGCATAAAATCAACATCTGATTTATTAAATAATAAAGAAATTAATGGCGGTGATGAATTGTAAAAACATATTAGGATCTAAAAAGCAGTAATCATAAAAGAAAACATGCAAAAAGCAACTTAGGGTTTGGAAAAATAATTTACCTTGCAGGGACGGCTTTTGATGACTATGTAACCATTCTTGCGAATGGTACCGGCTTGCTGAGGGTAGGTTTTGGATGCTCCGGCATCAGCCTTGGACTCGAAATGGTGCTCTTCGTCCGACATGGCTTGGATTGAAAACGGATGATTTTAGAACTGGCCGAGAAGAGCAACTGAAGATACAAGTACAGATCTCTGTACCTATATAATATTTTCCTTCGCCACCAAACTCAACCTATCTAGTTAGGGTTTTATTTTCCTTTCTGTATCAGATCTTCTTGTGTTTGTTTCTACACCGTTGGATCTTTTTCATGCGTCACATAAACGCTATTGTAATTGGGCTTCAGGCCCAACCATAAAATAACCTTTTTAATCTTTGCTTAAAAAAATAAAAATCTAAAATATATTGAATTTTTTTTTGTCTTTAAGCAGCCGCTCAGCCGTTACCGCAACCCTCCCAACAATTCTGGATTCATATTTATCAAAACATTTTTTTTTTATATTTGAGAAGGTGGTTGAGATTTGGAAACATATTTTTTTTTATATTTCCAGATATAATTAAAAAATATATAAAAAATTGTAATATATTATAAATTATATAATCTAAAATATATGTTTTTTTATGTATTTTATTATAGATTCTGGATATACTTATATTATTTTTAAATTATATAATCTAAAATATATTAAATACATTCTGAATTGTACCTGAAATATATATTTTATATTATGCAAATTTGCAATTAAATTTTATATTACAGAATCAAAATGTTCTAGATCCAAAACTAAATTTTATATTACACAACTCAAGATCAACAATCAAATTTCATATTTCACAATTCAAAATATATATAAAAAAAGTAAAAATACATTTTATCTTTTTTTTTTCATAAAGAATAGTTTAGCATTTATAATATTACAGTTTTAAAAAAAAAATGAAGTAATGGGCCCGTTTTTAGGCTTATAATAAAAAATGTGAAGCAAACTGAAATTTTTAGTCTGTGAAGAGTTAAAACTCTACTCACATAACTTATAATCCTTAAGTTATTTGTAATACATTTGAAAAACGGACCAGTTAATCCAATTCTTATTTAACAGATTGAAAATGGGAGAGACTTAAAGGAGTTGGGTCATATTGTCACTCTTGAAAAAAGAAAGGTGCAGAAAAAATAAACAATAACTAATAAAAAAACTCATGCGTTATAAAGAACAAATAAATAAATGTGAGATTCAACTGTTTAAATAAGTTAAACTTATTTTAGTAAATATAACTATTATTTTTCATAAAGTAATCTAATATATGAAACAATATTAATAAAATAATATTGTATAATTGAATTTTAAAATTTAAGTTCCATTTAAATGTGTAAAAAGTCAAAACATATATATCTAACACATAATGTTTAAGTTCGAAAATATCAAATTAGTAACTATAATTCTTAAAAAAAAAAAACTCCAGTTAAAAAAAGAAAACATATTTTTTAATCAAACAGGTTGAACCCTCTAACCACAGATTTTTTAAGGTCAGTTTAATTCCTTTTATCAGGTATTAAAATGTAGTTTTTAAAAAATAAAAATAAAAAGAGTGGAAGTTACACTGGATTGAAGGTGGAACCAGTGGTCTCTGATTTGGGTTTTGGTGGGTAATTTCTTTTTTAATTTAAATATTCTTTAACATAGTTTTTAGAAGAAAATAATCCGTACAACATGGCAGATCAATAAATATAACAAAAATATTATTAAATTGAACTTCAAATAGTTCTAATTGAAAAATACATTAAGATCATAAGTGGATTAAAGATTGTGTATATATGACAATCAAATTATAGCTAATATTAGAACCATAAATCATACAAACCTTTTTAAGTAATATTCTAATTGAATAATACATTAAGATCCAGTAGTATATTAAATTGCGTTGGAGATAAATAAAATTTATAATTTAAAACAAAAATTAAGTTTCTGAAAAAATTTACATTGTAAAATAGTTAATTTATATAATATCCATTAATTTAAAAAAATGTTTTAAATATGTTTAAATTTAAACAAACTTTAGAAGCATCTTTTAAAGTACATTATGTATATTATATATTTGACTGTATGTTGCATAAACTTTTAAATTTGTTTTAAAAGTCTTTTATACAAAGTTATTATATTTGATAAAAAATAATTAATTAATACACATCTAATCGAAACTAAAACAGAGATAATTTATCACCAAAACTATATTTTTTTATTAATGACACATATTACGTTTTAAATTTCACATATATTTACTTATACAGCACCGTTTTTAGTAAATTCAGACTTTAGTTATTAGGAAACCGAATTTTTAATATTTTTAAAAAATTAAAATTTGATTTAGTTTGTCAAGAAAGTAATTGTTGTGAATAATTTTGGATTTGAGTTTACTTTTATTTTTACTTTTAAATTTTTTATACTCTTTTTCTTTTCTCCTTTCTCTTTAACCTAACCGATGCTCCTCTCTTTTTTTTTTCTTCTCATTTGTTCTTTTGTCACTCCACCACCACAATACCCAGGTATTATTATGGTTTTGATTAGATTTGCATGATTAGATTTTACACAGTTATATATATTAGTTTGACTTGTGAAAAAAATAGTGATGCATTGATCTAAAAAATATGGGAGGGAAAAATAGTGATGCTTATTGAAAACCATTGAGCTGTTGAATGAGTTTGGAAAACCTTTGAATGAGTTTGGAAAATTGCTGAAGGTTTCAATGGTTTTGGAAACCTGGTAAACAATGTTTTTTTTCAAATGTTTAAACTCTCGGATGATCCTCATATTTGTTGGAGAATCTCAAATTGGTCTTATGCATTGAAAACAGTCTTAATTGGATCCTAAATTTTGAAAAATCATAACAATTACATCCTTTCCGTTAAGTGTTCTCGAACGACGTTAATCAATGCTGAGCTAAAGTATAGTTAATATGTTGATCTGGATTGTTTGATTATATGAAATTTTTATTTAAATTAAAGGATTATGACATGACAAAATTTAATTGGTTTATATTAAAATAATATATTAGGGATTTTGTTTTCTTACCCAGCATTAGGGTCACTCAAGAGACATTTTCTCCCTTCCTCTTCTCTTTTGTCGGTTCGATTCAACAAGGAATTCTTCTTCTCCCTTTGTTTTCTTGGTTCTTGTTCGGTTTTCGCAGCAAGGAGAGGTTAGGTTTTGGTGGCTCGGGAGCCACATCGGCGACACATCTCTATGATATCTTTTTGGCAAGTATATCAAATCGTTTCAAGTAATACAGTGAATAAGTAAAAGAGTACCCTTTTCCCAAGGGAATTTGAGTTATCAAGATCAATTATTAATGATAACATTTGTGATTTCAATTTGGAATTAAGCATGAAATTAACAACTTAAAAAAAGTTAAGATTGAAAAATGCGATAAAAGATCACTAGAATTGGTCTTTGACTAACATTATAGTAAAATCCTGGACAACATATATTCTTTGTTCAAGCATTCACATGAGATGAGAGTATCTTGGTTTAATTCCTTAAAACAAGTTCTAAAATTATCTATTGAATTATTAATTCCTTAATTAATTCATCAGATAATTTTGCATTAACTTCATACGTTGAGAATGACCAAAAGCACAGAAAAGTATTCCTAGCGTAGTTACTTTTAGTTTCTTTTTTTACGTTTCTGGTTCTAAAAATAATTTCCAGTACAATAGAACTTTTAAAGAGATTAATACTTTCGTATAATCAAAAGCAAGTCAAGAAAAGAACAAGAACAAAAACATATATTGCACAGGAAATTTACATTAATGTTTCGTCATACAACCAATTCCAATTAACAGAAAATTTAGCCTATCCTAGACATATCAAACGTACTCTTTTCTGCAATTCCTTGCAGAAAGTGAAGTCTTAGATGTCTTGAAAGGTCTTTGAAAGGTCTTCTGATCCTCTCCTGTATTTTTCTGGCAATGCGAACTTTGGCTTGCGCTATGCGAGAATTGGCTGACAAACTCCCAATTATACATCCTTTCCTGTATAATAATTTACATATATCACTCTACCAGTGCGAAGATCCATGTTCGTGGGAGTTTACGTAGCGGTCGAGAAAATCTGACCTCTCCTTGTTGCGAAAAATCGAACAAGAACTAGGAAAAGGTAGGAAGAAGAAGAATGCTTTGTTGAATCAAACCCGCAAAAGAGAAGAGGAAGGAGAAAAATGTCTCTCGCACGACCCTAATGCTTGGTTTTCTTGATTATGAAATTCCTAATTCCCTTTTCAATTCTCTCTTTTCTCTAACCTTATTTAGTTTATAAAGCCTAATCTAAATAACATAAAATCTCTAATCTATTATTTTAACATAACCTAATTAAATTTTGTCATGTCATAATCCCTTAATTTAAATAAAAATTTCACATAATCAAACAATGCACATCAACATATTAAATGTATTACTCAACATCGGTTACCATCCTTTGAGAAAACTAAACGGAAAAGACGTAATTGTTAAGTTTTTTCAAAATTTAAGACCCAATTGATACGGTTTTCAACCAGAGGACCCACTTGAGAAAAAAAATTGTTTACCCAGTTTCCAAAATCATTGAAACATTCAACAATTTTTCAAATCCATTTAACAACTCAATGAGGACCATAAGATGGTTTAAACCTTTTAAAAAAATTGTTCACCCAGTTTCCAAAATCATTGAAACATTCAACAGTTTTCCAAATCCATTTAAAGACTCAATGATTTTCAATAAGTCTCATTGTTTTCCCTCTTATGCTTTCCCAAATCATTGTATCACTATTTTTCTTACAGACCAGACCAATATATATAATTATGTAAAATCTAATCAAAACTGGAACAGCACCTGAGTATTGTGGCGGTGGGATGCCACAAGAACATAGGAGAATAAAAACGAGGACTAGGTTAAAGAGAGGAGGACGACGACTAGGTTAAAGAGAAAGGAAAAAAAGAAGAGTACAAAAAGTTCAAAGGTAAAAAATAAAAGTAAATTCTTGTAGTTAAAATTCCAAACCATTCCCATAATTCGTTTTCTTAACAAATGAGTTTTAAATATTAATTTTTCTAAAAAAATTTCAAATAATATTAAAAATTCGATTTTTCATAAACTAAATTTTGAACCTATTAAGAATTGTGCTAAGTAAATATAACAAACAGTAGTGGAATTAAAAACTGTGCTATGTGCTATAAGTAAATATAACAAACTGAAATTAAAAATTTAACATGTGTCATTAATGAAAAAAACTCCCAAAACTAAGGTCAGATTCTCCTCCAAGTTTCTCCAAAATGTCAGCACTGTTTCAGCTGCCATTCAACTTTACTTTCAAAGCTAGTAATATTTTTTTCAATTACAGTGTTTCTTTTACTGATAGAAATGAACAAATTAAAATATAAGGTGTACCAAAAATAC